>NC_137785.1:0-736666 GCF_963455305.1 Plecotus auritus | reverse complement strand
CCCCATTGAAAATACACAGCACCCTTTCCTGGAAAACGCATACAACCTCCAGGATGGCAGGGAAGTGAGGGTGGGAAGGGTGTGTGCTTTATTTTTAATAAAATCCAAGTAGAAAATTACCCCCAAAATACAAAAATAGACTCAAAGAACATCAATGGGTCTCAGGGTTGTATGTGGACTTGCTAGAGGCAGACTTTTCCTTGGGTGAACTGATTTGGTGCCCAAAGCATCAGGGGACTTCTCCCAGATAAAGGAGATTCAGTTGGAGCGGGCCAGGGGCCTGGGGATGGGGAGAGCAGGCTGGAGAGACCTCTGGATGGAGACAAAAGAGCCCTGGCCAACTCCTCTCAGGCGGACACAGAACCCCAATCCTTCCCAGGGACATGCCTTGGGCTCCTCCCTGCCAGCTCCTGGGCAGGACACAGGGTGCCCAGCTGGAGGGGGAACATCCGGGGCAAAGGAGGAGAGAGTGAGGAAAGGTGGGCTATGCAGGCAGAGCCGTATCTCAGCAAAGAGTGGATGGTCTTTTTATTTTTTAGAGAGAGAGTGGGAGGGGAATGAGGAAGAGAGAATCACAGTGACTGGATGCCTCCCACACCAGCCGAAATGGTGGGCTGGGGATCAAACTTGCAAAATACAACCAACAAGTCATGCAGTCTTTATTTCAAGGCCTTGGGCAGTAATGCAAAGAAAATTGGACAAAGAAGGATTTTCTGCGGCCACGCTATCCTTTCTCAAGCACAGGAAGTTTGAGATCCCCACAATATCTGTTAACTCTACATGCTGACACATCACAACTATGCTTTCAAATCAGCCCAGGCAATGACTAAAACCAACAGAACTAAAGGTACAAAAGCAAAATCACAATTATAAAAACATCACAGAGCAGCATACAGCGATCAGTTTGTAACACTTCATCACAACTGAAGGTGAGAGCCACAATGTCGCTGAAAGGTAGCACTTCTTAACTGAGGATGAAGGCTTTGGACGAATCCTGAGTCAGGTGCATTTCTTAGTCAGAGTAAGGAATGAAGATCTTGCCAAGAGCTCAGAGTATTCATAATTCACTTAAGCACAAGGGAGAACACAGAATTCCTTTTCCCTGAGCATGCAGGGGTGGTTACTGATACACACTGTTCAGCTGAGCCAGGTGGTAGAGGAGGTCACTTCAGCCACAAATACTTGCAGTGACTTCAATGAGGTAGGAGTCCTCAGAAGTTAGCAAGTACAATGCAGCTCCTTCAAGCCTCACTTGTACCTCAAACTTATGAGGAACTTCCCACAGTGCATGTTCAGATAAAAGGGGTTTATAGTCAGGTAAATGGATTTAAATCTCCTTCAGTGTAGTAGAGTGAGAAAGATAAACCATCCCCTGCACAGTTAAGGCTTTTCTCGCATGTGAATTCTCAGATGTGTAGCAAGGCTAATTTTTCTGCTAAAACATTTCCCACATTCACTACACTCATAAGGTTTTTCCCCAGTGTGAACTCTGTGGTGTAGAATAAGTGAATTCTTTTGGCCAAATGACTTTCCACACTCACTACACTCATACGGCTTTTCTCCAGTATGAACTATGCGGTGTTGAATGAGGGTAGACCTTTGTCTAAAGAACTTACCACAATCACTACATTCAAAAGGTTTTTCTCCAGTATGAATTCTCTTGTGTTCAGAGAGGAGACACATTCTCCTGAAAGACTTCCCACAATCAGTACAATGATATGGCTTTTCCCCAGTGTGAACTTGGTGGTGTCGAATGAGGGTAGACTTTTGTCTAAAGAACTTCCCACAATCAGTACACTCATAGGGCTGTTCTCCGGTATGAACTCTGTGGTGTCTAATGAGGGTAGACTTTCGTCTAAAGAACTTCCCACAATCACTACATTCAAAAGGTTTTACACCAGTGTGAATTCTCTTGTGTTTGGAGAGGTCACAGCTTCTCCAGAAGGACTGCCCACAATCAGTACACTCATAGGGTTTTTCTCCAGTGTGAACTCTATTGTGGTTAAGGAGAGTATTATTTATCCTAAAACAGTCCCCACAATCAGCACACACACAGGGTTTTTCTCCAGTGTGAAAACTGTGGTGTTCCATAAAATGAGAGCTTTGCCTGAGGGACTTTCCACACTCACTACACTCATACGGCTTTTCCCCAGTGTGAAATCTGTGGTGTGAAATGAGGTCGGACCTTTGTCCAAAGAACTTCCCAAAATCACTACACTCATAGGGCTTTTCTCTAGTGAGAATTCTTCCAGGTCGAATGAGGTTAAAGCTTTCTCTAAAAACGTGCCCACATTTGTCACACTCATATTTCATGTCTCCAGAGCAGGCACCCTGATGCTGAACAACATTCTGGTTGTGGCTGCCAAATTTTTCACAGTTACAAGTATGTTGAGAACTTTTTCCACCAAGATATTCCAGTGAAATCTCACTGCCACTGTGTGACTCCTCAGTGTTGAGAGGGACCTGGTGCTGGAGAAGGTCTGAGATGGCTGGGGAGTCTTCCCCAACCTCCCTATTGCTTGATGGCAGCCCTGATAAGTACAAGCTGCATCTGGTCACAAACGAGGCCCTGTGCACAGCTTCTTTCCAGGGATTCCCTCCACTGGCTTCCCTCTGTTGCTCGTGAGGGTTTGCACTGAAACAGAAGTCTCTCACACATGTGTCACTGAAGAAGGCTTTCTGCTCCAAGTCTGCTGTTTGTGACTCAGTCAGGTGCAGAATATCTTTGAACAATGAGACACACCACTTACACAGATGAGTCCTCTGGGTTGATGGAGCTGCCTTAGAAGCCCTGACCTGTGACTCTCCTTGTATAGATATGGTCTTCTCAGGACAGACCTCCTCATCATCTGTTTTATGCCAACAACCTGAAAAGAGACAATTGAGGAGGAACTGAATGTTACTGTGCTGACAGGGCAAGTCCTATTGCTAAAGTGTTTTTCACATAATACATGGGTTCTCTGCAGTTG
This sequence comes from Plecotus auritus, assembly GCF_963455305.1. NCBI lineage: Eukaryota > Metazoa > Chordata > Mammalia > Chiroptera > Vespertilionidae > Plecotus > Plecotus auritus. The sequence continues at coordinate 733,697 of NC_137785.1, read as the reverse complement.
TCTTAAAATAAGAGACAGGAAAGATTAATAAGAGGCTGCTGTGAAGGTCAGGGCCTTTGAAGTTCACAAAACAGGGAAGACCTCACCAGAAACATGACACACACATGGCAAGGACCACATGGAACAGAAGATGCATCTCCAGCTCAGTCTTCTGCTAAAAGTGCTCAGCAGGGCAGGTCTGCTGCTGACAGGGGCAAGCTATGCAGAAGGTTGGTTATGTCTTATTCAAAGTGAAGTTCAATAAATGAGTAGCAGGCATTCGAGGACTACTTAAACATGTATGTGAACCTCATAACACATGTGCAGGTCCATGTAGGAGAATACTGCACAGCGAGCAGCACAGAGGGACAGGTGATGCAAAAAGGTGACAAAGGTGAAGGAGGCCAAACGCCAGAAAGTCACAGATGAAATGCAAGTCAGAAAAGTGTCAAGTATGGGAAAGAGAAGATAGAAATGGGGTAAAGCCATGTCACCTGCCCCTAAACACTGATGGAAATTAGGTGGTCCCTGGTACCATCTGACCACCACCATAATGTCATACCTTCCCCCCCGGTTGTCACTCAGCATGCCCAGACCTCCTCTGAGACAATCTTACATGTTCACCCTGAGAGGAAAGCGGGTTTCTTCCTTATGTACTCTATCGATGCATAAACCCTAAATATTTCAAGTATTAATGAAAGACAACGAAGGGGAGCAGCCAGCTCTGTCCCAGAGCAATTTGGCCCACAATAGTACACAGCTAAGGTAATATTACAAACAACAACTGAAGAAGGGTCTGACACGAATAGCCCATGGTTCATATCAGTGAAGAACATAACCTGGCACAGGCTGTCATGAAGCACCTTTCCCCACAGGAAGGGAGAAGAAGGGAATAAATGTGGGTATTGTCACCATCCCAGGAAGAGGAAGAGCAAGATGGGACCCATTAAGATGCCTGTAAGACTCCCGATTCCCAGACACTTTCTGCACTTTTTGAAGCAATGGGTGTCAGGGGTGTTCATGAAGGCCATTGGTCAGGGCTCTCCACACAGCTCAGCTCCAGTAGCCACAGCACATTTGACAAGACAAGGGCAGAAATCAGCAGAACACTCACCACAGAACACTGGGACAATGTGAAGATCTTACCTACAGATGAGACAAATGCAAACACTTCCAGCATCACATCACAGTACAGAAGTCTCTGAGCCTCATCAAGGAGCCCCCACTCCTCCTGAGAGAAGGCGATGGCCACGTCCTCAAAGTCCATATCCTGTCGTAAGGGAAACAGTTCAGTCTATGATCAGCTTCTCTCCAAGGCTTTTACTTTCGTCATACTTCCCACTCTCCATATCCATCTGCTCCCTCCACTCCCCACATCACAGAAAATAGCAGGCCTTGCACCCAAAAGAGTCGCTCTCTCCTTATATTCCTACTCATACTGTGTCTTCCCACAGCAATAGAGAAGATGTCCAGATTGATTATACCTGACCTACGGGCCTCACATTTAGGGTCAACGCAATGGGTGTCACCAACATAGGGGACAGATATATTTTGGCCATGAAGACAGATGTGAGTGAATTGACACTAATCTTGTGGGGAAATATCCTATTGTCCAACACATTCTCCCTCTAAGACCCCAAAAACATAGCATCACACGTCACCCTTTCGATTCCAATCTAGGGTGCTAAGGCCAACACTTTGCACTACTCGTTCCACATAATTCTTTGTATCCCAGTTCTCTCATACAGCTTCATTCCCAGAGTCACAACTTCAAAGACAACACATATACGCCATGAAGAGGAGGGGATGTTCCTAATCACCTTCTTTTCAACATTCTAACTCACCTCCTCTGTAATGTATTTCTCTCTTACCCTTCTCCCGTCCCCAAGACAACAGAGATTTTCAAGCCCAGGTGACACATGTATGCTGTCCCATTCCTATTGACCACTGCCCAACAACACCCGTCTTTTCAGGAATTACCCTAAAATTCCCCATGTTGTATCATCCAGTTATCACCAGAAAGAGACTCAATCTTCATTCCCTCTATGTCAATATCAGGGATTTGTGGCCATAAATTCACACTCCCTCTCCAAGAGCACATCACTCCTTCTCCCACACCTCCCTCACACCTGCACTCCCGTAGACTCAGCTCCCATAGACATCTCCTTGGTCTTAGTCATAACTCAGCATGTGTGTTCCAGAGAATGCATGGCAAGTTCAAACAGTATCACATACTAATCTCACTCTGATTGCCCACACCCAAGACACAGCCCTCAGTTCTGCTATGAAGGCCTCCCTCCTAAATTGCTTTTTCCTTCAACCTCACCTATTGAGAACCACATCAGATCTCAGTTATCCAGAGCCCACCTCTACTGCTGCTGCACTTGATGTCCCTTCTCCACTCACAGCCCTCAGTACTCAACTCCCACTGCCTATGGCCCTCTACCCCATGCCCAGTGAGTCTCACAGATGCCCACTCATGCCCATAAGAAAAGCAACCAAACTGGATGCAACACACCAGGCCACAAAGAGGTTCACAAGAAATCCTGGTGAGCATTTAAGAAGTAAATATGCACCAGCCACAGTCCCACCTTTTTTGAATTACCCTTCTATCTCCAATTAATAAAAAAAAAGTGATCTACAACTCCTCCCTGCTCCATACTCTTTACTATTTTTTTAAGTAGTCTTCATCTTGAACTACTCCTCAGAGTTCCAGACGGTCATGAACTGGTCTCTGAAATATCTCATACCCTAATAGGAAAAAATAAAAGATTTTATATTCCTCGTGAACATGACTGTTCCCACTATGAATTTCTCCATGTCAGTTGATGGTTCTTACATACCTTCAGGTGCTAAATCCAAACTTTTACATCATCTCTGATTCTTAACCCTCATCAATCATCAAAATTAGAAAATCCAGGTGGCCACACCTAAATCACTGATCCATAATGCAACTGCTTCTTCCACATCCACAACCACCACTGAGCTCCAGGTACCATCACACTCACCAAGACCAACACAGCAGCTTCCATCCTAGTCTTCCTACCACCGTCCTCACACCCATATTGTGCATCATGCTGCAGTCACAGGAACCTGGGACACATCACCTGCTCTCCTGCTCCAATGACCCCAATGATCCCATCCCCAGCAGAACAGAAACCCAAGTTGTCACAGCTCCTCTGGACTTGATTCCTGTCCCACTGTTTCCAGTCCTTATTTTTAAAACATGGACATCTGTTCATCCCTGAATCAGCTTAATCTTCACTTCAAGCCTTTGCACATTCTGGAACCCATGCATGGAAGGGCCTATCACCCACAATTCCACTGGATGCCAAAATCAGGTGCCACTCATGTGACCCTTGACCTGGACTTAGCATTCTGGGCTTGGTGTTCCTACAAGGTCCCCAGGTCCAAGGTCCCCCGAGAAGAGCGGCTGGACAGTCCCAGGACCCCACTATCTCAGAGGCCACGACAGTGTGAGGCCCTGACATCAGCCCCACAGCCCAGCCCCTCAGCGGCTCTGCACCTGCAGGAACCTGTGGGGACGGAAGGCCTGTGGAGGGCCTGGCACCAAACGCCAGCACCCAGGGGCTCAGGCTGCTCAGGGCCCTGGCCCAGCCCCGGGGCCGGTGACGCCCGCACCCCTCGGGGCTCAGGGTCCCTCTGTGGTTCCCACCGCCCACAGCCCCGTCCCCTGAGGAGGAAGGGACGCTCCTCCCGGAACCGCCTCTCCTCCTCGCTGTCGCCTTTAGACACAAACAGGCCTGGGCTCCCCACCTCCCGGCTCAGCCCCCCACGGCCTTCCCCGGGGCATCGCAGCCCGTCGCCCTCCTCCCCTCACCCCCTGCGTCCCCCACGGGCACTCACTGCTCTGGGCGCTGCGACCTGGGCTGCGGGGCCTGAGCGGCGCCGGCCCCGAGGCTGGAGGGCCGATGGGGTGACGCCGAGTGAACTCTGTCAGCGGAGAGGAGGCGGGAGGCACGGGGACCCCAGTCCCGCCGGTTGGGGTCACCCAGCCTCAGACTCACCCTGCCCAGCGGGACGCCGCCTCCCGCACCTCCTCCCACTCGCCACCAGAGCGCTGACGCTGTGAGTCTGTGAACCCACAGAAGAGGCCGAAATGGCCGCCAGAGGAGGACGCAGGAAGTCCCGCCCTAACCGGATGTGCAGGCACCGAAATGCTCTTTACCACCTCTCACCCTGGCGCCGTGCTTTCTGGGTAATGTAGTTTTTGCAAAGGCCCAGAGGAGGGCTCCTCCCAGCCAATGACCTTGGTGAGTAAGGTGCTGAGGCCCCACAAGTGGTGCTGGAGGAGGAGATGGGGCTGGAGGTCTGCTTACCTGGTCCACACGGACAGATCCACCGAAGAATACATATAAGGGGGCAATGGGGGACATCTGTAATACTATCAACAACATACAGATAATAAAAGAAATTTTATTCAAATACTATAGCCCAGCTGGTGTTGCTCAGTGGTTGACCATCGACCTATGAACCAGGAGGTCATGGTGCTGTTCATGGTCAGGGCACATACATGGGTTGCAGGCTCAATGCCCAGGGAGAGAGAAGGTACAGGAAGCAGCCTATCAGTGATTCTTACTCATCATTGGTGTTTCTCTCTCTTCCTCTCCCTTATTTCCTGAAATCAATAAAAAATATTTTTTGAATGTATGATTTAAATGAATTGTACTTAAATGAAACTTTAAAAATGGTTTAAAACTGAGGATTCCCAAGGGTTTTACTGTGTTATTATGAAAGTTCTAGAGCATATTTGTTACAAATGTATCAGTTTGTTGGAATAAAATACAAGGATGTGCTCCTGAATTATCTTATCATGTGCATATTCACTGCTATCTCTTTGGCAGTTTAAAACTGACCATGGTGAGAGTATGTATGCCAGGGGAATTGACAAATACTACAAACCTACACTTCACGTAATGTATTAATAAATGCTTAGACTTAAATAAGAGTGGCTCTGAACTTTAACAATGCAGATTAAATTTATAAGTATATGGTATAATTTTGCCTCAGTTGTACATAGCAATAAAAATGAGTAAAACAATTTTCCTTCAGGATTCAAAACCGATGGTTCCATATGGCAAAGGAATCACTTGAGTCACTGAGGAATGAGGGAAATTTAGCAGATGTCTTAAATGCTGCACAGTCCTCCTTCAATTAAAATAATAAATTTATTTAAACAATTTGAAAAAGATTCTCAGCAGACATTTTAACAAAACAGATAAATACAGTGCAACGAAATGTATAAAAAATGTTCACCATAAAATATTCCTCAGTAGATGGAATTAAAACAAGAGCAAGTTAACATTATATTCATTTCTGGGGTTACTATTTAAAAAGCTTAACCATTGTATGCCCTTGCAGGGTAGCAGAAAATTTGGGATTTTTATACACTGTGGTAAGCCAAAGGGAATGACCATTTTGGGTCACAGTTCTGCATATCTTAAATGTAAAGTATTCACCTACACAACAGTGTGATAAGTAAAACATATGTCTAGCCCTAACTGGTTTGGCTCAGTGGATAGAGCGTCGGCCTGCGGACTGAAGGGTTCCAGGTTCGATTCCGGTCAAGGGCATGTACCTGGGTTGCCAGCACATCCCCAGTAGGGGGCGTGCAGGAGGCACCTGATTGATGTCTCTCTCTCATCGATGTTTCTAACTCCCTATCCCTCTCTCTTCCTCTCTGTAAAAAATCAATAAAATATATTTTTAAAAAAAACAAAAAAACGTATGTCTATGTAGAGAACTGAATGCAAATATTCCCAGAAGAGTTATGTAAAATACCCGAAACCTGGAAATAACAAAAACATAGATCAATTAATAAAGTAGTTATTCACAGAACCCAGTACTACTCAGAAATTTAAAAAAATTAGCTCTTCACACAAGTATTTGTAATGAATCTCAAAATGATTGTGTGGCATGGAGGAAACCGGTATTTGTTAAAATGTACACATCAAATGGTGCCTATAACGTTATGAACAGTATGAACTATTCTACTGTAAAGAATAAAAAATCCCTGAGTGCATGGAGGGCCAAAAAGGCAGAAAGAGAGATTTTAACAGGACAGTAGGAAAATAGAGGGTGTGGCAAAAGAAGGTATAGAGTTGTTGGTATGGAAAATAATACAATAATTAATAATAAACAGGAATAAACTCTGCCGTAGCCAGTGTCCTCAGTTGGTTGGGTGTCATCCCATTCACTGACAGGTCTCTGGTTTGATTCCAGGTCAGTGAACATCCCCAAATGGATTTCCAGTTGTGGCGTGCAGGAGGCACCAGATCTATGTTTACCTCTCTCTTCCAGGCTCTCTCTCTCCCAAAAAAATAATAAAATTATTTTCTGTCACATGTGACAGTTTCACAGCTTTCTCTCTAGGTCAGGGCTCACCAAATAGCACACATGAGAAAGGTGCACTTTGTTGCATGTGAGTTCTCATTTCCTGGGGGAACAGCCTTGCCTCAGTGGCAGCAAATGCTGTCAAGTAGCGAAGACTATTGCCATTGGAACCAACAGGAATGCTGACTGGTTACAAAAGACACATCCTGGGACTGACTACAGGGTTATACTTCCTCTAGCTTTGAGATCTTGCCTGTTGAGCAACAACCTTGAGATGAACAGCATAAGGGGCCAGGGAAATGCACAAAACCATGAGATTATTTTGTCTGCTAGTGATGCCAGCTACAGGAAATACTGAAAGAGATCCTCAAAAAGTTCTCAGAGATCCTACAAACCACAGGACATGAAATAATTTGGATTTATGCCCCAAACAGGCACTTTTTATGCAGTTTAACTGCAGTGTCTGCCTTGACTATGAAAACAGTGTTTATGTCCCAAACTAATTTCACCTCAGAGTCTTACAACAAATGACACCAGCCTATGAACTCTCGTACATCATGACACATTGCCTCTTTGGAGCATGTGGAGTGTAGTTCCCCTAAACATTGCTGACACTTATGTAATTCAAATAGAGAATATAATTCATATTGTTCACAGGAGCACAATAAAGTCCACCTGTTCAGGAAGACCATTGACCTCTACAATAAAAGAAGCACCAGACAGCAAATTAGAACCCCAAAGTCATGCACACTTTCTTAGAAGGCCTTGGTCAGCAATACAAAATCACCCAATATTGAACAAAGAGTGATTTTATGCCATCAAACTGTTCCTTCCAAAGCACAGTAAGTTTGAGAACACACCATATTGTTCACTTCTCCATGATGACAGAACACAACTTTCCTTCTAATCAACCCTGGGAGAGAATATAATCAATAAAATTAAAGGTAGAAAAGAAAACACTTCTTTACATAAACCACATCAGAGGACAGCAAGAGGTTTGCAGGTTGATGAAATGGAACCTGAAACACTTCATCACAGCCTAATGTGAGACCCACAATGTCCCTGAAAGAGGTAGCCCTTTTGGTGGAGGAAGTGGGCTCTGGACCAACCTGGGCCGGTCAATTCTCTGGTCAGAAATAACGGAATGAAAATTCATCCAGGAGTTCAGAATATTCATAATTTTCTTAAGAAAACCCCAGAGTATGCAGGGGTTGTGACATATGCACACTCTTCAGGGGAGCCAGGTTGTAGCGGAGAAAGAGCTTCCACACAAATTCTTCCAGTGACATAAATCTGGTTGTAGTTCTAAGAAGATTAGAAGTGCGATCTAGTTTCTGAAAGTGTCACTTATACCTGAAACTTAGGAGGCATCTAGCAGAGTGTATGTTCTGATAAAGGGGTTTGCATTCAGGTAAATGGGGGTAAAAGCTTCTCCTCTGGTGTTGTTATTCTGAGTGAGAAAGTAAAACATTCCCTGCACATTTATGGCTTTTCTCCAGTGTGTTCTCTCAAGTGTTGAACGAGGAAAGATTTGTAGCGAAAAGATTTCCCACATTCAATACAATCATGAGGACCTTTTCCAGTGTGAATTCTGCGGTGTCTAATGAGAGTAGAGCTTCTGTTGAAGGACTTCCCACAGTCATTACACTCATATGGTTTTTCTCCAGTGTGAACTCTGTGGTGTCGAATAAGAGTAGAGCTTCTGCTGAAGGACTTCCCACAGTCACTACACTCATACGGTTTTCCTCCAGTGTGAACTTTCTGGTGGATAAGGAGGTGATGGTTGTGTCTGAAAAATTTTCCACATTCACTACACTCATAAGGTTTTTCTCCAGTGTGAACTCTGTGGTGTCTGGTGAGGGAAGACCTTATATGGAAGGACTTCCCACATTCACTACATCCATAAGGTTTTTCTTTAGTGTGAATTCTGTGGTGTTTAAGGAGGCTAGAGTTCTCATGGAAGCACTTTCCACAATCCCTACATTGATACGGCCTATTTCCAGTGTGAACTCTCTGGTGGATAAGGAGGTGAATTTTCTGCCTAAAAGATTTCCCACATTCACTACAATCATAAGGTTTTTCTCCAGTGTGAACTGTGTGGTGTTGAATGAGGTTAGACACTTGACTGAAGCACTTCCCACAATCACTACATTGATGTGGCTTTTCTCCAGTGTGAACTCTCTTGTGGGTTAAGAGGTCATAATTGCGTTTAAATGATTTTCCACATTCACTACATTTGTAAGGTTTTTCTCCAGTGTGACCTCTCTGGTGTAGAATGAGAGCAGAGCTACCGCTGAAGGACTTCCCACATTCACTACACTCATACGGTTTTTCTCCAGTGTGAACTCTCTGGTGGATAAGGAGGTGATTGTTGTGCCTAAAAGATTTCCCACGTTCACGACACTTATATGGTTTTTCTCCATTGTGAACTCTGTTGTGTTTAGTGAGGGAAGACCTTTGATTGAACAGCTTCCCATAGTCAGTATACCCATGGGACTTTTCTCCAGTGTGAACTCTCCTATGTCTATTGAGGTTAAAGGTACATCTGAAAACTTTCCCACATGTATTACACTCATATTTCATGTCTCCATATGAGACACCCTGATGTTCAACAATGTTGTGGTTGTGTCTGGCTGCTTTTTCACAATCATCCCACTGGTGATGCATTTTTCTATTGTGAAATTCCTTTGAAATCCCACTGCCACTGTGTGGCTCCTCAATGCTGAGAGGGGCCTGGTGCTGGAGAAGGTCTGAGATGGCTGGGAAGTCTTCCCCAACCTCCCTACTGGTTGAAGGCAACCCTGATAAGTAGAAGCTGCACTTGGTCACAAATGAGGCCCTGTCCACAGCTTCTTTCCAGGGCTTCTCTCCACTGGATTCCCTCTGTTGCTGGGGAGGGTTTGCACTGAAACAGAAGTCTCTCACACATGCCTCACTGAAGAAGGCTTTCTGCTCTAAATCGGCTGCCTGTGACTCAGTCAGGTGCAGAATATCTTTAAACACAGAGAAACACCTCCCACAGAGATGGCTCTTCTGAGTTCCTGGAGCTGTCTTAGAAGCACTGACCTGTGACTCCCCGTGTACAGATACATGCTGCTCGGAATAGGTCTCTACATCATGCATTTTATGGCAACAACCTGAAAACAGAAAAATGAAGATGAAATGAATGTGACAGGGAGAAGTGTAATTAGAAAAGTGTGTTGCACTTAACAGGTTGGTTACATGATATTGTTTGGCAGTAAAATATCTGAAGGAAATATTGATAAGATGCTGCTGTGAAGATCTGGGCCTCTGAAGATCACCATACAGGGAAGACCTCAAACAAAATATGAAACAAACATGGCAAGCATGCCAAAACCGGTTTGGATCAGTGGATAGAGCGTCAGCCTGCGGACTGAAAGGTCCCAGGTTCGATTCCGGTCAAGGGCACGTAACTTGGTTGCGGGCACATCCCCAGTAGGATGTGTGCAAGAGGCAGCTGATCGATGTTTCGCTCTCATCGATGTTTCTAACTCTCTATCTCTCTTCCTTCCTCTCTGTAAAAAATCAATAAAATATATTAAAAAAAAAAAAAAAAAACATGACAAGCACCACATGGAACAGAAGCTGGATGGTCTGCTCATGCTTCTGCCCAACAGGATTCAGCAGGGCTTGTCTGCTGGTGACATGGGCCAGCTGTGCAGAAGGTTGCTTACATCTTATCCCACGTAAAATTCAAGAAACGAGAAGCTTGTGTCGAGGTCTAGTGAAGCACGTCTGTGCACCTCATAACACATGTGGAGGTCAATATTTGAGAATACTGCAGAGAGAGTAGTTCAGAGGAACAGGTGATGGAAAAGGGCAAAAAGGTGAAGGTAGCCAGAAACCAGGAAGGCACAGATTAAAAGATAAGTCAGGGAAGTGTCAACCATGGGAATGAAAATGTAGAAATGAGCTGCTGCCAGTGGCACCTCAACCTAAACTTGTTGGACATGAGCAGGTTCCTGTATGATCTAAACACCATCCTTATGTTATAGCTCCCCCCAGTTGCAATCAAGAGGGCGAGGCAGCCCTGACCAGTGTGGCTCAGTGAATAGAGCGTCGGCCTGCAGACCAAAGGGTCCCAGGTTCGATCCCAGTCAAGGGCATGTACCTTGGTTGCAGGCACATCCCCAGTAGGGGGTTTGCAGGAGGCAGCTGATTGATGTTTCTCTCTCATCGATGTTTCTAACTCTCTATCGCTCTCCCTTCCTCTCTGTAAAAAATAAAATAAATTTTAAAGAAGAGAGTGACAGGCAACCCTTTAGATTATCCTGCATGTTCACCCTGAGACTAAAATAGGGTTCTCCTTGCACCTTCTACTGTACAAGCATATAAAACACAAATATTCTGAGTTTTATTGAAAGACAACAGAGGTGAGTACCCAGCAATGACCCAGAGCAAGACAGCATGCAATAGGATTCAGGGAACAGAATATTACAAACAATGGAAGGAGGTCTTTCAAGAACCGCCGATGGTTCATGCAAGTAAAGACCATAACCTGGCACAGTCAGTCACAAAGAGCCTGTATCTGGAGGAATGGTGCAGAAGTGGAAGCCATGGATGTGGACACAGACACCCTCCCAGAAAGAGAAAGTGCAAGCCCACTAAGCTGTTTGCAGAAATCCTGACCCCCAGTCACTTCCTGCCCTATCTGAGGCTATGGGTGTGAGAGATACTCATGGAGTTCTTTGCTCTGGGCTCTCTACACACTCGGCTCTCTCAGCCACAGCAAATTTACAGGATAATGGGATAAAATAGAAGAGCCCATGGTCTGGCTGTGGGAGAGAGAAAGCTACATTTGGAGAATAAAGGAAAAGAAAACACTAGGAGAATTGTGAAGGTCTCACCTTCCCCTAAACACTGATGGAAATTAACTGGTTCCTGGTACCATCTGACCACCACCATTATGTCATTCCTTCCCCCAGTTGTCTCTCAGCATGGCCAGATCTCCTCTGAGACCATCTTGCATGTTCACCCTGTGAGGAAACCAGGTTTCTCCCGGATCTACTCTACTGATGCATAAACCCTAAATATTCCAGGTATTAATGAAAGACAACGGAGGGGAGCAGCCAGCTCTGGCCCAAAGCAATTTGGCCCACAATAGTCCTCAGCTAAGGTAATATTACAAACAACAACTGAAGAAGGTCTTACAAGAATAGCCCACGGTTCATGGAAGTGAAGATCATAACCTGGCACAGGCTGTCATGAAGCACCTTTCCCCACAGGAAGGGGGAAGAAGGGAATAAATGTGGGTATTGTCACCCTCCCAGGGAAAGGAAGAGGAAGAGGGGACCCATGAAGCTGCCTGTACAACTCCCGATTCCCAGACACTTTCTGCACTTTTTGAGGCAATGGGTGTTATGGATGTTCCTGGAGTCCATTGGTCAGGGCGCTCCACACAGCTCAGCTCCAGTAGCCACAGTACATGTGACAAGACAAGGGCAGAAATCGGCAGAACACTCACACAGAACACTGGGACAATGTGAAGCTCTTACCTGCAGATGAGACAAGTGCAAACACTTCCAGCATCACATCGCAGTACAGCAGTCTCTGAGCCTCATCAAGGAGCCCCCACTCCTCCTGAGAGAAGGCGATGGCCACGTCCTCAAAGTTCATATCCTGTCATAATGGGCACAGTTCAGTCCATGATAAGCTTCTCTCCTAGGCTTTTACTTTCATCATACTTCCCACTCTCCATAACCATCTGCTCCCTCCACTCCCCACATCACAGAAGATAGCAGACCTTGCATCCACCAGAGTCACTCTCTCCTTATATTCCTATTGATACTGTGTCTTCCCACAGCAATAAAGCAGATGTCCAGATTGATGATACCTGACCTCAGGGCCTCACATTTAGGGTCAATGGAATGGTGTCACCAACATAGGGGACAGATAAATGTTGGTCACGAAGAGAGATGTGAGTGATTTGACACTGGTCTAGTGGGGCAATATTCTTGTTGTCCAACACATTCTCCCTCCAAGACCCGGAAAAAAACATGGCATCACTTCGACACCCTTTCGATTCAATCCCAGGGTGCTGAGGATAACACTTTGCGCTAACTGTTCCACATAATTCTTTGTATGCCACTTCTCTCATACAGCTTCATTCCCAGAGTCACAACCTCAAAGACAACACAACTATTCCATGAAGAGGAGGAAATGTTTTCTAATCAGCTTTTCAACATTCTAACTCACCTCCTCTGTAATGTGTTTCTCTCTTACCCTTCTCCCCTCCCCAAGCCAGTAGAGATTTTCAAACCCAGGTGACACTGATGTATCCTATCCCATTCCCATTGATCACTGTATCAGCCCAACAACAAGAGGCAGGTGAGCACCTATATGACACCTAAATTCTGGAAATGGCATGCAGCGCCACAACACCCGTCTTTTCAGGAATTACCCTAAAATTCCCCATGTTGTTTCGTCCAGTTATCACCAGAAATGGACTCAATCTTCATTCCATGTCAATATCAGGGATCTGTGGCCATGAATTCACACTCCCTCTCCAAGAGCACATCACTCTTTCTCCCACACCTCTCTCACACCTGCACTCCCACAGCCCCAGCTCCCATAGACATCTCCTTGGTCTTAGTTATTACTCAGCATGTGTGTTCCAGAGAATGCATGGCAAGTTCAAAAAGCATCAAGTACTAACCTGACTGATTGCCCACAACCAAGACACAGCCTTCAGTTCTGCTATGAAGGCCTCCCTCCCAACTTCTTTTTCCCTTCCACCTCACCTATTGAGAACCACATCAGATCTCAGTTATCCAGAGCCCACCTCTACTGCTGCTGCACTTGATGTCCCTTCTCCACTCACAGCCCTCAGTACTCAAGTCCCACTGCCTATGGCCCTCTACCCCATGCCCAGTGAGTCCCACAGATGCCCACTCAGGCCCATAAGCAACCCTTCCGGCTCAGTCATCCCCCCACGGCCTTACACGGTGGCATCACAGCCCGTCGCCCTCCTTACCCCTCACACCCTGCGTCACCCTCGGGGGACTCACTGTTCTGGACGCTGCAGGACCCCAGAGGGCCTGCATCCCAGGCTGGAGGGTCGATGGGGTGACGCTGAGTGAACTCTGTCAGCGGAGAGGAGGCGGGGAGACACGGGGACCCCAGTCCCGCCGGTTGGGGGTCACCCAGCCTCAGACACTCCCTGCCCAGTGGGGACGCTGCCTCCCACACCTCCTCCTACTCGCCAATAAAGCGCTGAAGCTTGTGTGAACCCACAGAAGAGGCCAAAATGGCCGCCAGGAGGAGATGTAGAAGTCCCACCCTAACCGGATGTGCAGGCACCAAAATGCTCCTACCTCCTCTGACGCAGGCGCAGTGCTTTCTGGGTAATGTAGTGTTCTCAACCCCAGAGAAAGGCTGGCATCCCAGCCAATGACCTTGGTGAGTATAGGTGTTGAGGCACCACAAGTGGTGCTGGAGGAGGAGATGGGGCTGGAGGTCTGCTTCCCTGGTCCATACTGACAGATCTCTGGGGAGGCCTGGAATCGATCCACCAAAGAATATATATATATACGGGTGGAAATGGGAGACATCTGTAATACTATCAACAATAAAAAATACATATATTAAAAAATTTGAAATACTATAGCCCAGCTGGTGTTGTTCTGTGGATGAGCATAAACCTATGAACCAGGAGGTCATGGTGCTATTCATGGTCAGGGCAAATACATGGGTTGCAGGCTCAATTCCCAGGGAGAGGGGAGGTACAGGAAGCAGCCTATCCGGGATTCTCTCTCATCATTGATGTTTCTCTCTCTTCCTCTCTGAAATCAATAAAATATATTTTTTAATGTGTGTTTTAGTCAACTGCACTTTAATTAAAGTTTTAAATAATGTTTTACTATATTAGAAATTGTTTTTACTGTATTCTTAAGAATGTTCTTGAACATATGTGTTCCTACTGTATCAGTATGTTGGAAATAAAGCATCATGATGTGCTACTGAAGTATATTATTATACCCATGTTCAGTGCCATCGTTTTGGAAGTTTGAAGCTGACAATGATGAGAGTATTTACACCAGGGAAATTCATAAATACTACAAACCTTGACTTCATTTATTGTACTATTGAATGTTTACACTTAGAATAGAATGGAAAAGCATGTTAGCAATGCAGGTTAACTTATAAATGTATCGTGAAAGTGAAATTTAAATTGCCTTTAGGGCCCTAACCGGTTTGGCTCAGTGGCTAGAGCATCGGCCTGGGGACTGAGGGGTCCCGGGTTCGATTCTGGTCAAGGGCATGTACCTAGGTTGCGGGCACATCCCCAGTGGGGGGTGTGCAGGAGGCAGCTGATCAATTCTCTCTCATCGATGTTTCTAACTCTCTATCCCTCTCCCTTCCTCTCTGTGAAAAATCAATAAAATATATTTAAAAAATAAAAATAAAATAAATTGCTTTTAGGATTAAATTTGTGGAAAACACGTCCAGCTAGTGTCGCTCAGATCTTGAGCATCAAACAAGGAACCAAGAGGTTGTTGGTTCGAATCCCAGTCAGGGCACATGCCTGGTTGCAAGCTCGATCTCCAGTGCGGGTTGTGCAGGAGGCACCGATGGATGATGCTCTTCTGTCTATCTTCTTTCTTCCTCTCTAAAATCCATTAAAACATATTTTAAAATAAGTAAATCAATTTTATTTCCAGTATTCAAAACCTATGGTTCCATATAGAGTCAAAAAAGTCATGGAGTCATTGAGGAATGAGAGAAATTCAAACATATGCTTAGATGCTACACAGAACCACTTTAGCTAAAAATAATAAATTTATTTAAACAATTTTTTAAAGATATATTTTATTGATTTTTTTCACAGAGAGGAAGGGAGAGAGATAGTTAGAAACATTGATGAGAGAGAAACATCGATCAGCTGCCTCCTGCACACCCCCTACTGGGGATGTGCCCGCAACCAAGGTACATGCCCTCGACTGGAATCGAACCTGGGACCCTTCAGTCCGCAGGCCGATGCTCTACCCACTGAGCCAAACTGGTTAGGGCTATTTAAACAATTTGAAAGAGATTCTGACATTTAACAAAAGACATAAAGACACATGAGAAAAAACTCTCCATAAAAATTTCTTAGATCAATGGAATTAAAATAAAAGTGAGTTAACACTGTATTCATTTCCAGGACTACTATTTAAAAAGGTTAACCATTGCATGTGCTGGCAGGGTAGCAAAAAACTGGAATTTTTATTTACTGTTAGGGGAAGGCAAAGAGAATGACTCTTCTGGGTCAGTTCCGCATATCTTAAATGTAAAACATTCACAAACATGGCAATAGTTTGAGAAGTAAAATATACATCCATATGGAGAACAGAAAGAAATATTCCCAGCAGATCTATTTATAATACCCCAAATCTGGAAATAACCAATACCATAGATAGACCAATAGATAATGTGGGTATCCGTAGACCACAGTACTTCTCAGCAATAAAAAAATTTAACTATCCACATAAACATTAGTATTGAATCACAAAATAACTGTGTAGCAAGAAGGAAACCAGTATTTGTTAAAGACTGCACAGTTTATAATGCTTATAAACTTGGGAACAATATGAACTATTTTAATGCAAAGGAAGGAAAATCCATGACTGCATGGAGGGCCAAGAAAGGCATAAAGAGAGATTATAAAAGGGCAGTAAGAACATACAGGATGTGGCAAAAGTAGGTGTAGAGTTGTTGGTGTGTCAATTAATACAATAATTAATAAATATTACAGGAAGTAACGCTTCATTGCCAGTATGCCTCAGGTGGTTGGGCACCATCCCTTGCCCTAAAAGTCACAGGTTCCATTCCTGCCTGGGTACCCTGTAGGTGGTGTGCAGGAGGCAGCGGTTAGCTGCATCTTTTCCATATCGCCATTTCTCATTCTCTGTCTCCTTCCCTCTCTTTCTAAAAAGTCAATAAATTATTTTAAAGATATATAAGATACTTATTTTTTTAAATGAGAATAAACTCTTAGTTTTGCATAGTCACATCTTTAAGGCTACTTTTGCCCTAACCTGTATGTGGGTGAGAGACACGTTTATTTCACAAGTGATGGGTTTACAGCTTGATCCTTATGTCCAAGCTCACAAAATAGTACACATGAGAAAAGTACATTTTGTTACACTTCAGTTATAAAGATACTGAAATAAAGCCTTAAGTGTACTTTCAAATAAAGACCTAGATATTCCTATCTTGATAGCAAATTAAAATGTCAACCTTATATGGGCTCTACCAACTCTTTCCTAATTTCATGGGAGGACCAGCCTTGCCTCAGTGACAGCAAATACTGCCATCGGAATCAACAGGAATCACAAAAGACGCATCCTGAGACTGATTACAGGCTTATCCTTCCTCTAGCTCTGAGGTCTTGCCTGCTGAGCAAACCTCAAGGTGAACACCCTAGATGGGCGAGGGGAATGCAAAAAACTTAATTATTTTTTTCTGCCAATTATTTCAGCCACAGGAGACAGTGATGGAGGTCCTGAGAATGTCTGTACACAGAGATCACACAAGCCTCAGCCCACGATCATTTCTGGATAAGGTTGAGAAGAGGCACTTTTTATCAGATTTACTCCAGTCTTTCCCACTCACTATGAACACAGTGTTTATCTACTAATTGTGGTTCAATATAAACCTCAGTGCCTTAAAACAAAAGGCACCAGCCTCTGAAATTTTACACATTATGGCACATGGCTGCTTTACAATATGTGGGGAAAAGCCCCCTAAACCTTGCTGAGAATTGTGAAATCCATACTGTGAACAGAGAATATAATTTTTGTTGTTCACAGAAGCACTACAAAGGCCTCCTTTTCTGGGTGACCATTGACATCACCAATAATAGAGGCACCAGGCTGAAAATTAGAACCACAAAGTCATGCAGTCTTTCTTTCAAGATTTTGGAATGCCATGATTAAAAGCCAATATTGGACAAAGTGATTTTCTGTCAGTATGGTGTGTCTTCAAAAGCAAAGAAAATTTGGGATCCCACTATATCTGTTTACATCTCCATGCTGAAAGGTCACAACTTTCCTTTCAAATCATCCCAGGGAGTCTATACAATGAACAAAATTATAGGTACAAAAGGAAAAAAAAAACACCTTTACATAAAGATCATAAATCAGAAGAGAGGACTCTAAGCAGATTGCAGTAGAGTGACTTAGAACCTGAAGCAATTCATCACAGCATAACATGAGAACCATGTTCCTGAAACAGATCACACTTTGTAGCTGAGAATGGGTGCTCTGGATGACCCCTGGGTCAGTTTCATTCTCTAGTCCAAGATAAAGGAATGAAGATCCTGTCAAGAACTCAGAGTAATCATAATTTTCTCAAGCACGAGACAACATAGAATACATTTCCCCTGAGCACTCCCGGTGGAGATGGGTGCACTCTTCAAGTGAGCCAGGTGTCAGAGGTGAAATCTCTTCAGCCGCAAACACTCGCTGTGATATCAATTGGGTAGTAGGTCTGGGCATGTTAGCTAGTGCAATGGAGGTCCTTCAAGCCTCACTTATACCTGAAACTTATGAAGAATCTAGCAGAGTGTATGTTCTCTTAAAAGGGGTTTATATTCAAATAAATATGTCCCAAAGAATCACCTTCAGTGATGATATTCTAAGTGAGAAAAATAGCACATTATGTGCACATTTAAGGCTTCTGTCCAGTGTGAACTCTGTGGTGTTGAGTGAAGGTAGAGCTTCGACTGAATGACTTCCCACAGTCACTATATTCATATGGCTTTTCTCCAGTGTGAACTCACTGATGTTTAATGAGGGCAGAGCTATGACTGAAGGACTTCCCACAATCTGTACACTCATGGCTTTTCTCCAGTGTGAACTCTGTGGTGCTTATTTAAGGCAGATCTTTCACGGAAGGACTTCCCACATTCACTACACTCATAAGGCTTGTCTCCAGTGTGAATTCTGTGGTGCTTATTTAAGCCAGATCTTTCACGGAAGGACTTCCCACATTCACTACACTCATAAGGCTTGTCTCCAGTGTGAACTCTGTGGTGGCGAATGAGGGTAGACCTATCAATGAAAGCCTTCCCACAATCACCACATGCATATGGACTCTCTCTAGTATGAACTCTCTTGTGGATATGAAGTTGACTATTGAGCCTAAAAGATTTCCCACAATCACTACACTCATAGGGCTTTTCTCCAGTGTGAATTCTGTGGTGCTTATTTAAGTCAGATCTTTTACTGAAGGACTTCTCACATTCACTACACTCATAGGGCTTTTCTCCAGAATGAACTCTCTGATGTTGAATGAGGCTTGAGCTAAGACTGAAGGACTTCCCACAATCTGTACACTCATATGGCTTTTCTCCAGAATGAACTCTCTTGTGGATAGAAAGTTGACTATTGGACCTAAAAGATTTCCCACAATCACTACACACATAGGGCTTTTCTCCAGAATGAATTCTCTGATGTTGAATGAGGCTTGAGCTAAGACTGAAGGACTTCCCACAATCTGTACACTCATATGGCTTTTCTCCAGTGTGAACTCTCCGATGTTGAATAAGGTTTGAGCTACGACTGAAGGACTTCCCACAATCTGTACACTCATATGGCTTTTCTCCAGTGTGAATTCTGTGGTGCTTATTTAAGTCAGATCTTTGACTGAAGAACTTCCCACATTCACTACACTCATAAGGCTTGTTTCCAGTGTGAACTCTGTAGTGGAGAATGAGATTAGACCTATCAATGAAAGCCTTCCCACAATCACCACACGCATATGGCCTCTCTCCAGTATGAACTCTCTTGTGGATATGAAGGTGATTATTGGACCTAAAAGATTTCCCACAATCACTACACTCATGTGGCTTTTCTCCAGTGTGAACACTCCGATGTTGAATGAGGCTTGAGCTACGATTGAAGGACTTCCCACAATCTGTACACTCATATGGCTTTTCTCCAGTGTGAACTCTGTGGTGGAGAATGAGGTTAGACCTATCAATGAAA
This sequence comes from Plecotus auritus, assembly GCF_963455305.1. NCBI lineage: Eukaryota > Metazoa > Chordata > Mammalia > Chiroptera > Vespertilionidae > Plecotus > Plecotus auritus. Next base: position 714,375 of record NC_137785.1, on the reverse strand, counting down.
GCCTTCCCACAATCACCACACGCATATGGCCTCTCTCCAGTATGAACTCTCTTGTGGATATGAAGGTGATTATTGAACCTAAAAGATTTCCCACAATCACTACACTCATATGGCTTTTCTCCAGAATGAACTCTCTGATGTTGAATGAGGCTTGAGCTACAACGGAAGGCCTTCCCACAATCACCACACGCATATGGCTTCTCTCCAGTATGAATTCTCTTGTGGTTAAGGAGCAGAACATTTTGCCTAAAGGAATTTCCACAGTCACTACACTCATACGGCTTTTCTCCAGTGTGAATTTTCTTATGTTGAACTAGGTTAAACCTACGACTGAAGGACTTCCCACAATCTGTACACTCATATGGCTTCTCTCCAGTATGAACTCTCTTGTGAATACGAAGTTGACTATTGGACCTAAAAGATTTCTCACAATTACTACATTCATAGGGCTTTTCTCCAGTGTGAACTCTCTGGTGTATAACCAAGCTAGTTTTGCAGCTAAAAGATTTCTCACATTCACTGCACTCATACCGTTTTTCTCCAGTGTCAACTCTGTGTTGTTGAATGAGGATAGACCTTTGTCTAAAGACCTTCCCACAATCAGTACATTCATCGGGATTTTCTCCAGTGTGAATTTCCCTTTTTTGATTGAGGTTCATGATGCATCTAAAACATTTTCCACATTTGTTACCCTCATAATTCACTTCTCCAGAGCAGGCGCCCTGATGTTGAACAACTTTCTGGTTGCTGCTGGCAGCTTTTTCACGTTCACCCCAATGATGGTGACATTTTCCACGGAGAAATTCCTGTGCAATCTCACTGCTACTGTGTGGCTCCTCCGTCTTGAGAGCTGCTGGGTGCTGTGGAAGATCTGAGATGGCAGGAAAGACTTCCCCAACCTCCCTACTCACTGAAGGCACCCATGGTAAGCGGAAGCTGAACCTGTTCACAAACGAGGCCCTGTCCATAGCTTCTTTCCAGGGCTTCTCTCCACCGGAAACCCTCTGTTGCTCATGAGGGTTTGCACTGAAACAGAAGACTCTCACACATGCATCACTGAAGAAGGATTTCTGCTCAAAGTCTGCTGTTTGTGACTCAGTCGGGTGCAGAATATCTTTTAACACTGAGAAACACTTCTTACAGAGATGGGTCCTCTGAGTAGCTGGAGCTGTCTCAGAAGACCTCACCTGTGACTCTCCTTGTAGAGATACAGTCTGCTCAGAATTTGTCACCTTATCTTCCATTTCATGCCAACAACCTACAAACGAAGAATGGTAAAAAAAAAAAAAAAAAAAGAAAGAATATTCACTGTGGTATCAGAGGGAAGTTATAATACCAAAGTGTATTTCACATACTACACTGTTTCCATGCAATTGTCTCAAAATAAGAGATCTGTAGGAAAGCTTAATAAGAGGTTGCTATAAAATTATGGGCCTCTGAAGCTAACAAACCAGAAAAGACTTCACCAGAAATATGACAAATAGATGGCAAACATCACATGGAAGAGAAGCAGAATCTCCTGCTCATTGTTCTGCTAAGAGTGTCCACCTGTGCTTCTCTGATGGTGACATGGGATGGCTGTGCAGGAGGATAGTTATGTCTGTTTCCAAGTTAAATTTAATAAACTAGCATCTGGTGTTAGAGGACTATTTATGCATATACACTGAGTGGCCAGATTATGATGATCTCTGAATGCATAATCATCTGGCCACTCAGTGTACTTCTCTTGAGCACCTCATTTATTTGACAACAAAGATACTGTAAATTGTGCACCTGATCAGTTTTCCCCTTTGCACTGGCTGATAGAAAGCTCAGGGCAAATAGGTGGTTGGTCTCCAGCAAAAGTCTACAATACTTTTGGTACCCATTTGAGATACAAATACACTGAGTGGCCAGATTATTATGCGTTCAGAGATCGTAATAATCTGGCCACTCAGTGTATTTGCCCCTCATAACACAAGTGCAGGACAGTGTTTGTGAACACTGCACGGAGAGCAGTGCAGAGGAACAGGTAATGTAAAAAGGCCACAAAAGGTGAAGGTAGCCAACAGTCTGATGAAATGACAAGTCAGCAAACTGTCAAGTATGAGAAAGAAAAGGTAGAAATGAGTTGTGGTCAGTGGCACCTGCACCTGCACTTAAACAGTGTTGCCAGGAGCAGACTCGTGGTATGATCTGAACACAGCACTGGTACCATACCTCCCCCCAGTTGCCACTCAGAAGTGCCCAGCATTCTCTGAGTCCATTGTGCATATTCATCATGAGAAAACACCATGTTCTCATTGTACCTTCTATCGTACAAATACCTTGAACCTAAATACTCTGAGTATTCATGAAGGACAACAGAGGTGAGCAGCAAGTCCTGGCCCAGAGCACCTTGGCATGCAATAGTATTCGATGAAAGAATATTACAGATAATAACTGACGTTGGGCCTTAGAAGAACTGTTCATGCTTCATGTAAGTAAAGACCATAACCTGGCTCAGGCGGTCACCAAGGACCTTAAGCTCGAGGGAAGGGACAAAAGTGGAAGCCTCGGAAGTGGACATAGTAAACCTCCCAGGAAAAGGAAGAGCAAGGTGAACCTATTGATCTGTCTGTAGAACTCCTGACTCCCAGACACTATCTGCACTTTGGGAGACAATGGCTTCTAGGGATGCTCGTGGAATCCATTCCTCAAGACTCTGCACACAGCTCAGCACTGGCAGCCGCAGCACAGTTGACAAGAAAGTGGGGGAAGTAGCAGAGTCCATGGACTGGCTGTGGGAGAGAGTGAGCGACAGGTGGAGAATACAGGAAGAGAGGACATCACCTCAGGACACCAGGAGAGATGTGAAGGGCTTACCGACAGATGAGACCAGTGCAAACACTTCCAGCATCACATCGCAGTACAGAAGTCTCTGAGCCTCATCCAGGAGTTCCCACTCCTCCAGAGAGAAGGCAATGGCCACGTCCTCAAAGTTCATATTCTGGCATATTGGAGACAGTTCAGTCCATGATCAGCTTATCTCCTAGGATTTTACAGTCATCATCCTCCCAATTTAGCAGACCCCTCTACTCCCAAAATCTATAAATATACCAGGTCTTCAAAGTCAGTCTCTCCTTGTATTCCTACGGATACTGTGCTTTCCCACTACAATAAGGCAGATAAGCAGGTTGATGATAGCTCTGCTCTGGGCCTCACATTGGGTCTGGTAAATAAGTGGTTGTAATGAACATAGGAAGGGAGAAATGTGGGCCATAGAGAGAGTGTAAGTGATGTGACACTGGTCTTATCAGGCATCCCCCTGGCAGTGCCCTGGACTGTCCCTCTAAGACACCAAAAAACATGGCATCACACTTTATCCTTCCAATCTCAATCAAGAGTGCAGAGGCCATCACTTTGCACTACCTGCTCCACATAATTCTTTGAAGCACACTTTCTCTCACATATCTTCATTCCCAGAGGCACAACTTCAAAAATAACACAAATATGCCATGATGAGGATCAGTTGTTTCCAAATCAGCTTCTTTTCCAAAATTCAAAATTACCACCTCTGTAATGTGTACCTCCCTCACTCTTACCCTTTCCCATGGCAGTGGAGATTTTCAAGCCCAGGAGACCCTGATATATGCTATCTCTTTCCAATAGATCACTGTATCAGCCCTCAACACCAACAGGCAAGTGTGCACATACATGGCATCTAAGATTTGGACTTAGCATGTAGCATGACAACATCCCCTCCTTCAGCAGTAACCCTAAAATTCCCCCATAGAATATCATAAAGACACCACCAGAAAGGGAATTACCCTTCATTCACTTGTATGTCAGTGACAGTGAGCTGTAGCCATGAATTCACACTCACTCTTCAAGGGCAGGCACATCGCTCTTTCTACCACACCTCTCTCACACCTGCACTCCCACCACCACAGCCCTCACAGTCATCTCCTTGGCTTCCTACTCTTTACTCACAGTGTGGTGCTGAGAATGCTTGGCAAATTCCAGTTGAATGAAGTACTAACCCGACACTGACAGCCCACACTGAAGACAGAGCCTTGAGTCCTGATAGGAAGGCTTCCCTCCCTGATTTGTTCCTTCAACCTTACCTAGTGAGAACCCATCCGATCTCAGATATCCAGAGCGCACCTTCACTGCTGCTGCACTGGATGTCCCTTCATGAGTCACAGCCTCCATCATTCAAGTGCCATCACCTATGGCCCTCTTTGCCACGCCCAGTCTCACAGATGACCCCTCATGCCCCTAAGGAAATATACCAGACTGAATGAAACACCCTAGGCCAGTGGTCAGCAAACTCATTAGTCAACAGAGCCAAATATCAACAATACAACGATTGAAATTTCTTTTGAGAGCCAAATTTTTTAAACTTCAACTATATCGGTAGGTACATTGATATTAACTTAATTAGTGTACTCCTAAGCTGGCCTTTGCTAAAAATTCAAGGGGCCAAAGAGCCGCATGTGGCTCGCGAGCCAGTTTGCCGACCACTGCCCTAGGCTCATGGGCACTACAGATTCCTATTCAGTGTTTAAGAAGTAAATATGCACTAGCTCCAGACTCAACCTGTTTGAATTACTCTTTCTTGTGTCCAATTACAAAATAAAAAGGTAATCTAGCCCTAACCGGTTTGGCTCAGTGGATAGAGCATCGGCCTGCAGACCTGCAGACTGAAAGGTCCCAGGTTGGATTACGGTCAAGGGCATGTATCTGTGTTGCGGGCACATCCCCAATGAGAGGTGTGCAGGAGGGAGCTGATCGATGTTTCTCTCTCATCGATGTTACTAATTCTCTATCTGTCTCCCTTCCGCTCTGTAAAAATCAATAAAATATATTTTTAATAAAAGAAGCACACTTTAAAAATAAAAAAATAGGAGAGAAACCAAGATGGCGACATAGGTAAACTCCTGAACTTGCTGCCTCGCACAACAATTTCAAAACTACAACTAAAAGACAAAACAGACACCATCCAGAATCACAGGAAGGCTGGCTGAGTGGAAATTCTACAACTAGAAGGAAAGAGAAAAGCACATTGAGACTCAGAGGAGCTGCAAAAGGCTGATGTACAGAGACACACATGCTCGTGCGGAGAGGACTGGCGGCTGAGTGCGCAGCTGGCTTTCTCAAGCAGGAGGGAGATGGGGGCTCCGAACTGTGCTGAACTCCAGTTCTGGGTGAGACTCGAGGGACCCAGTCTCATACAGGGTGAATATGGTGTGTCAGGAAAGAGAGAGGCACACTGAGACTCAGGGGAGCTGCAGAAGGCAGAGGTCCAGAGGAGCACGCACGCGGAGAGGACTGACGGCTGAGTGCGTAGCTGGCCTTCTCAAGTGGGAGGGAGACGGGGCTCCTGACGACGCTGAACTCCAGCTCCAGGCGAGACTCTGGGTTCCCAGACTCATTCGGGGAGAAACTGGACTGTCTGGCAGGGAGCGAAACCCAAAATATGAAGATAGTGTAAAGAGCCTCTGGGACAACTTCAAGCATACCAACATCAGAATTATGGGGGTGCCAGAAGAAGAGAGAGAGCAAGATACTGAAAACCTATTTGAAGAAATAATGACCAAAAACTTACCCCACCTGGTGAAAGAAATACTTACAAATCCAGGAAATGCAGAGAACCCCAAACAAAAGGAATCCAAAGAGGACCACACCAAGACACATCATAATTAAAATGCCAAGAGCAAAAGACAAAGAGAGAATATTAAAAGCAGCAAGAGAAAAACAGTTAATTACCCACAAGGGAGCACCCATACGATTGTCAGCTGATTTCTCAACAGAAATTATGCAGGCCAGACGGGAGTGTCAAGAAATATTCAAAGTGATGAATAGCAAGGACCTACAACCAACATTACTCTACCCATCAAAGCTATCATTCAGAATTGAAGGTCAGATAAAGAGCTTCACAGATAAGAAAAAGCTAAAGGAGTTCATCACCACCAAACCAGTATTATATGAAATGCTGAAAGGCATGGAGGAGGAGGAGGAGGAGGAGGAGGAGGAGGAGGAGGAGGAGGAGGGGGAGGAGGGGGAGGGGGGGGAGAAGGGGGAGGGGGAGGGGGAGGAGGAGGGGGAGGGGGAGGGGGAGGGGGAGGAGGAGGAGGAGGAGGAGGAGGAGGAGGAGGTAAAGATAAAAATTATGAACAACAAATACGTATCTATCAACAAGTGAATAAAAAATCTGATGAACAGAATAAACTGGTGGATATAATAGAATCAGGGACATAGAAAGGGAGTGGACTGACAATTCTTGTGGGGAAATGGGTGTGGGGGTGCGGGAAGAGACTGGACAAAAATCATACACCTATGGATGAGGACAGTGGGGGGGTTGTAAGGGCAGAGGGTGGGGAGGGAACCGGGTGGAGGAGGACTATGGGGGGGAAAAGAGGAACAATTGTAATAATCTGAACAATGAAGATTTATTAAAATAAAATAGGGATTGTAAAAGCCTAAATAAATAAATAAATAAATAAATAAATAAATAAATAGGTGATCTACAACGCCTCCCTGTTTCATACACTCTCTGCTACCATTTAACAAAGTCTTCACCCTGAACTGTTCCTCAGAGTACCAGACACTCATGAGTTGCTCTATGAAATATCTCACACTCTAACAGGCCTAAAATAAAAGGTTTTGCATCCCCAAATGAACATTGCTCTTTCTACTATGAATTTCTCCATCTCAGTTGATGGTGCTTCCGTACCTTCAGCTGCGAAATCCAAAACTTTGTGTCATCTTTAACTGTTACCTATGTCTCTCTCAACCTCATAATTAGAAAATCCTGGTGGGCCAACTTTAAAAACAGAACCGGAATCCGACTGCTTGTAGCACCTCCACGGCCATCATCATTTGCCAGATAACCTCACACTCCCCAACACTATCACAGCAGTTCCCTTCCCAATCCTTTTACAACCTCCCTCACACCCATATTGTTCATCATGCTGCAGCAACAGGGAGTCTAATGAGACCTGAGTTAGATCACCTGCCTCCACTGCTTCAAATCTCCCATTCATCCCATCACCTGCAAAAAACTCATCGGAGCTGTCACAAAGTTCCTCTGGACCTGATTCCTGTCCCAGAGTCACCAGTTTCTATTTAAAAGAATGAAGTAGCCCTGGCTAGTTTGGCTCACTGGATGAAGCGTTGGACTGAAGACTGGGGGGTCCCAGGGTTCAATTCCATTCAAAGGCAACTGCCCAGGTTGCGGGCTCAATCCCGAGTGGGAGGGTTGCGGGAGGCGGCAGATGGATGATTCTCTCTCTCTCTCTCTCTCTCTCTCTCCCTCCTCCCTCTCTCTCTCTCTCCCTCCCTCCCCCTTCCTCTATAATATCAATAAAAATGTATTTAAAAATAAATAAATAAATAAATAAAGCATACCTGCCGATCCCTGAACCACCTGAGTCTTAACTTCAAGCCTTTGCACATTCTGGAACCTATGACTGGGAGGACCTCTAACATCTCACTGCACTGATCGAGAATAACAGGGACCACTCACGTGACTTAGACCTGGACGTAGGATAGTGGGCTTAGTGTCCCAAGATCAAAGAACTAGAAGAGTGGTAGGACAGTCCCAGAGCACCACCATCTCAGAGGTCATAAGAGTGTGAGACCCTGAAATCAGCTCCACAAATCAGTCCCCCTAAGAGTTTCTGTATCTGCAGGAACCTGTGGGAACTAAAGGTCTGTGGAGAGCCTGGCAACCACCGCCAGGACCCATGGGCTCAGGCTGCTCAGGGCCCTGGCCCAGCCAATGAGGCCACATGCCCTCGAGATGCCTGCATCGCCTCAAGATTCAGTCCTCAGTGCACACTCTTCCCTCAGTGCAAACTCAAAAGAGATTGCCCGATTGTGTACTTACCTTACCTTTTACAGGACTTCTCCTTCCTATCCCTAAATGCTGTCTTCTCTCTCCCAGGCTGTTCTTCTTCTGAGATTTTTTGGGAAAAGTTCAGAACCCTACCTCAGACAATGACTCTCTTTTGTTCATGACCATCCATGGCCCCAGTCACCTGAGAATCAACATAAAAAACCTCACACAGCCGAAACCGGTTTGGCTCAGTGGACAGAGCGTCAACCTGCAGACTGAAGGGTCCCAGGTTCGATTCTGGTCAGGGGCATGTACCTGGGTTTCGGGCACATCCCCAGTAGGGGGTGTGCAGGAGGCAGCTGATCGATGTTTCTCTCTCATCGATGTTTCTAACTCTCTATCCCTCTCCCTTCCTCTCTGTGAAGGATCAATAAAATATATTTTAAAAAAAGAAATGTTTAAAAAAACAAACAAACAAAAAAAAAAAAACCTCACACAAAACTTTGCCTCATCTTCTTTGTGGCCTTTAGACACAAAACAAATCCTCCCTGCTCAGTCACACCATCACATCCTTACACTGTGGCATTGCAACCCGTTACCCTCTTTCCCCATCACATCCTGTATCACTCCTGAGCAACTCACTGCTCTGGATGCTGCGACCTGGGCTGCAGGACCTGAGAGATGCCCACACCCAAGGCTGGAGGGTTAGAACAGCTGAGGCTGAGTGGAACTCTGTAAGCAGAGAGGATTCTGGGAGGTACAGAGGCCTCAATACCAGACTGCTTAGGCTCAAAAAGCCTGAGACACACCCTGCAGAGCGGGGACGCTGCCTCTGACACCTCGTTCTGCTGGAGACCTGGAGCTCCAAAGCCTCTGTCACCCTGAACAGACCAAGAAGTCAAAATGAACACCAGGTAAACACCCCAGAAGTCCCACCCTCAACCAAGTCCACCTGGATGATGTGCCTGTTCTGGGCTTTCATTGGCTAAACACAGCCATTCTTAGGCGCATTGCCCTTTGGGTAATACACTTTTCTAGGCCTCCCAGGTGCAATTAGGATCCAAGTCACTCGCTGACCTTTCCAAATATTGGTGTTTGAGAGCAAATATTGGCGCTGGGTAATGACAACTTGAGATTTTGGTGACAGGTTTCTGGGGAGTGTTGTCTGCAACTGATCTGTTCATTTGCACACATTTCAGATTCTGTAAAACTCAGAATGCTTCATGAGGTAAAAAGTCTTATTTCCATGTTTTCTGAAGATGACAACTATAAATGGATAAATAATGTAAAGATATTTTAATTGATTTCGAGAGAGAGAAGGGAGACAAAAGGAGAGAAACACAGATTGGCTGCCTTCTACATGCCCCCCCCCGAATGGGGATTGCACCCATAACCCCACCTGGTGCCCTCAAAGGAGAATCTAACTGGCAAATGTTCTGGTCATGGGACAACGCTCAACAAATTGAGCCACTCCAGCCTGGATTTTTTTTTTTTAATATTTTATTGATTTTTTTACACAGAGGAAGGGAGAGGGATAGAGAGTTAGAAACATCAATGAGAAAGAAACATTGATCAGCTGCCTCCTGCACACCTCCTACTGGAGATGTGCCCGCAACCAAGGTACATGCCCTTGACCGGAATCGGACCTGGGACTTTTCAGTCTGCAGGCTGACACTCTATCCACTGAGCCAAACCAGTTAGGGCTGGATTTTTTTTTAACATAAAAATAACACATTATTAAGAGAAAAAGCAGGCTATGAGAGAATATATACAATCCTACCCTACTCATTTTAAAATAAAAATTGAAAGGATACATAGGCCAACAAGTTGACATTTCCTACATTGTTAGAATATTTGTAATCAATACACATTGTGAAGCTATGGAGGAAAGAGTTACCGAATGTTTACTACATGTGCCAGGCCCTGGATTCAATGCTTTACATGCATTATTATTTCAATTAATCCTCTCCAAAACCTGTAATGGTTTAACCATCTATTTAATGGGGAGCAAATCCAGGCTCAGAGACTCAGAATAAGCTGCCTGATTGTAGAGTTGGTAAGAGGCAGGGCTTGCAATCAAGCCCATGTGTCTCTAACCACAGAGCTCTGGCTTCTAATATTAGGCTCTGCTGCCTCCTAGAGGGTAGAATAGGGGATGCGTTCATATTAGGGCGGCCTAGATATTATTGTGGGTAAAGAACAGCCAGAAAGTTTTAGTGGCTTCCACTAAAGAAGGTATGTTTCTTGTTCATAACACATGTCCACCCTCGTTCTCCTGGTATCGGGATAAAGGTGTAGATACCTGCTAGGTGTTATCAGAGATGGAGAGACATCATGGCCAGATGGAGAGACATCTTCCAGACTCTTCTGTCAGAGGTGACAGGCTTCACTCCCACCCTATTTCATTGGTCAAACCACATCACAGGCTGCAACCAACATCAGGGTTCATTCAGCCACAGAACGTGACCTACTTGATGGGCCCCAGTAGGGCGACCACGTGGTGCAGCCTCTTGTGGGGGATGTGCAGGGCCAAGGAGAGGCGTGGGGATTGGTAGGAAATGACAGTGTAAGTCAGTCAGGATGGGTCCCTGTCTCCTCATCCAGGTGGACACTGTCCCCAGGTTGCCCTAAACTGTCACTGGCAAGATTCAAAGGGGTGTTGAACCTCAGAAAAAGGAGTTTGTTCAGATGTCATTGGTAGCAACCTCAGAACCCACTTGTGAGTGTGACCCTGGGTAAATTCCTGGATGCCTATGTTCACCACTGTGGTCGAGGTGAAGACCCACAAGGTAAGTGTGTTGATTGGGAAGGTACAGGAGTACAAGCATCCAGCATCCATGTTCTTTTATTTTATCATTTTTAAATAAATCTTTATTGTTCAGATTACAGTTGTTCCTATTTTTTCCTCCCATAGCTCCCCCCTCCACACCTGGTTCCTACCTCCCCTGCCCTTACCCTGCCCCCTACTGTCCTCATCCATAGGTGTACGATTTTTGTCCAGTCTCTTCCTGCACCCCCCTACTCCCATACCCCGGAGAATTGTCAGTCCACTCCCTTTCTATGCCCCTGAATCTATTATATTCACCAGTTTATTCTGTTCATCAGATTTTTTTATTCACTTGATTTTTAGATTCACTTGTTGACCCTAAAGGTGAGTGTTTAAGAAATAAATATGGCCGAAACCGGTTTGGCTCAGTGGATAGAGCATCAGCCTGCAGACTAAAGGGTCCCAGGTTCGATTCCAGTCAAGGGCACGTACCTTGGTTGCGGGCACATCCCCAGTGGGAGGTGTGCAGGAGGCAGCTGATTGATGTTTCTCTCTCATGGATGTTTCTAACTATCTATCCCTCTTCCTTCCTCTCTGTAAAATATCAATAAAATATATTTAAAAAATAAATATGCACCAGTCACAGTCTCACCTTTTTTGAATTACTCTTCTACCTCCAATTAATAAAAAAAAGGTGATCTACAACTCCCCCCTGCTCCATACTCTTTACTATTTTTTTAAGTAGTCTTCATCTTGAACTACTCCTCAGAGTTCCAGATGGTCATGAACTGGTCTCTGAAATATCTCATACCCTAATAGAAAAAATAAAAGATTTCATATTCCTCATGAAAATGACTGTTCCCACTATGAATTTCTCCATGTCAGTTGATGGTGCTTTCATACCTTCAGGTGCGAAATCCAAACCTTTACATCATCTCTGATTCTTATCTCTGTCTCCAATCCTGAAAATTCGAAAATCCAGGTGGCCACACCTAAATCACTGATCCATAATGCAACTGCTTCTTCCACATCCACAACCACCACTGTGCTCCAGGTACCGTCACACTCACCAACACCATCACAGCAGCTTCCATCCTAGTCTTCCTACCACCGCCCTCACACCCATATTGTGCATCATGCTGCAGTCACAGGAGTCTAATGAGACCTGGGACACATCACCTGCTCTACTGCTCCAATGACCCCAGTGATCCCATCCCCAGTAGAACAGAAACCCAAGTTGTCACAAAGCTCCTCTGGACTTGATTCCTGTCCCACTGTTTCCAGCTCCTATTTTTAAAACATGGACACCTGCTCATCTCTGAATCAGCTTAGTCTGCACTTCAACCCTTTGCACATTCTGGAACCCATGCATGGAAGGACCTATTACCCACAATTCCACTGGATGCCAAAATCAGATACCACTCATCTGACCCTTGACCTGGACTTAGGATTCTAGACTTGGTATCTCTTCAAGGTCCCCCGAGAAGAGAGGCTGGACAGTCCCAGGACCCCACTATCTCAGAGGCCACCATAGTGTGAGGCCCTGACATCAGCCCCACAGCCCAGCCCCTCAGCGGGTCTGCACCTGCAGGAACCTGTGGGGACGGAAGGCCTGTGGAGGGCCTGGCACCCACCGCCAGGACCCAGGGGCTCCGGCTGCTCAGGGCCCTGGCCCAGCCCCGGGGCCGGGTGACGCCCGCATGACATCCGGGCTTTCACAGGACGTCTCCTTCCCGTCGTCCCTCACTGCTGTCCTCTCTCCTCTAGTCTGTTCTTCCTCTGAGCAGTTTTGAGAAAAGGTGGGAACCCTAACTCACACCATGTCTCTCTGGTTCTCAGCCATGGATGGCAGCCGCTCCCTGAAAATGGAGTAAAACTCCTCACACACAACGTTCCTTCGTCCTCCTTGTTGCCTTTGGACATAACACAGGCCCAGGTCTCCCCGGTCCTCCCTCCTCGGTCACACCGCCACGGCCTTACACGGGGCCTCTCAGCCCGTCACCCTCTCCCACCCAGTCACACCACGTGGCACCCCAAGCAACTCACTGTTCCGGCGGCGCGGAGACCTGGGCTGCAGGGCGGCCCGGGCACCCACCCCCGAGCCTGGAGGGAAAACGGGGGGAGGCGGGTGGGACTCTGGGAGCAGGAAGTAGCTTGGGGGGCGCGGAGGACGCAGTCGCGGCCGGTGGTGGCTCAACCGCCTCAGACACACGCCGCCCAGCGGGGCGCTGCCTCCGACACCTCCTCCTCCTCCTCCTCCTCGTCACCGGAGCGCTGACGCCTGGGAGACCCTCCACCCACAGAAGAATTCAAAATGACGGCCGAGAAGGGGATGCCGGAAGTCCCGCCCTCACCGGATGCGCATGTCCCAAAACGCTCCTTGCCTCCTCTGACGCGGGCGCAGTGCTTTCTGGGTAATGTAGTTTTTCCTATCCCAGCGGGGGGCTGGCATCCCAGCCAATGACCTTGGTGGATAAAGGTGTTGAGGCCCCACAAGTGGTGCTGGAGGAGGAGATGGGACTGGAGGTCTGCTTCCCTGGTCCACACGGACAGATCTCCGAGGGGAGAAGGAGGGAAGGACTGGGATAGATCCACCGAAGATCATATATACAGGGGGAAAGGGGAGACATCTGAAATACCAATAAAAAATACATACAGATAAAAAAATTTTTTTAGCCCTAACTGGTGTGGCTCAGTGGATAGAGCATCAGCCTGCGGACTGAAAGGTCCCAGGTTCGATTCCGGTCAAGGGCATGTGCCTTGGTTGCGGGCACATCCCAACAGGAGGTGTGCAGGAGGCAGCTGATCGATGTTTCTAACTCTCTATGCCTCTCCCTTCCTCTCTGTAAAAAATCAATAAAATATATTTTTTAGCCAAAACCGGTTTGGCTCAGTGGATAGAGCGTCGGCCTGCGGACTGAAGGGTCCCAGGTTTGATTCCGGTCAAGGGCACGTAAGTTGGTTGCAGGCACATCCCCAGTAGGAGGTGTGCAGGAGGCAGCTGATCGATGTTTCTCTCTCATCGATGTTTCTAGCTCTCTATTCCTCATCCTTCCTCTCTGTAAAAAATCAATAAAATATATTTAAAATATATATTTTTTAAAAAAAAAATTTTAACACTATAGCCCAGCTGGTGTTGTTCAGTGGTTGAGCCTCGACCTATGAACCAGGAGGTCATGGTTCTGTTCATGGTCAGGGCACATACATGGGTTGCAGGCTCAATTCCCAGGGAGAGGGCAGGTACAGGAAGCAGCCTATCAGGGATTCTCTCTCGTCAGTGATGTTTCTGAAAGGATACAGAGGCCAACAGGTTGACATTTCCTACATTGTCTGAATGTCTGCAGTCAGTACACATTATGAAGCTACAGAGCTAACAGTTACTGAATGTTCACTACATGTGCCAGGCCCTGGATTCAATGCTTTATATGCTTTATTGTTATTTCATTTAATCCTCTCCACACCTGAGATGATTTAACCGACTGTTTTATGGGGAGGAAACCCGGGCTCAGAGACTCAACCTAAATTGCCCGATTGTAGAGTTAATAAAGGCAGGCCTGGAAGTCAAACCCAGGTGTCTCCAACAACAGAGCTCTGGCTTCTCATGTTCGGCTCTGCTGCCTCCTAGAGGGTAGAATAGGGGACATATACCCATTAAGACAGGCTAGTTGTTACAGTGTGCAAAGAATGTCCCCAAAGCTTTAGTAGCTTATACTAAAGAAGGCTTCCTTCTTGTTCCCACCACATGAAATCCCTGGTTCTCCTGGGATGGGATACGGGAGAAGCACCATGTTGGTACCTGCTAGGTGTTGTCAGAGATAAACACAAGGGATGGCCAGTCTCAGTGGTTCCAGACTCTTCTGTCAGAGGTGACAGGCTTCCCTCCCTCCACATTTCCTTGATCGCAGCACATCACAGGCTGCAGCCAACATCCAGGGTTCTGTAGCAGAACCTGACATCCTTGATGGGCCCCAGTAGGGCGGCCACATGGTGCAGCCTCTTGTGGGGGATGTGCAGGGCCAAGGAGAGCAGTGGGGATTGGTAGGAAATGACAGTGGAAGTCCGTCAGGATGGGTCCCTGTCTCCTCATCCAGGTGGACACTGTCCCCAGGTTGCCCTAACCAGCCGTGGGCAAACTACGGCCCGCGGGCCGGATCCGGCCCGTTCAGCTGTTCTATCCGGCCTGCGGAGCTGAAAGAGCAGAGGGTTCTCTTGCTCTCCCCTCCGCTCCTTTACTTTGAATTTATGTTAGTTCACACAAACACTCCATCCATGCTTTTGTTCCGGCCCTCCGGTCCAGTTTAAGAACCCATCGTGGCCCTCGAGTCAAAAAGTTTGCCCACCCCTGCAACCTGTCACTGGCGAGATTCAAAGGGGTGAACTTCAGAAAAAGGATATTGGCCAGATGTCATTGGCAGCAAACTCAGAACCCACTTGTATGACCCTGGGTAAAACCCTGGCTGCCTTGACTCTCCCACGTGGTCGAGGTGAAAGCCCACATGTTAAGGGTGTTGACTGAACAGAGGTAGAGGGACAACATCGATGTGAGTCTCAGCGACTGGGTACCTCCTACAGGTGCCACATGAGGACGGGTGCATGACCTAGACCGGGAATCTGTTACCATCCTTCGGGTGTGTGGGAGATGCTGTGACCATTGACCCACACTGGCCAGGACACTTTCTCTTACCAGCTTGATACATGTCTATGACCTACATTAGTTTCTAATCTCCAAGACACGTCCAACCCACCAGAGCACCAGGTGGCTCAGCGGCCAGCAACCCCTCCTGCTGGGCAGATGGGGATTCAGCCTCTGCAGAGACAGCTCCTCTCCCTCCCCCAGCAGGTCAGTGGCTGGAGCACCTCATTAGTGGGCTAGGTTGGCCCTGCCTGGGTCACTAATTTTCTTGGAGGGCAGATGACTCCCCAGGAACTCCTGTAGCAGAGCTTGCTCCATTTCCCACTCACCATGGCCCCCAGGAACAGAGCGGCCACAGCCTGGACTGGGACGAGAGAGAGCCTGAGAGCCACACACATGGCCCAGCACCCACTCCCCGTGGGAACTGCCCTGAGTTTTCCTGCCCACCCCCCCCCACCCCCCGTCCAGCTGCCACCGCTGCTCCCAGCCCTGACACCTGAGAGGAAGGAACCTGAGCTTCTCAACCCCCTGAAGGTGCAACAGCCCAGGCTCAGCCCCCGGCTGGAAGGTGCGGAGACCGCAAGGGGCACGTGCAGGCCCAGAGCGTCTCCCGGCCGCTGAGGTTTTAGTCCAGGGAGCACACTGACGTCATCGACCCCTGTAGGTGCCTGTGCAGCTCAGCCCGGGCCCCACCTGCTACACGGACAGCCCTGGCACCACCCTTCCTGTTCCCGGGGTCATTGCCTGCTGGGCCCCCAAAGAACCCTGGCTGCTGGTCACCACGGGCCCTGGGCGGCTCTGGTGTTCACAAGTGTGTGGACGGACTGTGTGAATTAAACATATATATTGATTTTAGAGAGAGAGAGAGAAATAGGGTTAGAGAGGTACATCCATTTTTTAGTTCCATTCTTTCTATACCTTCTTTGGTTGATGCTTGTGATTGTTCTGACCCGGGATGGAACTTGCAGCCTTGGTGTGACTGAGATGATTCCCTGACCCGCTGAGCTATCTGGTGTCGGCCGCACCTATGTGGCAATTTAAGTAAAATGACCCAATAATGTGTCTGAGACTTGACAGATACAAAAACCATCATGAAGACAGACGGTGTTGGGAGGCTAGAATGGGATTCATGGGGTGTCATATGTGACTGTTTCACATGGATACATTTCATGTGAGCTGTTTCAAAGGCAGACTGTATTTCCCATCAGTTATTTTATTTATTTATTTTAATATATTTTTATTGATTTTTTACAGAGAGGAAGGAAGAAGGATAGTCAGAAACATCGATGAGAGAGAAACATCGATCAGCTGCCTCCTGCACACCTCCTACTGGGGATGTGCCCGCAACCAAGGTACATGCCCTTGACCGGAATCGAACCTGGGACCCTTCAGTCCGCAGGCCGACGCTCTATCCACTGAGCCACACCGGTCAGGCCCATCAGTTATTTTAAAGGCAGAGGATGAAGCTCTGATAAGGGCAGGAGGGCCTTGGTTTCAGCGATGCAGGAATACATGGAAACACAAAAGTGTATGTCTAAAAAATATATGTATTTTTAAATCAACTGTACTTAAATCAAACTTTAGAGAAAGTTTAAAACTTGAGGATCCCAATAATTTTACTGTGTTATTAGCAAAGTTCTGGAGCATATTTGTTGCTACTGTGTCAGTGTTTTGGAAATAAAATACAATGATGTGCTACTGAAATATCTCAGCACGTCTGTGTTCCATGCTATCGTTTGGCAGTGTAAAACGGACCATGATGAGAATATTTACACCAGGAAATGGACAAATACTACAAATGTAGAGTTAATGTATAAATGAATGCTTAGACTTTTTTAAAAAATATATTTTATTGATTTTTTACAGAGAGGGAGAGAGTTAGAAACATCCATGAGAGAGAAACATCTATCAGCTGCCTCCTGCACACCTCCCACTGGGGATGTGCCCGCAACCAGGGTACATGCCCTTGACCAGAATCGAACCTGGAACCTTTCAGTCCACAGGCCAACGCTCTAGCCCAGGGGTGGGCAAACTTTTTGACTCGAGGGCCACAATGGGTTCTTAAACTGGACCGGAGTGCCGGAACAAAAGCATGGATGGAGTGTTTGTGTGAATATAAATTCAAAGTAAAGGAGCGGAGGGCCTCCGCTCTTTCGGCTCCCCGGGCCGGATAGAACAGCCGAACGGGCCGGATCCGGCCCGCAGGCCGTAGTTTGCCCACGGCTGGGATAGAGCATCGGCCTGTGGACTGAAGGGTCCCAGGTTCGATTCCAGTCAAGGGCATGTACCTTGTTTGTGGGCACATCCCCAGTGGGGAGTGGGTAGGAGGCAGCTGATCGATGTTTCTAACTCTCTCTCTCTCCCTTCCTCTCTGTAAATATATATATATATATATATATATATATATATATATATATATATATATATATATATATAAAAAAAGAGTGGCTCCAAATGCTAACAATGCAGATTAAATGTATGAGTATGTGGTATACGTTGGCTTAATTTGTACACAGCATTACACTGAGTAAAACAATTTTCCTTCCAGGTTTCAAAACCAATGCCTCCATATGGCAAAGGAGTCACTGAGGAATGAGGGAAATTTAAGCAGATGTCTTAGCTGCTGCATAGTCCTCCTTTGTTTAAAATAATAAATTTATTTAGACAATTTGAAAAAGATTCTCAGCAGACATTTTAACAAAGCATATAAAGACAGTGCAAAGAAATGTATAAAAAATGTTCACCATAAAAAATTCCTCAATAGATGGAACTAAAACAAAAGCAAATTAACACTGCATGCATTTCCACTGTTACTACTTGAAAAGGTTAACCATTGTATGTCCTTGCAGGGTAGCAGAAAAGTTGGAATTTTTATATACTGTGGGTTACTGGTAAGCCAAAGGGAATGACCATTTTGGGTCACAGTTCTGCATATCTTATATGTAAAACATTCACCTACACAACACTGTGATAAGTAACACATATGTCTATATAGAGAACTCAATGTAAATATTCCCGGAAGATTTATGTAAAATACCCCAAACCTGGAAATAATAAAAAACATAGATCAATAAAGTGGTTATTCACCGAAAACAGTACTACTCAGCAATGAAAAAAAATAATTCACTCTTCACATAAGCATTTGTACTGAATCTCAAAATGACTGTGTAGCATGGAGGAAAACAGTATTTATTTATCAAACAGTACACATCAAATAGCACCTATAAAACTATGAACTATTCTATTATAAAGAATGGAAAATCCCTGAGTGCATGGAAGGCCAAGAAAGGCAGAAAGAGCGATTATAATAACAGGGTATTGGGAAAATAGAGGGTGTGGCAAAAGCAGGTATAGAGTTGTTGTTATGGAAAATGATACGAAAATTAGTAATAATAAACAGGAATAAACTCTGCCCAGGCCAGTGTCCTCGGTTGGTTGGGTGTCATCTCATTCACTGACAGGTCTCTGGTTTGATTCCAGGTCAGTGAACATTCCCAAATGGATTTCCAGTTGTGACGTGCAGGAGGCACCAGATCTATGTTTACCTCTCTCTTCCAGTCTCTTTCTCTCTTTCCCAAAAAAATAAAATAAATTTTTCTAAAATATTTTTTCAAAAAGAATAATCTTGCCCTGACCGGTTTGGCTCAGTGGATAGAGCGTTGGCCTGTGGAATGAAGGGTCCCAGGTTCGATTCCAGTCAAGGGCATGTACCTTGGTTTCAGGCACATCACCAGTTGAGGGTGTGCAGGAGGCAGCTGATCGATGTTTCTAACTCTCTATCCCTCTCCCGTCCTCTCTGTACAAAATCAATAAAATGTATTTTTTTAAAAAAGAATAATCTGTGTTTTGCAAACATACAACTGTAAGCACACTGTTGCCCCACCCTGTGTAGGAGTTACAGGTGGTTAATGTCACATGTGACAGTTTCACAGCTTTCTCTCTAGGTCAGGGCTCACCAAACAGCACACATGAGAAAGGTGCACTTTGTTGCATGTGAGTTCTCATTTCCTGGGGGAACAGCCTTGCTTCAGTGGCAGCTAATGCTGTCAAGCAGGGAAGACTATTGCCATTGGAACCAACAGGAATGCTGACTGGTTACAAAAGACACATCCTGGGACTGATTACAGGGTTATCCTTCCTCTAGCTTTGAGGTCTGGCCTGTTGAGCAACAACCTTGAGATGAACACCCTAGGGCGCCAGGGGAATCCACAAAATCATGAGATTATTTTGTCTGCTAGTGACGCCAGCTACAGGAAATAGTCATGGAGGTCCTGAGAATGTCCTCAAAGATCAAAAAGGCCACAGGTCCCAATATAATTCAGACTTCAGTCCACAAGAGGCACTTTTCATCTAGTTTAACTGCAGTGTCTGCTATGAATATGAAATCAGTGTCTCTGTCCCAATACTAATTCCACCTCAGAGTCTTACAATAAATGACACCAGCCTACGAACTCTCATACATCATGACACACGGCCTCTTTGGAGCGCGTGGAGAGTAGTTCCCCTAAACATTGCTGACACTTATGTAATACATACTGCGAACAGAGAATATAATTCATATTGTTCACAGGAGCACAATAAAGGCCGTCTGTTCAGGGCGACCATTGACCTCTACAATATAAGAGGCACTGTACAGCAAATTAGAACCACAAAGTCATGCACACTTTCTATGAAGGCCTTGGTCGGCAATACAAAATCAGTCAATACTGAACAAAGAGTGATTTTCTGCCATCAAGCTGTGCCTTCCAAAGCACAGAAAGTTTGGGACTCCACCATATCCGTTCACCTGTCCATGCAGACAGATCACAACTTTCCTTTCAATCATCCCAAGGAGAGAATAGAACCAACAAAATTAAAGTACAAAAGAAAAAAAACCCTTTAAATAAAAATCATAAACCAGAGCAGAGGACAGCAAGAGGTTTGCAGGTTAATTAATTGGAACCTGAAACACTTCATCAAAGCATAATGTGAGACCCACAATGTCCCTGAAAGAGGTAGCACTTAGCTGAGGATGGGTGCTCTGGACGAAACCTGGGTCAATTCTCTGGTCAGAAATAAAGGAATGAATATTCACCCAGGAGCTCAGAATATTCATAATTTTCTCAAGCACAACCCCAGAGCATGCAGGGGTTGTGAGTGATGCACACTCTTCAGGTGAGGCAAAT
Source organism: Plecotus auritus (assembly GCF_963455305.1). NCBI lineage: Eukaryota > Metazoa > Chordata > Mammalia > Chiroptera > Vespertilionidae > Plecotus > Plecotus auritus. The sequence goes on along the minus strand of NC_137785.1, from coordinate 694,009 downwards.
GGTAGAGGTGAAATATCTTAGACAAATTCTTCCAGTGACAACAATCAGGTTGTAGGTCTGAGTAGGTTTGCAAGTGCGATGCAGTTTCTGAAAGTGTCACTTATACCTGAAACTTAGGAGGCATCTAGCAGAGTGTATGTTCTGATAAAGCGGTTTGCATTCAGGTAAATGGGAGTAAAAGCTTCTCCTCTGGTGTTATTCTGAGTGAGAAAGTAAAACATTCCCTGCACATTTAAAGCTTTTCTCCAGTGTGTACTCTCAAGTGTTGAACAAGGGCATATTTGTAGCGAAAAGATTTTCCACATTCACTGCACTCATAAGGTTTTTCTCCAGTATGAACTCTCTGGTGGATAAGGAGGTGACTGTTGTGCCTATAAGATTTTCCACATTCACTACACCCATAAGGTTTTTCACCAGTGTGAACTCTGTGGTGTGGAATGAGGTGAGCCTTTTGTCTGAAAAACTTCCCACAGTCACTACACTCATATGGTTTTTCTCCAGTGTGAACTCTCTGGTGGATAAGTAGGTAACTGTAGTGCCCAAAAGATTTCCCACATTCACTACACTCATAAGGTGTTCCTGTAGTGTGAACTGTGAGGTGTTGAATGAGGTTAGAGCTTTGACGGAAGCACTTCCCACAGTCACTGCACTCATATGGTTTTTCTCCAGTGTGAACTCTGCTATGTTGGATGAGATTAGAGCTTCTGCTGAAGGACTTCCCACAGTCACTACACTCATGTGGTTTTTCTCCAGTGTGAACTCGGCTATGTTGGATGAGAGTAGAGTTACTGCTGAAGGACTTCCCACAGTCACTACATTGATACGGTTTTTCTCCAGTGTGAACTCTCTTGTGGTTAAGGAGGTGACTGGTGCGCCTAAATGATTTCCCACATTCACTACACTCATACGGTTTTTCTCCGGTGTGAATTCTGTGGTGTTTAGTGAGGGAAGACCGTACATGGAAGGTCTTCCCACATTCAGTACACTCATAAGGTTTTTCTCCACTGTGAACTCTGCTATGTTGTATGAGAGTAGAGTTACTGCTGAAGGACTTCCCACAGTCACTACACTGATACGGCTTTTCTCCACTGTGAACTCTCTGGTGGATAAGGAGGTAACTCTTCTGCCTAAAAGATTTCCCACATTCACTACACTCATAAGGTTTTTCTCCAGTGTGAACTCTGTGGTGTTTAATGAGGGTAGCGCTTTCACTGAAGCACTTGCCACAATCACTACATTGATGCGGCTTTTCTCCACTGTGAACTCGGCTATGTTGGATGAGAGTAGAGTTACTGCTGAAGGACTTCCCACAGTCACTACACTCATAAGGCTTTTCTCCAGTGTGAACTCTCTTGTGCTTAAGGAGATGACTATTGCTTCTAAATGATTTCCCACATTCACTACACTCATATGGTTTTTCTCCAGTGTGAATTCTCTGGTGGATATGAAGGTTACTATTGTTACTAAAAGATTTGCCACACTCAGGGCACTCATAAGGTTTTTCTCCAGTGTGAACTCTGTGGTGTTTAGTGAGGGAAGACCTGTAATTGAACAGCTTCCCACAATCAGTACACTCATAGGACTTTTCCCCAGTGTGAACTCTCCTATGTCTATTGAGGTTAAAGATACATGAAAACACTTTCCCACATGTATTACACTCATATTTCACTTCCCCAGAGCAGACGCCCTGATGTTGAACAAGGTTGTGGTTGTGGCTAGCTGCTTTTTCACATTCGTCCCACTGGTGATGCCTTTTTCTATTGAGAAATTCCTCTGAAATCTCACTATGATTGTGTGTCTCCTCAGTGTCAAGAGGGGCCTGGTTCTGGAGAAGCTCTGAGATGGCTGGGAAGTCTTCCCCAACCTCCCTACTGCTTGAAGGCAGCGCTGATAAGGAGAAGCTGAAGTTGGTCAAAACCAAGGCCCTGTCTACAGCTCCTTTCCAGGGCTTCTCTCCACTGGCATCCCTCTGTTGATGGGGAGGGTTTGCACTGAAACAGAAGTCTCTCACACATGCGTCACAGAAGAAGCCTTTCTGCTCAAAGTCTGCTGCTTGTGACTCAGTCAGATGCAGAATGTCTTTGAACACAGAGAAACACCTCCCACAGAGATGGGACCTCTGGGTTGCTGGAGCTATCTTAGGAGCACTAACCTGTGACTCCCCTTGTACAGATACACTCTGCTCATAACTGGCCTCCACATCATCCGTTTTATGCCAACAACCTGAAAAGAGAAAAATGGTGATGAAGTGAATGTCGACTGTGGTGACAGGGAGAAGTGTCATTACAAAAGTGTGTCACTCATAACACGTTCGTTCCATGCAATTGTCTGACAGTAAAATACCTGAAGGAAATATTGATAAGATGCTGCTGTGAAGATCTGGGACACTGAGGATCACCATACAGGGAAGACCTCAAACAAAATATGAAACAAACATGGCAAGCACCACATGGAACAGAAGCTGGATAATCTGCTCATTCTTCTGCTAACAGTGTTCAGCAGGGCTTGTCTGCTGGTGACATGGGCCAGCTGTGCAGAAGGTTGCTTACATCTTATTCCACGTAAAATTCAAGAAATGAGAAGCTTGTGTTGGGACCTAGTGAAGCACGTGTGTTCACCTCATTACACATATGCAGGTCAATATTTGAGAATACTGCAGATAGAGCAGTTCAGAGGAACAGGTAATGGAGAAAGGGCAAAAAGGTGAAGGTAGCCAGAAACCGGGAAGGCACAGATTAGAACGTAAGTCAGCAAAGTGTCAAACATGGGAATGAAAAGGTAGAAATATGAGCAGTAGCCAGTGGCACCTCAACCTAAACTCTGTTGTACATGAGCAGGTTCCTGGTATGATCTAAACACCTCCCTTATGTCATACCTCCCTCGAGTTGCAACTCAAGTGGGCCAGGCAACCCTTTACATCATCCTGCATGTTCACCCTGTGAAAAAACATGGTTCTCCTTGCACCTTCTACGGTACAAGCACATAGCACACTAATATTCTGAGTATTAGTGAAGGACAATAGAGATGAGTAGCCAGCACTGGCCCAGAGCAAGACAGCATGCAATAGGATTCAGGGAACAGAATATTACAAACAATGGAAGGAGGTCTTTCAAGAACTGCCCATGGTTCATGCAAGTAGAGACCATAACCTGGCACAGTCAGTCACAAAGAGCCTGTAGCTGGAGGAATGGTGCAGAAGTGGAAGCCATGGATGTGGACATAGACACCCTCCCAGAGAGAGAAGTGCAGCTTGGGCCCATTATGCTGTTTGCAGAAATCCTGACCCCCAGACACTTCCTGTCCTATCTGAGGCTATGGGTGTGAGGGATATTCATGGAGTCCTTTGCTCTGGGCTCCCCACACACTGAGCACTCTCAGCCACAGCACATTTGACAGGATAATGGGATAAAACAGAAGAGCCCATGGTCTGGCTGAGGGAGAGAGGAAGCTGTTTTGATAATAAAGGGAGAGAGGGCATCACCTCAGGACACTGGGACAATGTGAAGGTCTTACCTGCAGATGAGACAAGTGCAAACACTTCCAGCATCACCTCGCAGTACAGAAGTCTCTGAGCCTCATCAAGGAGCCCCCACTCCTCCTGAGAGAAGGCGATGGCCACGTCCTCAAAGTTCATATCCTGTCATAAGGGGGACAGTTCAGTCCATGATCAGCTTCTCTGCTAGGATTTTATGTTCATCATCCTCCCCAACATCCACATCCATCTGCTCCCTCGACTCCCCACATCAGAATAATACCAGGACTTGGTCCATCAAAGTCACATTCTCCTTATATTCCTACTGATACTGTGTCTTCCCAGAACAATAGGGGTGGATGAGCATGTATATGATACCTGTGCTCTGGGACTCATATAGGCCACACTGCCCCTTTTCAATACAGTGAGTGTCATGAACATAGCGTAGGGAGAGATGGTGTCCATAATGAGAGTGTGAGTGATTTGACACTGTTCTTGTCAGACATTACCCTTGTTGTCCCCCGGATTCTCATTTCAAGACCCCAACAATTATGGCATCACTCTTCAATCTTTTGAATCCAATCCCAGGGTGGGGAGGCCATCACTTTGCACGACCTGCTGCACGTAATTCATTGAACCACACTTCCCACACTTCATTCCCAGAGGTAAAACAACAAGGTAACGCAAATATGCCGTGATGAATACAGTTTATTTCCTAATCATCTTCTTTTCCAAAATTCGCATTCACCAACTCTGTAATGTATTTCTCTCTTACGCTTCTCCCTTCTCTAAGCTAGTGGAGATTTGAAAGCCCAGATGACAATGATGTGTGCTATCTCATTCCTATTGATCACTGAACAGCCCTCAACAACCAAAGGCAGGTATGCACACAAGTTTCACCTAAGCTCTCAGCCAGGCATGTACCACCAGAACCCACCCTGTTTTCAGGAATTAACCTGAAATTCACCATATCATTATGCAGACAAATAGACCTAACATTCATTCCCTCTTATTTAAATGTTAGGGTCCAGCATGCATGAATGCACATGCCCTCTCCAAGGGCACATCACCCTTTCTCCACACCTCTCTCACACCTGCACTCCCACACCCACCGCCCCACAGTCATCTCCTTGACTTCCTACTCATTACTCAGCATGTGTGGTGTAGTGACTGCTTGGCAAATCCAAATAGCACTAAGTTCTACACCAACTCTGAGAGTCCACACTCATTGAGGCAGCCTTGAGTCCTGCTATGAAGGCCTCCCTCCCTGATTGTGTTTTCCTTCAACCTCAATTACTGAGAACCACATCAGATCTCAGATATCCAGAGTCCACCTCACCTGGTGCTGCACCTGATCTCCAATCACAGCCTTTAGCACTCAAGTCCCACCACCTAAGGTCCTCTCCCCCATGCCCAGTGAGTCACACAGATGACTATTCATGCCCCTAAGTAAATCAACTGGTCGGCAAACCCATTCGTCAACAGAGCCAAATATCAACAGGACAACGATTGAAATTTCTTTTGAGAGCCGAAAACTGACTTCTGCGAATGGGCCACGAAGTTTCAATCGCACTGTACCTGCGCACCCGCACGTGGTATTTTGTGGAAGAGCCACACTCAAGGGGCCAAAGAGCCGCATGTGGCTCTCGAGCCACAGTTTGCCGAACACTGAACTAGACTGACGACAACACCCCAGCTAAGGCTCACAACAGAATCCCGTTGTGTCTTTAACAAGTAAATATGGAACAGCTGCAGTCTCACCGTGCTTGAATTGCTCTTTGGTCTCTAATTTTAAAAAAAAAAGGCAGGGGGGGGGGGGCGGTGGCGGGAGGGAAGAACAAAAAGAAGACCTATAACTCCACCCTCGTCTCTCCACTCCCGGCTACCTTTTAAAGAAGCTTTCATTCTCAACTGCTCCTCAGAGTTCCAAACGCTCAGGAACTGGTCCCTGAAATATCGCAAACCCTTACAGGCAAAAAATAAAGGTTTTGTCATCTCCAATGAACATTACATTTCCTGCTATGAACATCTGTATCTCACCTGATGGTCCTTCCATACCTCCAGCTGCCAAATGCAACACTTCACATCATCCCTGATTCTTACCTCTCTCTCTACCTCCAAATTAGAAAATCCTGGTGGCATAACAATGATCCAGAATTCAACTGCTTATTTCACCTCCACAGCCCCCATCATGGGCCAGTTACCATCACACTCACCAAGACTATCATAGCAGCTTCTGTCCTAGTCTTTCTACTGACTCCATCCCATCTATATTGTTCTCCATGCTGCAGCCACAGGGAGTCTAAAGAGACCTGGGTCAGTCACCTGCCTCCATTGCTCCAAATCTCCCATTGCTCCCATCACCTGCAGAACAGACTCCCAAGTTGTCACAAAGCTCCTCTAAACCTGACTACTGTCCCATTGTTACCAGTTCCTCCTTTTTTAAGAAAACGGACACCTTTTGCCCTAACCGGTTTGGCTCAGTGGATAGAGCGTCGGCCTGCGGACTCAAGGGTCCCAGGTTCGATTCCGGTCAAGGGCATGTACCTTGGTTGCGGGCACATCCCCAGTAGGGGGCGTGCAGGAGGCAGCTAATGGTTGTTTCTCTCTCATCAATGTTTCTGGCTCTCTATCCCTCTCCCTTCCTCTCTGTAAAAAATCAATATATTAAAAAAAAAAAAAAAAAAAAAAGAAAGAAAGAAAGAAAATGGACACCTTCTCATTCCTGAATAATCTGTCTTCACTCTGAGCCTTTGCACACACAGGACCCAATGCCTGGAAAATCCTCTCACATCCCATTTCACTGTTGCCAATAACAGGGACCACTCACATGACACTAGACCTGGACTTAGAATTCTGGGCTTGGTGTCTCATCAAGGTCCACAGATAAAAAGGCTGCACCCTCCCAGGGAACCCCTATCTCAGAGGCCACAAGACTGTGAGGCCCTGAAACAAGTTCCACAAAACAGTCCCCTAAGCGGTTCTGCGTCTGCAGGAATCTGGGGAAAGAGGAAGGTCTGCTGAGTCTGGTCACCCCCAGGCCAGGTGATCTTGAGATGCCTGCATTTCCTCAGGGCCTCAGTCCTCAGTGCACACTCTTTCCAGTGACCTTATCATTTACAGGACTTCTTTCTGTCCCTAAGTGCTGTCCTCAATCTTCCAGTCTTTTTTTAAAAATTAATTTTATTTTTTTTTAATTGTTTGTAGTCATCTCTTCCAGTCTTCTCCTTCCTCTGAGCAGTTTTGGGAAAGGGTTAGAATCCTACCTCAATGTCTCTCTTTTGTTCGCAAGCACCAATGCTGGCACTCCCTGAAAATGAAAGAAAAACTCCTCACACAAAACTTTCCCTCATCATGCCCTGACTGGTTTGGCTCAGTGGATAGAGCGTCGGCCTGCGGAATGAAGGGTCCCAGGTTCGATTCCGGTCAGGGGCATGTACCCTAGTTGCGGGCACATCCCCAGTAGGAGGTGTGCAAGAGGCAGCTGATTTATGTTTCTCTCTCATCGATGTTTCTAACTCTCTATCCCTCTGCCTTCCTCTCTGTAAAAAATCAATAAAATATATTTAAAAAAAAAAACTTTCCCTCATCTTTTTTGTTGCCTTTAGACATAAAACAGACCTGGGTTTCCCAAATCCTCCCAGCTCAACCACACCACCACCTCCCTCCTGGCTGGCATTGCCGAATGTCACCCTTTCACCGTGTCACACCGTCAGTTACCCACCAGAGACTCACTGTTCTGTAAGCTGCGACCTGGGCTGCAGGACCTGACACTGGAAGGTACATGAGGTGAGCTGAGGGGAACTCTGTAAGCAGAGGAGTCTGGAAAGCAAGGAGGCTTCCATCCCACCTGCTGTGACTCAACAAGCCTCAGACACACCACTCAGAGCAGGGACACTGCCTCTGATGCCTCGCTGTGGTTTTAAGGCAGAGCGCCAGAGCCTCTGACTGTGGTAACAGAAGAAAGAGGTGGAAATGACCACCAGGAGAAAGATGGTGGACGTCACACCCAAACCAATGGGCACCTGGGTAATGTGCCTCTTCCGGGCCTTCACTGGGCTAAACTCAGCCATCATTGGGCCCATTGCCCTTTGGGTAACGTACTTTTCCGGCCCCCCAGGTGCCATTAGGATGCCAGTCACTGACTGTCCACTCAGTGTTGGTTTTGGGACGCTGAGTGGCGCTGGGAAATGACAACTTGAGGTTTTGGTGGCTGTTAATAGGCTTTTGTGGAGTGTTGTCTGCAACTGATCTCTTCTTTGGAAACATTATTTCAGATTCCCTGAATTCCAGAATGCTCCCTGAGGTGAAAAGTATTATTTCTTTTTTTTTATTATTGATTTTTTTACAGAGAGAAATGGACAGGGATAGAGAGTTAGAAACATCGATGAGAGAGAAACATCGATCAGCTGCCTCCTGCACACTCCCTACTGGGGATGTGCCCGCAACCAAGGTACATGCCCTTGACTGGAATCAAACATGGGACCCTTCAGTCTGCAGGCCGACGCTCTATCCACTGAGCCAAACCGGTTAGGGCGGAAAGTATTATTTCATTGATTCCTGAAGACTACAAATCTAAATGAATATATATAGTTATATATTTAAGATTTTTTTATTTGAATTTTAGAGAAATGAACTGAGATGGAGAAACACCCATCAGCTGCCTCCTGCAGCCCCCCACCCACCGCGAATACAACCAAGAGACCCGGTTTGTGCCCTGACCAGGAATTGAACTGGCGACCTTTCTGTGCATGGGAAGATGCTCAACCAACTGAGCCCCTCCAGCTGTCAGATTCTTTATATTTAACATAAAAATATCACATTATTAAGAGAGAAAGCAGGCTATGAGAATATACATAATCCCATCCTATTCGTTTCAAAGCAGTATCTGAAGGGTTACATAGGCCAACAAGTTGACATTTCCTACATTGTCTGGATGTCTGTGGCCAGTACCCATTGTGAAGCTAAGGAGCTAACAGTTACCCAATGTTTACTACAGGTGCCAGGCCCGGATTTGATGCTGTACCTGCATTATTATTTCATTTAATCCTTTCCGCACCCTGAGATGGTTTAACCACCTATTTAATGGGGAGGAAATCCAGGCTCAGAGACTCAACGTGAATTGAATGATTGTAGAGTTGATAAAGGCAGGGCTGGAAGTCAAACCCATGTGTCTCTAACCACAGAGCTCTGGCTTCTAATGTCAGGCTCTGCTGCCTCCTAGAGGGTGGAACGGGGCATTCGTACCCACTAAAAGGGGCTAGATGTTACTGTGGGTAACAGGCCCAAGCTTTAGTGCTTACCCTAAAGAAGGTATCTTTCTCCTTCACACCACACGAACACCCTGCTTTCCCTGGGACTGGGATAAAGTACAAGCACCATGTTGGTACCTACTACATGTTATCAGAAATGGAAAGGGAGGATGGCTAGTCTCAGTGTTTCTAGACACTTCTGTTAGAGGTAACAGACTTCACTCCCACCACATTTCACTGGTCAAAATACATCACAGGGCTGCCGCAAACACCAAGGGCTCAGTAGGAGAACCTGACATACTTGACGGGCCCCATTAAGGCAAGTGCGTGGAAGCAGCCTCTTTTGGGGCTGTGAAGGGTCCGGGAGTGATGCTCTGAGTAGACGCCGGCACCTTCCTCTACCAGGTGTCAGCCTAGCTTTCACATGGGCAATGGACTGACCTGCTCTTCAGGGACTAGCAGTCCCACCTGACGCTCCCAGCCCTCTCCAGGTGTATCCAGTTCCTCATTACTGAGGGGGACTTAGGGGCCCTGGAGTCTTCCCCCACAGCTGTTCCCATATGCACCCACCCACTCATTCCTTCCCAGGCATCCAGGATCCTACAGCATTTTCATGAAGGCCCAGAGTCCTCCACAGACAGCCCCCTCCACACTCTGTATCTCCTTCTGTCCTCAGAGTCTTCCCCAATTCCCCACCTCCCCACAGCCTGGGATTCTATGAAAGTAACCTTCACTTCATCCATCCTTGGAGCCTGAGATGGGATCCCCCAGAGGAACACCAGACACCTGGAAGAGCAGAGGCATTAAGGGCTCAGCCTGCAGGAGGGGAAAGAACACACTGTCCTCTCCATCACCCCGGAAGAGAATGCCCATGCATTTGCTGGTTTCTAGGGCGCAGAGACACACAAACTCACAGGAAACACACAGACTCCACAAGCACAGAAACACGGGTACAGAACAGCCCAGCATCACATCACAGTTCAGAAGTCTCTGAGCCTCGTCCAGCATCCCCCACTGCTCCTGAGAGAAGACAATGGCCACAACCTCAAACCTCATATCCTGTCATGAAGGGGAAAGCTCAGTCCACGATCAGCTTCTTTCCTAAGATTCCAAGTATATAATATCTCTGACCCTCCACATTCATCTACTGCCTCTGCTCCCACATTGGAGAAGATAGCAGGCCTTGGTCCCAAGAAAGTGACTTGCTTCTTAAATTCCTACTGATATTTTGTCTTCCCACAACAATAAAGGCAGTTGAGCAGAGAGAAGATACCTGAGCTCTGGGCCTCACTTGTAGGCCACAGTGCCTGTTGTCAATAGAGTGGGTGTCAAGAACATAGGGTAGGGAGAGATACTGGCCATAAAGGGACTATGAGTGATTGACACTGGTTATGTCGGGCAGTCTCCCAGAAGGTCCCTCCAAGACACCAAAAACATGGCATCACAATTCACTCTTACACCCCCAAACCCAGGGTGCTGAGGCCATCACTCTGCACTCCCTGATGCACACAGTTCTTTGAACCACACCTCTCTCTCACAGCTGCATTCCCACAGGGACAACTTCAAAGATAACACAGATTTTCCGGGGCGAGGACACCTTGTTTGCTAATCACCTTCTTTTCCAAAATTGAAGCTCATCTCCTCCATAATCTGTTTCTCTTTTCCCCTCTCCCTTATGCATGCCAGTGTAGATTTTCAAGCCCGGGTAATACGGATGTATGCTATCTCACTCCTACGGATCACTGTGCCAGCCATCACAACAAATGGAAGGTGGGTAGATAAATGACATCTAAGCTACAGACCTGGTAGTTGCACCACAACACCCCTCTTTTCAGGAAATTGGCCTAAAATTCCCCTTATTGCCCTAACCGGCTTTGCTCAGTGGATAGAGCATCAGCCTGCAGACTGAAGGGTCCCAGGTTCAATTCCGGTCAAGGGCATATGCCTTGGTTGCAGGCACATCTCCAGTGGGGGGTGTGCAGGAGGCAGCTGATTGATGTTTCTCTCTCATCGATGTTTCTAACTCTCTATCCCTCTCCCTTCCTCTCTGTAAAAAATCAATAAAATATATTTCAAAAATGAAAAAATTAAATTAAATTCCCCTTATTGTATCACCCAGACCCTACCAGAAATGAGTTCACCCATCATTCAGGGCTCTGTGGCCATGAATTCACACTCCCTCTCCACGTGCACATCACTCTTTCTCCCACACCTCTCTCACACCTGCACTCCCACAGCCCAGCCCCCATAGGCATCTCCTTGGCCTCTTACTCATTACTCAGCAGGTGTGGTCAGGAGAATGCTTGCCAAATTCAAACAGGATCCAGTACTGCCCAGACTCTGAGAGTCCACACTCCTAGTGGCAGCCTGGAGTCCTGCTATGAAGGCTTCTCTCCATGACCATTTTTTCCTTCAACCTCACCTATTGAGAACCACAATCAGATCTCAGATACCAGAGCGCACCTGCCCTGGTGCTGCACTCGATGTCCCTTCACCAGGCACAGCCCACATCTCTCCACTTACCTGTCACTCAAGTCCCAGCCCCGATGGCCCTGTGCACCGAGCCCAGTGAGTCTCACAGGTGACCACTCAAGCCTCTAAGCTAACCCACGAGACTGACTACAACACTCCAGACCACACCAAGGGTCACAGCAAAACCCTGGTGAGTGTTTAGAGAAGTAAATATGTACCAGCCTGAGTCTCATCTTGTGAGAATTACTCTTCGGTCTCCAATTCATCTCATGTCCACTCATCTTTTAAAGGCCTTGGCCACCGGGAAACCATTATCTCTCCCTGACATTCTACATGACCACTTCCATCCCTTTGCTGTGTTGTGACACCCACCTCCCACAAACAGGGGCTCCAGCAGGAAAGCCAGTCCTCAGGGTCACACTGATCCTCTGAGCTACTAAGACCATTACCATCCTGACCATGATTCCCTGTATTAAAGTGATTCACAGTCCTGGCTCATGTGTCTCAGTTGACTGAGCGTCAACCCATGCACGGAGAGGTCACAGATACATACCAGTCCCAGTCAAGTCCCCTGCCTGGGGTTGGGACTGGATTCCCATAGCGGTCATGCAGGAGAGAACTGATTCTTGTTTCTTTCTCATGGATGTTTGTCTGTCTCTCTCCCTCTCCCTTCCTTTCTACATCTAAAATCAGAATAAAAGTATATATAGATATATATTTATTTTTTATATTAAATTATTTTTAAAATATTTTTTATTGATTTCACAGCGGAAAAGAGAGGAAGAGTTAGAAACATCAATGATGACAATCATTGATCAGCTGCCTCCTGAAAGCCCCTACTGTGGGTTGAGCCCCCAACCCCGGCATGTGCCCTTGACCAGAATCAAACCTGGGACCCTTCAGTCCGTAGGCCGACGCTCTAGCGGCTAGACCTATATTTTCCCTGACAAAGATCAACTTCGATCTTCTTTACTGAGCCCATTTGCCTTTTTGCCTCTAAGATAACATATCTGTGAGATGTCTGAGTAACTTGTAACTTCCTTTTTACCCCGGACCCCTCAGGGCACAACAAATGGCACTGGGACATTCCTCATTATTATTGTTATCAAGTTCATTGTCAACGATTAATTACGTTAAAGCATCCTGCATCCATCTCTGTAAAAGAAGCACATGCCCATCATTTCCCTTTTCACCCTATCCCAGAGGTTTCCCCGCTTTGCTTTATCTATCCCACCTCCCTAATCTATCCCCAATGAATTTCATGTAACTCCCCTACGTCCCTTTCCTTTGACTGCGATGTATAAACACAGATGTAACCCTCCATTCTTGGGAGCATTATCTCAGTTCCTTGAGGTTCTGCTTCCCAGCATGTGTGGACAGTTTGGCTCAAATAAATTCACAGAAATTCTTCACAGGTTTCAATGTTTGTTTGTTTTTTCGTTAACGGTACCTTTTCCTGGGAGGACCCCCCACATCGCACTCCACCCGTTGCCAAAACCAGGGTCCGCTTCCTAAAGCCCTAGTCGTGGCCTCAGGACTCTGGGCTGAGTGTCTGCCGGTCCCGGGGCAGGAAGAGGGGGGGACAGTCCCAGGACCCCACAACTCAGAGGCCACCATAGTGTGAGGCCCTGACAGCAGCCCCACAGCCCAGCCCCTCAGCGGCTCTGCACCTGCAGGAACCTGTGGGGACGGAAGGCCTGTGGAGGGCCTGGCACCCACCGCCAGGACCCAGGGGCTCCGGCTGCTCAGGGCCCTGGCCCAGCCCCGGGGCCGGTGACGCCCGCACCCCTCGGGGCTCAGGGTCCCTCTGTGGTTCCCACCGCCCACAGCCCCGTCCCCTGAGGAGGAAGGGACGCTCCTCCCGGAACCGCCTCTCCTCCTCGCTGTCGCCTTTAGACACAAACAGGCCTGGGCTCCCCACCTCCCGGCTCAGCCCCCCACGGCCTTCCCCGGGGCATCGCAGCCCGTCGCCCTCCTCCCCTCACCCCCTGCGTCCCCCACGGGCACTCACTGCTCTGGGCGCTGCGACCTGGGCTGCGGGGCCTGAGCGGCGCCGGCCCCGAGGCTGGAGGGCCGATGGGGTGAGGCCGAGTCGAACTCGGAAAGCAGAGAGGAGTCTGGGAGGCACCGACGCCCCAATCCTGGCTTTTCGGGGCTCAACGAGCCTCAGAGACACCCCGCGCAGCGAGGACGCTGCCTCCCACCCGTCTCCGACCTGGGACCAGCTCCCGACCGGTGCGCTGAACCGCGTGAGTCCAGTGAACAGAAGAATTCAAAATGTCCGCCGCGAGGAGGATGCCGGAAGTCCCGCCCTAACCGGATGCGAAGGCAATGTAATTCTCTTTACCTGCGCCTACGTGGGCGCATTGCTTTCTGGGTAATGTAGTTTTCTCAACCGCCCAGGGGACAGTTTGCATCCCAGCTAATGACTTTGGTGAATAAAGATGTTGTGGTCCGCCAGGCAGCACTGCGGGAGGACAAGTAGGAGCCGGAGCCTGGTTACCTGGGACAGACTGACAGATCTCCCCGGGGAAGGGGTGGGGAAGGCTGGAGGGGATCCAACAAAGAATATATACACAGGGGGGAAATGGGAGGCATCTGTAACTCTAACAACAATAAAAAATACCAATAAATAAACTGTAAAATATATATATATATATATATATATATATATATATATATATATATATAAAATAAAGTAAAATAAAGTAAAATAAAATAAAATAAAATAAAATAAAATAAAATAAATTTAAAAGGACAATTAAAAAATACATATTTTATTATGTTTAAAAATTCATATAGCCCAGTTGGTGTCGCTCAATGGTTGAGCATCAACCTCTGAACCAGGTCATAGTAAAATTCCCAGTCGGGGCACATGTCTGGATTGTGGGCTCCATTCCCAGAGATTCTCTCTCATCATTGATAATTTTTTCTCTCTCTCTTCCTCTCCCTTTCTCTCTCTAAAATCAATAAATAGCCCTAACCGGTTTGGCTCAGTGGATAGAGTGTCGGCCTGAAGACTGAAAGGTCCCAGGTTCGATTCTGGTCAAGGGCAAGTAACCTGGTTGCGGGCACATCCCCAGTGGGGGGTGTGCAAGAGGCAGTTGATCGATGTTTCTCTCTCATCAATGTTTCTAACTCTCTATCCCTCTCCCTTCCTCTCTGTAAAAAAGCAATAAAATATATTTTTTTAAAAAAATAATAATCAATAAAATATATTTTTTTAAAAATGTAACCCTAGCCAGTTTGGCTCAGTGGATAGAACGTCAGCCTGAGGACTGAAGGGTCCTGGGTTCAATTCCCATCGGTGGCACATGCCTGGGTTGCAGACTCAGTCCCCAATGGGGGGCATGCAGGAGGCAGCTGATCAATGATTCTCTCTGGTCATTGATGTTTCTGTCTCTCTCCCTTTCCCTTCCTCTCTGAAATCCATAAAAATATATTTAAAAAAGAAAAAATATGCCTTAGCCGGTGTGGCTCAGTGGATAGAGCGTCAGCCTGCGGACTGAAGGGTCCAAGGTTCGATTCCGGCCAAGGGCACATGCCCCGGTTGTGGGCTCAATGCCCAATAGGGAGCGTCAGGAGGCAGCCAATCAATGATTCTCTCTCATCAGGGATGTTTCTCTCTCTCTATCCCTCTCCCTTCCTCTCTGAAATCAATAAAGAAATATATTTTTAAAAAAAAGAAAAAGAAAAAGAAACAAAATGTAGAGGTAGGATAGAACCAGCAACAGCAGAGAGAGTAGGCAGGGCTCCTTGGACTCTAGGGACGTTCTGGGAAATAAGGGAGCCAAAGCGGGGCTGCTGTGAGCTTACTGCACAATCTGAGAAAAGGCCTTGAGTGCAAATTCTTCCCTGGTTGCAGGTTGGGTGGGGACGCTTAAAAGCTCAGAAGAGCCAGGCCAGTGTGGCTCACTGGTTGAGCATCAACCTATGTACCAGGAGGTCACAGTTTGATTCCTGATCAAGGGCACAGGCCATGATTGTGGGTTTGATCCCCAGTAGGGGGCGTGCAGGAGGCAGCTGATCAGTGATTCTCTCTCATCATTGGTGTTTCTATCACTCTCTCCCTCTTCCTTCTCAGAAATCAATAAAAATATATTTCTAAAAATAATAAATAAGCCTTTTGCCTCGTTGCTACAGAGTGTGCAAGATGGGTCACCGGCAACTCTACTGGAGCCATCCGAGGAAATTCAGGCAGGGTTCTCGTTCCTGCCGCGTCTGCTCAAAACGCCACGGTCTGATCCGGAAGTACGGCCTCAACATGTGCCGCCAGCATTTCCGTCAGTACGCGAAGGACATAGGTTTTATTAAGTTGGACTAAATGAACTTCCGTGAATGGGTCATTCAAGACATCTACCTTATGACACAATGCTATCTCTTTGTACATAAAATAATAATAAAAACCCTTCAAATAATAATAATAATAAATAATAAATAATAAATCCTATATAATAAAAGCCTAATATGCAACACGACAGAGCTTCCAGCAGAACGACCCGTCACTAAGATGCACACAGACCACCAGGGGGCAGACACTCAATGCATAAGCTGCCCCCAATCTGCAGGCCCCAGGCCAGCCAAGGCGGGTGCTGGGGGGGTGAGGGGGGGCAGCAGCGATTGATCACCCCACAGATTGGCCCAGATCACCGGACAGGCCTAGGGACCTTACCTGTATATGAATTTTGTGCATCAGGCCTCCAGGAAATAAATAAAAGAAGGATGTGGACAGAGATTGGGGTTACAGGTAGGATTTGTGTCCTGGGGTTGGGCCTAGTTGTATTCCCACCTCGGGCCAGGCCAGCGCGGCCATGGGTGAGCCTGAGGAGGGAGAGTGGGGGGAACGTGAAGGATTAAAGAAGACAGACAAGAGAATAAAGCTGGGGCTAGGTGGGAGGGTGCCCTCTGATGGAGAGACGGTGCCACGGTCTGCAAGCCGAGGCTTTATTTTATAGCCAGATTCCAGGAGGCAAAGGAAGGGCGTGGTCAAGATGCTTACAACGTTCTCTTGGGCTTTGCATCTACTCAATTCCATGCACCTGAACTCCATCAAGCCTGGTTTACCTGCTGCACCTCCCGAAACCCAAATCACGTAGCCACCTGGGTGCCGATGTCCACACCACCTCAGACACATTTCTGGATTTTAAGAAATAAACAACACACTTTTACTTATTCAACAACTATTTATTGGTGATTGGAAACGTATCAGCCACTTTCTAGGGCACATGCGGGAGGGGCGGGGGTTGGACTTGACCCCCAGTGGGGGGCATGCAGGAGGCAGCTGATCAATGATTCTCTCTGGTCATTGATGTTTCTCTCTCTCTCCCTCTCCCTTCCTCCCGGATATCAATAAAAATACAAAATAAAATAAATAAAATAAATATATCTACACAGACACATATTACAGGGAGGAAGCACTGGGCATGGTGTCCCTGGATGTGGAGGCCCGGGACATGGAGGCCCTGGATGTGGAGGCCCGGGACATGGAGGCCCTGGATGTGGAGGCCCGGGGCCTGGAGTCCCCGGATGTGGAGGCCGGGGATGCGGAGTCCCTGGTCGTGGAGGCCCTGGGCATGGAGGCCCTGGATGTGGAGGCCCCGGATGTGGAGGCCCCGGATGTGGAGGCCCCGGATGTGGAGGCCCCGGATGTGGAAGCCCCAGATGTGGAGGCCGGGGATGCGGAGGTCCCGGATGCGGAGGTCCCGGATGCAGAGGTCCCGGATGCGGAGGCCCCGGATGCGGAGTCCCCCAGCTCAGAGGCCCTCCTCTGGTGCATCCGCATGTGGCGGTGGTAGGTGGAGGACTGGCGGTAGGACCTCCCGCACTGAGCGCACGCGTAGGGCTTGGCGCCCGTGTGGATGCGCTCGTGCGCGCGCAGGTTGGTCCGGTGGCTGAAGGCGCAGGCGCAGCGGCCGCAGCGGAAGGGCCGCTCCCGCGCGTGGATCCGCTGGTGCACGTGCAGGTCCGAGGCCTGGAAGAAGCCTTTGCCGCACGTGGCGCAGACGCAGGGCCGCTCGTTGTTGTGTCTCCTCTGGTGGAGCCGGAAACGCGACAAGTACCGGAAGGTCCGGGGGCACCGGTCACACGAGTACAGCTTCCGGGCGCTGCCGGGGCTTCCGCTCCCCTCCTCCCGGGTCTCCTTCCGGTGAGGCTCTTCCTGGGCCGTGGAGGCGCCCGGACTTGCTGCTCTGGGGCTGCGGGGACTCCCCCAGGACGCAGCGCCCCCTGCGGGCCCCGGGCAGCTCTCCCCCTGGAGGATGAGCAGGGGTTGGGGGTCTTCGGTGGAAAGGCTGCCGCCACGTTCCCCGGCGTCGCCTGTGGGATAAAGGGGGTCCGTGAGGCTGCGCCCGAGTCCCAGGCAGTTTGGTTCAGGCCAGCGGTCGGCAAACTCATTAACCAACAGAGCCAGATGTCAACAGGACAAGGATTGACATTTCCTTGGAGAGCCACATTTTTTACACCTAAACTTCTTCTAATGCCACTTCTTCCAAATAGACTGGCCCAGCCCTGACCGGTGTGGCTCAGTGGATAGAGCGTCAGCCTGCGGACTGAAGGGTCCCGGGTTCGATTCCGGACGAGGGCATGTACCTTGGTTGCGGGCACATCCCCAGTAGGAGGTGTGCAGGAGGCAGCTGATGGATGTTTCTCTCTCATCGATGTTTCTAACTCTCTATCCCTCTCCCTTCTTCTCTGTAAAAAATCAGTAAAATATATTTTTTTAAAAAAATAGACTCGCCCAAGCCGTGGTATTTTGTGGAAGAGCCACACTCAAGGAGCCAAAGAGCCGCAGGTGGCTCGCGAGCCGCGGTTTGCCGACCACGGGTTCACTGGATAGAGCATCAGCCTGCGGACGGAAAGGTCCCAGGTTTGATGGCCCAGGACCTGGGTTGTGGGGAGATTTTTCTTTTGGGGGGTCGTTATTGATGTTTCTTTTTTTTTTTTTTAATATATTTCGTTATTGATTTCAGAGAGGAAGGGAAAGAAACATCCATGATGAGAGAGAATCATGGATCGGCCGCCTCCTGCACGCCCCCTACTGGGGATCAAGCCCGCCACCCAGGCATGTGCCCTTGGCTGGAATCGGACCCGGGAACCTTTCAGTCCGCAGGCTGAGGCTCTATCCACTGAGCCACACCAGCCAGGGCTCCCCACCCCTTTTTAGAAAATATTTTTATATATTTTAGAGAGGAAGGGAGAGGGAGAGAAGGATAGAAACATCAATAATTGCCCTGGCCGACTTGGCTCAGTGGATAGAGCATCGACCTGTGGACTGAAAGGTTCCCGGGTTCGATTCCAGCCAAGGAGGTTGTGGGGCTCAATCCCCAGTAGGGGGCGTGCAGGAGGCAGCGATCAATGATTCTCTCTCATCATGGATGTTTCTATCTCTCTCTCCCTCTCCCTTCCTCTCTGAAATCAATAAAAATATTTTAAAAAAAAGGTGGGGGAGGCTGGGGTAAGGTCAATGGGGGAAAAAATTAAAGGAGATATATGTACTACTATATGTAATACTTTCAACAATAAAAATAATAATAAAATAAAATGGGATATTTGTTCAATCTCAAAAAAAAAAGAGTAATCCTTAAAGCACACACACTTACTAGTAAAGTAAAAGGAAAACTACACACACACAAATATATGTTTTTTTTATTATTTTTTTTTTTTAAAGATCCACTTTGAAAGCAAAACAGCCCTAGCCGGTCTGGCTCAGTGGTAAAGCATCGGCCTGCGGACCAAAGGGTTCAATTCTGGTCAAGGGTACATTCCTGGGTTGCAGGCTCCTCCCCAGCCCAGGCCCTGGTCAGAGCTAGTTCTGGAGGCAACCAGTGATGTCTTTCCCTCACATCCATGTCTCTTTCTGTCTCTCCCTCTGCCTTCCACTCTCTATAAAAATCATTTGAAAAATATCCCAAGGAGAGGATTAGCAGCAACAACATAAAAAGAAATAAATAAAACCTTTTAAAAATAAAAATAAATACAAAATAAAATAAATAACAGAAACTGTACCCAAGGCAGAGTCCACACAGACCAGCCCTCCGGTACCTGGGTCCTCCTGGCTCACCTGGTCCCGTTGGCTCGGATGTGTCTGTGGGAGTCCGGGAGGGTGTCCCCGGGGTGAGCTCTGTGGGGGCTGCTGCTGAGTGCTGCTCCCTGAAGTAGGCCACGACCTGTCCTAAGGACATGTTCTCCGAAAACAGGGCTTCCTTCCCCTGCATTTGGACACGGACCTGCGAACACAGCCTGGTCACTGTCAGCGCCGCATCCGCACGGCCACGGAACCCTTGGTGGGAACCATCCCCCTCCAGCTTTCCCACGACCCCTCGCTGCCTGCACCCAAGCCCACGGTCCTGCCCTTTCTGAGGGAGGAAGCAGCTCTCCTTCAGTCGTTTCTAATCCTGGAGGTTTCTGATCAATCGTGAATGGCTTTTATTTTTATTTTTTTAATCCTCACCCAGGTATATTATTCCATGGATTTTTGGAGTGGATGCCGGACCTGGCATGGCTCCGTGGTTGAGCATTGACCTTTGAATCAGTTCGATTCCCAGTCAGGGCACATGCCCAGGTTGCAGGCTCCATCCCCGGGAGAGGGCGTTCAAAAGGCAGCTGATCAATGATTCTCTCTCATCATTGGTGTTTCTCTCTCTCCCTCTCTGAAGTTAATAAATATATATACATATATTTATTTTTTTTTAAGCATTCCCTTGATGAGGACTAATAACTGGGCCTACAGTAGCTCCTTGTCCACTTCCAGGCCCCCCCGAATAGAATGTACAATTCCTTTCTCTGCTCTGTCCCTCCCCACAGGGGTCAGAACCGTCCACTCACCAAGTCGGCTGGGCTCAGTTCCTCATCACCCAGGTCCTCCATGAATGACTCCAGGTCTCTGCCACTCGACTCCCACTTCTCCAGCCACATGGCCCTTTCTCTGTGGGGCCTCTTGACCAGGAACTGCTCCAGCGCCAGACAGAAAATCATCTCCTGCTTGCTGTTCCTCTCCGGCTGCAGCCAGGAGCAGAAGGCCTGACAGAGGCTCCGCATCTCCGCCCTCCCTTGCCCGTGGCCGCTGTGGTTCAAGGAGAGGAGCCCGGGGCTGAGGAAGCTGACCTCCGCGACCTCCTCTCCCACCTGGTCCGCAGGTCCTCGGCGAGATCTAAACTCTAGGTTTCCTGACCAAGGACCGTTCCAGGCCGGTTCACCTTGAGATGCCATTCTGAGATACAAAGAGAAAAGTTCAGATCCAGATAAACTCATGCCTGAGTTCCACCAGACACTTTAAGAAAGAAAGAATTCCTCCCGAAACCGGTTTGGCTCAGTGGATAGAGCGTCGGCCTGTGGACTGAAGGGTCCCGGGTTTGATTCCGGTCAAGGGCACGTACCTTGGTTGCGGGCACATCCCCAGTGGGTGGTGTGCAGGAGGCAGCTGATCGATGTTTCTCTCTCATCGATGTTTCTAGCTCTCTATCCCTCCCCCTTCCTCTCTCTGTAAAATATCAATAAAATATATTTTAAAAAAAGAAAAGAAAGAAAGAATTCCAATTTTACATAAACTCTCCTGGAACAGGAGAAAATAAAGTGGAGCCCTAGTTCGTTTGGCTCAGTGGATAGAGTGTCAACCTGAGGACTAAAGGGTCCCAGGTTTGATTCTGTCAAGGGAATGAACTTCCGTGGCAGGCTCCTCCCCTGCCCGGTCCCTGGTTGGGGCTCATGCAAGAGGCAACTGAATGATGAGTTTCTCTCACATCGATGTTTCTCTCTGTCTTTCCCACTCTCTTCCACTCTCTCTAAAAGTCAATGAAAAAATATCCTCAGGCCTTAACTGGTTTGGCTCAGTGAATAAAGCGTCGGCCTGCAGACTGAAGGGTCCCGGGTTCGATTCCGGTCAAGGGCACGTACCTTGGTTGCGGGCACATCCCCAGTGGGAGGTGTGCAGGAGGCAGCTGATCGATGTTTCTCTCTCATCGATGTTTCTAGCTCTCTATCCCTCTCCCTTCCTCTCTGTAAAAAATCAATAAAATATATTTTAAAAAAATATATATCCTCAGATGAGGATTAACAACAACAACAAAGTGGAAAAAAATAAGACAAGAAAAAAAATGGAAAACATTCCCTTTTTGGTTAAGGAGTTAAGTTCGGTAGCTCCCTCATAGCAAAACCTTACCAATACATTAAAGAAAGCAACTCTCGCCCTGACGGGTTTGGCTCAGTGGATAGAGCATTGGCCTGCGAACGGAAGGGTCCCGGGTTCCATTCTGATCAAGGGCACATGCCCAGGTTGTGGGCTTGATCCCCAGTGGGGGGCATGCAGGAGGCAGCCGATCTATGATTCCCTCTTATCATGGATGTTTCTATCTCTCTATCCCTCTCCCTTCCTCTCTGAAATCAATAAAATAAAACAAAAACAACTCTACAGGCCAGTCTCTCAGGAATGTACGTGTGAAAATCCAAAGCGAATCAAAGGATATGTTTCCACTGATTTTTCAGAGAGTGGAGGGGAGAGGGAGAGACAGAGAAACATCGATGTAGGAGAGACAGGTCCATTGGTTGCCTCCTGCACATACCCTGGACCGGAATCCAACCCCGGATCCTTCCATCTGCAGGTGGACGCTCTATCCCAGGGGTCCTCCAACTTTTTAAACAGGGGGCCAGTGCCCTGTCCCTCAGACCGTGGGTGGGCCGGACTATAGTTTTAAAAAAAACACCTATGAACAAATTCCTATGCGCACTGCAGGCCCGGAACGCGTCGGCTGCTAAGCAGGACAGGTAGCGGCACCCGGCGGGCCGGATCCATGTCCTCGGCGGGCCGCATGTGGCCCACGGGCCATAGTTTGAGGACCCCTGCAGCAAAACAGGGCAAAAGATTTGTGTTTTTTGTTTTTTTTTTTAAGTAAGTGCCATTCCACAAAACCGGAAAAATGTGGATGTGGGTGGTATGTATAGGTGGGCACAGACAGATCTGATCGGTTTCAGAGAATGGATGTTCCGGAAACTTCCGGGCCCACCTCCCCCGGCCATCTCCTCCGATTACCTACCAGACCTCCACAGCCAGAGGCAAAGGCTGATTTCCGAAAGAAAACTCAAAGCAGAAAATTCTTTCCCTAATCCATTAATCAGAGCCTCCGGGCCAGCTCGACAAAATGCTAATCTGTTCAGGTCCCACTGCACTTTTTTTTTAAAATATATTTTATTGATTTTTTACAGAGAGGAAGGGAGAGGAATGAGAATCAGAAACATCCATGGGAGAGAAACATCAGTCAGCTGCCTCCTGCACACCCCCCACTGGGGATGTGCCAGCAACCAAGGTACATGCCCTTGACCGGAATCGAACCTGGGACCCTTCAGTCTGCAGGCCAATGCTCTATCCATTCAGCCACACCAGCTAGGGCTCCCACTGCACTTTAATCCTCACGTGGATCCCTCTGGCTCTCAGAGAAGGGTCCCCGGTCCTTCCCAGAGCCCGAGGCCTCCCGTGCCCTGCCCCTACCCTCACCTGAGGTGTGGTGGCCGGTTCTTGCCTGTAGGGGCTCAGGGACACCTGTCTGCCCCTCTCCTGCAGGACCTGAGCCCTGTCCTCCTCAGTGTCCCCCACAAACTCTCCTCGATGACCCCAGGCACCCAGAGGCCACACGGCCAACTGGCAGACAGACGTTTGATCCCACACGGACACAGCGGTGGAGCATTACAATGGGGAAGACCTTGGAGTTTAAAACCAGACCGCACACCCGGCCGGCTCGGCTCAGTGGGTCAGTGTCAACCCATGAACCAGGAGGTCAGGGTTCGATTCCCGGTCAAGTGCACATGCCCGGGTTGCTGGCTCCATCCCCAGTGCGGGGTGTGCAGGAGGCAGCTGGTCCATGATTCTCTCTCATCACAGATGTTTCTATCTATCTCTCTCTCTCCCTCTCTGAAATCAATACAAATATTTTTTTAAAAATAAAAATAAATAAATGAAAAGTACTGAACAATGAATTTTTTCTTATTTACCCAAGGAGCATCTCTGTGATTTATTGACCTCCAGGGAGCCAAGCGAGACAGGGTTGACAGTCACTCTTTATGTATCAGCTTGTACCCTCACCCCAATCCTCACCCCGAATACCAGGGACCAACACTTTCCCAAGGTGCCATGAAAATGAGCTCCTAGAAACATGCAATGAACAGGACCACAGCCACACACACAGACTTGCCCCGGTGGGGTCCCCTGCAGTCCAGCCAGCTCCTGCCCATCTGGAGCCACAGCCAGCCCAGACCTTCCGGGGCCTAAGAGACCCCCTATCTCCGTCCCGGGGAACCCTCTCCTCACAGCCAAGCCTACATGCACATGCCTGTGCACACACTCACACACACAACGGGAACGTTGCCTTTCCTTCCCCAAACTCACCTCCTCACAGACACAGACGTTCACACTGGGTGATCCTGGCCCAACGCTGAGCTGCTGTGGGGCTTGTCTGTGGGCCCTGGTGCCTCCGATGTGCTTCCCAAGGCTCCTCCCTTTTATAGGGCCTGGGGTCCGAGATGAGATTCACGCCTGTGATTGGATAAACTCAGCCTGTGACAGATGTCCCGGGTGGCATCTAGGCCTCCAGACTCCAGCTCTAACACCTGATCTCCACGCCCCTGGCCGAGAGCGAGGGGCCATCCACACACACACACACACACACACACACACACACACATGCCTTGTCTGCAGGGGCATTGAACCTTCTCACTAAGGGGCAAGCAAAGGTGAGCATCATCTCACGGATGATCTGGTCAGGTTAGGTTATAAGGGAGTCTCCCACAGATATGGAGGGAGGGAGAGAGAGAGAAAGGGGGAGAGAGAGAGAGAGAGAGAGAGAGAGAGAGAGAGAGAGAGAGATTGAGATTTCAGAGAGGAAGGGAGAGAAAGAGAGAGAGTGGGAACGTTGCCTTTCCTTCCCCAAACTCACCTCCTCAGACACAGACGTTCACACTGGGTGATCCTGGCCCAACGCTGAGCTGCTGTGGGGCTTGTCTGTGGGCCCTGGTGCCTCTGCTGTGCTTCCCAAGGTCCCTCCCTTTTATAGGGCCTGGGGTCCGAGATGAGATTAAAGCCTGCGCTGGGGCTGAGGGAGTGGAAAGGGTTCTAAGGTGGTGTGAGCTAGAAGCATTCCCTGCCCCACCCGGCCCCACCCTGCCCGCCCCAGGGCCCTGATCAGCTTGCTGCTCAGGAGGAGGTGCAGTTGCTGCTACTGAGAGTTGGGCTCTATCAGCGATGGGTGTCTTGGGGGCCAAGGGCGAGGTCATTGATGTAGGAAGAGAAGCTGAGCAAGTCCTGGGACCGAGCACTTCCCTGAGCTGTAGGACCTGCATCCGGGACTGGTTGCCTCCTACACCAGCTGGACCCGGACCTGGGATGGAGCCCTCAACCGAGCTACATGCCTGTGACCAGAATCAAACCCAGGACCCTTTCATCCAAGGGCAGACACTTTATCCGCTGAGCCAAACGGACAGGTTTTGTTTTGTTTTTTAATATTTATTGATGGCAGAAGGGAAGGGAGAGGGAGAGACAGAAACATCAATGAGGAGAGACTCATTGATGGCCGTCTCCTGCATGCTCCCACTGGAATGGAGCCCGCAACCAGGGCATGTGCCCTGACTGGGCTTCGAACCATGACCTCCTGGCTCAGTCACTTAGCCATACAGGCCAGGCTCCTACCAACCCTCTAATTTTCCCAGATTAGAACGGGCTCCTGTACTCTCCTCCTGTGTCCTCTCTGATCAAATTATTTCCAGAATCAAACCCCTCCTACCCCCCTCCCCACCTGGATGATGGAGCTCAGTCCCCTGACCGGCCTCCCTCCTCCTGCCTGTGTCCAGTCTGTTCCCTAAGCAGCCACACGGGACCCTGGGACCCTCCTCCCTCCTCTGCCAGGATCTCCCCAAGGGCTTCCAGTCGCTGGGCTGCCTAGAGTCCAGGGGGTCCTCAAACTTTTTAAACAGGGGGCCAGTTCACTGTCCCTCAGACCGTTGGAGGGCCGGACTATAGTTTAAAAAATAAAAAAAACAATGAACAAATTCCTATGCGCACTGCGGGCCCGGGACGAGTCGGCTGCTAAGCAGGACAGGCAGCGGCACCCGGCGGGCCGGATACATGTCCTCGGCGGGCCGCATGTGGCCCACGGGCCGTAGTTTGAGGACCCCTGCAGCAAAACAGGGCAAAAGATTTGTGTGTGTTTTTTTGTTTTTTTTTAAGTAAGTGCCATGCCACAAAACTGGAAAAATGTGGATGTGGGTGGTATGGATAGGTGGGCACAGACAGATCTGATCGGTCTCAGAGAATGGATGTCCCGGAAACTTCCGGACCCACTTCCCGCGGCCATCTCGCCGATTAGCTACCTGACCTCCACAGCCAAAGGCACAGGCTGATTTCCGAAAGAAAACTCAAAGCAGGAAATTCTTTCCCTAATCCGTTAATCAGAGCCTCCGGGCCAGCTCGACAAAATGCTAATCTGTTCAGGTCCCACTGCACTTTTTTAAAAAATATATATTTTATTGATTTTTTACAGAGAGGAAGGGAGAGGGATAGAGAGTTAGAAACATCGATGAGAGAGAAACATCAATCAGCTGCCTCCTGCACACTCCCTACAGGGGATGTGCCCGCAACCAAGGTACATGCCCTTGACCGGAATAGAACCCGGGACCATTCAGTCTGCAGGCCGACGCTCTATCCATTGAGCCACACCAGCTAGGGCTCCCACTGCACTTTAATCCTCACGTGGATCCCTCTGACTCTCAGAGAAGGGTCCCCGGTCCTTCCCGGTCCCCCGAGGCCTCCCCTACCCCGCCCCCACCCTCACCTGAGGTGTGGTGGCCAGTTCTTGCCTGTAGGGGTTCACGGACACCTGTCTGCCCCTCTCTTGCAGGACCTGAGCCCTGTCCTCCTCAGTCTCCCCCACAAACTCTCCCAGATGACCCCAGGCACCCAGAGGCCAAACGACCAACTGGCAGACAGACGTTTGATCCCACACGGACACAGCGGTGGAGCATTACGATGGGGAAGACCTTGGAGTTTAAAACCAGACCGCGCACCCGGCCGGCTCGGCTCAGTGGGTCAGTGTCAACCCATGAACCAGGAGGTCAGGGTTCGATTCCCAGTCAGGGCCCATGCCCCAGTTGCTGGCTCCATCCCCAGTGTGGGGCGTGCAGGAGGCAGCTTATCCATGATTCTCTCTCATCACGGATGTTTCTATCTCTCTCTCTCCCTCTCTGAAATCAATACAAATATTTTTTAAAAATAAAAATAAATAAATGAGAAGTACTGAACAATAAATTATTTCTTATTTACCCAAGGAGCATCTATGTGATTTATTGACCTCCAGGGAGCCAAGCCCGAGAGGGTTGATAGTCACCCTTTAAATGTCACCTTCTACCCTCACCTCAATTCCCAACCCTCAACTCACACACCAGGGACCAACACTTTCCCAAGGTGCCATGAAAATGAGCTCCTAGAAACATACAATGAACAGGACCACAGCCACACACACACAGACTTGCCCCGGTGGGGTCCCCTGCAGCCCAGCCAGCTCCTGCCCAGCTGGGGCCACAGCCAGCCCAGACCTTCCGAGGACTGAGAGACCCCCTATCTCCGTCCCGGGGAACCCTCTCCTCACAGCCAAGCCTACATGCACATGCCTGTGCACACGCTCACACACACAACGGGAACGTTGCCTTTCCTTCCCCAAACTCACCTCCTCACAGACACGGACCTTCACGCTGGGTGATCCTGGCCCAACGCTGAGTTGCTGTGGGGCTTGTCTGTGGGCCCTGGTGCCTCCGATGTGCTTCCCAAGGCTCCTCCCTTTTATAGGGCCTCGGGTCCCAGATGTGATTCACGCCTGTGATTGGATAAACTCAGCCTGTGACGGGTGTCCGGGGTGGCATCTAGGCCTCCAGACTCCAGCTCTAACCCCTGATCTCCACCCCCCTGGGCCAGAGCAAGGGGCCATCCTCACACACACGCCTTGTCTACGGGGGCATCGGACCTTCTCACTAAGGGACAAGGAAAGGTGAGCATCATCTCATGGATGATCTGGTCAGGTTAGGTTATAAGGAAGTCTCCCACAGATATGGAGAGAGAGAAAGAGAGAGAGAGAGAGAGAGAGAGAGAGAGAGAGAGAGAGAGAGATTTCAGAGAGGAAGGGAGAGAAAGAGATAGAGAGATAGAGTGGGAACATTGCCTTTCCTTCCCCAAACTCACCTCCTCAGACACGGACGTTCACGCTGGGTGATCCTGGCCCAACGCTGAGCTGCTGTGGGGCTTGTCTGTGGGCCCTGGTGCCTCTGCTGTGCTTCCCAAGGTCCCTCCCTTTTATAGGGCCTGGGGTCCGTGATGAGATTAAAGCCTGTGCTGGGGCTGAGGGAGTGGAAAGGGTTCTAAGGTGGTGAGAGCTAGAAGCATTCCCTGCCCCACCCGGCCCCGCCTGGCCCCTCCCTGCCCCGCCCTGGGGCCCTGCTGAGCATGTGGCTCAAGAGGAGGTGCAGCTGCTGCTACTGAGAGTTGGGTTCGATCAGCCCGGGGTGTCTTGGGGGCCAAGGGCGAGGTCATTGATGTAGGAAGAGAAGCTGAGCAAGTCCCCAGGTCGAGCACTTCCCTGAGCTGTAGGACCTGCATCCGGGACTGGTTGCCTCCTACCCCAGCTGGACCAGGACCTGGGATGGAGCCCTCAACCGAGCTACATGCCTGTGACCAGCATCAAACCCAGGACCCTTTCATCCAAGGGCAGACACTTTATCCATTGAGCCAAACGGACAGGTTTTGTTTTGTTTTTTAATATTTATTGATGGCAGAAGGGAGAGGGAGAGGTAGAGACAGAAACAGCAATGAGGAGAGACTCATTGATGGCCGTCTCCTGCATGCTCCCACTGGAATGGAGCCCGCAGCCAGGGCATGTGCCCTGACTGGGCTTCGAACCATGACCTCCTGGCTCAGTCACTTAGCCATACAGGCCAGGCTCCTACCAACCCTCTAATTTTCCCAGATTAGAACGGGCTCCTGTACTCTCCTCCTGTGTCCTCTCTGATCAAATTATTTCCAGAATCAAACCTCTCCTACCCTCCTCCCCACCTGGATGATGGAGCTCAGTCCCCTGACCGGCCTCCCTCCTCCTGCCTGTGTCCAGTCTGTTCCCTAAGCAGCCACAGGGGACCCTGGGACCCTCCACCCTCCTCTGCCAGGATCTCCCCAAGGGCTTCCAGTCGCTGGGCTGCCTAGAGTCCAGGGTCCTGAAACATTTTAAACAGGGGGCCAGTTCACTGTCCCTCAGACCGTGGGAGGGCCGGACTATAGTTTAAAAAAAAAAACTATGAACAAATTCCTATGCGCACTGCGGGCCCGGGACGAGTCGGCTGCTAAGGGGGACAGGCAGCGGCACCCGGCAGGCTGGATAAATGTCCTTGGTGGGCCGCATGTGGCCCGCGGGCCGTAGTTTGAGGACCCCTGGACAGTCACCCGGATGGAGGGCAGTTTCCCGCATTGGGGAGTTCCTCACACGAAGTGGCCAACAGCTGGGAGATGGTTGAATGGGGAAAAAAATGGTGCCTCTGGGGTGGAGGAGGGAGGGATGCTGGGGTTTGATCTCCTCTAACTGAGCAGGGCGTAGCGGTTGTTTTTCTAACAGGCTTTCTGAGGGCGGAAAAGCCCAGGCCTCGGGCAGTCCACTACCCGGTTCAGACCCCAAAACGGCCTTGGCGGGACCCCACCCTTCCCGGGAGCCTGTGCTGAGGCTGAGGGAGTGGAAGGGGTTCTAAGGTGAGCGAGAGAGAGAGAGAGAGAGAGAGAGATGCCTTCCCCACCCAGCCCCACACCCGCCTGCAGGCCCTGGGATTCTGGGGGGCCACGGGGAGGCTATGGACCCCGAGGGAGAAGCTGTGCAGGTCCCCGAGGTGCAGTTCCCTGAGCTGTAGGACCTGCATCAAGGACTGGTTGCCTCCTACACGTGCCCCCCCACCCCCCACACACACACCCAGGGCCTGGGATGGAGCCTGCAACCCAGCTACATGCCTGTGACCAGAATCGCACCCAGGACCCTTTCATCCACGGGCGGAAGCTTTATCCGCTGAGCCAAACCCTCAAACTTTTTGAACAGGGGGCCAGTTCACTGTCCCTCAAACCGCTGGAGGGCCGGACTATAGTTAAAAAAAATAACTATGAACAAATTCCTATCCCGGTTTGTTTTTTTTTTTTTTAATATTTATTGACCCCAGAGAGGAAAGGAGAGGGAGAGACAGAAACATCAATGAGGAGAGAATCATTGACCAGCTGCCTCCTGCACGCTCCACACTGGGGATGGAGGCCACAGACCAGGCATGTGCTCTGACATGGAATCCAACCCTGATCTCCTGGTTCATAGGTCGATGTTCAACCCCTGAACCAAGTCACACCTTACATTTCAGCTTCTACCCTCACTCACCCCAATCCTCAACCCTCAACCCACACCCTACGGACCAACACTTTCCCAAGGTGCCATTGAAATGAGTCCCTGGTAACCACAATGAACAGGACCACAGCCACACACACAGACTTGCCCAGGTGGGGTCCCCTGCAGCCCAGCCAGCTCCTGCCCAGCTGGGGCCACAGCCAGCCCAGACCTTCCAGGGCCTGAGAGACCCCCTATCTCCATCCCGGGGAACCCTCTCCTCACAGCCAAGCCTACATGCACATGCCTGTGCACACACTCACACACACAACGGGAACGTTGCCTTTCCTTCCCCAAAGTCACCTCCTCGTAGACACGGGCGTTCACGCTGGGTGATCCTGGCCCAATGCTGAGCTGCTGTGGGGCTTGTCTGTGGGCCCTGGTGCCTCCGATGTGCTTCCCAAGGCTCCTCCCTTTTATAGGGCCTGGGGTCCCAGATGTGATTCACGCCTGTGATTGGATAAACTCAGCCTGTGACGGGTGTCCGGGGTGGCATCTAGGCCTCCAGACTCCAGCTCTAACCCCTGATCTCCACCCCCCTGGGCCAGAGCAAGGGGCCATCCTCACACACACGCCTTGTCTATGGGGGCATCGGACCTTCTCACTAAGGGACAAGGAAAGGTGAGCATCATCTCATGGATGATCTGGTCAGGTTAGGTTATAAGGAAGTCTCCCACAGATATGGAGAGAGAGAAAGAGAGAGAGAGAGAGAGAGAGAGAGAGAGAGAGAGATTGAGATTTCAGAGAGGAAGGGAGAGAAAGAGAGAGAGTGGGAACGTTGCCTTTCCTTCCCCAAACTCACCTCCTCAGACACAGACGTTCACACTGGGTGATCCTGGCCCAACGCTGAGCTGCTGTGGGGCTTGTCTGTGGGCCCTGGTGCCTCTGCTGTGCTTCCCAAGGTCCCTCCCTTTTATAGGGCCTGGGGTCCGAGATGAGATTAAAGCCTGCGCTGGGGCTGAGGGAGTGGAAAGGGTTCTAAGGTGGTGTGAGCTAGAAGCATTCCCTGCCCCACCCGGCCCCACCCTGCCCGCCCCAGGGCCCTGATCAGCTTGCTGCTCAGGAGGAGGTGCAGTTGCTGCTACTGAGAGTTGGGCTCTATCAGCGATGGGTGTCTTGGGGGCCAAGGGCGAGGTCATTGATGTAGGAAGAGAAGCTGAGCAAGTCCTGGGACCGAGCACTTCCCTGAGCTGTAGGACCTGCATCCGGGACTGGTTGCCTCCTACCCCAGCTGGACCCGGACCTGGGATGGAGCCTGCAACCAAGCTACATGCCTGTGACCAGAATCAAACCCAGGACCCTTTCATCCAAGGGCAGACACTTTATCCGCTGAGCCAAACGGACAGGTTTTGTTTTGTTTTTTAATATTTATTGATGGCAGAGCGGAAGGGAGAGGGAGAGACAGAAACATCAATGAAGAGAGACACATTGACCAGCTGCCTCCTGCACGCCCCACACTGGGGATGGAGCCCACAGACCAGGCATGTGCCCTGATTGGAATACAACCCTGATCTCCTGGTTCATAGGTCGATGTTCAACCACTGAGCCAAGTCACACCTTACATTTCAGCTTCTACCCTCACCCCAGTCTTCTACCCTCAACTCACACACCAGGGACCAACACTTTCCCAAGGTGCCATGAAAATGAGCTCCTAGAAACATACAATGAACAGGACCACAGCCACACACACACAGACTTGCCCCAGTGGGGTCCCCTGCAGCCCAGCCAGCCTCTGCCCAACTGGAGCCGCAGCCAGCCCAGACCTTGCTGGGCCTGAGAGACCCCCTATCTCCGTCCCTGGGAACCCTCTCTTCATAGCCAAGCCTACATGCACATGCCTGTGCACACACTCACACACACAACGGGAACGTTGCCTTTCCTTCCCCAAACTCACCTCCTCACAGACACGGACGTTCACGCTGGGTGATCCTGGCCCAACGCTGAGCTGCTGTGGGGCTTGGCTGTGGGCCCTGGTGCCTCTGATGTGCTCCCCAAGGCTCCTCCCTTTTATTGGGCCTGGGGTCCCAGATGAGATTCAAGCCTGTGTTTGGATAAACTCAGCCTGTGATGAATCCTTGGTGGCATCCTTGCTCTTGGTCTCTTGCTGTAACACTTGGTCCAACCCACCCCCCCCCCGCCTGGGCAGGAGCGAGGGGCCATCCTCACACACACGCCTTGTCTACGGGGGCATCGGACTTTCTCACTAAGGGGCATGTGAAGGTGAGCATCCGTCCCAAGGATGTTCTGGTCAGGTTTGATCATGAGAAAGTCATATACCAGGTGTACTGGTTAATAATGTGGATTTTTTTCCTAGATGGAGTTACACATATGTTGATATATATGCAATTTGATATGTATGCTATTTTGTTGTATTGACAACAAGCTTCAAAACTTCATATGTCGCCCTAACCTGTTTGGCTCAGTGGATAGAGCGTCAGCCTGCAGACTCAAGGGTCCCAGGTTCGATTCCGGTCAAGGGCATGTACCTTGGTTGTGGGCACAGCCCCAGTAGGGGGTATGCAGGAAGCAGCTGATCGATGTCTCCCTCTCATCGATGTTTCTAACTCTCTATCCTCTCTCTTCCTCTCTGTAAAAAAAAAAAAAAAAAAAAAAAAAAAAAAAAAAAAAAACCAAAAACCTTCATGTGTCAAATTTCCTGAATTTGTTAACATCATAGATATTTTTATGCTTAAAAATGTTGAATTTCATGCCAAAAAGAGAGCATTTGTGGGAAGTTTTAATTCATTACTTTATTTTGAAGGAAAGTGCTGCTGAAAGTGATCGTATACTTCGGGAAGCTTATGGTGAACATGCTCCATCTCAAGATACTTGTGAACGCTGGTTTAAACGCTTTAAAAGTGATGATTTCGATGTGAAAGACAAAGAATGTCCAGGTCAACTGAAAAAGTTTGAAGACCAACAATGACAAGCATTATTGGATGAAGATGCGTGTCAAACTCAAAAACAACTTGCAGAAAGATTAAACGTTGCTCAGCAAACAATTTCTGACCGTTTACAAGCAATGGGAAGGATTTTAAAGGAAGGAAAACGGGTGCCACGTCAACTGAACGAAAGACAAGTGGAAAACCGAAAAGTCATCAGGAAAATGTTGCTTCAACAGCACGAAAGAAAGACTTTTTGCATCGAACTGTGACTGGCGATGAAAAGTGGATTTATTGTGAGAATCCCAAACGCACAAAATCATGGGTTGATCCAGGTCAACCATCAACATCGACTGCAAGGCCAAATCGCTTCGGAAAGAAGACAATGCTCTGCGTTTGGTGGGATCAGGAAGGTGTGGTGCATTATGAGCTTCGAACACCAGGTGAAACAGTCAATACTGATCGCTACCAACAACAAATAATCAATTTGAACCACGCTTTGATCGTGAAATGACCAGAGTGGTCCAGAAGACACAGCAAAATAATTTTGCTTCATGATGACGCACCATCACACACTTCAAAACCAGCTAAAGACACGTGAAAAGATCTTGCCTGGGAAGTATGAAACCACCCACCGTATTCACCAGCCCTTGCTCCTTCAGATGACCACTTGTTCCGATCGATGGCACACGCACTTTCTGAGCAGCCCTTCAAAACGTACGAAGAAGTGGAAAATTGGGTCTCTGAATGGTTTGCCTCAAAACAAGAGATGTTCGCCAAAACCGGTGTGGCTCAGTGGATAGAGCGTCAGCCTGCGGACTGAAGGGTCCCAGGTTCGATTCTGGTCAAGGGCATGTACCTTGGTTGCGGGCACATCCCCAGTAGGAGGTGTGCAAGAGGCAGCTGATCGATGTTTCTAACTCTCTATCCCTCTCCCTTCCTCTCTGTAAAAAATCAATAAAATATATTTAAAAAAAGAAAAAAAACCAAGAGACGTTCTATTGGGATGGTACCCACAAATTACCTGAAAGATGGGGAAATGTGTAGCTCGCGATGGACATTATTTTTTTTATTTTTATTGTTTTATTTTTTGAGATCTCAACACGGTTTATTATATTGGCCAGAATGCTCTAAATTCATGAAAGCTTTTGAGAAAATCTTCAGTTCCCAACCCTTAAAAAAAAAAGTGTGTTGAACCAGCAAAAAAGGGAAATAGGGAAGTAATGTCCTGGACAGATACAAACAGCCTCCGCCCCCAGGCCCGCCCCTGCGATGGGGCCTGAGGCCGAAGCCCACACCTAAGGTCTCACCTAGAACAGAACCCAGGGCGTGGGTCGCGGCCTCGCTCATCCCCGGAGGCAATTTCAGCTCCTAGGTGCAGTTACACATTTCACAGGCATCGTGGGAGTGTAGACCAGGGGTCCTCAGACTTTTTAAACAGGGGGCCAGTTCACTGTCCCTCAGACCGTGGGAGGGCCGGACTATAGTTTAAAAAAAACAAAACTAGGAACAAATTCCTATGTGCACTGCGGGCCCGGGACGGTCGGCTGCTAAGCAGGACAGGCAGTGGCACCCTGCGGGCCGGATCCATGTCCTCGGCGGGCCACATGTGGCCCGCGGGCCGTAGTTTGAGGACCCCTGGCAGACGTTATGTTTACCCCCCACACGGGTCAGGCTATTACAGGTTTTCTGAGTACTGTGTGTGGCACTAGAAACTTCATGCTGTATCAAGTCAGTAAAAGGTTAAGCTACTAGACCCGTGGTGGGCAAACTGGGGCTCGCGAGCCACCTGCGGCTCTTTGGCCCCTTGAGGGTGGCTCTTCCACAAAATACCACGGCCTGGGCCAGTCTATTTTGAAGAAGTGGCATTAGAAGAAGTTGAAGTTTAAAAAAATTGGCTCTCCTGCCCTGACCAGTTTGGTTCAGTGGATAGAGCGTCGGCCTGCGGACTGAAGGGTCCCGGGTTCGATTCCGGTCAAGGGCATGTACCTTGGTTGCGGGCACATCCCCAGTAGGAGGTGTGCAGGAGGCAGCTGATTGATGTTTCTCTCTCATCGATGTTTCTAACTCTCTATCCCTCTCCCTTCCTCTCTGTAAAAAAATCAATAAAATGTATTTTAAAAAGAAAGGAAGGAAGAAATCAGAATAAAATGAGATCTTTTGCCCTAACTGGTTTGGCTCAGTGAATAGAGCATCAGCCTGCAGACTCAAGGGTCCCAGGTTCGATTCCGGTCAAGGGCATGTACCTTGGTTGCGGGCACATCCCCAGTAGGAGGTGTGCAGGAGGCAGCTGATGGATGTTTCTCTCTCTTCAATGTTTCTTACTCTCTATCCCATTCCTTTGTAAAATTCAATAAAATATATTTTAAAAATCCACATTATTGACCAGTACACCTAGTACATATTTTAGGACTGGAGAGAGAAAGAAAGAGAGAGAGAGAGAGAGAGACAGAGAGAGACAGAGAGACAGAGAGAGAGAGAGAAACCTCAATGATGAGAGAGAATCATTGATCAGCTGCCTCCTGCACGCCCTACACCAGGGATCCAGCCCCAAACCCCAGCATGTGCCCTAACCAAGAATCGAATCGTGACCTCCTGGTTCACAGGTTGATGCTCAACCACTGAGCCACACCGTCCGGCCTCCTACAAATTTTCTAGTTGTCCGAGATTTGTGAATGGCGAGATGGAGGACGGTCTTGTGTTCTCTCCTGTGTTGGTCCCAGGCTGGTGAGTCCCAGGGGTCCTGGGACCCCAGAGGAGGGGCTCTGAGTCCAGCAGGGACACCACAGGAGCTGAGAGGAGGGTCCTTCCAGAGGGGAGCGGTCGGCGGTATTTTATGGGGAGAAACACATGAGGATGGATAGATGGTCGAGGACGGGTGGAGTGGAAGGGGTTCTAAAGGTGAGAGGCTCCTGGTTTGGAATCTGGCTGGGAGGGCGCTTCCCGTACTCACTTGGGGGAAACCCAGCATCTCCTTTTTCGGGTTCTTTGGGGAGGGAGTGATCACCCCCATAGCTGACCAGGGAGAGTTGGGGGGAGAGAGTGGGTGTTTCATGTTGTTGGTCTTCACCCGAGGATATGTTTCCCCATTGATTTTTAGAGAGAGTGGGAGGGAAGGCGGGAGGTGGGGGGAGAAAGAGAGGAAACATGGATTGATTGCATCCTGCACGTCCCCTAACCAGGCTGAGACCCTTAGGTGTACGGGGCCCACGTTCTAACCACAGAGCCACATGGCCAGGGCGGGAGTGGGTTTGTTTGTTTTTTTTTGGAGAGAAGAGATTTGGGCAGCAGACCAAACATGGTCTGTCTGTCCTCTCCGTTCAAGTCATATCCAGAATCAAAATCCTCCCAACTCTCCCTACTCCTCCCCACCCTCCCCGCCCTTCCCGCCCTCCCCGCCTGGATAACTGAGGTCAGCTCCTGACCCTCCTCCCCTCCTCCTGTGTCCTCTCTGATCAAATTATTTCCAGAATCAAACCCCTCCTACCCGCCTCCCCACCTGGATGGTGGAGCCCAGCTCCTGACCCTCCTCCCCTCCTCCTGCCTGCGTCCAGTCTGTTCCCTAAGCAGCCACAGGGGAACCTGGGACCCTCCTCCCTCCTCTGCCAGGAGCTCCCCAAGGGCTTCCAGTCGCTGGGCTGCCCCTGGACAGTCACCCGGATGGAGGGGAGTCTGCCGCTCTGGGGAGGTCCTCACAGGAAGTGGCCAACAGCCAGGGAGATGAATGGACAGGGCCCCCAGCACCCCAAAAACTAGGAAGCCCGATGCACAGGGCCTGAGCGCACCGACAGCTAAGGAAGATGCATTGGATGGGGCAACCAGCGCCCCCAAAACTAAGAACGTGGATGGATGGGGCCTGAGGGCCCCAAAGCTCAGTGAGAGAATGGGATAGAACAAGCCGACCCTCCGGGGTCCAGGCGGGAGGGATGGCAGGACTTCATCTTGTCTAACTGAAGAGGGTGTGGCTGCTGTCTTTCTCGCTGGCTTTCCAAAGGCTGAAACGCCTAGGCCTCGGGCCGTGTACTACCCAGTTTGGACCCCCAAAACCTCATTGGACCCCACCCTCCTGGAGCCTGAGCTTCCCCCTCCCCCTGGCCCGGGCCAGCCTGGGGCGCCTGGGGGACCTGCCAGCTGCTGAGGCCCAGAGAGAGGGGCTGTCAGCCTGGGTGTCTCCGGGTCCAGAGGAGGCAGTGGCCGCAGAGAGAGACGGGGGGGGGGGGGGCGGGTCCCCCACTTCGCTGAGCGGCAGGACTTGCATCCGGGATGGGCTCAGAGGATGCAGCCTGCTGATGGGGTGCAGGGAGAGGGGAGTGATTCTCCTATAGGCAGGCTGGGTGCCCGCAGGAAGAGCTGGTCTTGGAGACAAGGGCACTGCTCTCCCGGTCCCGTGGCCCCTGGGTAGAACCTCAGGAGCTGGGCTGTCCTTGCACAGGCAGCTGGACCTCCATCTTTTGTTTCTTTGGGTTTTGTGTGTGGGGTTTTTTTTAAAAAAAAAAATTATTGATTTCACAGAGGGAGGGAGAGAGACAAGCATCAGTGATGAGAGAGCATCATGGATCGGCTGCCTCCTGCATGCCCCCGACTGGGGACCAAGGGCATGTGCCCTTGACCTGAATTGAACCCAGGACCCTTCAGTCCGCAGGCCGATGCTCTATCCACTGAGCCACACCAGCGAGGGCAAGGGTGCAGCGTTAAAGGAGAAACTGTTGTTGCCACTGGATGCACCCAAGAACCAGAACTGGCAACGGCACAGGAATCTGTGAGGAAGTGTCCCTTCGCAATCATTTCAGCGTTTTATTATCATCTATTCTCTAGAGGTGATTCACAGCTGCTGGATCAGTCCCGTCAACATAAAATGGCGTGCCCTAACCGGTGTGGCTCAGTGGATAGAGCGTCGGCCTGCAGACTCAAGGGTCCCAGGTTCGATTCCGGTCAAGGGCATGTACCTTGGTTGCGGGCACATCCCC
Organism: Plecotus auritus; assembly: GCF_963455305.1. NCBI lineage: Eukaryota > Metazoa > Chordata > Mammalia > Chiroptera > Vespertilionidae > Plecotus > Plecotus auritus. Next base: position 656,536 of record NC_137785.1, on the reverse strand, counting down.
AGTAGGGGGTGTGCAGGAGGCAGCGGATGGATGTTTCTCTCTCATCGATGTTTCTAACTCTCTATTCCTGAAAGTCTAACACTTCAGAGCATGACAGTGAATAAGGGCATGAAGATTCCATTTTAAAGCACGTGGTGTGTGTGTTCATTGCATTGTGCATAGTGCACAAAGAATGAGGAACAGCAGTGAGCAGTTTGTTAATGAAAAGGGAAGTAGCCACAGTTCATTACAAAGAGGGCAGCCTGGCCACGGTGGCTCAGTGGTTGAGCATCAACCTATGAACCAGGAGGTCACTGTTAGATTCCTGGTCAGGGCACATGCCCGGGTTGCGGGTTCGATCTCCAGTGTGGGGTGTGCAAGAGGCACCCAGTCAATGATTCTCTCTCATCATTGATGTTTCTATCGATCGCTCCCTCTCCCTTCCTCTCATAGATCAATTATATATATACTGAGTGGCCAGATTATGATGATCTCTGAATGTATAATAATCTGGCCACTCAGTGTGTGTATTAGAGGCTTGGTGCATGAATTCGTGCATGGGTGGGGTCCAGCCAGCCTGCCCAGGGGGAGGGGACATGGGCGGTTGGCCAGGATGCCTGCTGGTCGAACTCCTGGTCGAGGGGACAATTTGCATATTAGCCTTTTATTATATAGGATATACACTGAGTTCCCAGATTATTATTTTTTTTATATATTTTATTGATTTTTTACAGAGAGGAAAGGAGAGGGATAGAAAGTTAGAAACATCAATGAGAGAGAAACATCGATCAGCTGCCTCCTGCACACCCCCCACCAGGGATGTGCCCGCAACCAAGGTACATGCCCTTGACCGGAATCGAACCCAGGACCCCTCAGTCCACAGACCGACGCTCTATCCACTGAGCCAAACCGGTTTCGGTGAGTTCCCAGATTATTATGTGTTCAGAGATCATAATAATCTGGCTACTCAGTATATATATATATATATATATATATATATATATATATATATTCAAATGACTGACCATATCAAGCATTGACAAGTATGTAGAAGAACTAGAAATCTCATACATTCCTGGTGTGTACATGAAAGTGAGCAACCATTACAGATCACAACTTAGCAATTTCTTAGCTCTAACATTCACTTATCCTGACTCAGACATTACACTTAGAGCTGCTAACACATATATAGGTACATATATAGTACTATATACAAATATTCTAGCAGCTGTATTTCCAGTAGTCAAACTGGAAGTAATCCAAATTGCCCGTAAACAGATGAATGGATAAACAAATGGTGTATCTATAGATACTAGTCAGCAAAATAAAAAAAAAAGAATGAACTATTCATATAAGCATCATCAAAGAATTTCAAAATAAAGAGCCATGAATTCAATCAGAAAAAAAATAAGCTTTTTATAAATCAAACTAGAGTCCTGGTGCACAAAATGTGTGCACTCAGGGGGGGTCCCTCAGCCCGTCCTGCACCCTCTCACAGTCCAGTAGCCCTCGGGGGATGTCTGACTGACAGCTTAGGTCCACTTTGAACTAAACCGGCAGTCGGACATCCTTTAACGCTGCCACGGAGGCGGGAGAGGCTCCCGCCACCACCACTGCGCTTGCCAGCCATGAGCCTGGCTTTTGGCTGAGCTGTGCTCCCCCTGTGAGAGTGCACTGACCACCAGGGGGCAGCTCCTGCATTGAGCTTTTGCCCCCTGGTGGTCAGTGTGTGTCACAGCGACCGGTCATTCCACCGTTCGGTCAATTTGCATATTTGCCCTTTATTATCTAAATAATAAAAGGGTAATATGCTAATTAGATCAGATGTCCTTCCTGATGAAGCCGGGGCCGGAGGGAAGCCAGCCCGGGTCCCAAGTGCCAGAGGGAAGCCGGTACTGGCAGCCAGGGGAAGGCAGGCCTACTCTTTTTTTTTTTTAATATATTTTATTGATTTTTTACAGAGAGGAAGGGAGAGGGATAGAGAGTTAGAAACATCAATGAGAGAGAAACATCGATCAGCTGCCTCCTGCACACTTCCCACTGGGGATGTGCCCGCAACCAAGGTACATGCCCTTGACCGGAATCGAACCTGGGACCCTTCAGTCCACAGGCCGACACTCTATCCACTGAGCCACACCGGTTTCGGTGGCAGGCCTACTCTTGCACGAATTTTCGTGCATCAGGCCTCTAGTATAGGATAATATAAAATCCTAGAAAATAAAAACTTAGCCAGGTTGGCTTAGTGGCAAACTAGTCTATTATCAATGAAGGTAAATCAGTAATTGCCTGGAGGCCTAGGGAGGGTAAGGGCAGATTATAAAGCAGCATGAGGTGAATTAGGGGTGATGGACATTTCACGATTGTAAGTTTCGTGGGTTCATATGTAAGTCAAAATTGAACACACTGTATGTTTCAAATAGGTACAGTATATTGCATGTCAACTATACCTGAATAAAGCTTTTTTAAAAAATATATTTTATCGATTTTTTTACAGAGAGGAAGGGAGAGGGAGAGAGAGTTAGAAACATCGATGAGAGAGAAACATCGATCAGCTGCCTCCTACACACTCCCCACTGGGGATGTGCCCTGCAACCAAAGTACATGCCCTTGACCGGAATCGAACCTGGGACCCTTCAGTCTGCAGGCCGACGCTCTATCCACTGAGCCAAACCGGTTAGGGCCTGAATAAAGGTTTTAAACTGGTTCAAAAGATAAATATAGATCTTGCAATCTTTTCAGAAAATCAGGTTTGGCGATCTATATTGATTCTTTCCCAATGACCTTGGAGAAACAACCTTGTCTCAATGATACCAAATATGGATGAGCAATGAAGTCTTTTTCCATGTAAGTCAACAGAAATGCTGGCTAGGTCAGAGAGCCACATCGCTGGACCAAGAGATTTCACTTCAATCTATGTAGGTTTGACGGCCTGTGTAGGAATGGCCTTACAGTGAACATCCAGAAAGGTTAGGGAATCCACAAAGCCAGTACCTTATTTCCTTTGAAAATGGCCTTGGCTACAAAAGACACACATCCCTCGTGGTCCTGAGGATTTCTGTGCACACTGGTCCTTCAGGCACGGGGACATTCCTGATGCCATTTTAGTAGGGGCACATTCCATCTACTCTGCTGTAGTCACCTCCACTTCTCCAGTGTTACTGTACCAACTAAGGTTCTCCTTTGGCCCTGCAGTCTCATGACACTAGCCTAGTGAACTCTGGGTATGAGGACACACAGCTCCTTTGTAGGACCTTGGTTAGAGATTCCTTTCAACACTGTTGAGCATCACGTGGTATCCACCGTGAACAAGGAAAACAATTCATGTTGTTCCCAGAAGCACTGGCAGTTGTCACAACTTCCTGACTCTTCAGGGTGTCCCCCAGGCCCACCAAAACACCCTGCCACCCAATTCACGAATGAGAATCAGAAAGCCCTGATGTCATTCCTAGAAGACCTTGGGCAACAATGTACAGACAGGTATATTCTCCCATCACTCTGTCATCTCTGGGGCACACAGAGCTTTGGATCCCCACGTAAGCTGTTTTCCTCCTTAATTCTGGCAGAGGTGAGCTGTTTTCAAGTCATCTCACACGGTGAATACAACCCCAAGATCAATGGTGGCTTAAAAAATAATGCCTTTACTCTTGCAAAATCCAAGTCAATATGTGGCAGGCAGTTCCCAGGTTGTGACTGAGAAGCTGGAAAAATCCAAAATAACTGTCAAGTGAAATTAACAGGTCCTTTCAAACATAGCCCTCTTGACAAGTTACCAGCAGAACTCAGATTGGGTCAAAACCCAGTGAGGTCCATGCCATAACTTGTAAAAGAAGGGAATGAGGACCCCAGAAGGGCTAAGACTACATAGGATTTCCTCCAGCCGATGGGGAGTGCACAGGGTCAGTTTCCATGAGCTGGTTAAGGTAGTGACTGACACATATTATGTGGACCTGCCAGGTAGTAGAGGTGAAATTAATTCTACTACAGAAACTGGCAGTGAGCCCTAGCTGGTTTGGCTCAGAGGATAGAAGCATCATCACTGATGTTTCTCTCTCCCTTTCCCTCTCCCTTCCTCCCTGAAATCAATAAAAATAACCTTGGCCGGTTTGGCTCAGTGGATAAAGCATTGGCCTGCGGACTCAAGGGTCCTGGGTTCGATTCTGGTCAAGGGCACATGCCCGGGTTTTAGGCTCGTTCCCCAGTTGGAGGACCGAGAGAGAGAGAGCCGGTTAATGATTCCCTCTCATCATTGATGTTTCTTTCTCACTCTTCCTCTCTGAAATCAATTAATATATATGTATATATATATATATATATATATATATATATATATATATATATGTATGTATATATATATATATATATATATTAAAAAAGTAAGAAAAAAATAAAGGAAGAGAAAGAAAGAAAGAAAGAAAGAAAGAAAGAAAGAAAGAAAGAAAGAAAGAGAAAATGGCAGTGACATATATCCAGGAAGAGCCTGGGCAGGTTCGAAAGCGTAGATTCCTATACCTGGAACCTAAGAATATCTCCACTATAGATTTCCCAGTATATGGGCTTTAATTCAGGTAAATGGCTCCCTCACAAGTTCTCTCCTCCAGTGTAATTATATTAATGGGAATTTGCACATCCCCTGTACAGCTAAGATCTTTCTCTAGTGTGAAGTCTCTGGTGTTGCATGAGGTCAGATTTGCAATTAAAAGATTTTCAGCATTCAATGCACTCATAAGGACTTTTTCCAGTGTGAACTCTCTGGTGTTGAATGAGGCTGGAGCTTTGGCTAAAGGATTTGCCACATTCCCCACATTCATAGGGCCTTTCTCCAGTGTGAACTCTCAGGTGTTTAATGAGGTTAGATCTGCAGCTAAATGATTTCCCACATTCACTGCACTCAATAGGCCTTTCTCCAGTGTGAACTCTCCAGTGGCTCTTTTTTATTTTTTAATATATTTTATTGATTTTTTTACAGAGAGGAAGGGAAAGGGATAGAGAGTTAGAAACATCGATGAGAGAGAAACATTGATTCAGCTGCCTCTTGCACACTCCCCACTGGGGATGTGCCCGCAACCAAGGTACATGCCCTTGACCAGAATCGAACCTGGGACCCTTCCGTCCGCAGGCCGATGCTCTATCCACTGAGCCACACCGGTCAGGGCTCCACTGGTACTTGAGGTTGGAGCTATGGCTAAAGGTTTTACCACATTCCCCACACTCATGAGGCCTTTCTCCCGTGTGGACTTTCCGAGGTGAACTGAAGCTAGAGCTTTGCTTGAAGGATTTCCCCCATTTACTGCACTCATAAGGCCTTTCTCCAGTGTGCAGCCTCTTGTGGTGAATGAGGCTGGAGCTTCGGCTAAAGCCGTGGTCGGCAAACTGCTCCTCACGAGCCACATGCGGCTCTTTGGCCCCTTGAGTGCGGCTCTTCCACAAAATACCATGGCCTGGGCTAGTCTATTTTGAAGAAGTGGCGTTAGAAGAAGTTTAAGTTTAAAAAATTTGGCTCTCCAAAGAAATTTCAATTATTGTACTGTTGATATTTGGCTCTGTTGACTAATGAGTTTGCCGACCACTGGTCTAAAGGACGTCCCACACTTACCACACTGATGAGGCTTTTCTCCAGTGTGAACTCTCCGGTGGTTAATAAGGCTGAAGTTTTGGCTAAAGCATTCCCACATTCACTACACTGATAAGGCCTTTCTCCAGTGTGAATTCTCTGATGTTGAATGAGATTGGACCTTTGGCTCAACGATTTTCCACATTCCCCGCACTCAAAGGGGCTTTTCTCCAGTGTGAACTTTCCTATGGCTATTGAGGCTATAGCTTTGGCTAAAGGATTTCCCACATTCATTGCACTCATAAGGCCTTTTTCCAGTGTGAACTCTCGGGTGTATAACGAAGCTGGAGGAGTAGGTAAAGAATTTTCCAGCCGAAACCGGTTTGGCTCAGTGGATAGAGCGTCGGCCTGCGGACTGAGGGGTCCCAGGTTCAATTCCGGTCAGGGGCACGTGCCTTGGTTGCGGGCACATCCCCAGTGGGAGGTGTGCAGGAGGCAGCTGATCAATGTTTCTCTCTCATCGATGTTTCTAGCTCTCTATCCCTCTCCCTTCCTCTCTGTAAAATATCAATAAAATATATTTAAAAAAAAAAAAAGAATTTTCCACATTCACTGCATTCCAAAGGCCTTGTCTCCAGTGTGAACTTTCTGGTGCTGAATGAGGTTCCATCTTTGGGTGCAGGCTTTTCCACATTTGCTGCATTCATAATGCCCTTCTCACGTGAGGACTGTCTGGCCCTGAGCAAGAGTGTCTGTGCAGCTAGAGGCTTTCCTGCATTCTCACCAGTTGCGAAGACTTTTTCCACTGTGACAGACAGCCTCACACTCATTACTGTTGTTTAGCTTCTCTCCAGTGTGAGCCACCTGCTGATGGAGAAATCGCAGGCCAGCTAACAAGTCCTTCCCAATCTCCCGACAGGTACAGGGCTTCCCTGACACCTGGGCTGTGTAGCTCTTTGGAAGCGAGGCTCTGTCCACAGAACTTCTGAAGGAGATTTCTCGAATGTGCTGGTCCTGGTGCCGTCGAAGGTGGGCCGTAAAGAACAGTTTCTCACTTGTGTACCTGTTTGTTGTCCAAGATGGGTTCCCTGATGCTCAACCAACTGCAAAATGTCTGTCAAGATTGGGCCACACAGCTCAAAGGCCTGGGCCACCTGGGAAGGCGAACCTGCCTTAAGAGTTCTGATCTGTGATGCTCCTTCTAAAGAAATGCACTGTCCAGAAGGTGCATCATCACCTTCCCCTCCACGCCAACAACCTGGAAGCAAAGAAGTGACGGTGAAGTACATGTTGACTTTATTGGGAGGGGGCAAAACCATCACACGTGTACATCGGACACATTAAAGAACTAGTCCACGGAAGTGCTTTCAGGAACAGGGAGTGGGGTCAGAATGCACTACTGGGGCGCTAAGGTCACGGAACTGGGCCGGCCTTATCAGGCACAGGACATATGGAAAGGGTGTGGCCAGGGGGTGAAAGGCACCTTCTATAAGTCATCTTTCTGCCCACGGCTTTTAGCAAGATTCTATCTGCTGGCGACATGTGATGCTGTGTAGAAGTCTATGTCCATGCCCAGTACAATCTGAGTAGAACAGAGTAACTGGTGCTCAAGGATTAGGAAAAGGTATGTGCACACTTTAGGACACTACAACACTGGAAAGCATCGTGGAGGGAATAATGTAAGGATTGAGTGAGATAAGAAGTCCAGAAGGTCAGGATTAGCCCTGAGCTGGACTGAGAAAAAAATGACTAAGGGCCCTAACCAGTGTGGCTCCGTGGATAGAGCGTCGGCCTGCGGACTGAAGGGTCCCAGGTTCGATTCCGCTCAAGGGCATGTACCTTCGTTGTGGGCACATCCCCAGTAGGGGGTGTGCAGGAGGCAGCTGATCCATGTTTCTCTCTCCTTGATGTTTCTAACTCTCTATCTCTCTCCCTTCCCCTCTGTAAAAAATCAATAAAATATTTTTTTAAAAAAAGAACCTTCATATTTAAAAAAAAAAATGACGAAGGGACCGGCTGTGGTGGCCCAGTGGTTGAGTATCGACCTATGAACCAGGAGGTCACGGTTTGATTCCCGGTTGGAGCACATACCTGGTTGCAGGCTCAATCCCCCATCATGCAGGAGGCAGCCACTTAATGATCATCATTGTTATTTCTATCACTGTCTCCCTCTCCCTTTCTCTCTGAAATCAGTAAGAATTAAAATTAAAAATTTTTTAAATGACTAAGAAATGACAAGTCCATACAGGGTCAAGATTGGACAAGGGGCCCTGACCGGTTTGGCTCAGTGGATGGAGCATCAGCCTGCGGACTCAGGGGTCCCGGGTTCGGTTCCGGTTGGGGGCATGTGCCTTGGTTGTGGGCACATCCCCAGGGGGGGCAGGGTGCAGGAGGCAGCTGGTCGATGTTTTTCTCTCATCGATGTTTCTGACTCTCTATCCCTCTCCCTTCCTCTCTGTAAAAAGTCAATAAAATATTAAAAAAAAAAAAGATTGGATAAGGGAAGGTAGAAGTAGGGTGGCCCCTAATAATGAAATGGCACCAAAAGGTAAGTCAAACAGGATAGGTTCCTGGTATGATGTGAACAGAGCCCCAATGTCACATCCTCCAACTGCCATTCACCTGGGTCAGGCCACCCCGCCCCGCTGAGCTCCTCTTATTGAGACTGGAGTCACGTCCTTGCTGTGAAGCACAAAGGACTCCTTCCTTAGCCCCAGCTGAGCAACTGCACGGGACATGGATGAGCCGAACCCTAAGAGGAAGACAGGACAGATCAGTGGCCAATAATGGCGGCAGAACAACTCACCATGCAACCTGAGACCTTAAGTTTACACCTCAAACTGATCTCCAGCACAGAGATAAATATAATCATTAAAAAAAAAAAAAAAAAAAAAAAACACCTCAAATCCTAAGGAGGAAGGTAATCAGATTTCTTTTTTATTTTTCTTTCCTTTTTTAAAAAATATTTTTTATTGATTTTTTACAGAGAGGACGGGAGAGGAATAGAAAGTTAGAAACATCGATGGGAGAGAAACATCGATCAGCTGCCTCCTGCACACCTCCTACTGGGGATGTGCCCACAACCAAGGTACATGCCCTTGACCGGAACCGAACCCTGGATTCCTCAGTCCACAGGCCGACGCTCTATCCACTGAGCCAAACCGGTTAGGGCTCTTTTTTTTTTTTAATATATATTTTATTGCTTTTTTTTACAGAGAGGAAGGGAGAGGGATAGAGAGTCAGAAACATCGATGAGAAACATCGATTAGCTTCCTCCTGCACCCCGCCCCCCCCACCGTGGATGTGCCCGCAACCAAGGCACGTGCCCCCGACTGGAATCGAACTTGGAACCCCCCCAGTCCGCAGGCCGACGCTCTATCCACTGAGCCAAACGGGTTAGGGCTAAAGGTAATCAGATTTCTTGAGTTACTACATTGTTTTTTTGTTTTTTAAATATATTTTATTGATATTTCACAGAGAGGATGGGAGAGGGATAGAGAGCTAGAAACATTGATGAGAGAGAAACATCGATCAGCCGCCTCCTGCACACCTCCCACCGAGGATGTGCCCGCAACCAAGGTACACGCCCTTGACCGGAATCGAACCCGGGACCTTTCAGTCCACAGGCCAACACTCTATCCACTGAGCCAAACCGGTTTCGGCAAGTTACTACATTGTTAAGACACAAATGTCCAGCTGTCAACAAGAAAAAAACAAAGAACATACAAAGCAAAAGACTTGAATAGATATTTCTCTAAAGAAGATACTTCCCTGAACCCTTCCCATGAGGTTTTGGGGAAGCCGGCGTCGGGGTGGGAAAAGAAGAGAAGTGGGCCTGCACTCAGCCTAGGCCTAGTAACCAGGGACCACTGCAAACACCAGGAAACTGGGAAGGAAGTAGTGCCCATGGTTCCAATGTGAGACAGACAAAGCTGCCCTGACCGGTGTTGCTCAGTGGATGGAGCGTCAGCCTGCGGACTCAAGGGTCCCAGGTTCGGTTCCGGTCAAGGGCATGTACCTTAGTTGCAGGCACATCCCCAGTAGAGGGGGTGTGCAGGAGGCAGCTGATGGATGTTTCTCTCTCATCGATGTTTCTAACTCTCTATCCCTCTCCCTTCCTCTCTGTAAAAAATGAATAAAATATATATATATATATTTTTTTTTAAAAGAGAAAGGTGCCAAAACCGGTTTGGCTCAGTGGATAGAGCGTCAGCCTGCGGACTGAAGGGTCCCGGGTTCGATTCCGGTCAAGGGCATGTACCTTGTTTGCGGGCACATCCCCAGTGGGAGGTGTGCAGGAGGCAGCTGATGGATGTTTCTCTCTCATCCATGTTTCTAACTCTCTCTCCCTCTCCCTTCCTCTCTGTAAAAAATCAATAAAATATATATTTTTTTAAAAAAAGAGATAGACAAAGCTGTCCCTGAGGAAAAGAGGAAGGCGGAACCTCACTAAGGGCACGGGGTGCATGTGAGTGCTTACCCAGGGAGGACACGAGGGCCAAGTTCTCCAGCATCACGTCGCGGTACAGGCGTCTCCGAGCCTCATTCAGGAGCCCCGACTCCTCCCGGGAGAAACAGAGGGCCACGTCCTCAAGGGTCAGGTCAAACCTCCCTGCCAGGATGGAGACAGAGGAAACCGCCATCAGCCTCACTCTTGAAGACCCACAATCCATCTCCCCACACGTCTACCCCATATCGATCCTCCTCCCCAAACCCCCAAATCAGAGGAGATACCAGACCCTGGTGCCACTGGTGTCTTCTCTCTCCCCATATTACCATTAATCGCTATGGTCACTGCTTTCCACGCTGTAACAGATGGAGCCTGTGAAGACCTGGGTAAGCCCTGGCTGGTTTGGCTCTGTGGATTGAATGTTGGTTCTCAGACTAAAGAGTCAAGGGTTCGGACTAAAAGGTCTCGGGTTCGATTCTGGTCCAGGGCACATACCTGGGTTGTAGGCTCGATCCCTGGCCCTGGCTGGGGCACATGTGGGAGGCAACCAATCAATGTGTTTTTCTCACATTGTTTCTCTCACATCAATACATTTATCCCCCCGTTACCCTCTCTGTCTCTTCCCCTCCCTTCTGCTTTCTGGAAAAAAAAAGAAAAAGAAAGAAAAATAGCCCTAACCGGTTTGGCTCAGTGGATAGAGCGTCGGCCTGCAGACTGATGGGTCCCAGGTTCGATTCCGGTCAAGGGCATGTACCTTAGTTGCGGGCACATCACCAGTAGGAGGTGTGCAAGAGGCAGCTGATCGATGTTTCTCTCCCATTGATGTTTCTAACTCTCTATCCCTCTTCCTTCCTCTCTGTAACAAATCAATAAAATATATTTAAAAAAAAAAAGAAAGAAAAATATTTTTGCCCTAGTTGGTTTGGCTCAGTGGGTAGAGCATCAGCTTGCAGACTGAAGGGCCCAGGGTTCAATTCTGGTCAAGGGCATGTACCTTAGTTGCAGGCTCCTCCCTGGACCAGGCCCTGGTTGGGGCGTGCAGGAGGCAACCAATCAATGTGTTTCTCTCACATCCATATTTCTCTGTCTTTCCCTCTCTCTTCCACTCCCTCAAAGAAATATCAGTGGAGCCGAGCCGGCTCAGTGGCTCAGTGGTTGAGTGTTGACCTCAGAACCAGGGGGTCACTGGTTTGATTCCCGATCAGGGCACATGCCCAGGTTGTGAGCTCAAACCCCAATAGGGAGCGAGCAGTGAGCAGGCCATCCACGATTCTCTCTCATCATTGATGTTTCTCCCTCTCTCCCTCTCCCTTCCTCTCTGAAGTCAATAAAACTATATTTTAAAAATAATCAGTGGGAAAAAAAAATAATCAGTGGAAGAATATCCTCAGGTGAAGATTAAAAAAAAAAGATAATAGTTTTTTTAAAAAAAGATGTAGGTAAAATCACCTCCCTCCTCAGATCTAGTCCTCCCACTGGCTCCATTCCAAGCCTGCCATTCCAAGCCTGACTCTTGCCCCTCCCTCTTTTGTTCTCACCCAAAAGAGACCGGCAAGTCCCTCAACCCGCTTAGCTCCCCTTCCAAGCTGTTCCACATCTCTTCCCTTTGATGTCTCGGGATGGGAACTTCTCCCTATAACCTCTGGCCTAGACTTGAGCCCCTGAGCTTGGTTTGGGCATTCTCCAGGGTCCCCAAACCAAGGGCTGGGGGAATGGCAGGGGAAGAGCCTCATGACACCACAAATCCAGAGGCGATGTGGGCTGGGACCCATTAGGGTGTGGGACACCTCACTCACCTGCGTAGGTGCCAGAGGCACTTCCGCAGCCATGGGAACCTGTGGGGAGTGCCAGACGTTAGCCCCACCGGGTGGCTCAGGGTCTGAGCGTCCACCTAGGAACCAGGAGGCCATGGTTTGATTCCCGGTCAGGGCACATGCCCAGTTGTGGGCTCGATCCCCAGTGTGGGGCATGCAGGAGGTGGCTGATCAGTGATTCTCTCTCATCATTTTTTTTAACATATTTTATTGATATTTTACAGAGAGGAAGGGAGAGGGACAGAGAGTTAGAAACATTGATGAGAGAGAAACATCGATCAGCTGCCTCCTGCACACCTCCCAGTGGGGATGTGCCCGCAACCAAGGTACGTGCCCTTGACCGGAATTGAACCTGGGACCTTTCAATCCGCAGGCTGACGCTCTATCCACTGAGCCAAACCGGTTTCGGCTCTCTCTCATCATTGATGTTTCTATCTCTGTCCCTCTGCCTTCCTCTCTGAAATCAATACAAATATATATATATATTTTTAAATAAGAGTCAGATCTTAGAGGGCTGTCACCACAGCAGGATCCCAGAGGCTCCGGCCTTCCCTGTCCCCCTGCGTGGCACCAGAGCCAGGTGGCCTGGGGCAACCGTCTCACCTCTGTGCTGCCTCTGGCCAGCTGTGCATCCTTGGAAAAAGGCTAAACCTCCCTCTGCCTCCATGTCCTCATTATCCCTAGTCTGCTTCTGTACCGAGTGAACTTTGAGGGGTTTTTCAAACTCTATTATATTAGACTAGAGGCCCGGTGCATGAAATTCGTGCAGGGTGTGTGTGTGTGTCCCTTAGCCCAGCCTGCACCCTCTCCAATCTGGGTCCCCTCCTGGGATTGGACCTAAACGGGCAGTCAGACATCCCTCTCACAATCCAGGACTGCTGGCTCCCAACCACTCACCTGCCTGCCTGCCTGATTGCCCCTAACCACTCCCCTGCAGGCCTGGTCACCCACACTGCCCTCGTGGCCCAGTCACCCCTACCTGCCCTCCCTTGCCAACCTGGCCGCCCTCAACTGCCCTCCCCTGCTGGCCTGGTTGCCCCTAACTGCCCTCCCTTTCAGGCCTGGTCCCTCCCAACTGCCCTCCCCTGCTGGCCTTACTGCCCACAACTGCCCTCCCCTGCAGGCCTGGATCGCCCCCCCCCCAACTGCCCTCCCCTGCAGGCCTGATTGCCCACAACTGCCCTCCCTTTCAGGCCTGGTCCCTCCCAACTGCCCTCCCCTGCTGGTCTTACTGCCCACAACTGCCCTCCCCTGCCGGCCATCTTGTGTCCACATGGGGACGGCCATCTTTGACCACATGGGGCAGCCATCTTGTGTGTTGGAGTGGTGGTCAATTTGCATATTACCTCATTAGATAGGACTAGAGGCCTGGTGCATGAAATGCGTGCACCGGTGGTGTCCCTAGCAGCTGCTGGCCAGGTACTCCCTCCCTTCCCTCGCCCCCCGGTCGAACTCCCCCTGGTCGAACCCCGGGCACAGGAGACAATTTGCATCCTACGCTTTTGTTATATAGGATGTTGTCTCTCTTCCTCAACATTCCCCACGGCTCCCAGGGCCCTAGGACGGAAGGCGCAACTCCTCAGGCTGTTGTGGCGGGCGGGGACTCTACCCAAACTTTATGGTTATCTTCTTGTTTGTTTGATGTATTATTTTTTTTTAAATATATTTTATTGATATTTTACAGAGAGGAAGGGAGAGGGATAGAGAGTTAGAAACATCGAACAGCTGCCTCCTGCACACGCCCTACTGGGGATGTGCCCGCAACCAAGGTACATGCCCTTGACCGGAATCGAACCCGGGACCCTTCAGTCCGCAGGCCGACGCTCCATCCACTGAGCCAAACTGGTTAGGGCTGTTTGATGTATTATTGTTGATAGTGTTACAGACATCTCCCACTCCTGGCCCCTCCCCCCTATACTTCCCTCCTCCCAGCCCCTACCAGCCCACCCCCCAGGTCTTCACCACCCTATCGCCCCTGCCCATGGGCGGTGCATAGCTATACTAATAAAAGGGTAATATGCTAATTAGACCGGACATCTTCCAGACATCCTTCCTGACAAAGTCAGGCCCGGGTGAAGCCGCCCAAGGTCCCAGGGGGAAGCCAGCCCGGGGCCCAGGGGCCTGTGGCCAGCCAGAAGGAGGGAAGCCTGGGTCCCGGGGGCAGGGGCCAAGGTAGAGGCGGTTAGGGGTGATCAGGCCGGCAGGGGAACAGTTAGGGGTGATCAGGCAGGCAGGCAAGCAGTTAGGAGCCAGCGGTCCCGGATTGCAAGAGGGATTCCCCCCTGCAGGATGGGGCCTAAACCAGCAGTCGGACATCCCCCGAGGGGTCCTGGATTGGGGAGGGTGCAGGCGGGGCTGAGGGAACCGCCCCCCCCATGCACCAATTCCGTGCACTGGGCCTCTAGCAAGCACGTAAGCGCTTTGGTTCATCTCTTCTGGCCTCCCTCCCACCCCAACATGAGGGATGTCAGTCTGTTCCCTGCCTCCCTGCTTCCGGCCTAATTCTATTGGTCAGGTCATGCTGTTTATCAGATCCACCGATAAGTGAGGTCATGTGATATTTGCTTTCCTCAGCTCACCCAAACTTTGTTTCCTGCAAAAGCAACAAGGACCCCAGGTTGCGGGTCCTCCTGGGCCAGCGGCCCCTGCGCGCGTGGACGGGCGGCCCCTCACGCTCTCCCGCTCCGTCACAGCGGTTGTCACCCCCCCGAGCGCCTCGCGGTCCTGACGCGGGGCCTGGGCTGCAGGGTTGGGTGGGGAGGCGGGGAGGCCCCGGGGACGCGCTCACCTCAGCGGGGCGCCTCGGCGCGGCCGCCGCCCTCGGACCCTGAGGCCCGAGTGGAGAGGTGACAGCCGAGCGACCAGGGCGGGGACCCCGGCACAGAGGTCCCGACGCCGGGGTGGCGGGCGGCGCTGCCCCCGCCCCTGGCCCCACCCCGTGCGGTGCACACCCAGCCGCGTCTCGCGCTCCGTCGGTCACCGCACCCCGAACCTGCTGGAGCCCGAACCCGAGCTTCTAACCTGAGGTACCAACTCGAGAACCTCTCAAATGAGCGCCAGAACAAGCCGGAAGTCCCGCCCCAAGGCGATTCGTCCAAACGGAAATGCCCTCTTTCTGGATCCCCAATAGGTTGACGCCGATGCCGCTCAACGCACAGCTTTCTGGGTAGTGTAGTTCCCGCAGCTTCCCAGGGCCTGAAGCCCCAGGACGGACTCCCAGAGACAGGGTAAGGGGCGGGGAGGGGGCCCCCCGCTGGGCACTGCCCCGCGGCAGGGAGGGGATTCGCTCTTTGTCCAAAGGGCAAGAGGACGACTTCCGGGGAGTCGTGGGGGCTGCGGGCCGCCGCAGTGTCTAGACATCGTTTCAGACTCAGTGAAGCGAATCCGGGTGGACACCCGCTGGCAGCCGGTAGTTTGTAGCTTGAAGTGTTAAACGTCATCCCGGATCGTCCATTCTCAACCAACATCCATGACGGGTACACACTTCTCTTAGGTGATATGCACCTTGGCTTTGGGAATATTTTCTATTTCTTCTTCTTTATTGAACTTGTTGCGGTGACACAGGCTAATAAAGGCATATAAGGCTTCAGGTGTACGGTCTCCATCCCGTGTATTTATTGTGTGTTCATCACTCCACGTCTCCTTCCATCACCATTTCTCCCCCGTTTACCCTCTTCTACGCTCCCCCCCCCCCCCGCCTCCTTTTCTCTCTGGTAATCGCCACCCCGTTCTCCATCCATTGGCACCCCCCCCCCCCCCGGCGTGCAGCACAGGGTGTCTGCAGGACAGTCAGGGGGTGTCCCAGGGCTGAGCCCAGCGAGATGCCGCGAGCGAAGGGCTCACTGTGCCAAGGCCTGGTGATTGCGTCCTGGTCTCTGCGCTCAGCGGGGCCGCTCTGGTGCTACCTGCTGGTGTGGTTTTGTGCCCTTTGACCCGAGGCACCTGGGCCCTGGGCCTCCTTGGCACGTGCCCCTACCCTGAGCCAGCCTCACCTGGGGCAGGTTCTCCTCTCTGCCCGCTGCAGGGGCACCTGCCAGGATGTCGGCAACCAGCAACCAGCACGGCCCGTCTCCGTGTTCTTAGCAGGCTCACCTGCCCCGCAGCACCTGCTTGTCTGTGGAGCCCGAGAAAAATACCTACAAAGGACTCCTAGTGACGGACTGGGTCACAGTGAAAAGCACAGCCTTGCCAGCCAGTGTGGCTCCGTGGTTAAGCATCAACCCATGGACCAGGTCACGATTTGATTCTCATTCAGGTAAGCAAGTGCCCATCCGGCTACTTCCCAGATCAAAACCAGCCATGCCAGCCCGGCCGGCGTGGCTCAGGGGTTGAGCGCCGACCGCTGAACCAGGAGGTCACGGCTCAATTCCGGTCAGGACACAGGCCCGGGTTGGGGGCTCCATCCCCAGCATGGGTAGTGCAGGGGGCAGCTGATCAATGATTCTCTCATCATTGATGTTTCTCTCTCTCTCCCCCCCTCTCCCTTCCCTCTCTGAAATCAGTAATTTAAAAACATGAATAAAGAAGGAACCAATCACGGCAGCGTTCCCCACTCTGGGGGCTCCGGAGACTGTTCCAGACATGAGGCGGCCCCTCCTGGCAGAAAGCCACTTGGACACCTGCTCCGGCAGCTTTCGGTGGTCACAGTGCGACCCGTGACCACAGGCTGACGGGGAACGCAGCTCCCTCACTCAGGCCGGCGGGGGCCGTGGTGGAGATCACGCACCACCTTTGTGGTCACCGGACGAGGCCAGTTGTAAAGGTCCCTTAAGGACACGACAGTAAGTCGGGTTGCCACCACCTGCAGCAACCCCAGTTCCACGCCGTTTGCTGGGAGGGCGCGGAGCGTAACTTCCGGAGAACCCTGTGTGGTCTTGGGGGCAGGATTAGCTCCACCCTCTTAGGAAATGCCATGTCTGTCACCTGCACAATCACAGGAACGCGCCGGCTGGTTTGGCTCAGTGGGTAATGTGTTGGCCTGCAGACTGAAGTGTCCCAGGTTCGATGCCCATTAGGGGGCCTCTAGGAGGCAGCCAATCAATGATTCTCTCTCACCATTGACATCTGTTTCTCTCTCCCTTCCTCTCTGAAATATTTTTGAAAGATTTTTTTAAAAATCACATTAACTATTGGGAGGTGTTAACTGGGCCAATTCACAATTTCAACAATCCCTCTGCTCAAATGGGCTTCTATTATGTTAATATGTTATAATGCTGACATTAAAACAAGTCCTTTTCCTCAGCAGTGTGTTTATTCAGGAACAGCCAAGAGCTGTAGTTTGGGAAGGAGAAATGTGATTGGGGGATGGGGAGAAAGTTGGGAGGGGCTGTTTTAGAGAAAAGTGAGAATTTTAGAGTGACAGTGTTTCTCATAGGGTGAGTGGCTGGAATAGCTAATCCCTTGAAGGACGTGCATTTACACTAATAGCCAAAAAGTTGGAAACAAGTCAATGTCCTCCATTAAATGTAAACATTCATAGACAGAATAGTATTCAAACGGAAGGAATAAAGTACTTCACATAAGTGTGATGGATGTGCATGAACCTCAAAAGTAATACTGTGACATGAAGGAAATAAAAATGTAAAACCTTTGAGGACAATTCATGACACGAATCATGTAAAATTCTATAAAATACAGAATCTGTGAAAGAAACTAACATCAACCCCTCCTGCCGAGAGCAGAGGGGGGAGATTTAAAAAGGGCACACAATGAGAGGAACTGGTCGTTATGATTCTGTTTGAGGGACACAAGCCAAAACGAAGCAACGACCACAGGTGCAGCCCCGACGCGTGTCAATGCGTGGAAACGGCTCCGATGGAGTGTGGCTCCCAGCACTGCTTTCCATTCTGATCCTTTGAGCAGCACAGCCCCCACAGGGGCAGGAAACTCGGACGTGGGTCTCTCTGGCCAGCATGTACTCAGTTACTCGGCTGGTCACACGAGCAGGCCACCCTGGTCTCGCTCCGTCGGCACGTCCTTCCTGTGCAGCAGCACGTCAGATGGGACAGAAGCATGCTCACACACGACTGTAACCACCATAACGACCAAAGCTGCACTGGCTGAGGCGGCCTCGCTGCGGACACTCGTCCCAGCCTCCCGCCACGGGAGCAGGCATGGAGGGCCCACCCCCCTTGTTGCCCGATGTCTCACCCAGTGCTCTGAAACAAATGATGGCTTCAGCCCAGCCCCTGCAGGCCTACAACCACGAGCAGCAGTCACCCCACGGGAGACGTGAAGGCACGTGACCCCTCCGTGTAGCAGCTGGGAAGCAGCCTCCTCACAGTGGTGCTCGGCAGATGCTGTGACCGCCCTGGGGAAGGCCACCGACTTGCATTGCGGAAGCACCGGAGGTTGTCCCAGCCTGACCTCCCCCTCTGGGCTGGCATCCAGGGAGTAAGTGAGGCCACAGAGTGCTGCCCGTCTCGCTCAGGAGGCCTGGGAGAAGGGTAACCCTTCTTTACAAGACACATTACCAGCCTGACCTTAGCCAAGAAAACTGAGTCCAGATTACGCCCTATTCGTCAGAAAAGAGACACATCCGAGGAACCTGGGAGTGGATGGCAGAGGTGGCGATGGCTTGGGAGGGCCATGAATTCAGGCAGAGGAAGCTGCGGAGTGGAAACAAAAGTTTCCCGTGCACCGGAAGAATCCATGGGGGAGGATCTCCCCGCTGTGGACGCTGAAGCAGAAAGTTCTCCGTCAGCAGAGGGCTTCCCGACAGAAAGTAGCGTGTTCCCTGAGGCGCGTCTCAGGCTTCTCCCGTGTGGACTTTCTGGGGTTAAACAAGGTTAATATCTTTAAAGAATCTCTGGGTTAAGCTGTCGTGTTAAACTGACAACAGAGCAGTGGCTGACCAGTCGCCCAAAGTCACTGTACATTCCTGAGGTCATCTGGTATGAAGTTTTCTGTGTTGAATGATGTGGGAGCTCTGGCTAAAGGATTTCCCACACTCCCCACACTCGTAAGGCCGTTCTCCCGTGTGAACTCTCTGATGCTGAATGAGGTTGGACTTTTGGCTGAAGGATTTCTCACACTCGTCACACTTATAAGGCCTGGCTCCAGTGTGAATTCTCCGGTGCTGGTTGAGAGTGGAGCTGTGGCTGAAAGATCGCCCACAATCCCCACACTCGTAAGGCCTTTCACCAGTGTGAATCCGCAGGTGCTGCACGAGTTTGCACTTGTAGCTGAAAGACTTCCCGCACTCGCTGCACTTGTACGGCCTCGCCCCGTTGTGGATTTTCTGGTGCTGGACCAGGTTGGAGCTCTGGCTGAAGGAGCTGCCACACTCGCCGCACGTGTACGGCCGGGCTCCGGTGTGCACGCGCTGGTGTTTGATGAGCGTGGAGCTGTAGCTGAAGGACTTCCTGCACTCCCCGCACTCGTACGGCTTCACCCTGTTGTGGATCTGCAGGTGCTGGACCAGCCGGAGTTTGTACGTGAAGGCTTTCCCACACTCGCTGCACTTGTAAGGCCTGGCTCCGGTGTGAATCCTGTGGTGCTGGATGAGGTAGTAGCTTTGGCTGAAGGATCTCCCGCATTCATTGCACTCGTAAGACCTTGCTCCCGGGTCAGGCGCCTGGCCATCACAGACGGGGGAGCTTTGGTGGAAGGGTTTCTCACAGGCATCACAGTCGTAATGACTCTGAGGGGGAAGCTGCTGGTGCTGAAGGGGTGTGTATTCGTGGCTGAGGGGTGGCTCGTAGTCACTCCCGGGGTAATGGCTCTCCCCGCTGTGCAAGGCCTCGCCACCCCCACACTGGATGCTGCTGGGGGGCTGGGGCCCTCTGAGAGAGGCCTGATGCTGCAGAAGACGCACCATGGCCAGGAAGTCCTCCCCGACGGCCCCACAGGTGAAGGCGAAGGGGTTCCCCGCCGCGTGGAACCTGCAGCTCGTCACGAACGAGGCCGTGTCCCCTGCGTCCACGTCGCTCCAGAGCGGCTTCTCGTCCCTGTGCTGCTCACGCAGGCCCGCAGGGAGCCAGGGCTGCCTTCCGCAGGCCTCACAGGCCTCTGGGATCTCGGTCAGGCACAGCACGTCTCCCCCGACCAGGACACACTTCTCACAGGGGTGAGCCTCCTGAGTGGCAGGATCTGGACTTGGCGTCTGGCCCAGTGATGTCCGTGCGACAGGAACACCCTGCACAGACAGCGCCGCCTCCGCCTCCGCCGCCTCCGCCTCCGCCTCCATTCCGCACCAGCAACCTGGAGGCACAGAAAGGCTGCTGAGTGCATGCTGCCCTCAGACGTGTGTGAGGGACACCCAGGAACTGAATGCAGTGCACTGCTTTGAGGTTGGTGAAAGGGGCTGCTTTGTACTAAGTCCTGGGACTCTAAAAGCCCCAAGAATTAAGGGCGTCACCCAATGACTCCTCTCTTAGGGCCTACAGAAAGGAAGGGAGAGGGAGAGAGAAACATCAGTGATGGGAGAAAATCACTGATCAGCTGCCTCCTGCACGCCCCACACTGGAGACTGAGTGGGCAAACTGGGCATCCGCCCTGACCAGGAATCAAACTGACCTCCTGGTTCATAGGTCGATGTTCAACCGCTGCGCCATGCCAACCGGGCCAGAGATTGCTTTAAAGATGTGTGCAACCCTCGCAACGTTACGTTAACTCTAACAACGGGCAACAGAGGATCAGAGTCAGGGTAGAAATGAGCCTGAGAGAAATGTTAACAAGGGGGACGGGCAGGCAGGCAAGCAGTGGGCATGGGACAGGTTCCTAGTGTGATCGGGGCACAGCCTCCTGCTGTGCCCTGCCCTGCCGCCATTCACCGTCACGTCCATCATGGGGCACCTGAGGCAACCAACCAGTGAGGAAGCAGCACTGGCCCAGAGCAATTCTGAACGTAACAGACAACAGGAAACCACTAAATGTTAGGAAGGTCAGAGGAATTTCTGAGAACAGCCCTGGGACATACAGTGACAACAGGTACGGGCCCAGGTGGGAAATTGAAGGCGGGCAGAATGGCCTGGAGGTTACCCAGCCAGGGGAGGCAGGGACGGAGAGCCAGGTCAGCTGAGGGAGCACGTTCTGGGCTGTGGCTCTGCGGGGGGTCTACCCGGGCAGGGAACTGGGAAAAGGTCTCAACCCGCGAAGAGCAGTGCACCCTGGGAGAACACGCACAGGCGGAGGCTCCAGCTGGTTCCGGAAACGAACCAACAATACTGAAGGCCAACGGCAACTAAAGGCGGAGGGCAGCGACCTGGCGGCTGAGCGTCAACCTAGGAACCAGGAGGTCAGGGTTCGATTCCGGTCGGGGCACAGGCCCGGGGTGTGGGCTCGATCCCCAGTGCGGGGCGCGCAGGAGGCAGCCGATCCGTGATTCTCTCTCATCATGGATGTTTCTCTCTCTCTCTTCCTCTCTGACATCAGTAACAATATCTTTTTAAAGAGGGAGAGGAGTCTAAGCCGGCACTGGCGGGTGTGAGGACTGACTCACCCAGTGAGGTCACCAGGGCGAAGTTCTCCAGCATCACGTCGTGGTAGAGGCATCGCTGCGTCTCGTCCAGGAGCCCCCACTCCTCCCAGGAGAAGTACACCACCAGGTCCTCGAAGCTCACACGGCCCTGCCACGAGGAGGGAGGAAGCTGCCAACAACCCTCTGCTGAGGCCCTGCGCCCCGTCCCCCTCACTCCTGCCCCAACACCCAGCCCAGGAAACGCCAGGCCTCGTCCCCACGTGGCCCAGACTCAGCAGCACCCCAGCCAGGCGGCTCCCGTAATGCCTCCCCGGTGGGCCTCCACGCTACACCCAATGTGCCTGCAACTTCACTTACACCCCAGTGCCTAGGACCGGGGCCACTGCCTCAAACACACTCTCCACGTGCACTTCTGACATGTCACCCATCACATGGCATCAAAAGTATGTGGCCCAGCCCGGCCGGCGTGGCTCAAGGGTCGCGTGTCCACCTATGAACCAGGTCAGCGTTTAATTACTAGTCAGGGCACAATCCCAGGTTGCAGGCTCGATCCCCAGTGTGGGACATGCAGATCAAGGATTCTCTCTCATCACTGATGTATGTTTCTCTCTCTCTCTCTCTTCCTCCCTCTCTGAAATCTATAAAATATGTATATCTATGTATTTTTTTAAAAGTACTTGGCACAAACAGGACCTCGTACTAGTACAGACCAAATGGACCCTCAAGTCCACTATGAAGGCCCCGTCGGCTTGGGATCCTCGCTCCTCAGCCATCGGGTATACCCAGGTCCTCTATCCCGTGCTGAACCGATGTCCCCTTTTCTTTTCTCATTTACGGGCCACGCCAACCTACTGTGTGCTGTTCTAACGTTAGTGCATGTGCTGGTGAAGAGAGCCTCAGCCCTTCTCCTCACGCCTGCCCGCGTTCCCGAGCTCCTGCTTTGCCGTGGGCCAGCACAGTCCCAGCACCTGCATCACAGCCCATCAATGAGGACCCTGTCGCAGCGACAGTCCCGTCCTGAGGTGTTGGGGATGAAGGACTTTAACACATAAATTTAGGGGACATGACTCAGCCCCTCACCTCAGAGACGAGCTCTCTCACAGCCCGACCAGCAAACCCGGCTCCAGGAAAACCCCATGAAGAATGACCTGTAGGTCAGTCCTCTCGCTCCACACCCCCGCCTTCTCCACCTTCTGTCCACTCCTCCCGTGGAAGCCTGGCTACCTGCTAGCTTACCCTTCCCTCGTCACTGTGTTTGAGAGCCGTCCCTCCAGCCGGGAGCCACTGACCTCTTCCTCCCAGCCTGTCACGCACACACCACCCGACTCCCCCCATTCAGTGCCCACCTCCTATCAGGTGCCTAATGCTGACCCTCGTCTCACAGTTCACATCTGTAGACCTTTACAGCCAACTGCCCACGCTCCGTTTTCTGAATTACGTCGAACTCTGGGCTGAAATCCCGCCTAGTCCCGACGGCTCCAGCCCAGTGAGGGCGCTCCCCAACCCTTAGCTGCTAAGAAAGAACTGCCATCCCTGACCCTCCCACTGCTCCCACCCCCATGGCTACAATTCACACACATCTCGCCCGGCCTTATGGGAACGTCCTCCCCGTTCATCCGCTGTTCTCTCTCTGTTCCCGTCAATTTGCATAGACTGGCCCCTGTGCCGGGAAAAGCCTCCACAGGACCAGCCTGGGTTTGATGCCTCTCCCGCAGATGCAGAGGACCAGGACCCCCTCACGCGTGCCGACAGTGCTAGGAACCCGTGGGCAGAGGGAGGGGACGGAGACGGAGGTGGAGCTCGTGGGCTCCAATCCCCCCGCACCTGGGCCACTGCTGGAGCCAGGACACCCAGGCCAACTGTCTCCACGCGGGATTCGATCCTCAGTGCTCAGCCCCGTCATCAGCCTCTCTACTCTGTCCTCCGGCGAACAGCCTCCTGGCGAGCCTTTACATCCCCCACGCCCATCGTGTTTCTCCTCTGGTGACCCCCGCCCCGCCCCACGGCCGGTGACTGCCACGCACCCCTCCAGCTCCCCCTCTCTGCGGGGCTGGCCTGTGGGTGTGGCCACGAGGCCTCACGGTCCCGGGTGCCCCGCCCCTGGGGCTTTAGGGCTTGCTGGGGGTGTGGGTGTGGGGGGCGGGGGGGTGCACTCACCTCGGCCAGGCCCCTCAGAGAGGCCACTGCCATTGCACTCTGAGCCACAAGGGCAGCGGCGCCCGCCCCGCCTTCTCTGTCCGGTCTTCGCACCCAGAGCCTCCGCACGAGGAGCCGTCACCAGGGGGATGCCGCCAGCCCGGGGCCTTCATTGGCTCCACCAGACGCCACTCCACGCAGGGCTCTCTGGGCGGTGACGTCCCCACAGCTCCACAGGCCTCCGCGCCGGCAGCCCACAGCGGAACCTCCTGGAACAGGCAGAGGGGAACAGAGGGGAAGCAGCAGTGCCAGGGGTGTCAGGCTGCAAGGTCAGCTTTTTCTTAAAGGGGCCGTGCCCGGACTCCTGGGGAGCTGCCAGCAACTGACCGCTTATGTGTTTAGAGACGTGACCTCAGACGCCAGGAAGGACCCCATTCCTCCCACCTCTTCTACCAGCCAATTTCACGGTCACACAGCCCATCGCTGACACCAACGCTGCGCTCCAGCTCCTGTGTCTGCTGAGCGGAGCCTCTGTCACCACGTGTGTTAGTCCCATTTGGCGGCCAGACCGGCCAGGGGAGGGGGAGGGAGGGGAGGGTGCTTCCTCCCCCACAGGCGACAAGCAAAGGAAGCACGTGTGCTCACCAGGATCAGGATGGGCCTGTGGCTCCCGCTTCCCAGGAAGGTCCGAACGCAGTCCCGTGCTGAGCGCGTCCAGCGTTCACTGCTTAGACCTGTCAAGCAGGACACAGAGCCGTTAGTCCATGCATGAGGCCAACACATGACACGAAAATCAGATTCTGACAGTATTTCCTGAATCTCTCCATTCTGTCGGGAATATTCCAGGGAAATGTGCGTGTCACTCTCATAACGTGTCAGTGGCTACCCCAAGAGCTTCAGGACCCAGGAGAGGAAAGAACTGAGCTGAGGTGCTGAGACAAAGCCATCGGCCTGCAACCTGCTCAGGAGGCAATTCCCGCTGGGGGAAACCCATGTCCTTCCGTGTAAGTCTCTCATCACGGATGTCACTGTCTCTCCCTCTCCCTTCCTCTCTGAAATCAGTAAACTATATTAAAAAACAACAATCGAGCAGCGTTATAAAGAACAAATAAGAGGGTTGGGGGGTGGGGAAGAGATGAGACAAAGATAAAAACACAGTGACCCACAACCTATGGGACACGGCCAAACAGTTCTGAGAGGAAAATCATACAGCAACATAGGCTTACCTCAAATACAAAACACACACACACACACACACACACACACACACACACACACACACACACCCTATCTAATAAAGAGGGAATATGCTAACTGACCATCACTCCGTCACAAAGATGCTGCACCCACAGCTGAGGCCAAGTTCCCACAAGGAGCCTTAACAAGCAATCAGCAGGGACCTGAGGCTACGCCCTCCCCCGCCCCCGTGGGGCTTGACGGGGGACCTCAAGGTGCGCTTCCCGTCCTGGTGCTGGGCTAGGGGACCTCAGGCTACTCCCCCAACCCCAGCGGCAGGCCAGGGGACCTCAGGCCGTGCCCCGCACCAGGTGGGGCTTGACAGGGAACTTCACGCCATGCTCCCCACCCCAGAACTGGGCCAGGGGACCTGAGGCTGTGACCCCCGCCCAGCGGGGCTTGATGGGGGACCTCAAGGTGCACCCCCAGTGCTGGGTCAGGGGAACTCAGGCTGCGCCCCTGCCCAGCAGGACTTGACGGGGAACCTGAGGCTGCGCCCCCCTGCCGGTGGGGCTTGATGGGGGACCTGAGGCTGGGCCCCGCACCCCAGCCTGGTGGGGCGTGACAGGGTATCTCAGGCCTTGTCCCCCACCTGGTGGGGCTTGACGGAGGACCTCAGGCCACACCCCCTGCTGGGCAGGGCTTGACAAGGGTGGGACTGGCCGGGTCTGGATTTAGCCCAGTGGGGGGACCGGCCGGGTCTGGGTCTCACGGGATTTTGAGGTGCATGTGGGTGGGCAGGGACTTGACTCTGGGTCCCGTGGTGAGCCCCAGACTCTGACAGGAGGAAGGTTTTCATATACATTTTACTAATTTTTTTTCATCTCTGACACTTCTATTATAGAGAAAGGGCAAATAGCAATATTAAATTATTTCCTCCAATTAATCCCCTTTTATTTTTTTTTAAGATATTTTATTGATTTTTTACAGAGAGGAAGGGAGAGGGATAGAGAGTTAGAAACATCGATGAGAGAGAAACATCGATCAGCTGCTTCCTGCACACCCCCTACTGGGGATATGCCCGCAACCAAGGTACATGCCCTTGACCGGAATCGAACCTGGGACCCTTCAGTCCGCAGGCCAACGCTCTATCCACTGAGCCAAACCAGTTTCGGCGAATTAATCCCCTTTTAATGTGCACGAATTTCGTGCACCGGGTCACTAGTTAATAAATAAAAGAATAAAGGTCAGACAGGAAGTAAACAAAACAGCCTAAAAAATACAAAAGTTTAATGAAAAAAGGAGGTGGCTCTTTAACAAGATAAGCAAAATTGATAAACTAACCAGATTCAGCAAAGAAAAAGAGGACCCAAATAAAATCAGAATCAAGGAGAAATGATAACCGACACCACAGAACTACAAAAGCATCGTAAGAAAACGTAATCAGTGCAAGCGTCGGCCGGCCTTCCCCCGCCTGCAGGCACCCGGCTTCCCTCTGGCACCCGGGACCCGGGCTTCCCTCGCAGCCACGGCTTCGTCTGGAAGGTCAGCCGGTCTAATTAGCATACTACCTTTTATTATTATAGAAGACAGATAGATAATCTGAGTAAATGCCAACAAATTAGCCTAAAGAGAAAAATTTCTGAAAACAGAAACAATGAACACACCAGACCAGTAACAACAAACAAAAGCCCTGGACCCGATGGCATCACAGGTGAATTTAGTCCAAAAAACTCAACAAGAGTAGCCTCCCAAACGTGTTTACAAGGCCATCGTTACCTGAAACCAAAACCAGGCAAAGGCATCACAAAAAAAGGATGTTATAGGCCAATAACCCTCAAAAATAAAAGAAAGAAAATGAGCAAACTGAATTCAGCAACACATTACAAAGATCGGCCCCGATGCCGTCCCACAAGGCTGCAGGCTCGATTCCCAGTTAGGACACATGCCCGGGACTGTGGGTTCAATCCCTGGTTGGGTATGTGCTCGAGGCAATCCACCGATGTTTCTTTCTCACACTGATGTTTCTCACGCTCGCTCCACCTCTCCCTTCCTCTCTCTCTCAAATCAATAAAAATATGTATTTGGGTGAGGATTAAAAACAAAACAAAACAAAGCAAAAAAAACAGAGGGAGCCCTAGCCAGTTTGACTCGGTGCACAGACCGTTGGCCCAGAGACTGAAGAGACAAGGGTTCAATTCCGGTCAAGGGCCGGTACCAGTTGCTGGCTTGATCCCCTGGTGGGGGCGCATGTGGGAGGCAACCAACTGATGTCTCTCTCACTCCTTTCCTCTCAGTGGGAAAACAGCCTCCGCTGAGGATTAACAACAACGAAAAAACAGAGAGATCACACACTGTGATCAAGTGGGGTTTGTTCCTCGGATGCAAAGATGGTTCAATATATGCAAACCAATGAACATGACGCTACATAAACACAACGGTGTGATCATATCCATAGCTGCAGAAAAAGCACAAGATCCAACGTCTAGCCCTGGCCCGTTTGGCTCAGTGGATAGAGCAGCGGCCTGCGGACTGAAGGGTTCTGGATCACATTCCTGGTCAGGGCACATGCCCGGGTTTCGGGCTCGATCCCCAGTGGGAGAATGCGGGCGGCAGCCGATTGGTGGTTCTCTCTCATCATTGATGTTTCTATCTCTCTCTCCCTCTTCCTTCCTCTCTGAAGTTAAAAATACATATATATCCAACATATATACACTCACACACACACACACATATTTATTTATTTGTTTTGGAGAGAGAAGGAGAGGGAGCGAGAGAAACATCGTTCGGTTGCCTCCCATCTGCACCCTGGCTGGGGATCACACCCACAACCTGGGTATGTGCCTGATCAGAATCGAGTTAGTGACCTTTCAGTTAGCTGGACAACACTCAACCACTAAGCCACGCCAACCAGGCCCAACAGCCGGTAGAGTGGGAATAGAAGGAACATAATGCAACATCATGAAGGCCACATGGCAAACCAACAGCTAACGTCATACTCAATGGAGAAGTCATCAAAATTAAAAAGAAGTAAAACAGACATTATCTGCAGATGACATACTACTATACATGGACAACTCTACAGAATCCACCAAAAAAAATCTATTAGAACTGACAAATTCAGAAGAGTAGTGGGATGCAAAATGAATATTTGGAAACCAGATGCATTTTATACCAATAACCCAGCAAAGCTATCATTCAGAATTGAAGGGCAGATAAAGAGCTTCACAGATAAGAAAAAGCTGAAGGAGTTCATCACCACCAAACCAGTATTATATGAAATGCTGAAAGGTATTTTTTTTTCTAATATATATTTTTTTATTGATTTCAGAGAGGAAGAGAGGAGAGAGAGATAGAAACATCAATGATGAGAGAGAATCATTGATCGGCTGCCTCCTGCACACCCCACCACTGGGGATCGAGCTGCAACCCAGGCATGTGCCCTTGGCCAGAATCGAACCTGGGACCCTTCAGTCCGCAGGCTGACGCTCTATCCACTGACACAAGCCGGCTAGGGCTGAAAAGTATTCTTTAAGAAGAGGAAGAAGAAGAAAAAGGTAAAGATAAAAATTATGAACAACAAATACATATCTATCAACAAGTGCATCTAAAAATCAAGTGAATAAAAAATCTGATGAACAGAATAATCTGGTGAATATAATAGAATCAGGGGCATAGAAAGGGAGTGGCCTGACAATCCTCGGGGGAAAGGGGTGTGGGGGTGCGAGAAGAGACTGGACAAAAAGCGTGCACCTATGGATGAGGACAGTGGGGGGGGAGGTAAGGGCGGGGGGGTGGGAATTGCGTGGAGGGGAGCTACGGGGGGAAAAAAGAGGAACAACTGTAATCATCTGAACAATAAAGATTTAATAAAAAATAAAAAAAGAATCTGAACTATAACAATCCTCAGTCCTGGATCTTGAACTTACCCTCGCTTTCCTCACCTCCCTTTAAATAAGGAAAATGAAATCTTACTAGACACAAAAACAAATACTAATGATTTCACTTACATGTGGACTCTAAAAAACAAAATAAATGAACACACAAAACAAAAAACCCTCATGGATACACAGCTCATAGGTGAAAAGGGGAAGGGATTAAGAAATACAAATTGGCAATTACAAGAGTCCTGGGGTTGTAAAGAACAGTGTAAGAAACATCGGGTGGGGTGTCCCTCAGCCCCGCCGGCACCCCCCCCCCCCCCCCCCCCCCCCCCCCCCCGCAGTCCGGGAGCCCTCAGGGGATGTCCATCTGATGGCTTAGGCCTGCTAGCTGTCAGCCGGACATCCCTAGCGCTGCCTGGGAGGCAGGAGAGGCTCCCGCCACTGCCACGGTACTCGCCAGCCGTGAGCCCGGCTCAGGGCTTCTGGCTGAGCAGCACTCCCTTTGGTAGCGCACTGACCACCAAGGGCAGCTCCTGCATTGAGCGTCTGCCCCCTGGTGGTCAGTTCTCATCATAGAGACCGGTCGTTCTGCCGTTTGGTCTATTTGCATATTACCCTTTTATTCTATAGGATTTTATAGGATTATGGTGCCAGGTGGGTACTAGACATTTGCACAACTACTTATTGGGGAATCATTTCTATGATGTACACCTGAAATTAATAAAATATTAAATGTCAATGAAATTGAAAAATGAACAATGGCTGGTGTGCTTAATTGGTTAGAGCACTGGCCCCTGAGCAGCACATGGGGGATGAAACCAATCAATGTTTCTCTTTCTTTCTCCCTCCCTCTATAAAAATCAGTAGAATATTCTGGGGTGAGGATTAAAAGAAAAATTAAAAATTTCTGCAAAAAAGTAGTTAAAAATTGTAATTCTTTGAAGGGGTTTGCATGGGTGGGTAGGGTAGGAAAAGGGACAGATTAGGGGTGTTTCTGAGTACTTCTAAAGCTGATCAAACTGTGTATCTGAGAAGATTTGTGGGGTTTTTTTTAAATAACTTTTTATTGATTTCAGAGAGGAAGGAAGAGAGAGAGAGAGAGATAGAAACATCAATGATGAGAATGAATCATTGATTGGCTACCTCCTGCATCCCCCTACTGGGGATCTAGCCCAAAAACTGGGTATGTGCCCTCACTAGAAATCAAACTGTGATCTCCTGGTTCATGGGTTGACACTCAACACCAGCCAATCAAGATTTGGTTATTTTGACTCAAGGTAGTACATTTGCACAACTACATCAGAGCTACAGAATGTTTTCAAAGCCACTCACAATCTTCTTTTCATAGCCAGAACCTACTGGAAACGTGTGTCCACCAGTTTTGTGTTTTCTTTTCTTTTTTAAAAAAACGTATTTTATTGATTTTTTACAGAGAGGAAGGGAGAGGGATAGAGAGTTAGAAACATCGATGACAGAGAAACATCGATCAGCTGCCTCCTGCACACCTCCCACTGGGGATGTGCCCGCAACCAAGGTACATGCCCTTGACCGGAATCGAACCCGGGACCCTTCAGTCTGCAGTAAAAAGTCAATAAAATATACTAAAAAATAAACAAATAAAATCTTTTTTTTTTAAAGAGAAAAAACAATGAATTCATAAATGAGTGGAAGAGCAAAACCCTGTCTCTCTTTCCCCCGTCCGCTCTCAAGTCAGTCAACCAGGGCAACCTCCTTGGGTCCGAGTCCCCTCCGGGCTAGAGGGAGTCTCTCTCTCCCCCCCCATAAAACTCTGCTTTCGCTTAAAACAATAAAATAAAATCAGTCACATTAATAAATTAAGTTCAATAAATCCACCCTGGCGTGAGGAGCATGTAGGCAGGGCACACAGACTAGTAATGCAGGCGCGACGGGGCCTCCACCCCCGTGCCCCGCAGGCAACGCGCACCCTGGCTTCCCCGGTTCCCCGGCTTCCCCGGTCCCCCGGCTTCCTCGGCCCCCCGGCTTTCCCGGTCCCCCGGCTTCCCCGGCCCCCCGGCTTTCCCGGTCCCCCGGCTTCCCCGGCCCCCCGGCTTTCCCGGTCCCCCAGCTTCCCCGGCCCCCCGGCTTCCCCGGCCCCCCGGCTTTCCCGGTCCCCCGGCTTCCCCGGCCCCCCGGCTTTCCCGGTCCCGCGGCTTCCCCGGTCCCCCGGCTTCCCCGGTCCCCCGGCTTCCCCGGTTCCCCTACTTCCCCGGTCCCCCGGCTTTCCCGGTCCCCCGGTCCCGCGGCTTTCCCGGTCCCGCGGCTTCCCCGGCCCCCCGGCTTCCCCGGTCCCGCGGTTCCGCACGGACCGGTTCCACGGGCTGAACCCTCTCCCACAGCCCGTCACACCCCAACAGGGCGCTCCACGTCCACGCCCGCGACCAGGAACGGGAGGGACCCCAGCTCCGAGCGCCTCGCGGTCCCGACGCGGGGCCTGGGCGGCAGGAGGGGACGGGCGCCCGCCCCCGGGCTGTACGGTGGGGAGGGGGAAGCGGGGAGGCCCCGCGGGACGCGCTCACCTCAGCCGGGCGCCTCGGCGCCGCCGCCGCCATCCGGGTCTGTGGGCGGAGCGGGGCGGCGGTTCGCGTCCCGGCCCCGGTGCGGACCATCACCGGTGGCGCGTCAGCCGAGCCTCGCACCCGCTTTCCTGCGGCCGACACGACCCTTCCGGCGTCTTCTCCGCCTCGTCCACCCGGCCACCGACCCCCGCGCTCAGGAACCGCCGCCGGGAGGAACACACCCAACCAGCCAAAATGACCGCCGGGAGGAGGACGCCGGAAGTCCCGCCCCACGCTCGGGGCCACACCAGGGGACGCCTCCATCCCGGGCCCTCATTGGTCCGGCGTGGCTGCCACTCGGCGCAGAGGACGCCGGGTAATGTAGTTCCCACGGTCTGATGCTGGCGCTGCCTCTGCTGCTGTGGCTGGGACCTCCCGCAGGAAAATGTGGACCCGCCCGGCGCTGGGAAACCGCGTCTATGGGTGCGAGGGCTTGGAGCGACCTCGGTCCCTCCTTAAAGCACCAGGACTCGGGTTTCCGGGGAGAGTTGCGTGTTGCCTGCCCCCTTTTCACCTAAGTGTTTGGAGACATTAGCTCCAACTTCTGTGAAGTTTAGCTAGTTCTCAGGAGCTAAAGGTCCTATTTCAGATGCACCCCCACCCCCACCCCCACCCCCCCGCCAGCCCTGCCCCTCAAGGCTTCAGAGCCAGTGGAGCATACAGTTCCAGAGTTTTCACCACCCGCTGCTTCACCAGAATTATTTCCGTTCCCGGCTTTGAATCAAGAAAAAGACATTGTTAATAGATTTTTTGCAATTTGCATTTTTCCCGCTGGGAGTGCCTTCCATTGATTTCAGCTCCTCACTGGGAAATAATGATCACTTTTTTATCTTTTTTTTAAAAAAATATATTTTATTGATTTTTTACAGAGAGGAAGAGAGAGGGATAGAGAGTTAGAAACATCGATGAGAGAGAGACAACGATCAGCTGCCTCCTGCATGCCCTCCACTGAGGATGTGCCCGCAACCCGGGTACATGCCCTTGACCGGAATCGAACCTGGGACCCCCCAGTCCGCAGGCCGACGCTCTATCCACTGAGCCAAACTGCTTAGGGCATGATCACTTTTCTTGTGATTGCAGGGACTCACTTCCTTGGGGAAGCGAACTTATCTCAGAAAAGAAAAAAAAAAAAAAAAGGTTTAAAATGCAAAATTGCCCTGACGTGTGCGGCTCCTTTAGTTGGGATAAGGAGTGGTGAATTCCACCCCCCCCCCCCCCCCGCAGGGCAGCCTTTTTAAAAAAAAAAATTTTTTTTAATTCATTTCAGAGTGTTGTGGGGTTGAACCCTGGAGTCTAAATAAGACCACCGGAGGCTGCTGATGGATTAAAAAAAGTAGGCGAGCCCTAACCGGTTTGGCTCAGTGGATAGAGCGTCGGCCTGCGGACTGAAGGGTCCCGGGTTCGATTTCGGTCAAGGGCATGTACCTGGGTTGCGGGCACATCCCCAGTAGGGGGCGTGCAGGAGGCAGCTGATCGATGTCTCTCTCTCATCGATGTTTCTAACTCTCTATCCCTCTCTCTTCCTCTCTGTAAAAAATCAATAAAATATATTAAAAAAATTTTTCAAAAAAAAAAAAAAAAGCAGGCGAGGATTTATTGAGCTGGCCAGGACGGCCGCGAGAGCACCACACGCAGGTGGAGTCCACCCTCACGTCCGTGCTGTTTCAGGTGGAGGCAGTCCTTTTAAAGGTCTAACCCACAAAAATTCTCCTTTGTTCTAAACGAGCCCCCAGCCACAACCTGCTGGACGTCGGATTGGCATGTGGACCTATCTTGCGAAAGCAGATGGTACAGAAGCAGAACTGAGCAAAGTTAATCATCTCTAAAAGTTGTCTGCCGTTTCAACTCCTGGAGCCACTGAGTCAGTGGGGATCCATCTCCTGTGGTTCTGGTCCACAGGCACAGGAGAATAACCTTTGTGATGTGGGATGGGTTTGTGTGCTGAGGTAACTACCCTATTGTTTAAGCAAGTAAGTGTGTGCAGAAGCCAGAATAGCAGGGTTAACATTCAAACAGCAGTTTTTACCCAAGTATGGTTGCTGTCGTACTTCAAGAGAAGGGAGATGCCCTAACCGGTGTGGCTCAGTGGATGGAGCATTGGCCTGCAGACTGAAGGGTCCCAGGTTCGATTCCGGTCAAGGGCATGTACCTTGGTTGCGGGCTCATCCCCGGTAGGGGACGTGCAGGAGGCAGCTGATGGATGTTTCTCTCTCATCGATGTTTCTGACTCTCTATCCCTCTCCCTTCCTCTCTGTGAAATATCAATAAAATATATTAAAAAAAAAAAAAAAAGAAGGGAGATAGAAACATCAATGATGACAGTCATGGATCGGCTGCCTCCTGCACTACGCAGTCAGGGGATGGAGCCCACAACCTGGGCATGTGCCCCGACCGGGAATCTAACCGTGACCTCCTGGTTCATCGGACGATGCTCAACCACTGAGCCACGCCAGCCTGTTGATGTTTCTCTTTCACGTTGAAGTTTCCTTTTTTCCCCTTCCTCTCTAAAAAATCAATAAAAACAAAATGCAAAATTACAGAAAGCTATTAACAATGGGCTGTATAGCGATTAGGCAATAGTTCCGGTGAAGCATTGGTGGATGGTGAAAACAGTTAAGACCTCAGAGAAGTTTAAGCAGTGAAGTCTGAGAGAGCAGAATTAAGGTGAGCACGTGACTGGAATGGTCACCCAAGGTTTTGCGATTCTTCATACTTTTTAAAACATTTTTTTTTTATTGATTTCAGATGAAGTATGGTAGCAACCATACTTGGGTAAAAATTGCTGTTTAATATTTTAACCTTGCTGTTTTGGGTTCTGTACTCATTTAAAAGTTATTTTGAGCCGAAACCGGTGCGGCTCAGTGGATGGAGCGTCGGCCTGCGGACTGAAAGGTCCCGGGTTCGATTCCGGTCAAGGGCATGTACCTGGGTGGCGGGCACATCCCCAGTGGGGAGTGTGCAGGAGGCAGCTGATGGATGTTTCTCTCTCATCGATGTTTCTAACTCTCTATCCCTCTCCCTTCCTCTCTGTAAAAAATCAATAAAATATATTTTTTAAAAAAAGACTGGAGCATGAGGAAGCCGTCCCAAGCCTTGTGACGCAGACCCATCCTGAACAAGGGGCTGGGGTCAGCTTTGGTCTCCTAGCCGTCCAAGAAGTCCGGGAGGCAGCAGCAAGAGCTCCGTCATTCTGGCTGCGTGCTGCCCTCCGGACTGGTCGCTGGCACCGTCCTGACGCTCAGGGACAGCGCAGTTCCAGTGCCTGAAGCTTCAAATCATCCCCTGCCCAAGCAGGGGTCCCTCACAAAAGCACAGCCACAGAGCTTCCAGGCGGGCTCACCGTCCTGGGCTCTGAGCTCTCTACCTCCGCCCTCTGCTCTCTGGCCCCCTGGCCCCAAGCAGGTTTGGAAAGTGCCTGGGCAGGGTGGAAAGGTGCCACCTCACCTGCCATACCAACCTCCCTTCAAGGCTACAACCCTGTGCTGTCCGCTGTCCAAACCCTGAAATTCGTTGCTTCATGTACTTTGGGTTTTTTTGTTTTGTTTTGTTTTTATATATTTTATTGATTTTTTACAGAGAGGAAGGGAGAGGGATAGAGAGTTAGAAACGTCGATGAGCCCTGACCGGTGTGGCTCAGTGGATAGAGCGTCGGCCTGTGGACTGAAGGGTCCCAGGTTCGATTCCGGTCAAGGGCATGTACCTTGGTTGCGGGCACATCCCCAGTGGAGGGTGTGCAGGAGGCAGCTGATCGATGTTTCTCTCTCATCGATGTTTCTAACTCTCTATCCCTCTTCCTTCCTCTCTGTAACAAATCAATAAAATATATATTAAAAAAAAAAAAGAAAGAAACATCGATGAGGGAGAAACATCCATCAGCTGCCTCCTGCAAACCTCCTACTGGGGATGTGCCCGCCACCAAGGTACATGCCCTTGACCGGAATCGAACCTGGGACCCTTCAGTCCGCAGGCCAATGCTCTATCCACTGAGCCACACCAGTTAGGGCTGGGTTGTTGTTTTTTAAAATATTTTATTGATTTTTTACAGAGAGGAAGGGAGAGGGATAGAGAGTCAGAAACATCGATGAGAGAGAAACATCGATCAGCTGCCTCCTGCACACCCCCCACTGGGGATGTGCCCGCAATCAAGGTACGTGCCCTTGACCGGAATCGAACCTGGGACCCTTCAGTCTGCAGGCCGACGCTCTATCCACCGAGCCAAACCGGGTAGGGTGCTTCATGTACTTTGTTGAGCTGGTGTGGCTCAGCTGGTTGGAGTGTAATCCTGTACGCCAAAGGTGGTGGGTTCGATTCCCCTGGAGAGCACATACCCAGGTGGTTTGGTCTGGTTGGGGCCTGTGTGGGAGGCGACCTGCAGGGAGCGGCTATAGGGTTAAGCCTCGGACTGACCTGCTGGCAAAGCCTCAAACAAGTCCCAGCTTAGAGGCCACAGCCCTCGTTGCATCATTGAGCTTGACCTTACGCCACCCCCGAGATCCTTCCTGGGTAGCTAATGGGTTGTGGGAGGTGCAGGAAGTGCTGTCAAAACAAGCAACACTCACCAAGGACATTGTAACTATGGAGACCACTACCTTGTTTACCTCTGGCTATAAAATAAAGGCTCAGCTTGCCGTCTGGATCTTTCTCTGTGGCCTCAGCCGGGCCCAGGAGATCCACCTAGACCAGCCGTGGGCAAACTACGGCCCACGGGCCGGATCCGGCCCGTTCGGCTGTTCTATCCGGCCCGCGGAGCCGAAAGAGCGGAGGGTTCTCTTGCTCTCCCCTCTGCTCCTTCCCCAGCAGCAGTGTTAACATGGCAACGTCGGGAAACACGGCTGCAGCTCCTCCTTCTGAGTGGGCGGATTTATATCCCCATTCAGTAGAAGGAACAACCTCTCAGTCTTCCAGAGGCTCCTTGTAATGCCCACGGACGCGTCCCCGACATCACCCTGGGAATGCGTAGACACGTGATCGTGGTGATGTAGGGAGACACGCCCCTGGAGAGCACAGGATCAGAGCCTTTCTGAGGTAGGATTAAGAGCTCTACTCAAACACAATTTTTTCCTGTTCCCACATTCTGTACATCACAATGACTTGTTAATAAAACAACAAAGACTTTCAGCTTTTGGGGCTTGTATCCACTGCAGTTTTTTTTCCCACTGCGGACGCGTGCAGCAGGGAAAAAGACAGAGGACATGTCACACTAGCCGTGCTGCGGCTGCATTTTTTTGCTGATACGGATGCGGTATCAGTAACGCTACCGTGGCCACTAACCGCACGTGTTAGCGGCAAAACAAATGTATTTTGCGCTGCGTTTGCTTCTCCCCCTTGCGCCTGTAAAAACGCGTGCTACAGGGCATTTGTGTTAACATGCACCACTGCACATTAGCATAAACGCTGGTGTTAAAATGT
The DNA here is from genome assembly GCF_963455305.1 of Plecotus auritus. NCBI lineage: Eukaryota > Metazoa > Chordata > Mammalia > Chiroptera > Vespertilionidae > Plecotus > Plecotus auritus. The sequence continues at coordinate 620,140 of NC_137785.1, read as the reverse complement.
TTGAAATGAATAAAACTATTGAAATAATAAAAAAAAGACCGTACCCTTTTATGTAATGATGTTTACTTTGAATTTATATCAGTTCACACAAACACTCCATCCATGCTTTTGTTCCGGCCCTCCGGTCCAGTTTAAGAACCCGTTGTGGCCCTCGAGTCAAAAAGTTTGCCCACCCCTGACCTAGACCCAGCATATTCTCTTTGTCTGTTTTCATCCTTCCTGGCCCTCCCTCAGGCTCGCCGAACCCTTGGCTGTGCTGGCGCGGCACAGCGAACAATTTATGTTTCTCTCTCACATCGATGTTTTTCCAGCTCTCTCCCCATCCCTCTCTAAAAAAGTAAAAGAACTGGCAGTCAAAAATGCATAAAATAAACTAATTTATTGGCTACCATCGATTCCTGAAGACATTGGTGCTTTAATCTCTCACATTATCTAGACCAGCCTTGGGCAAACTACGGCCCGCGGGCCGGATCCGGCTGTTCTATCCGGTTCTCTTGCTCTCCCCTCTGCTCCTTTACTTTGAATTTATATTAGTTCACACAAACACTCCATCCATGCTTTTGTTCCGGCCCTCCGGTCCAGTTTAAGAACCCATTGTGGCCCTCGAGTCAAAAAGTTTGCCCACCCCTGATCTAGACCTTTTCAATGCCCACAAAGGGGAGAGAAAGACACCCATCAGAGGCTGAGAAGGATTAGGCTAGGGTTGGTTAGAACAAGCCATCTCCAGTTCTACATGACACACTAGAAATATATACTGCGTGGCCAGATGCCTGCTGGTCCAACTCCTGGTCGAGGGGACAATTTGCATAGTAGCCTTTTATTATATAGGATAGACACTGAATGGCCAGATCATTATGCGTTCAGAGTTCATCATCATCTGGCCACTCAGTGTATATTGACTCAGTGTCTTTACAAGTCTTTTTAGAGAGAAGGGAGCATAAGATTGTAAAAAATATATTTGTATTGATTTCAGAGAGGAAGGGAGAGGGCGAGAGAGGAACATCAATGATGAGAGAGAATCACTGATCTGCTGCCTCCTGCACACCCCCTACAAGGGCATATGCCCTTGACCAGAATCGAACTCAGGACCCTTCAGTCTGCTGGCCAAAGCTCTCTCCGCTGAGCCAAACAGGCTAGGGTGTGGGAGCATATTATTAACGAAGATACCATGTAGGCATAAGATATGCTTTCATACATGGTAACGTTTATGGATTGAGACTTTCTATATCCCAGTTTACCTGGCTATTTTCTTAAATATATTTTTATTGATTTCAGAGGGAGCTGGAAACATCAGTGATGAGAAAGCTTCATCGATTGGCTGCCTCCTGAACACCTCCTACTGTGGATCGAGCCCACAACCCAGGCATGTGCCCACACGGGGAATCGGAACTGTGACCTCCTGGTTCATAGGTTGATGCTCAATCGGGGAGCCACACCAGCCAGGCGTTACCTTGGTATTTTAACCTACATTCTTTTCTTTTTTAAAATATATTTTTATTGATATTTTACAGAGAGGAAGGGAGAGGGACAGAGAGTTAGAAACATCGATGAGAAACATCAATCAGCTGCCTACTGCACACCTCCCACTGGGGATGTGCCTGCAACCAAGGTACATGCCCTTGACCGGAATCGAACCCGGGACCCTTCAGTCCGCAGGCCGACGCTCTATCCACTGAGCCAAACCGGTTTCGGCTAACCTACATTCTTTAACTCCCCTTTGACCGGAGATGTGTTACTAAAATCCTCCTAAGGATTCACTTGGCCATCACCCTCCCAAGAGACAAAATATGCTTCACCAACCATTGCTAAAAGGACACTAAATGTTCACACACAAAAAATGCAAGTACAACATAGTCTTCTTGTTCTTCATTTCATGTGGAATACTACGCTATCAGAATGGACGCCATCAGGTTCTGTGTGGTCAACAAGAAGGAGAACACCCTGGACAGGTTGTAGGAGAAATCATGAAGCAGAGATTCCAGGCAAGCACAGGGAGTGGGGCCAGGCCTCCGGGAACTTTAGAATATAATATCCCCTTTGCTTTCCTGGGTCAGTATTTGCATTTCAGCCCCACTGGCATGGCTCAATGGTTGAGCCGCAACCTATGAACTAGGAGGCCAAGGCTCAATTCCTGGTCAAGGCACATGGCTGGGTTACAGGTTTGACCCCCACGAGGGGGCGTGTGGAAGGCAGCCAATTAATGATTCTCATCATGGATATTTCTCTCTCTCTCCCTCTCCCTTCCTCTCCGAAATAAAAATATTTTTTAAAAAGTAAAAAGGTTCTGCCGAAACCGGTTTGGCTCAGTGGATAGGGCATCGGCCTGCGGACTGAAGGGTTCCAGGTTCGATTCTGGTCGGGGGCATGTACCTTGGTTGCGGGCACATCCCCAGTAGGAGGTGTGCAGGAGGCACCTGATTGATATTTCTCTCTCATCGATGTTTCTAACTCTCTATCCCTCTCCCTTCCTCTGTAAAAAAATCAATAAAATATATTTAAAAAAAATCAATAAAATATATATATTTTAAAAATTGTTAAAAATAAAAACTTAGACCTTCTACTCAGTGAGTATGGCAGCTCCATGTTGGCCCCGAAGCTCTTCTGTCCTCCTTGCGGTCAGCCTGTCCACAGTGGGATGTGGCCAGCAATGAAGGACAGATGTGGTCATTACCAGGACTATGATAACTGTTTCTTAGGTTCATACCCATGTCAAACTGTAAAAAAAAAAAACGGCGTAAGATTTCCCTGACGGGCGTGGCTCAGTTGAATGGGGTTCCATCCTGTACACCAAGAGATAGGGGTTTCATTCCTGGCCAGCTCACATACCTAGATGGCGGGTTTGTGGTGCATATGGGAAGCAATTGCTCAGTGTCTCTCTCTCTCTCTCTCCCTTTCTTTGTCTAAACATCTGCTTGCGTGAGGATTGGAAAAAAAAAAAAAATGGCTCAAGATAAAAACAACAACACACTTTATGTCCCAATAGTTTTGGAAAATATGTTTGACCACGCTAGATTCACGCCACTATCTTCCTCCTTAGGGTCTATAGGGATCCGTATTCCCGAAAGAACAAAATATGTTTTTTTAAAAATATACTTTATTGATTTTTTTACAGAGAGGAAGGGAGAGGGAGGGAGAGTCAGAAACATTGATGAGAGGGAAACATCGATCAGCCGCCTCCTGCACACCCCCTACTGGGGATGTGCCCGCAACCAAGGTACATGCCCTTGACCGGAATCGAACCCGGGACCTTTCAGTCCGCAGGCTGAAGCTCTATCCACTGAGCCAAACCGGTCAGGGCCCTAAATAACAAAATACGTTAAGGAACGAACATTTCCACCTGAGTAAACAGGAATGCGGCCTAGCTCAACAGCCACATCATGGACTACAGGCCTCTCTTTTCTTCTCTCGTTGGGTAATAAGGGCTTTGAGGCGGACATACATGAGAGGCTCCAGGAATCCACAAGACGCCTTGATGACCATTTTTCTTTTTAAATATATTTTATTGATTTTTTACAGAGAGGAAGAGAGGATAGAGTTAGAAACATCGATGAGAGAAACATCGATCAGCTGCCTCCTGCACACCTCCTACTGGGGATGTGCCCACAACCAAGGTACATGCCCTTGACCGGAATCGAACCCGGGACCTTTCAATCCGCAGGCCGACGCTGTATCCACTGAGCGACACCGGCCAGGGCCATTTTTATTTTTTCTGACAATGATGTTGGCTTCCCAAGACGAGCATGCCAGCGGGTCCCGAGCTGTGTGTACACGCATCGTGCAGTCACTGTCACAGGCACACTCCTGGAGGCATGTTTTGATGAGGAACGATCCATCGGGTTGGCTGCCGTCTCCTCCGATCCCTATCGGGCCAGTGTTTCTGTACCAAACTGTGATTTTCCCGGAACCGTCTTCCAACCACGGACCAACAGCCCAGCGCCTTGTGGAAATCAGGGCACGTGACACTTTGAGACCCCAGAAACACATCCCCGTGACCGTGCTGGTATAATCTGCGAGATCTGCTCTGGGTGAAGGAAACATCATGCCACTCTCTTACGGACCCGAGGGTCTCACCTGCTCCCTCAGGGTCGTCGCCAAGACTCCTCCCACACACAGCAACCAGATCAGGACCAGAGGGTCTTTCAGTTCTCTTTTTTTTTTTTTTTAAATATATTTTATTGATATTTTACAGAGTGGAAGGGAGAGGGATAGAGAGTTAGAAACATCGATGAGAGAGAAACATCGATCAGCTGCCTCCTGCACACCTCCCACTGGGGATGTGCCCGCAACTAAGGTACGTGCCCTTGACCGGAATCGAACCCGGGACCCTTCAGTCCGCAGGCCGACGCTCTATCCACTGAGCCACACCGGTTTCGGCAGGGTCTCTCAGTTCTTGCTGGGAGGCTGTGGACAGCCACTCAAATTTGATCAAAACTGACAAGCCCTAGCCAGTGTGGCCCAGTGGATAGAGCGTCGGCCTGCGGACTGAAGGGTCCCAGGTTCGATTCCAGTCAAGGGCATGTACCTTGGTTGCGGGCACATCCCCAGTGGGGAGTGTGCAGGAGGCAGCTGATGGATGTCTCTCTCTCATCGATGTTTCTAACTCTCTATCCCTCTCCCTTCCTCTCTGTAAAAAATCAATAAAATATATTTTTTTAAAAAAGACTGGAGCATAAGGAAGCCGTCCCAAGCCTTCGGATGCAGACCCATCCTGAATGTGGGGCTGGGGTCAGGTTTGGTCTCCTAGCCGTCCAAGAAGTCCGGGAGGCAGCAGCAAGAGCTCTGTCATTCTGGCTGCGTCCTGCCCTCCGGACTGGTTGCTGGCACCGTCCTGACGCTCGGGGACGACGCAGTTCCAGTGCCTGAAGCTGCAAATCGTCCCCTGCCCAAGCAGGGATCCCTCACAAAAGCACAGCCACAGAACTTCCCGGCGGGGCTCTGAGCTCTCTACCTCCGCCCTCTGCTCTCTGGCCCCCTGACCCCAAGCAGGTTTGGAAAGTGCCTGGGCGGGGTGGAAAGGTGCCACCTCACCTGCCATACCACCCTCCCTTCAAGGCTACAGCCCTGTGCTGTCCACTGTCCAAACCCTGAAATTCGTTGCTTCATGTACTTTGGGGTTTTTTGTGTTGTTGTTTTTTTAATATATTTTATTGATTTTTTACAGAGAGGAAGGGAGAGGGCTAGATAGTTAGAAACACCGATGAGAGAGAAACATCGATCAGCTGCCTCCTGCACACCTCCTACTGGGGATGTGCCCGCAACCAAGGTACATGCCCTTGACCGGAATCGAACCTGGGACCCTTCAGTCCGCAGGCCAATGCTCTATCCACTGAGCGACACCGGTTAGGGCTGGGTTGTTTTGTTTTTTTTTTAAATATTTTATTGATTTTTTTACAGAGAGGAAGGGAGAGAAAAAGAGAGTTAGAAACGTAGATGAGAGAGAAACATGGATCAGCTGCCTCCTGCACACCTCCTACTGGGGATGAGCCTGCAACCAAGGTACATGCCCTTGACCAGAATCGAACCTGGGACCCTTCAGTCTGCAGGCCGACGCTCTATCCACCGAGCCAATCCGGGTAGGGCGCTTCACGTACTTTGTTGAGCTGGTGTGGCTCAGCTGGTCGGAGTGTAATCCTGTACGCCAAAGGTGGTGGGTTCGATTCCCCAGGAGAGAACATACCCAGTTTGGTCTGGTCGGGGCCTGTGTGGGAGGCGACCTGCAGGGAGTGGTTATAGGGAAAGCCTCGGACTGACCTGCTGGAAAAGCTGCAAACAGGTCCCAGCTTGGAGGGCACAGCCCTCTTCGCATCATTAAGCTTGACCTCACGACGCCCCCGAGATGCTTCCTGGGTAGCTAATGGGTTGTGGGAGGTGCAGGAAGTGCTGTCAAAATAAGTGAAACTCACCAAGGACATTGTAACTATGGCGACCACTACCTTGTTTACCTCTGGCTAGAAAATAAAGGCTCAGCTTGCCGTCTGGATCTTTCTCTGTGGCCCCAGCTGGGCCCAGGAGATCCATCTAGACCAGCCGTGGGCAAACTACGGCCCGCGGGCAGGATCTGGCCCGTTGGGCTGTTCTATCCGGCCCGCGGAGCCAAAAGAGCACAGGGTTCTCTTGCTCTCCCCTCCGCTCCTTCACCAGCAGCAGTGTTAACATGGCAACGTCGGGAAACACGGCCGCAGCTCCTTCTTCTGAGTGGGCGGATTTATACCCCCATTCAGTAGAAGGAACAACCTCTCCATCTTCCAGAGGCTCCTTGTAATGCCCGCGGACGCGTCCCCCGACATCACCCTGGGAAGGCGTAGACACGCTATCATGGTGATGTAGGGAGACACGCCCCTGGAGAGCACAGTATCAGAGCCTTTCTGAGGTAAGATTAAGAGCTCTACTCAAACACAATTTTTTCCTGTTCCCACATTCTGTACATCACAATGACTTGTTCATAAAACAACAAAGACTTTCAGCTTTTAGGGCTTGTATCCACTGCAGTTTTTTTTCCCACTGCGGACGCGCGCAGCAGGGAAAAAGACACACAGAGGACATGTCACACTAGCCGTGCTGCGGCTGCATTTTTTTGCCGATACGGATGTGGTATCAGTAACGCTACCGTGGCCACTAACCGCATGTGTTAGCGGCAAAACAAATGCATTTTGCGCTGCGTTTGCTTCTCCCCCTTGTGCCTGTAAAAATGCGTGCTACAGGGCCTTTGTGTTAACATGCACCACTGCACATTAGCATCAACGCTGGTGTTAAAATGTTTGAAATGAATAAAACTATTGAAATAATAAAAAAAAGACCGTACCCTTTTATGTAATGATGTTTACTTTGAATTTATATCAGTTCACACAAACACTCCATCCATGCTTTTGTTCCGGCCCTCCGGTCCAGTTTAAGAACCCGTTGTGGCCCTCGAGTCAAAAAGTTTGCCCACCCCTGACCTAGACCCAGCGTATTCTCTTTGTCTGTTTTCATCCTTCCTGGCCCTCCCTCAGGCTCGCCAAGCCCTTGGTTGTGCTGGCGCGGCACAGCGAACAATTTATGTTTCTCTCTCACATCGATGTTTTTCCAGCTCTCTCCCCATCCCTCTCTAAAAAAGTAAAAGGACTGGCAGTCAAAAATGCATAAAATAAACTAATTTATTGGCTACCATCGATTCCTGAAGACATTGGTGCTTTAATCTCTCACATTATCTAGACCAGCGTTGGGCAAACTACCGCCCGCAGGCCGGATCCGGCTGTTCTATCCGGTTCTCTTGCTCTCCCCTCCGCTCCTTTACTTTGAATTTATAATAGTTCACACAAACACTCCATCCATGCTTTTGTTCCGGCCCTCCGGTCCAGTTTAAGAACCCATGGTGGCCCTCGAGTCAAAAAGTTTGCCCACCCCTGATCTAGACCTTTTCAATGCCCACAAAGGGGAGAGAAAGACACCCATCAGAGGCTGAGAAGGATTAGGATAGGGTTGGTTAGAACAAGCCATCTCCAGTTCTAGATGACACACTACAAAGATACACTGCGTGGCCAGCCTGCCTGCTGGTCCAACTCCTGGTCGAGGGGACAATTTGCATAGTAGCCTTTTATTATATAGGATAGACACCGAGTGGCCAGATTATTATGCGTTCAGAGGTCATCATCATCTGGCCACTCAGTGTATATTGACTCAGAGTCTTTACAAGTCTTTTTAGAGAGAAGGGAGCATAAGATTTTAAAAAATATATTTGTATTGATTTCAGAGAGGGAGAGGGAGAGATAGAAACATCAATAATGAGAGAGAATCATTGATCTGCTGCCTCCTGCACACCCCCTACAAGGGCATATGCCCTTGACCAGAATCGAACTCAGGACCCTTCAGTCTGCTGGCCAAAGCTCTCTCCGCTGAGCCAAACAGGCTACGGCAGCCGTGGGCAAACTAGGGCCCGCGGGCCAGATCCGGCCCATTCAGCTGTTCTATCCGGCCCTCGGAGCCGAAAGAGCGGAGGGTTCTCTTGCTCTCCCTTCCGCTCCTTTACTTTGAATTTATATTAGTTCACACAAACACTCCATCCATGCTTTTGTCCCGGCCCTCCGGTCCAGTTTAAGAACCCATTGTGGCCCTCGAGTCAAAAAGTTGGCCCACCCCTGGGCTAGGGTGTGGGAGCATATTATTAACGAAGATACCATGTAGGCATAAGATATGCTTTCATACATGGTAACGTTTATGGATTGAGACTTTCTATATCCCAGTTTACCTGGCTATTTTCTTAAATATATTTTTATTGATTTCAGAGGGAGCTGGAAACATCAGTGATGAGAAAGCTTCATCGATTGGCTGCCTCCTGAACACCTCCTACTGTGGATCGAGCCCACAACCCAGGCATGTGCCCACACGGGGAATCGGAACTGTGACCTCCTGGTTCATAGGTTGATGCTCAATCGGGGAGCCACACCAGCCAGGCGTTACCTTGATATTTTAACCTACATTCTTTTTTTTTTTTTTTTTTTTAAATATATTTTATTGATTTTTTACAGAGAGGAAGGAAGAGGGATAGATAGTCAGAAACATTGATGAGAGAGAAACATCGATCAGCTGCCTCCTGCACACCTCCCACTGGGGATGTGCCCGCAACCAAGTTACATGCCCTTGACCGGAATCGAACCTGGGACCTTTCAGTCCGCAGGCTGACGCTCTATCCACTGAGCCACACCGGTTTCGGCTAACCTACATTCTTTAACTCCCCTTTGATCGGAGATGTGTTACTAAAATCCTCCTAAGGATTCCACTTGGTCATCATCCTCTCAGGAGACAAAATATGCTTCACCAACCATTGCTAAAAGGACACTAAATGTTCACACACAAAAATTGCAAGTACAACATAGTCTTCTTGTTCTTCATTTCATGTGGAATACTACGCTATCAGAATGGACCTCGTCAGGTTCTGTTTGATCAACAATAAGGAGAACACCCTGGACAGGTTGTAGGAGAAATCATGAAGGAGAGATTCCAGGCAAGCACAGGGAGTGGGGCCAGGCCTCCGGGAACTTCAGAATATAATATCCCCTTTGCTTCCCTGGGTCAGTATTTGCATTTCAGCCCCACTGGCATAGCTCAATGGTTGAGCTGCAACCTATGAACTAGGAGGCCAAGGCTCAATTCCTGGTCAAGGCACATGACTGGGTTACAGGTTGGACTCCCACTAGGGGGCGTGCGGAAGGCAGCCAATTAATGATTCTCATCATGGATATTTCTCTCTCTCTCCCTCCCTCTCCCTTCCTCTCTGAAATAAAAATATTTTTTAAAAAGTAAAAAAGGTTCTGCCGAAACCGGTTTGGCTCAGTGGATAGAGCGTCAGCCTGCGGACTGAAGGGTCCCGGGTTTGCTTCCGGTCAAGGGCATGTACCTTGGTTGCAGGCACATCCCCAGTGGGAGGTGTGCAAGAGGCAGCTGATAGATGTTTCTCTCTCATCGATGTTTCTGACTCTCATCCCTCTCCCTTCCTCTCTGTAAAAAAACCAATAAAATATATATTTTTAAAAAATTGTTAAAAATAAAAACTTAGACCTTCTACTCAGTGAGTATGGCAGCTCCATGTTGGCCCCGAAGCTCTTCTGTCCTCCTTGTGGTCAGTCTGTCCACAGTGGGATGTGGCCAGCAATGAAGGACAGATGTGGTCATTACCTATGATAACTGTTTCTTAGGTTCATACCCATGTCAAACTGTAAAAAAAAAAAAAAACGGCAAAAGATTTCCCTGGCGGGCGTGGCTCAGTTGATTGGGGTTCCATCCTGTACACCAAGAGATAGGGGTTTCATTCCTGGCCAGCTCACATACCTAGGTGGCGGATTTTATCCCCAGTTGGGGTGCGTATGGGAAGCAATTGATTGATGTCTCTCTCTCTCTCTCCCTTCCTTTTTCTAAACATCTGCTTGCGTGAGGATTGGAAAAAAAAAAAAATGGCTCAAGATAAAAACAACAACACACTTTATGTCCCAATCGTTTTGGGAAATAGGTTTGACCACGCTAGATTCACGCCACTATCTTCCTCCTTAGGGTCTATAGGGATCCGTATTCCCGAAAGAACAAAATATGGTTTTTTTAAAATATATTTTATTGATTTTTTACAGAGAGGAAGGGAGAGGGAGAGTCAGAAACATCGATGAGAGAGAAACATCCATCAGCTGCCTCCTGCACACCCACCACTGGGGATGTGCCCGCAACCAAGGTACATGCCCTTGACCGGAATCGAACCTGGGACCCTGGAGTCCGCAGGCTGACGCTCTATCCACTGAGCCAAACTGGTCAGGGCCCGAAATAAAATACGTTAAGGAACGAACATTTCCACCTGAGTAAACAGGAATGCGGCCTAGCTCAACAGCCGCATCATGGACTACAGGCCTCTCTTTTCTTCTCTGGTTGGGTAGTAAGGGCTTTGAGGCGGACATACATGAGAGGCTCCAGGAATCCACAAGACGCCTTGATGATCATTTTTCTTTTTTTAAAAAAATATATTTTATTGATATTTTACAGAGAGGAAGGGAGAGGGATAGAGTTAGAAACATCGATGACAGAGAAACATTGATCAGCTGCCTCCTGCACACCTCCTACTGGGGATGTGCCCGCAACCAAGGTACATGCCCTTGACCGGAATCGAACCTGGGACCCTTCAGTCCGCAGGCCGACGCTCTATCCACTGAGCCACACCGGTCAGGGCCATTTTTATTTTTTTCTGACAATGATGTCAGCTTCCCAAGACGAGCATGCCAGCGGGTCCCGAGCTGTGTGTACATGCGTCGTGCAGTCACTGTCACAGGCACACTCCTGGAGGCATGTTCTGAAGAGGAACGATCCGTCGGGTTGGCTGCCGTCTCCTCCAATCCCTATGGGGCCAGTATTTCTGTACCAAACTGTGATTTTCCCGGAACCGTCTTCCAACCACGGACCAACAGCCCAGCGCCTTGTGGAAATCAGGGCACGTGACACTTTGAGACCCCAGAAACACATCCCCGTGACCGCGCTGGTATAATCTGCGAGATCTGCTCTGGGTGAAGGAAACATCATGCCACTCTCTTACGGACCCGAGGGTCTCACCTGCTCCCTCAGGGTCGTCGCCAAGACTCCTCACACACACAGCAACCAGATCAGGACCAGAGGGTCTCTCAGTTCTTTTTTTTTTTAAATATATATTTTATTGATATTTTACAGAGAGGAAGGGAGAGGGATAGAGAGCTAGAAACATCGATGAGAGAGAAACATTGATCAGCCACCTCCTGCACACCTCCTACTGGGGATGTGCCCGCAACCAAGGTACATGCCCTTGACCAGAATCGAACCCGGGACCTTTCAGTCCGCAAGCCGACGCTCTATCCACTGAGCCAAACCGGTTTTGGCTGGGTCTCTCAGTTCTTGCTGGGAGGCTGTGGACAGCCACTCAAATTTGATCAAAACTGGCCAGCCCTAGCCAGTTTGGCCCAGTGGATAGAGTGTCAGCCTGCGGACTGAAGGGTCCCAGGTTCGATTCCGGCCAAGGGCACATGCCTGGGTTGCGGGCTTGATCCCCAGTTGGGGGAGGAGAGGGGCATGCAGGAGGCAGCCAATCCATGATTCTCTCTCATCATGGATGTTTCTATCTCTCTCTCCCTCTTCATTCCTCTCTGAAATCAATAAAGAAATACATTTAAAGAAAAAAAAAACAAAAAACTGGCCAGTTATTTTCTGCCATCATTCAGCCTGTCCATAAGTAGAGAAATTCTGAGACCCCCCCTGCTTAAAACGCTGTTCACCTCTTCATGCTTGTAGAGCCTGAATCAGGTTATACACAACCCCAGACATTAAAACAAATAAGCAAGATGAAAGATTAAAAAGAATTAAAAGCCTGGTAGGTGTTGCCGAAACCGGTTTGGCTCAGTGGATAGAGCGTCGGCCTGTGGACTGGGGGGTCCCGGGTTCGATTCCAGTCAAGGGCATGTACCTTGGTTGCGGGCACATCCCCAGTGGGGGGTGTGCAGGAGGCGGCTGATCGATGTTCCTCTCTCATCGATGTTTCTAACTCTCTATCCCTCTCTCCCTTCCTCTCTGTAAAAAATCAATAAAATATATTTTAAAATAAAATAAAATAAAAGCCTGGTAGGTGTGGCTCGGTGATTTGAGAACTGGCCTGTGCACCCAAGGGTCATGGGTTCGATTCCCGGTCAAGGGCACTTACCTGGGGTTGCATGTGACATCCCTGGCCCCAGCTGGGGTGCGTGTAGGAGAAGCCAAGCGATGTGTCTCACTCACATCAGTGTTTCTCTCTCTTTTCCTGTCCCTCCCCATCTATTCCTCCTTCCCATTCTAAATGTCAATGGAAAAAAATATCCTTGAGTGAGGATTAAAACAACAACAAAAAGAATTGAAAGAGTAAGAGCTCACCCAGCCAGTATGGCTCAGTGGTTAAGCATCAACCTATGAACCAGGTGGTCACGGTTCCATTCCCAGGTAGGACAAATGCCTAGGGTCATGGGCTCCATCCGCAGCAGGGGGCGTGCAGGAGGCAGCCGACCAATGGTTCTCTCTCATCGTTGATGTTTCTATCTCTCTCCCTCTGCCTTCCTCTCTGAAATCAATAAAAAATATATTAAAAAATAGATTAAGGCCCTGGCCGGCGTGGCTCAGTGGACAGAGCGTCGGCCTGCGGACTGAAGGGTCCCAGGTTCGGTTCTGGTCAAGGGCATGTGCCTTGGTTGTGGGCACATCCCCAGTATGGGCAGGAGGCAGCTGATCAATCTTTCTCTCTCATCGATGTTTCTAACTCTCTCTCCCTCTCCCTTCCTCTCTGTGAAATATCAATAAAATATATTAAAAAAAAAAAAAATAGCGTAAGGCCTTGTCTTGGCCAGTGTGGCTCAGTTGGTTGAGCATTGTCTGATGCACCAAACGGTTGCTGGTTCCATCCCTGGTCGGAGCGAGGGCATGAGGCAATCAATCAATGTTTCTCTCTCCTCCTCTCCCTCTCTCTAAAATAAATTTAAAAAAATATATATTTTTAAGAAGAGTAAATTCTCAACTCTTGTATAAGCCAAAGTCATGAGCAGCAGACAAGTTCCAAGTCCATCAACTGGAAGGTGAGATAGCTCATCACAGATCATCACCCTCGATGAACACGTCCTTGGGACACGGAGTCAGTTCTCTGCCAGCTCCAATTCATCACTGCAGCTTGTCCATGTCCTAATTAGTCATAATAGGAGAGCTGACCCCGCCCCCCGGTCATTTCTATTTTGCCACCATATCCGTGGGACCAGACGTCAGCTTCCGTAAGCACATTGGGGTGTTGACTATTGCACAGTCTGTGGATCTCCCCGGTGGGAAAGGTGAAAGGAATGAGCCTCAGGATATAGGAGCACCATAAGCCGAGAAGCAGCCCTGGGCAAGTCGGAATGAGAAAAGTACTTACACACGCTTCCTACATAAATAAAACGTATGGGGAATCTCCCCGCTGTGCATACTCCGAGGAAAGGGGTTTGAATTCAGACAAACGACTCCCCAAAATGTTTCCTCAGGTGGTGTTACACTGAGCCGGAAATGGCTCATTCCCAGCACATTTAAGGCCTCTCAGCAGTGTGAACTCGCTGATGGTAACGGAGTTTGGAGCCATAGATGAAGGACTTCCCACATTCACCGCACTTGTAAGGCCTCTCACCCGTGTGGACTCTCTGGTGGTAACGGAATGTAGAACTATAGATAAAAGACTTCCCACATTCACCACACGTGTAAGGCTTCTCGCTCGTGTGAACGCGCTGATGATAACGGAGCTTGGAGCTATAGATAAACGATTTCCCGCATTCGCTGCACGCGTAGGGCCTCTCCCCCGTGTGGACGCGCTGATGGTAGCGGAGTTTGGCGCTGTAGATGAACGTCTTCCCGCATTCGCTGCACGCGTAAGGCCTTTCTCCCGTGTGGACGCGCTGATGGTAACGGAGCGAGGACCCGGAGGCGAAAGACTTCCCGCACTGGCTGCATTCGAAAGGCTTTTCCCTCGCGTGAACTCTCTGATGGTAACGGAAGAGGTCGCCGCCGCCGGCGAAAGACTTCCCGACCTCGCCGCGCGCGTAAGGCCTTGCTCCCGGGTGAACTTTTCGATGTTTTCCGAGGCTGCTGCTGGTGGGAAACGCCTTTCCACACTCGCCGCACTCGTAAGGCCTTTCTCCCGTGTGAACTCTCTGATGGCAATGAAGGGCGTAGATCCTGGTGAAGGATTTCCCACACTCGCTGCACTCAAAGGGCCTCTCTCCCGTGTGAACTCTCTGATGATACAGGAGGCTGCTCCGGCGGGTGAAGGATTTCCCACAGTCGCCGCACGCGTAGGGCTTTTCTCCCGAGTGGGTTTTCTGGTGGGACTGGTAGGTAGATCGACAGATGAAGGACTTCCCACACTCGCTGCACCGGTAAGGTCTTGTTCCCGTGTGAAGGCTGAGATGGTAACGCAGGCCAGAGCTCGTGGTGAACGATTTCCGACACTCGCTGCACTCGTAAGGCCTCGTCCCCAGGTGGCCCTGCTCGTGATACCGAAGGGTGAAGCTGTTAGTGAAAGACTTGCCACACGTGCCGCACGCGTAAGGCTTTTCTCCCGTGTGAATCCTCTGGTGGCGAACAAGCTTCCACCTGTGGTCGAAGGATTTCCCACACTCGCTGCAGCCGTAAGACCTTTCCCCAGTGTGCACGCCACGATGGTAGCGCAGGGCCACGGGGGTGACGTACGATTTCCCACATTCAGGGCACACGTACGGTCTTTTTCCCGTGTGAGAGCTCTGATGATAGCTGAGGCCGGCGATGGAGGTAAAAGATCTGGCACAGTAGTTACACTTATACGGCTTTTCTCCGGTGTGAACTCTCTGGTAGCGAATGAACGCCGAGCCGTGACTGAAAGACTGCGCACATTCACTGCACACGTAACCTCTGTGGTCTCCGCTGCGCCGTGCCCGGGGATAAACGAAGGCAGGCTTGTGGCGTAAGGATTTTCCACATTTGCTGCACGTGTACTGCCTTGGACCTGTATGAACGTTTCGATGCTGACTGAGGGCGGGGCTCCCGTGACAGGACGTCCCGCCTTCGCCACACACACGGAAACTTTTTCCCGGGCGGACTCTGTAGCGCCGAACAGCGGAGGATTTGTACCTGAGCGGTTTTTCGCACTCACTGGACGCAAAACACGGTCTTGCCGTGTGGACATCCTGGTCCTGAACAAGCACGTGTTGGGGGTTAAAAGCTTTCTTGCCTTCCTCAGAGGGGTCCAGGCTGCTCCTGCTTTGTGGAGTTATCCACGGGGGGACGCTGTGTGGCGTCTCCCTGGTCTGAGCGAGCAGTGGCTGCGGCTGCTGTCCCACGCTGGACAGGAAGTCCCTCTCACCCTGCTCAGAGGCAAAGGTCTCCCCGGACATGTGGGTGCTGCAGCTCCTCCCCAATGAGGCCGTGTCCGCACGGCTTCCGAAGGGCTCCTCTCCCACGTGCTGCTCCTTAGGCTGGTGACAGTTTACGCTGAAATAAAACCGTTTTGCGCACGCACCACACCTCAGCAGTTTCTGGCTGTGTTGCGTCCCCTGCTGCTCGACCAAGTGGAAAATGTCCCTCAGGACCAGCCCGCAACGCTCACAGGGGTGTCTCTTCTGGGAAGGTGAGGCTGCCTTGGGACTCTTCCCCTGCGACACGCCAACAGAAACCCGCTGTTCACTGGGTGCTTCCGTGTCGTCGGCTCCACAGCAGCAACCTGGACGCAAAGAAATGCCGGTGAGGTACACGGTGACTAAAGGGAGGGGAGAACCCCATCACACGTACTCACGTGTCAGCCCTAGCCGGTTTGGCTCAGTGGATAGATCATCAGCCTGCGGACCGAAAGGTGCTGGGTTTGATTCCGGTCAAGGGCACACTCCTCAGTTGCAAGGGCCTCCCGGGCCCGAGTCCTGGTCGGGGTGCATGCAGGAGGCAACCAATTGATGTGTTTCTCTAGCATCAATATTTCTGTCTTTCCCTCTCTAAAAATCAATGGGAAAATATCCTCAGGTGAGGATTAAAGACAAAACAAACAAACAAAAAATATATATATATATACAGAGTGGCCAGATGATGATGATCTCTGAACACATAATAATCTGGCCACTCAGTGTATATCCTAGATAATAAAAGGCTAATATACAAATTGTCCCCTCGACCAGGAGTTCGACCAGCAGGCCGGCTGGCCAACTGCCCATGTCCCCTCCCCCTGGCCAGGATGGCCGGACCCCACCCATGCACCGGGCCTCATACACACACACACACACACACACACCGAGTGGCCAGATGATTATGCCTTCAGAGATCATCATCATCTGGCCATTCAGTGTATATTTAATATGTTTTAAATGATTTTTTTAGAGAGGGAGAGAAAATAGATACACCCATGATAGAGAAACATCGGTTGGCTGCCTCCTGCACACCCCCTATTGGGGATGGTGCCTGCAACCCCGGCACCTGCCCTGACCAGGAATCGAACCAGCAACCTCTTGGTGCACGGGACAATGCTCACTCCACGGAGCCATGCCGAAGGGGCAATTAAAAAATATGTATTTTAAAAAGCTGGGAAGGGCTTAGGGTAGAAGAAGCAACAGGAGAGAGCGGAGGCGGTGCTCTAGAAATGTTACAGGGACTCACTGGGAAGTGAGAGAAGAAGGGAGCCTTGGAGACAGGATGGGAGTGGGGGTGGGGGTATAGAAGTCCAGGTCAAGTTACCACTGCTCACCATTGCCCTGATCATAAGCCTCTTGGAGAACCTTAAAGTTTAGGAATGAAAAGGCCACACCCGTTAAGTGGAAGATGGCTCTGAGTCTTTGACCCGAGACCTTTTTATCTTTCCTGCGGGTGAGAACCCTAGGGCAGTGGTCAGCAAACGCATTCGTCAACAGAGCCAAATGTCAGCAGTACATAAATTGAAATTTCTTTTGATGCCAAAACCAGTTTGGCTCAGTGGATAAAGCGTCGGCCTGCGGACTGAAGGGTCCCGGGTTCGATTCCGGTCAAGGGCATGTACCTTGGTTGCGAGCACATCCCCAGTGGGAGGTGTGCAGGAGGCAGCTGATCGATGTTTCTCTCTCATCGATGTTTCTAGCTCTCTATTCCCTCTCCCTTCCTCTCTGTAAAAAATCAATAAAATATATTTAAAAAAAAAAAAAAAAAAAGAAATTTCTTTTGAGGGCCAAATTTTTTAAACTTCAACTATACAGGTAGGTACATTGTTATTAACTTAATTAGGGTACTCCTTCAATTGCGCTGTACGGGTGCGCCCGCACGTGGTATTTTGTGGAAGAGCTACACTCAAGGGGCCAGAGAACCGCATGTGGCTCACGAGCCGTGGTTGGCCGACCACTGCCCTAGGGGAGAGTCAGCAGAATATTCATGAGCTTTTCAGGGTGTTTTTTTTCGTTCTAATATATATATATGTATATATACACACATACTAGAGGCCCGATGCATAAAGATTTCTGGAAGAATGGGCCTTCCATGCCCTGGCTGGCAGCACCGCCTTCGCTCCGACCCAGAGCCGCCTTTCGGCCTTCCCACGCTGCCCAGAGGCCCGGAGCTGCTGGGGCAGGCAGTGCGGAACACTTGTGTCGTTCCCATGGCGACGGCGCAAGCATCCTGCACCGCCCCCAGCTGCTCTTAGCCTGCGTATGCAAATTAACCCACCATCTTTGTTGGGTTAATTTACATGCTCGCTCCTGATTGGCTGGTGGGCGTCGCGAAGGTACAGTCCATTTGCATCTTTCTCTTTTATTAGTGTGGATTTTTAAAATATATTTTTATTGCCCTAACCCGTTTGGCTCAGTGGATAGAGCTTCGGCCTGCAGACTCAAGGGTCCTAGGTTTGATTCCAGTCAAGAGCATGTATATTGGTTGCGGGCACATCCCCAGTGGGAGTGTGCAGGAGGCAGCTGATTGATGTTTCTCTCACATTGACATTTCTAACTCTCTATCCCTCTCCCTCCCTCTCTGTAAAAAAAAAACAATAAAATATATTAAAAAAAAATAAAAAATTAAAAAATAAAATATATTTTTATTGATTTCAGAGAGGAAGGAAGAGGGAGAGAGAGATAGAAACATCAATGATCAGAGAGAATCATGGATCGGCTGCCTCCTGCACTCCCCCCACTGGGGATCGAGCCCACGACCTGGGCATGTGCCCTTGACCAGAATCAAACCTGGGACCTTTCACTTCTCAGGCCAACGCTCTATCCACTGAGCCAAACTGGCTAGGGCTTAATATATTTTTACTGATTTCAGAGAGGAAGGGAGAGGGACAGAAAAAAACAATGAGAGAGAACCATTGATCAGCTGCCTCCTGCATGCCCCACACTGGGGGATGGAGCCCACAACCTGGGCCCACACCGGACCGTGACCTCCTGGATCACAGGTCTTCGCTGAGCCAGAGCCAGGCCAGCCAGGCGTGGGTGTTTTTAACATGCTGGTGAATCAAAATAAGGATCCAGGGGCATTTTTTTTTTATTATTCTTTGGTCTGCTTCACTGTTTTACTTTCATCTGGGGTCTGTCTGGCTTTAAAGGGGTTTTTGTTATTTGCTCCCGTGACTTCATCTGTCCTTTGGTTGAGCTGGCAGGAATGGTGTTAATTGGGTGCCGGTGGTCTTGATCCAGCATCTAGAAGGGTTCAGGAAATCTGGAGAAGGCGCTGTGTGTAAATTAAATAAGAGTCCAGAGACGAAACATAATTTTGGAAGGCATTATGGGGAGCCAGAGAAGACTTAGCTAAGGGAACTAAGTTCTCCTTGTCTCAGGACCCCTTGCTTTTTATTAACACAAACTAGAAGGCTGGTGCACAAAATTCGTGCACTTGAGGGGGGGGGCGGTCCCTCAGGGGATGTCAGACTGACGGCTTAGGAGGCGCCACCACGGCTGCACTCACCAGCTGTGAGCCTGGCTTCTGGCTGCGTGGCGCTCCCCCTGGGGTCAGTGCACCTCATAGCAACCGGCTGTTCCACCGTTGGGTCGATTTGCATATTAGCCTTTTATTACATAGGATTGTCCTAAGGCGAGGTAGATATACGTCAAAGGCCAGGGTTTAGTACACAGAATCCATTGTCAGATTGGAGACATGCCTACGGCATTTCAGGTGTTTGGCCAGGAGGAGGCAATAACATGTAGCTTAAGATGCCCTGAGCTGTCTGGCAGCAAGGAATCAATTTATGCATCCTTTTCAGGTTTGGGGAAATGCCCTCAGCCATCTCCAGATGATTCAGCCCTGTGGACATGCCGGCATTGGCTTCTGGCATCTGGGTCTCTGTTCCTGGACCACGGTAACGTAAGCTCTGTGTTATCTAGTTAGGGAGGGGAATTATAAATCATTTGCTGCCCTGACCGGTGTGGCTCAGTGGATTGAGCATCGGCCTGCAGACTGAAGGGTCCCAGGTCTGATTCCGGTCAAGGGCATATGCTCAGGTTTCGGGCTAGATCCCCAGTAGGGGGCGTGCTCAAGGGGCAGCCGATCAATGATTCTCTCTCATCATGGATGTTTCTATCTCTCCCTCTCCCTTCCTCTCTCTGAAATCAATAAAAATACTTTTTTTTAAAAAAAAGAAAAAGAAACATCAACGCTGAGAGAGAATAGTTGAATCATGGATTGGCTGCCTCCTGCACGCCCCACACTGGGATCGAGCCTGCAATGTGGGCGTGTGCCCTGACAGGGATTGAGGGGTGACCCCCTGGATCACAGGTGACGCTTAACCAGTGAGCCACGCAGGCGGGGCCACACCTCTAGATTTTTAACTAGACCCCATCCTCTGGTTAAACGTGGAAGCCTTTATTAATGGCACGTAAAATTAGGTTTCTTCATTCCTGTAAGGCCTAGCCCAGTGGTCAGCAAACGCATTCGTCAACAGAGCCAAATATCAACAGGATTGAAATTTCTTTGGAGAGCCACATTTTTTAAACTTAACCTTCTAACGCCACTTCTTCCAAATAGACTCGCCCAGGCCGTGGTATTTTGTGGAAGAGCCACACTCAAGGGGCCAAAGAGCCGCAGGTGGCTCGCGAGCCGCGGTTTGCCGACCACGGTGCTAGGGCATTGTCTTGAGATTTGTAAAACACATCTAAATGGAGAATAGTGTTGTAATTCAGAGATCTAGTTACAGGCCAGACTTCCTGGTCCCTAAATTTGTATAAAGTAAAACGAGGGGTCTTTTCTGTTTTTTCCTTCGGTTATTGCCCTTAAAGGTGGACAGTGTTGTGGCGTCGGAGGAGGGGAATGTGAGGAATGTGCCACCCTTGTTGTCTGTTTTACCTCCTGGCAGATGGTGCTGCTGATACCCCTCCCGTCCCCCACACCCCATATGAGGCCGCTGGGACCGGGATGTGGGACGTGGGTAGAAGCATGAACTCAGTTTACTGGAGTTCCAAAAAGCTTTCCCGAGTTTAAAGGCACATATGGAAACCTGTAGTTTAGAACAGGTCAGAGTTTGTTCTGTGAATGTGAAAAATGAAATGTATTTCCATTTTTTAAACTATATTCTTACTGGTTTCAGAGAGGAGAGCAGAGGGAGAGGGAGATAGAAACATCTATGATTCGAGAAAGATTCATAGATTGGCTGCCATCTGCACGCCCCACACGGGGGATCGAGCCCGCAACCCGGGCATGTGGCCCGAGCAGGGATCGAACCGTGACCCCCTGGTTCATGGGTCGAGGCTCAATCACTGAACAACGCTGGCCGGGCGAAATGTGTTCCTAAACGCACCAGAACAAAACAATGACTGTCTTTAAATAAAACAAACAAACAAACAAACTAACTAACTAAATAAATAAACACAAAACCCAAAACAATATGGTCACAGTTCTGATCATGATGCAATTGATACGGAACACTGCCCTTTCTGTAAGACATCCAGTAACATTCCAAAATAACAATCAGAATTATAAATGAGCCCTGACCGGTGTGGCTCAGTGGACAGAGCGTCAGCCTGCGGACTGAAGGGTCCCAGGTTCGATTCCGGTCAAGGGCATGTACCTTGGTTGCGGGCACATTCCCAGTGGCAGGTGTGCAGGAGGCAGCTGATGGATGTTCCTCTCTCATCGATGTTTCTACCTCTCTATCCCTCTCCCTTCCTCTCTGTAAAAAATCAATAAAAAATATTTTTAAAAAATTTCTTAAAAAAAAAATGAAAGAATTATAAATGAAAGTATGTCAGAACTATGTAGATTCTTGGGAGATGTTTCAATGTAATCTCTATGAAATCTACTTACACAATAAAAATATCTGTGTACAAATAAAACATAGTGCCCTAG
The DNA here is from genome assembly GCF_963455305.1 of Plecotus auritus. NCBI lineage: Eukaryota > Metazoa > Chordata > Mammalia > Chiroptera > Vespertilionidae > Plecotus > Plecotus auritus. The sequence goes on along the minus strand of NC_137785.1, from coordinate 598,867 downwards.
CCAGTTTGGCTCAATGGATAGAGTGTCAGCCCGCGGACTGAAGGGTCTCAGGATCCATTCTGATCAAGGGCACACACCGTGGTTGCAGGCTTGATCCCTGGTCAGCCCCAGTCTCTTCGGGAGGCAACTAATTGATGTATCTCTCTTGCCGAAACCAGTGTTGCTCAGTGGGTAGAGCGTCAGCCTGTGGACTGAAGGGTCCCGGGTTCGATTCCGGTCAAGGGCATGTACCTTGGTTGCGGGCACATCCCCAGTGGGAGGTGTGCAGGAGGCAGCTGATGGATGTTTCTCTCTCATCGATGTTTCTAACTATCTATCCCTCTCCCTTCCTCTCTGTAAAAAAATCAATAAAATACATTAAAAAACAAAAACAAACAATTGATGTATCTCTCTCCCATCGATGTTTCTCTCTGTCCCTCCCCCTCCCTTCCACCCCCCTAAATATCAATAGAAAAATATCCTCGGGTGAGGAGTAACAAAAAAAAATAAAAAGAAATAAAACAAAGTCATCATTTTCTTTAAATGTATTTTTATTGATTTCAGAGAGGAAGGGAGAGGGAGAGAGAGAAACATCAATGATGAGAGAGAATCACCGATTACATGCCTTCTGCACGCCCCCCACCAGGGACCGAGCCCCAACCCAGGCATGTGCCCTTGACCGGAAATGAACCAGGGACCCTTCAGTCTGCAGGCCCATGCTCTACCCACTGAGCCACACCAGCCAGGGCATAGTTATCTTTTTTATTTTTATTTTTTTAATTTGACAAAGTTTTCCATGTATTTTCAAACATTGAATCAGCCTGGTAAGTCCAAAATTTCTCTTTCGTAAGGAGAAAGAATCAATCCTTGAGGTACCCCAGGAGCTCTTGGGAATAACTCTAAGCCACTTCTAGGTTAAGAAAAATTCTTAAAATTTAAATCTTGGGAAGCTTGTCAAACATGCTTGATCTAAGGATTATATATTGTTATGAAATAATATGAAATCATTATTTAGCTAAGGTGGCAATAAGAAGTATGAAACATTGCCCTGACCGGTGTGGCTCAGTGGATAGAGTGTCGGCCTGCGGACTGAAGGGTCCCGGGTTCGATTCCGGTCAAGGGCATGTACCTTGGTTGCGGGCACATCCCCAGTGGGAGGCGTGCAGGAGGCAGCTGATCGATGTTTCTCCCTCATCGATGTTTCTAACTCTGTCCCTCTCCCTTCCTCTCTGTAAAATATCAATAAAATATATGTATTTTTTAAAAAAAGATGTTCTTCGTACCAGTTTTGGCACAAAAACAAATAAATAAGCTAAGATGGCCACCATCCAAAAAGCCGGGATAAGTGCTGGTGCAAGTAGAGCTATAACGGAACCATTGTGTACTATGGTTAAAGTGTTAAAAAAAAAAAAAAAGTCAAAATGATAGAAAAAGGGTAGAATGCCAGCATTTGGGGAGTAGGGGAAAGTGGGAATGGGATGGTCAAAACACACAGCAAACGTTCCATTATCAGCTGAGTGAGTTCTGAGCATGTAATTAAGATCATGGTGCCTACAGTTAATAATGTTTTACTTGAGCCCTAACCAGTTTGGCCCAGTGGATAGAGCGTCTCCCAGGTTCGATTCCGGTCAAGGGCACGTACCTTGGTTGCGGGCACATCCCCAGTGCGGGGTGTGCAGGAGGCAGCTGATCAATGTTTCTCTCTCATCGATGTTTCTGACTCTCTGTCCCTCTCCCTTTCTCTCTGTAAAAAAAAAATCAATAAAATATATTTTTTAAAAAATGTTTTACTTAAAATTTATTGACAGTAGATCTTATGCATTCCTAGCATAAGAAAATAATAAATTAGCTTTACATGTTTAATTAACTTCAGTGTGGGGATTATTTTACTACTAGAGGCCCGGTGCACCAAATTCATGCATGGGTAGGGTCCCTAGGCCTGGCCTGCTATCAGGGCCAATTGGGGCCTTCTGACTGCTGGCTGGGGCCTCCCTTCGTTCCATGCCGCCCCCTGGTGGTCAGCGCACATCACAGCGAGTGATCAAACTCCCAAGGGGACACTTGGCATATTAGCCTTTTATATATAGAGATATAGGGTGTCCACCAAACATGTATACATACTTTGAATAATTGTAAAGGCAGTTTTTTGGTTGTTTTTTTTTTAAACATACTTTTATTGATTTCAGGGAGGAAGGAAGAGGGAATGAGAGAGAGAGAGAGAAACATCAATGATGAGGTCCTAACCGGTTTGGCTCAGTGGATAGAGCGTCAGCCTGCGGACTGAAAGGTCCCAGGTTCGATTCCGGTCAAGGGCATGTACCTTGGTTGCGGGCACATCCCCAGTGGGAGGTGTGCAGGAGACAGCTGATCGATGTTTCTCTCTCATCGATGTTTCTAGTTCTCTATCCCTCTCCCTTCCTCTCTGTAAAAAATCAATAAAATATATATATTTTTTTAAAAGAAAGAAACATCAATGATGAGAGAGAATCATTGATCAGCTACGTCCTGCATGCTCCCTACTGGGGATGGAGCCTGCAGCCCTGGGCACGTACCCCTGACCAGAATCAAACCAAAGACCCTTCAGTCCCCAGGCCGATGCTCTATCCACCGAGCCAAACCAGCCAGGGCAGTGGTTCTCCACCTTCCTAACGCCACGACCCTTTAATACAGTTCCTCATGTGGTGGTGACCCCCAGCCATAAAACTATTTTCCTTGCTACTTCATAACTGTAATTTTGCTACTGTTAATGAATCGTAATGTAAATATCTGTGTTTTCTGATGGTCTTAGGCAACCCTGCTAGCGGTTCTCAACCTGTGGGTCACCACCACATGAGGAACTGTATTAAAGGGTCAGGGCATCAGAAAGGTGGAGGACCACTGAGCTAGGGCAAAGGCAGTGTTTTTTAAAATACATTGCATTTTTAACATTTAGCTCAGTTGTTAAAGTTTGGATACATTTTTTTTTGGGGGGGGGGCACTCTGAATATATAAAAACAGCACACTGTCCACTTTAATATATACAAGTTTATATCTCAACAAGGTTATGGGGGATGGTGGGAGGGAGGAAAACAGACCTGAACACCACACACTGTGCAGGGGAGTCTTACAGAAGAACCCAGGCTGCAGGTAAGGAGCCACCCCGACAACCCCCGCAGGTCCTGGCACAGGGAGGCAGGAGGGAATGACCGCCCAGGAAGGGACCAAACCCCGGGAGACGGACGGGGTACGGATGTGGACACATCGGCCCAGACACGGAGAGGGCAAACGGCGAATCCATGGCGCTCAATGCAGTGCTACTGACTGACCTGGATTCCGTCCCCAAAGGGCTCGGTATTGGGACCGCGGGGGAGAGAAGAGGGCAGTGCAACCAACCAGGCCCAGCAATACAGCCACCACCCGCCAACCGGGGAGGCAGCAGGGCTGAGGGCCAGGCCGAGGCCTGAGAGAGGTGAGAGGGTGGAGGGAGGAGAGTCCAGTCCAGGTCACTGGTGAGGCTGAGTCTTACCCAGAGAGGATACAAGTGCAAAGTTCTCCAGCATCACCCGCAGGTACAGGCGTCTCTGAGCCTCACCCACCAGCCTCCATTCTTCCCGGGAGAAATGCAGGGCCACGTCCTCAAAGGTCACACTGGCCTGTAATAATGGGGCAGAGGGAACCATGAACATTCTGTGCCTGAGAACCCACAGTCCCTCTCCCCGCCCATCTACCCCTCACTCCGCCTCCTCCAAAGCTCCCCCCTCAGAGGAACACCACAGGTGGGCATAGGTGCCAGGGGTGCCCGCCCTACCCTCAGGGTCCCTTCATGCATGAGGGTCTGCCCTCAGCAACATCAGGCAGGAGAGCACAGAGATGGGATCCAGCTCCGGTCCTGGCTTGGAGGGACCCCATCATGGCAGGCATCCCCCTTGGGGTCTCCAGAGTGTGACAAGGCACCGCCAAGCCTGGGCTCGGGCGTCACCTGTCAGGCCCCAAGGCCCGGCCCCCCGCCCCTAACTCCCACTTCCCCCCACTACGCACAGCCTTCTGCAGACTGCACCCCTCCCACCTCCCGTCCTCACTGCACCCCACAGCCACGCACTCGGAGAGTCGCCGCTAGGAAGGCCTCCTCTGCACGTCTGGCCCTGCTTCCCTAGCCGCCCCAGGAGCTCCCCTGCAGGTCAGAGGCCCGCGACCCCCTCCCGCTTCTGGGCGGTCCCCCCAGCAGCCGCCACGTCCTCCCTCCACTCACCCTTCCCGCCGCCCCAGAGCTGAGGGGCCCCACGCCGGGCACAGGGACCCTCCACCGGGACCGCACGAGCGCCAGGTCTCACCCACCAGCTACACGGAAACTCCCACCCCCTCAAAGCGCACCCCCACATTCTGGGGACCCCAAGCGGGAGTGGGAGGCAGCAGCTTTGGCCGCAGTCATCTCGGCCCCCTGCCTCCTCCGCCCCCAGGACCCTCCGGTCCACTGCTCCTCCCGAAGCCTCAGCCGCCTGGGGCCGGTCCTCTCTCCCAGGGAGTCACCCGACCCCTCCCGCGCGGCACCCTGCTCCAGATGCAGAGCAGGGGCGGGGTGGGGTGGGGAGCTCATAATGAACTCGGGTCTTTCTGAGCAGCCAGTTGCACCGCCACGACGACCTGCCTTCCCGCCGGAATGGGACCCAGCGGGGCCCGGGCTGCAGGAGGGGACGGGCGCCCGCCCCGGGGCTGCAGGGTTGGGTCGGGGAGGCCGGGCGGGCCCCGGGGACAATCTCACCTCAGCTGGGCGCCTCGCGGCCGCCGCCATCGCACTCGGTGGGGAGCCGGCGTGGACGTGACGGCCCCTTTCCCGGCGCCCGGGCGCTGGTCACTGGGGCGCGGACCCGGCCTCGGACCCGTGCACGGAGGACTACGCCCCCGGCGCCTTCCCGCTTTGTTACCTGGAAAGGGACTCCGGCGCCAGAACCCCCGGAGGCCAACCTGCCAATATGGACGGCTGCAGACAGAGGCCGGAAGTCCCGCCTCCAGGCCAGGCGACTCTCTCATCCTCCAGTGTCATTGCCTCAAGTCAGCGCAAGGTCTTCTGGGTAATGTAGTTCCCAGAGCTAGAAGGACACAGAAGGGAGTTCAGCCTCCAGAGCTGCCGGAGTGTCCGCCCCTGGACGGATCCTGTGGTTATGCTGCGACCGGAGGGGAGGGCCCGCTCCTTGTAAAGTGCAGCAAACACTCGAATCGGACACTTATCGACCTTAGGACAGGTTAAGGGACCTATTGCAAATAAACAGGCCATTGGAAACAGAGACCCACAGGCGGCCTGGCCGGGGCGGCTCAGTGGTTGCTCAGAGGTTGAGCGTCCACTTATGAACCAGGAGCTCCAGGTTCCATTCCCGGTGAGGGCACACGTGGGCTGGGTCCCCAGTTGGGGAGCTTGCAGGAGGCAAGAGATCTATGATTCCCTCTCATCGTGAAAGTTTCTTTTTCTCTCTCTCCCTCTCCCTTCCTCTCTGAAATCAATAACAATATATATATATATATATACACACATATATATATGTGTGTGTGTGCATATATATATATATATATATATATATATATTTTTTTTTTTTTAAAGAAGCCCTAACCGGTTTGGCTCAGTGGATAGAGCGTCGGCCTGCGGACTGAAGGGTCCCAGGTTCGATTCCGGTCAAGGTCATGTACCTTGGTTGCGGGCACATCCCCAGTGGGAGGTGTGCAGGAGGCAGCTGATGGATGTTTCTCTCTCATCGATGTTTCTAACTCTCTATCCCTCTCCCTTCCTCTCTGTAAAAAAGCAATAAAATATATTTTTTTAAAAAAAAGAAAAGAAAAAAAAATAAAAAGAAAATGACAGGCTGGTCTGGACTCTGTAGCTCAGTTGCTCAGTGGGTCCTGCTGATTCATCAAGGTTGCAGGTTTGACTATGGGTCAGGGCACATACAAGAATCAACCAATGAATATATAAGTGAAACAACAAATCGATGTGTGTGTGTGTGTGTGTGTGTTATCTCTGTCTAAAATTAAGAAAAAATTGCCCTGACCGACTTTGCTCAATGGTTAGCACGTCAGCCCAGGTTTAATTCCCGGTCAAATGCATGTACCTAGGTTGCAGGTTCAATCCCCATCCCCAGTTGGGGTGCATGCGGTAGGGCAATCAGCCCATGTGTCTCTCTCACGCCCATGTTTCTCTCTCTCCCCACTCCTCTTCCCTCCCTTCCACGCTCTTCCTGAAGATGAAAGGAAAAATATCCTCGGGTGAGGATTAATAAAAAATAAAATAGCCCTGGCTGGTTTGGCTCAGTGGATTGAGTGCTGGCCGGAGGAATGAAGGGTCCCGGGTTCGATTCTGGTCAAGGGCACATGCCCGGGTGGCGGGCTCGATCCCCGGTAGGGGGCATGCAGGAGGCAACTGATCAATGATTCTCTCTCATCACTGGTGTTTCTGTATCTCTCTTCCTCTCGCTTCCTCTCTGAAATAAAAATATTTTTTAATAATAACCAATAAAAAAAATTAAAAAAGAAAAACCACAGGCTTACATGGTATCACTCATGCTAAAAGCCCATGATACTAAATGTAAATAACTGATATAACTGCAGTCTAACCTCTCCCAGAAGCATTCTTTTTAACTTATTTTGTTGTTGTTAATCTTCACAGAATATTTTTTCCATTGAGTTTTTATAGAGTGGAAGGGAGGAGGGGTAGGAGGGAGGGAGAGAGAGAGAGAGAGAGAGAGAGAGAGAGAGAAACATCAAAGTGAGAGACCAATCAGTTGCCTCCTGCTGCACCTGGACTGGAGATTGAACCTGTAACTAAGGGATGTGCCCCCGAGCAGGAATCCAACCCACGACCCTGCAGTGCTCAGGACAACGCTCTAACCACTGAACCCACCAGCCAGGGCTACTATTTTTTTTTTTTTTGGTCTTTTTTCTATTTTCCCAGAAACAATCTTTTTTAACAGTGATACCATTCTGTAGTTTGCTCACTCCATAACACTTTTCCAGAACTAATAAAACCTTAAGTCTTTAAAACCCTCAAAATGAAGGCTCAGCATGCACTCTCCTGAATAACAAATTTAATTAAATTTAAAAATAAAAAAAATAAGCTAATACAGAATTAGAATTTGGTTCTTTTCCACTTTGCTAAAACGACAAGGGATTTTCCTTGTTTTTGAGATACAAGGAGACTTGTAATTTTTAAGTATATATATATATATGTTTATTTATTTTAAATGTATTTTTATTGATTTCAGAGAGCAAGGGAGAAAGAGATAGAATCATCAATGATGAATGAGAACCACTGATCGGCTGCCTCCTGCACACTCCCACACCAGGGATGGAGCCCACAACAGGGGCTTGCACTTCGACCGAGAATCGAACCGTGAACTCCTGGTTCACGGGCCAATGCTCAACCACTGAGCCACACCGGATGGGCGGGGGAGCTCTTAACCCCATTTTACAAATGAGAAAACTGAGGCCTGGAGAAGGGATCATTCACCTGTTTTCCTGGTGACTGTTGGAGTTCTGGGATTGCAACCCAGTTGGCACGGTCCGAGGTGTGGGGAGACTGATCGCTCATCTCTTCTCTTTGGCTTCCAGGAAGTCTGAGGCTCAAAAAATACCCATTCACCCTCATACCTCCGGGTGCAGTTCTGTGTCCGGCTGCAGCCAAGCAAACCCCGGATAGACCAGGAAAATGGGTGAACGCTAAAAAAAAAACAAGGCTTTATTATACTACTAAATATCTGAACTTACAAAAGTGATGAAGCGTATTAACATTGCACATCGTTCTTTAAAGTGTAGGATGTGTCTGTAATGTTGTGCGTAACAAAAACAATTAAAAACACAGGAAATACTATTCCACTATTGAAAGCAATTATTCCAGCCAAAACCGGTTTGGCTCAGTGGATAGAGCGTCGGCCTGCGGACTGAAGGGTCCCGGGTTCGATTCCGGTCAAGGGCACGTAACTTGGTTGCGGGCACATCCCCAGTGGGGGGCATGCAGGAGGCAGCTGATCGATGTCTCTCTCTTATCGATGTTTCTAACTCTCTATCCCTCTCCTTTCCTCTCTGTAAAAACTCAATAAAATATATTAAAAAAAGAAAGCAATTATTCCAGTCCTAGCCGGTTTGACTCAATGGACAGAGCTCTGGCCCATGAACTGAAGGAAAATGAGTCCCATCCCGGTCAAGGGCATGGACCTCCGTGGCAGGCTTGGTCCCGGCATGCAGGAGGCAACCAACGGATGTGTTTCTCTCATGCCAAAGGTTCTCTGTCTCTCCCCTTCCCTTCCACTCTCTCAAAAAAATTAATGGAAAAATATCCTTGGGTGAGGATTAACAACAACAGAAAGGACACTTTGTTCTAAGATGTGAGAGAATTGGGCCTTTAGCTATGCTGGAATCTGGGCAACGGTGAAATTCTTTTCTCAACAAAGTGGGGAATCCTCTTCATTCGTGTGAACTTGGGGGGGAAAATAGTGAGCTGAGAAAAATACAGTGAGGTGTGAGCAGAACAGAAATGTGTAAGAGCGGAAGGAAAGCCATGGCATCATGTTCCGTTGCTTCACCAGTCAGTTACTCATTATCTCATCAGCTTCAGAGGCTCACCCAGGTCTGTGCTATCTACCAATAGAGAAATGTGTTTGCAACCAGGCTTCTTCACATCTTTTATTGAAGGAGTAAGCAATCAGTTAAAAATATATATATTCTGTGTTGTAATACACTAGAGGCCCAGTGCACGACATCCATGCACTGGGGTGGGGCGGGGGGCGGTCCCTCAGCCCGTCCTGCGCCCTCTTGCAGTCTGGGACCCTTCGGGAGCGGGCCTAAGCCGGCAGGTGGACATCCCCCCGAGGGGTCCTTAGCGCTGCTGCGCTCGCCAGCTGTGAGCCTGGCTTCTGGCTGAGCGGTGCTCCCGCCGTGGGAGCGCACTGACCACCAGGGGGCAGCTCCTGCATTGAGCGTCTGCCCCCTGGTGGTCAGTGCACGTCACAGCACCTGGTCGTTCCGCCGTTCAGTCAATTTGCATATTAGGGTTTTATTATATAGGATAATAAGGAGATAGTTCTGTGGAAATATAAAAATAACAGCTCCTAGCCCTGACCGGTTTGGCTCAGTGGATAGAGCGTCGGCCTGCAGACTGAAGGGTCCCAGGTTCGATTCCGGTCAAGGGCACGTGACTTGGTTGCGGGCACATCCCCAGTGGGAGGTGTGCAGGAGGCAGCTGATTGATGTCTCTCTCTCATCGATGTTTCTAACTCTCTATCCTTCTCCCTTCCTCTCTTTAAAAAACCAATAAAATATATTAAAAAAAAAAAATAATGGCTCCTAGCAGCGAGGAACGTGGAGATTGAGGATGTTAAGGGTACATTTAAAGTAGGGGAGAGCCCTGGCCAGTGTTTCTCAGTGGTCAGAACGTCACCCAAGCACCCAAGGGTCACAAGTTTGATTCCTGGTCAAGGGCATGTACCTGGGTTGCCGGTTCCATCCCCAGTTCCAGTTGGGGGAAGGGGGTGTAAGAGGTAACCAACTGATGTGTCTCACATCGATGTTTCTCTCTCTCTCTTCCATTCGCTCTAAAAAAAAAAATTAGTGGAAAAAATATCCTGGAGTGAGACTTAACACATAAAAGAGGCGGGAGAGGCGATGTGAATACACCGTGAAGGGGGTGAATGGACAAAAACGCACAGCACAGTGCTCCTGTGCCAGGAGCGTCCCTGGAGTGTCCGACCATCTCGGGGACCATTGTGCCAGGGCCAGCGTGCTGGAGAGATTTCCTATTGTGGTTTAGAAGTAATTTTTTTTTTAATATTTTATTAAATCATTTTTTACAGAGAGGAAGGAAGAGTGATAGAGAGTTAGAAACATTGATGAGAGAGAAACATCGATCAGCTGCTTCCTGCACACCTCCTACTGGGGATGTGCCCGCAACCAAGGTACATGCCCTTGACCGGAATCGAACCCGGGACCCTTGAGTCTGCAAGCCGACGCTCCACCCACTGAGCACACCGGTTAGGGCTAGAAGTGATTTTTGTAAGTTCTTTTTATAATTTCTGTTGTTATACTTTTTTTTTTTCTTCAACTCTTCTGTTACTTGTTTTAGCTTTACCATTTTTGAAATTTTGGGTTATGTTTCAATATGATATTTGCTTTACATTTTAAAAAGGAGAAAGATTGTTACCTGGTTACTGTTGATTTTTAATTTTTTAAAAAATATATTTTATTGATTTTTTTACAGAGAGTAAGGGAGGATAGAGAGTCAGAAACATCGATGAGAGAGAAACATCGATCAGCTGCCTCCTGCACACCTCCCACTGGGGATGTGCCCGCAACCAAGGTACATGCCCTTGACCGGAATCGAACCTGGGACCCTTCAGGCCGCAGGCCGACGCTCTATCCACTGAGCCAAACCGGTTAGGGCTGATTTTTAATTTTTGAAAAATATTTTATTGATTTTTAGAAAGAGGAACAGAGAGAGAGAAACATCTATTGGCTGCCTCTTGCATGCCCCCTTCTGGGGATTGAGCCTGCAACCCAGGCATTTGCCCTGACCAGGAATTGAACCAGCAACCTCTGGGTGTGTGCAGGGATGCTCAACCAACTGAGCCACACTGAATAAATAAGTAAAATCTTGTTCAAGGAAAAAAAAAAAAAAAAAACCTACAAAAGTAATTATTTCATAAACCAAGAGTTACATCTATTATCTAAGAAGTGAAAATAGATCACATGACAATATATCTTTGAGGTTTCACTGTTCTATTTGTTAAAGGATCAGGTAAACCAGCCTTGGCCAGTGTGGCTCAGTGGGGTGGGCAGCCTCCGGTGCATCGAAAGGCTGCTGGTTCAATTCCCAATGCACATGCCTGGGAGAGACCTTGCGGCAGGCAACCAACCAATGTTTAGCTCTCACAACAGTCTTTCTCTCTCTTTCTCTCCCTTTCTCTCTCAAAAATCAATTTTTTAAAAAAAGTGTTCGATTCCGGTCAAGGGCATGGACCTTGGTTGCGGGCACATCCCCAGTAGGAGGTGTGCAAGAGGCAGCTGATCGATGTTTCTCTCTCATCGATGTTTCTGACTATCTATCCCTCTTCCTTCCTCTCTGTAAAAAATCAATAAAATATATATATAAAAAAAATAAAATAAAATAAAATAAAAATAAAAAAAGTGTTAACCTAGATGCACAAGAACAATGGACGGGGCTTCCTCGAAACGTTTCACTGAGGAAGCTTTAGGCCTAGGGTCTTCCCAGGACCTAGGAAACGGATCTCCTTCAACAGGACCTGAAATGATCCTCTGCGAACAAAGGAAAAGTTCATGCTTTGCCAAGGAGTGCTTGAGAATGTCACATGTGACCCTTCCTCGGGGTGGTTTTCTTTTCTTTTTATAAATACGTACTTACTGATTTTTAGAGAGAGAGGAAAGGAGAGGGAGACAGAAAGGAGAGGGAAAGGGTAACACGGACCTGCTGCCTCCTGCACGCCCCCTGCTGGAGAACGGGCCAGCAACCCAGTGGGCCCTGACTAGGAATGGCATGGATGGCCTTTGGGTGCACTGGATGACGTTCAAACAAATGAGCCCTGCAGGCCAGGGCACAGGGGGATTTCAGAATCTCCGAAAACCCGCAGCACCCGGGCTTCAGATGAGGACCAGGAAGCCCTGCAGTCTTCCCTAGAAGGCTGGCGGCAGGAATGCGAATGTGGCAAAATCAGTGAGGCCTATTTTACCATTACAGTGTCCCTGTGCGGAGCACAAAGTTGGACAGGCCCATAAAAATGCTCACCTTCACACTGGTGGAGCCCAAATGTTTATAAAATACCCCACATGCTCGGCCGGCGTGGCTCAGTGGTGGAGCGTCGACCTATGAACCTAGAGGTCCTGGTTCGATTCCCGGTCAGAACACATACCCAGGTTGTGGGCTCCATCCCCAGTCTGGGGGGTGCAGGAGGCAGCTGACCAATGATTCTCTCTCATCATAGTTGTTTCTCTCTCTCTCTATCTCTCTCTCCCCGCCCCTCTGTCTTCCTCTCTGAAATCAATAAAAATATATTTTTAAAAATACCCCACACAGTAAATAGAACACCCAAGAGGTAAGAGAACTTACACAGTACGGACTGGTACAGGATGGTACAAACCAAAGCCATGTGCAGCAAGTTCAAGTCGGTGATCTGGAAGCTAGAAAAAAACTCATGGGACTACACGGCCCTCCAGCCAGACTCGTGAAATTTTCCGTCAACAGTGGGTTGGGTTCCCGTCCAATGTGAACTCCAAAGAGCTCGGGTTACTCCTGCAGTACGTGAGGGGACAGAGGTCAGCTGCCCTGAGCACGTGTGGGTGGCGGTAATGGACACCAACGGTGGGAACCTGCCACGTGGGAAATCTCCACTCATGTGCTCCATCCCCAGCTCCAGTCGCAGGGGTGGGGGCGGGGGTGTATGAGGTAACCAACGGATCTGTCTCACACCGATGTTTCTCCCATGTCACAAAGGAAAATGGCAAAGAGCTCTGGAAACACACACGGATACACATGCTTCCCACAGGACTGAATCTTAAGGGGAATGTCCCATCTGTGACAACTGGAAATATGAGACTGAATTCAGACAGATGGCTTCTTCCAGGGTCATTATACGGAACAAGAAAACTGCACATTCCCTTACACGGGCGGGTATTTATCCAGCGTGAATTTCACACTGTGTAATAAGGTAAATGCTTGGGGGGGAAATTTCACACCTTCGGTGCACTCGTAAAGCCATCTCCTGGGTGAACTCTCTGGAGGTGAAAGAGTGTCAAGCCATGGGTAAAACATTTTTCACACTTGCTATACCATAGAGCCCACATCCTGTATGAACTCTCAGATAATCAAAAACTCCATAAATACAGGTAAAACAATTAATACAATTCACTACCTTCATAAGACCCTTTTCTAACATGAAGACTCAAGTGTTATGAAAGGTAAGAATTACGGCTAAAAATTTTCCATTTCCGCCAAAACCGGTTTGGCTCAGTGGATAGAGCGTCGGCCTGCAGACTGAAAGGTCCCAGGTTCGATTCCGGTCAAGGGCATGTACCTTGGTTGCGGGCACATCTCCAGTGGGAGGTGTGCAGGAGGCAGCTGATCAATGTTTCTCTCTCATTGATGTTTCTAACTCTCTATCCCTCCCCCTTCCTCTCTGTAAAAAAAATCAGTAAAATATATTTTTTTAAAAAAGAAATGAGTCTATGGCTAGCTTTTTATGAAAGGAGTTAAAACCCGGTTTAGGGAGTCATTACTGGGCACCAGTACACCTCTAATGCCAAAGGATGGTAGAGGACTCACCGAAGAAAGGAGACAATTACAGGGTGTAACTCAAATGTGTGTTGGAAATCTTCTTCTCTTGTGAAAGGATTTTTGTAGGACCTTTCGTGCTAGAGCCATAAGGCTGTGATAGAAGCACAGGTCCAACGGCAGGCGTCTGGCTCAATGAATATAGCCTAGGCCTGCAGACTGAAGGGTCCTGGGTTCAATTCCGGTCAAGGGCACATGCCTGGGTTGTGGGCTCGATCCACTAGGGGGGCGTGCAGGAGGCAGCCGATCAATGATTCTTTCTCATCATTGATGTTTTTCTCTCTCTCCCCCTCTCCCTTCCTCTCTGAAATCCATAAAAATAGATTAAAAATAAAATAGACCCCCGGCTGGTTTGGCTCGGTGGATGGAGTGTCGGCCTGGGAACTGAAGGGCCCCTGGTTCGATTCTGGTCAAGGGCACATGCTTGGGTTGCCAGCTCCATCCCCACTGGGGAGCGTGCAGGAGGCAACCAATCAATGATTCTCTCTCATCATTGATGTTTCTATCACTCTCTCCCTCTCCCTTCTTCTCTGAAATCATGAAAAATATATTTAAAAAATAAAATACAAGTATGTTTTTTTAAAAGCCCTAGCTACAATAATAATAACTAAACAATAAAAAGATGTAAATGGTGACATCAAAAGCCCAACGTCGCCACGACCGGATAGCTCAGTTGGTTGGGATGTCCCCATATGCCAAGGTTGTGAATTTGATTCCACGAAGGAGTCAACCAATGAATGCATGGACATTTGAACAAACTAATATTTCTTTTCTTTTTCTCTCTCCACCCGCCCCCTCTCCCGCTTACTTTCTCTGTCTCAAATTAGTAAATAAAGAAAAAAAAATTTGTTATTTAAATTCAGAAACATATAACGCAGAGGGATGGGATATTAAAAGGGTAGCTTTAAAAAAAAAAAAAGACTTCTTAATTATTTTTAGAGGAAGAAGAAGGAAGAGGAAAAGAGCGAAGGATTGATGTGAGGTCGAAACATGGATCTGCTGCCTCCAACACGAGCCCGCTACCAGGCATCTAGCCAGCAACCAGGACACGTGTCCTGACAGGGAATCAAACGAGGAACGGCCGAAACCGGTGTGGCTCAGTGGATAGAGCGTCAGCCTGCGGACTGAAGGGTCCCGGGTTCGATTCCGGTCAAGGGCATGTACCTTGGTTGCGGGCACATCCCCAGTGGGAGGTGTGCAGGAGGCAGCTGATCGATGTTTCTCTCTCATCGATGTTTCTAGCTCTCTATCCCTCTCCCTTCCTCTCTGTAAAATATCAATAAAATATATTAAAAAAAAAAAAAGGAGGGAAGTTGTTACCAGATTACTGTTGATTTTTAATTTTTGAAAAATATTTCTTTATTGATTTTTAGAAAGAGGAACAGAGAGAGAGAAACATCTATTGGCAGCCTCTTGCATGCCCCCTTCTGGGGATTGAGCCTGCAACCCAGGCATTTGCCCTGACCAGGAATTGAACCAGCAACCTCTAGGTGTGTGCAGGGATGCTCAACCAACTGAGCCACACTGAATAAATAAATAAAATCTTGTTCAAGGAAAAAAAAAAAAAAAACCCACAAAAGTAATTATTTCATAAACCAAGAGTTACATCTATTATCTAAGAAGTGAAAATAGATCACATTACAATATATCTTTGAGGTTTCACTGTTCTATTTGTTAAAGGATCAGGTAAACCAGCTTTGGCCAGTGTGGCTCAGTGGGGTGGGCAGCTCGAAATCAATAAAATATATTTCGAGCATCCGGTGCATCGAAAGGCTGCTGGCTCAATTCCCAATGCACATGCCTGGGAGAGACCTTGCGGCAGGCAACCAATCAATGTTTAGCTCTCACAAAAATGTTTCTCTTTCTCTCCCTTCATCTCTCTCAAAAATCAATTAAAAGAAAAAGTATTACCCTAGATGCACAAGAACAATGGACGGGGCTTCCTCGAACCGTTTCACGGAGGAAGCTTTAGGCCTAGGGTCTTCCCAGGACCTAGGAAACGGATCTCCTTCAACAGGACCTGAAATGATCCTCTGCGAACAAAGGAAAAGTTCATGCTTTGCCAAGGAGTGCTTGAGAACGTCACATGTGACCCTTCCTCAGGTGGTTTTCTTTTCTTTTTGTAAATACGTACTTACTGATTTTTAGAGAGAGAGGAAAGGAGAGGGAGACAGAAAGGAGAGGGAGAGGGTAACACGGACCTGCTGCCTCCTGCACGCCCCCTGCTGGAGAACGAGCCAGCAACCCAATGGGCCCTGACTAGGAATGGCATGGATGGCCTTTGGGTGCACTGGATGACGTTCAAACAAATGAGCCCTGCAGGCCAGGGCACAGGGGGATTTCAGAATCTCCGAAAACCCGCAGCACCCGGGCTTCAGATGAGGACCAGGAAGCCCTGCAGTCTTCCCTAGAAGGCTGGCGGCAGGAATGCGAATGTGGCAAAACCAGTGAGCCCTATTTTACCATTACAGTGTCCCTGTGCGGAGCACAAAGTTGGACAGGCCCATAAAAATGCTCACCTTCACACTGGTGGAGTCCAAATGTTTATAAAATACCCCACATGCTCGGCCGGCGTGGCTCAGTGGTGGAGCGTCGACCTATGAACCTAGAGGTCCTGGTTCGATTCCCGGTCAGAACACATACCCAGGTTGTGGGCTCCATCCCCAGTGTGGGGGGTGCAGGAGGCAGCTGATCAATAATTCTCTTTCATCATAGTTGTTTCTTTCTCTCTCTCTCTCCCCTCTGTCTTCCTCTCTGAAATCAATAAAAATATATTTTAAAAAATACCCCACACAGGAAATAGAACACCCAAGAGGTAAGAGAACTTACACAGTACGGACTGGTACAGGATGGTACAAACCAAAGCCATGTGCAGCAAGTTCAGGTTGGTGACCTGGAAGCTAGAAACAACTCGTGGGACTACACGGCCCTCCAGCCAGACTCGTGAAATTTTCCGTCAACAGTGGGTTGGGTTCCCGTCCAATGTGAACTCCAAAGAGCTCGGGTCACTCCTGCAGTACGTGAGGGGACAGAGGTCAGCCGCCCTGAGCACGTGTGGGCGGTAATGGACACCAACGGTGGGAAGCTGCCACGTGGGAAATCTCCACTCATGTGCTCCATCCCCAGCTCCAATCGCAGGGGTGGGGGTGGGGGCGGGGGTGTATGAGGTTAACGGATCTGTCTCACACCGATGTTTCTCCCATGTAACAAGGGAAAATGGCAAAGGGCTCTGGAAACACACACGGATACACATGCTTCCCACATGACTGAATCTTAAGGGGAATGTCCCATGTGTGACAACTGGAAATATGAGACTGAATTCAGACAGATGGCTTCTTCCAGGGTCATTATACGGAACAAGAAAACTGCACATTCCCTTACACGGGCAGGTATTTATCCAGCGTGAATTTCACACTGTGTAATAAGGTAAATGCTTGGGGGGGAAATTTCACACCTTCGGTGCACTCATAAAGCCATCTCCTGGGTGAACTCTCTGGAGGTGAAAGAGTGTCAAGCCATGGGTAAAACATTTTTCACACTTGCTATACCATAGAGCCCACATCCTGTATGAACTCTCAGGTAATCAAAAACTCCATAAATACAGGTAAAACCATTAATACAATTCAGTACCCTCATAAGACCCTTTTCTAATATGAAGACTCAAGTGTTATGAAAGGTAAGAATTGCGGCTAAAAATTTTCCATTTCCGCCAAAACCGGTTTGGCTCAGTGGATAGAGCGTCAGTCTGCGGACTGAAAGGTCCCAGGTTCGATTCCGGTCAAGGGCATGTAACTTGGTTGCGGGCACATCCCCAGTGGGAGGTGTGCAAGAGGCAGCTGATCGATGTTTCTCTCTCATCGATGTTTCTGACTTTCTATCCCTCTCCCTTCCTCTCTGTAAAAAATCAATAAAATATATTAAAAAAATAAAAATAAAAATTTTCCATTTCCCCCATTTTTGGACTCAAACGCCTACCTCCAGTGTGAACTCTCCAATGTGAACTGGACTGGGAACTGTCCTTAGAGCTTTTCCCACATTCACTGCCATCTTCAGGCCTTTATCTTGTGTGAACCCGTTGGTGTACACGAAGGTGAGGTTTCCGCATAAAGGATTTCCCACATTCACTGCACACATAAGGCCTTTCTCCTGTGTGACTTCTTTGATGCTGAATGAGTTCGGAGCGCTTGAGATAAGATTTCTCACAATCACTGCACTCGTGAGGCTTTAACCCAGTGTGGACACTCTGATGATAACGGAGACCGGAGCCAGATGAAAAAGATTTGCCACATTCTCTACATTCATAAGACTTATTGCTCGTATGAATTCTCTGATGATTCCGGAAGGAGTAGCAAGAGGTAAAAGATTTCCCACATTCACGGCACTCATAAGGCCCATCTCCAGTGTGAACTACTCGATGATAACGAAGCTTCCTCTGAGTGGTAAAAGAGATCCCACATTCAGTGCACTCATAAGGCTTTTCTCCTGTGTGATCTCTCTGATGATTTCTGAGATTAAAACCGGATGAAAAAGATTTCCCACATTCATTGCACTGATGCCTCTCTCCTGTGTGAACTCTCTTGTGGGTACGAAGTTGGTGGCCTCGGAAAAAGCATTTCCCACAGTCACTGCATGCGAAAGGTCTTTCTCCTGTGTGTATCCTCTGATGCTGCATGAGGTTTGACTTTGAAATAAAAGATTTCCCACATTCACTGCACTGATAAGGCCTTTCTCCTGTGTGAATTTTCTTATGATAGTTAAAGATATGGTTGGCAATAAAACACTTCCCACATTCACTACACTGATAAGGCCTTTCTCCCGTGTGAACCCTCTGGTGTACACGAAGTTGTTGTCTTAGGATAAAAGATTTCCCACATTCACTGCACCGATGAGGTCTTTCTTTTCGGTGTACTCTCTGATGATTACTGAGGATGGAAGCAGATGAAAAAGCTTTCCCACATTCACCACATTCATAAGACTGTCTTCCGCTATGAACTATCTGATGTTGAGTGAGGTAGGATTGTTGGCTGAAGGATTTCCAACATTCACTGCACTCATAAGGCCTTTTCCCTGTGTGAACTCTCTGGTGTAGAATGAGTACGGAACTACTGGTAAAGGACCTCCTACATTTACTGCACTGAAAAGGCCTTTTTCCTGTGTGCACTCTCCGGTGTAGAATAAGGACTGATCTCCGGATAAAAGATTTCCCACACTCACGGCATTCATGAGGCCTTTCCCCAGTGTGAACTCTCCAATGCAGAATGAGGTAAAATTTTCTTCTAAAGGACTTCCCACATCGCGTGCACTCATAACGCCTTTCTCCAGAGTGAACTGTCCGCTGTCGAATGAGGATGGCTCTCCGGGTAAAAGATGGCGCACATTCACGGCACAACTCACATTTTTCCCCAGTGTGACTTCTCCAGGGATAAATGAGGACAGCTTTTGGGTGAAAGGACTTCCCACATTTGCCGCACTTGGACTGCCTTGGCCCACAATGAAATCTTCGATGCTGGCTGAGGGTTGAGGTTCGCCTAAAAGACTGGCCACACTGGCCACACACGTGAAGGCTTTTACCTGTATGCGCTCTCCGGTGAACGGCAAATGAGGATTGATGGCTGAATGTATTCCCACATTCACTGCACATAACACACTGTCTTGCAGTGCGAACATCTTGGTCCTGAGCATGTGTCCGCCGGGGCCTGAACGGTTTCTTATATTCTCGCCAGGCGAGATAATTTTTTCTCTTTTTCTGGTGTTTTTGGAGGTCTGCTCTAAATTGAAATTCTTTCCTACACACCCCACACCTGACCACGTGCTGGCTGTGTGGAGGTCCTTCGCCCTCAGGCAAATGGAGTATGTCTCTCAAGACTGGACCACAGCTCTCACAAAAGTGGGTCTTCCGGAAACACAGAGCAGCCGTGGAGGGGGCCCGTGAAACTCCCGCAGAAACACTCTGGTCACAGTTTGCTTGCGCATCCTCTGCTCCACAGCAGTAACCTGAATGCAAGTAAAATCAGGTCAAGTACAGGTTGACTCTGAGAATGACACCATCACAAATGTGCATTCGTCACATCAAGAAAAGAGTCTATGGCCCTAACCCAGCCGTGGGCAAACTACAGCCCGCGGGCCGGATCCGGCTGTTCTATCCGGTTCTCTTGCTCTCCCCTCCGCTCCTTTACTTTGAATTTATATTAGTTCACACAAACACTCCATCCATGCTTTTGTTCCGGCCCTCCGGTCCAGTTTAAGAACCCATGGTGGCCCTCGAGTCAAAAAGTTTGCCCACCCCTGCCCTAACCGGTTTGGCTCAGTGGACAGAGCATCGGCCTGCGGACTGAAGGGTCCCGGGTTCGATTCCAGTCAAGGGCATGTGCCTTGGTTGCAGGCACATCTCCAGTGGGAGGTGTGCAGGAGGCAGCTGATCAATGTTTCTCTCTCATTGATGTTTCTAACTCTCTATCCCTCCCCCTTCCTCTCTGTAAAAAAAATCAGTAAAATATGTTTTTTTAAAAAAGAAATGAGTCTATGGCTAGCTTTTTATGAAAGGAGTTAAAACCCGGTTTAGGGAGTCATTACTGGGCACCAGTACACCTCTAATGCCAAAGGATGGTAGAGGACTCACCGAAGAAAGGAGACAATTACAGGGTGTAACACAAATGTGTGTTGGAAATCTTCTTCTCTTGTGAAAGGATTTTTGTAGGACCTTTCGTGCTAGAGCCATAAGGCTGTGATAGAAGCACAGGTCCAACGGCAGGCATCTGGCTCAATGAATATAGCCTAGGCCTGCAGACTGAAGGGTCCTGGGTTCAATTCCGGTCAAGGGCACATGCCTGGGTTGTGGGCTCGATCCACTAGGGGGGCGTGCAGGAGGCAGCCGATCAATGATTCTTTCTCATCATTGATGTTTTTCTCTCTCTCCCCCTCTCCCTTCCTCTCTGAAATCCATAAAAATAGATTAAAAATAAAATAGACCCCCGGCTGGTTTGGCTCGGTGGATGGAGTGTCGGCCTGGGAACTGAAGGGCCCCTGGTTCGATTCTGGTCAAGGGCACATGCTTGGGTTGCCAGCTCCATCCCCACTGCAAGGCGTGCAGGACGCAACCAATCAATGATTCTCTCTCATCATTGATGTTTCTATCACTCTCTCCCTCTCCCTTCTCTGAAATCAATAAAAATATATTTAAAAAAGAAAAAATATGCCCTAACCGGTTTGGCTCAGTGGATAGAGCGTCGGCCTGCGGACTGAAGGGTCCCGGGTTCGATTCCGGTCAAGGGCATGTACCTGAGTTGCAAGCACATCCCCAGTAGGGGGCATGCAGGAGGCAGCTGATCGATGTCTCTCTCTCTCATCGATGTTTCTAACTCTCTATCCCTCTCTCTTCCTCTCTGTAAAAAATCAATAAAATATATTTTAAAAAGAAAAAGAAAAAAAAGAAAAAAGAAAATAAAATACAAATATGTTTTTTTAAAAAGCCCTAGCTACAATAATAATAACTAAACAATAAAAAGTTGTAAATTGTGACATCAAAAGCCCAACGTCGCCACGACCGGATAGCACAGTTGGTTGGAATGTCCCCATATGCCAAGGTTGTGAATTTGATTCCACGAAGGAGTCAACCAATGAATGCATGGACATTTGAACAAACAAATATTTCTTTTCTTTTTCTCTCTCCACCCGCCCCCTCCCCCGCTTACTTTCTCTGTCTCAAATTAGTAAAGAAAAAAAATTTTGTTATTTAAATTCAGAAACATATAACGCAGAGGGATGGGATATTAAAAGGGTAGCTTTTTTAAAAAAAAAGACTTCTTAATTATTTTTAGAGGAAGAAGAAGGAAGAGGAAAAGAGCGAAGGATTGATGTGAGGTCGAAACATGGATCTGCTGCCTCCAACACGCACCCGCTACCAGGCAACTAGCCAGCAACCAGGACACGTGTCCTGACAGGGAATCAAACGAGGAACGACACCCAGTGAACTGAGACACACCAGCCAGGGCAAAATGATAGTTTTTGCATATGACTGATTCTTATCAGATTAAAAACGCACTGTTCTAAGATGTTTTAGTAAACCGCAGAGTAATCACAAAGCAAAAACCTACAGTAGATAAACCAAAAATACAGGTAAAGGAATTAAAGCATACATCGGTGTAAAATCATGAATTCATAAAGATAGCAAGAGAGTAAAAAAAAAGGAGCAGAGGAACTACAAAAACAACCAGACAAAAACTGGCAAGATAGCAATCCTCAAGTCCTTAAACATTCTTCAATCGAATCGTACACAGTGGCTGAATGGATTAGAAAAACGAGTTAAGTCCTGACCAGTGTGGCTCAGTAGTAAGAGTGTCAATCAAGGGTTCTATTCCTAGTCAGGGCACATACCCAGTGTGTTTTTTTTGGTTTTTTTTGAAATATATTATTATTGATTTCAGAGAGAGGGAGAGACAGACAGAAACATCAATGATGAGAGAGAATCACCAATCGGCTGCCTCCCGCACACCCCCACTGGGGACCGAGCCTGCAACCTGGGCATGTGCCCCCGACTGGAATTGAACCTGGGACCCTTCAGTCCACAGGCTGGCGCTCTATCCACTGAGCCAAACCGGCTAGAGCCATACCCAGTTTTTGAGAGCGATCCCAGGACTGGCGATTCCGTGATGAGGCAACCAATCGATGTCTCTCTCTCTCCCTCCCTCTGCCTTCCTCTCTCCAGAAACAATAAAAGAACTTATCCTCGGAGGAGGATGAAACAAAAGAAAAAAAAGTTCAAACCATATGTTGTCTGTAAGAGACTCAAGCTTTCACCAAATATATAAGCTGAAAGTTTAGAAATTGAAAAAATAATCTACACAAATGTAAGTCAAAAGAGAGTAGCCTATAAGTAGCTATACTTCTAGTAGACAAAATAGACTTTAACTCAAAACCTGTCACAAAAACTCATTATGTAACGACTTAGAGGCCCAGTGCACGAAATTCATAGACGGTTAGGGTCCCTAGCGGCTGCCGGCTGCTGGCCGGGGCCTTCCTTCCTTCCACGCCGCCCCCTGGTGGTCAGTGCATGTCACAACGAGCGGTCGAACTGCCGAGGGGACACTTCGCACGTTAGGCTTTTATATATATAGATGAGAAATTGACCCAGATCCCGGCCAGGTGGCTCCGTTCATGAGAGCATCACCCTGATACACCCAGGTTACAGGTTCCTTCCTTGGTCAGGGCACACAACAAAATTCAACCAATGGAGATTCTGGCCAAGAGGGCTGCATAGGTGAATGTGGTACTAATTTCACCCACGACGGCGTCAAAATTACAACTAAACTCCAGAACCATCATTCCGATCGGGGCACACAGCCTGGGCCAGGGAGGGGGCAAGCACGGTGGACGGCATTAGGCTCAGGGCATCCCGTCCCTATGAGGAGAGTTCAGTGCGGCAGCTATTGGGGCTGCAGCAGAGAGAAGAGGGCAGGGCCTGGGGTCCCCAGGGGAGCACGTGGGGTCCACAGAGCAGCCTCTGGGGAAAGGAGGGGGAGGCAGGGCAGACCTAATCCAAGTCCCCGGTGAGACGGCGAGAGTCTTACCCAGAGAGGATGCGAGGGCCAAGTTCTCCAGCATCACGTCGCGGTACAGGCGTCTCTGCGCCTCATCCAGGAGCCCCCACTCCTCCCGGGAGAAGTACACGGCCACATCGTCAAAGGTCACACGGGCCACGTCGTCAAAGGTCACACGGGCCTGTGGAGATGGGGACGGGGGACACCACACACTTTTGTGCCGCGCTCAGTACAGGCCGGGGTGAACCTTAAGGGGGTGGGGGGGGGCGTGAAGGATTAAAGCAGACAGACAAGAGAAGAAAGCTGGGGCTAGGGGGGAGGCTGGCCTCTGATGGAGAGACAGCAGAGTCTTTTTTTTATAGCCAGATTCCAGGAGGCAAAGGAAGGGCGTGGCCAAGATGTTTACAATGGCCCTGACCGGTGTGGCTCAGTGGATAGAGCGTCGGCCTGCGGACTGAAGGGTCCCAGGTTCGATTCCGGTCAAGGGCATGTACCTTGGTTGCGGGCACATCCCCAGTGGGAGGTGTGCAGGAGGCAGCTGATCGATGTTTCTCTCTCATCGATGTTTCTAGCTCTCTCTCCCTCTTCCTTCCTCTCTATAACAAATCAATAAAACATATTTAAAAAAATTTTTTTAATATATTTTTTATTGATTTCAGAGAGAAAGGGAGAAGGAAGAGAGACAGAAACATCAGTGATGAGAGAGGATCAGTGATTGGCTGCCTCCTGCACGCCCCCCACTGGGGTTCAAGTCCGCAACCCTGCCATGACCGGAACCCTGGACCCTTCAGTCCTCAGGCCGATGCTCTATCCACTGAGCCAAACCGGCCAGGGCTGTGCTTTCGTTTTTCAATGTATTTTTCAGAGAGGAAGGGAGAGGGAGAGAGAGAGAGACATCCATGAGGAGAGAAGATCATGGATGGGCTGCCCCCTGCTCGCCCCCCACCCACCGGGGATCAAGTCTGGAACCGGGGCAGGTGCCCTGACCCAGACTTGAACCCTGACCTCCTGGTTCCTACAAAGTTGGCCGTTCAACGCCTGAGACACACTGGCCAGGCAGATTGTGCTTTCTTTCTTTTAAATATATTTTTATTGATTTCAGAGAGGAAGGGAGAGGGAGAGAGGGAGAGAGAAACATCCATGATGAGAGAGAATCATTGATCGGCTGCCTCCTGCACGCCCCACCTGGGGATCGAGCCAGCAACCTGGGCATGTGCCCTGACCGGGATTCGAACCCGTGACCCCTCAGTCCGCAGGGCGATGATGCTCTAACCACTGAGCAAACCGGCTAGGGCCAGACAGTGCTTTCTTTTCTTTCTTTCTTTTTTTTTTTAAAATATTTTATTGGCCGAAACCGGTTTGGCTCAGTGGATAGAGCGTCGGCCTGCGGACTGAAGGGTCCCGGGTTCGATTCCGGTCAAGGGCATGTACCTTGGTTGCGGGCACATCCCCAGTGGGAGGTGTGCAGGAGGCAGCTGATCGATGTTTCTCTCTCATCGATGTTTCTAGCTCTCTATCCCTCTCCCTTCCTCTCTGTAAAATATCAATAAAATATATTTTTAAAAGTATATATTTTATTGATTTTTTTACAGAGAGGAAGGGAGAGGGATAGAGAGTTAGAAACATCCATCAGCGGCCTCCTGCACACCCCCTACTGGGCCTGTGCCCTTGACCGGGAATGGACCCCGGGACCCCTCAGTCCGCAGGCCCACGCTCTATCCACTGAGCCACACCGGCCGGGCAGACGGTGCTTTCTTACATCAAAACACACCCATCTCGGCGGGCAGAGCACGATGGACATTCCTCATAACGAACAGCTCGAACCCAAAAAACCGACTTCTGCCCCCGACCGTACCCATAACCCCTTCCCACCGGGCACGGACCTGGGGCCCCTCGGAGGCCACAACCCTCCTCCCTGCCCTCCGCCTTCCTCGGGGTCGCGGGGCCTGGGCTGCGGGAGGGGATGGGCACCCGCCCCGGGCTGCGGGGTTGGGTCGGGGAGGCGCGCGCTCACCTCAGCGGGGCGCCCCCCGGGCGTGGCCGCCGCCAGCGGACTCTGAGGGCGGGGCGGGCGCGGGCGGCGGGCGGCGGGCGCGGCGGCGGCTCCCTCCGTCCCAGCTCCTTCGGGCTTGAGCGGGGCGATGGCGCTGAGCCGCATCCCCATCCTCGCGCCGGGGTGGGGGACCCCTGTGCCGAGAAGTCTGGGTTTCTCTCACCGCTGTCTGAAAGGATACCGGTCCTCTGGGGGGAGGGGGGAAGTGGCAGTGCCCCGAGAAGAGGACACCGGATGTCCCGCCCCAGGGCATGAAATCTCAAAACTCTGCCTCCATCTGACCTGTTATTGGCTCTGCTCGGGCCAGAGCCTTCTGGGTAATGTAGTTCACAGGGTTCCAAAGGCTATCCTGAAGGATTTCACCTTACTAGCCAACTAGAAGGTTTGCTATTGGAGGAATCCTGGAGGCCCCGTGCAGGCATTCGTGCCCATTGAAAGGAAATTAAATAGAAGAAATATTTTAGAGGCCAGGGAGGGACCATGGGAGGTTGGCTCCAGGGCACGTCCTGCCCTTCTCGCCCAGTCCGGATCTGGGCTGATTGGGGCCCCGCTGGCTGGGGAGGGACCTTGGGAGGTGTGTGGTCCACGTGCCCAGTCCTTATCAGCCAGACCCCAGCAGCAAGATAAACTGCCAGTTGGAGCATCTGCCCCCTGGTGGCCAGTGTGTGTCATAGCGACTGGTCGAAAGGTCAAAATGGTCAGCCAATTAGCATATTAAGCTTTTATTATATAGGATCGTTCTTATTACTTTAATACTTAACTGAGGATATGTTTTTACTTATTTTAGAGAGATAGGGAGAGGAGCAAAAGAGAAACACACGAGAAAGAAACATGGATTGGGTATAATGGTTACAGATTACAGGCAATGTGGGCTGGGAGTGTGCAAAGGGCAGATGATCAATGATTCTCTCTCATTATTGATGTTTCTCTCCCTCTTCCTTCCTCTTTGAAATCAATAAAAATGTATTAACAAAAAAAGAAGGCCCTACATGTCTATCAACAATTGAATATAAAAATCAAAATATTTGCCCTAACTGGTTTGGCTCAGTGGATAGAGCTTCAGCCTGGGGACTGAAGAGTCCCAGGTTCGATTCCGGTCAAAGGCATGTACCTTGGTTGCGGGCACATCCCCAGTAGGGGGTGTGCAGGAGGCAGCTGATCGATGTTTCTCTCTCATCCATGTTTCTAACTCTCTATCCCTCTCCCTTCCTCTCTGTAAAAAATCAATAAAATATATTATAAAAAAAATAAAAATATTTGACTGTGCCCATCAGAAACATACTTTAGATATAGAAGTCATTTTGAGGGTTGCCAGAGGTCAGGATGGTTGGGAAAATAGTTCATAAAGGTGAAGGGATTAAGAAGTAAAAATTAGTTGCTACTGCCGAAACCAGTTTGGCTCAGTGGATAGAGCGTCAGCCTGTGGACTGAAGAGTCCCGGGTTTGATCCTGGTCAAGGGCATGTACCTTGGTTGCGGGCACATCCCCAGTGGGAGGTGTGCAAGAGGCAGCTGATTGATGTTTCTAGCTCTCTATCCCTCTTCCTTCCTCTCTGTAAAATATCAATAAAATATTATTTTAAAAAAATTAGTTGCTACAGAATACAGTCAAACTGGTAGGGGCAGAGATGGAATAGTGTCGACGAGCTATAGTCATAAGAAATATTTTTCATGTCTGTGAACCATGATTGTTCTGATTAGAGAGAGCACATTCTAACCTGGCCGAGAGTTGTATGCCTGGGGATATGGGAGTTGATTTCAAAATGCAGTCCAATCTGCTTTTCTGAGAACAGTCTGTCACCACGGCAAGTTTAACAAAACAATGGGATCCTGGAGGTGCCTGTAACCTATATCCATTGTAGGGTGCCTACTGCACCAGGCCTGTAATTCCTACTTTCCCATGTAACTTGTCCTCCTACCCAATATAGGCAGGTGGCTTATGGTGGGGGGTAGAGCAGATTTTTGTGGTGAAGCGCTGCTCTCCCATACCGCCGGCGGTATTGGAAGAAACCCTTGTATGGGACTTCACCCTGTCTCTGCTCAATTGGCTCAAGTAGTGACAGGCATCCTGGACCCATTCATTGTCAGGTTTCAAAACCTTCGTTCTAGCCCGGCCAGTGTGGCTCAGTGGTTGAGCATCAATCTATGAACCAGAAGGTCATGGTTCAATACCTGGTCAGGGCACATGCGTGGGTTGCTGGCTTGATCCCCAGTTTGGGGCATGCAGGAAGCAGCCAATCCATGATTCTCTCTCATTATTGATGTTTCTCTCTCGCTCCCTCTCTTGAAAGCAGTAAAAAATATTTAAAAAACAAAAAAAAACAACACCTTCATTTCTAGAACATCTCCCATCTCAAACCATTCATTTCTCGACCAAGTTGTTCTTGGAAAAAATGGTCTGTTTTTGTACAAAACTTCAGTCTTGACTGGACAACTCTTTCATGTTGATGCATCAGCATGACAAAATGTCTCTCAGGCCCCTAACAAAGGAGAGAATGCCAGTCAGTTTACAGCTAAACCTCGCATTGACATCTCCAGGAAATTGTGCTGTGGATATTTGTGTGTGTGTGTTTTCTTTTTTTGCTGGTGAAATGGAAGATTAGCTCAATTTTATTTTTTTAATATTTTTTTATTGATTTCAGAGAGGAGGAGGAATAGAGAGATAGAAACATCGATGATGAGAATCATTGATCGGTTGCCTTCTGCACTCCCCACACCGTGCAGTAGATGTATTTTAATTTTAAAATACATTTACTGCAGCTTAGCCCTGACCAGGTAACTCAGTTTATTGGAGGGTCAACCCTATATGCCAGGTTTGTGGGTTCAATCTCCAGTCTGGGTACATGCAAAAGCAACCAATGAATGGATAGGTAGAACAGTAAAGTTGATCTTTCTATCTTTCTGCGTTAAATAAATATTTTTAATTGGGGAAACCTTTAAAAAACACAGCAGCTATGATTTTCTGATTGTGTTGGTGAGAGAGAGGAAGGTAGCAACCCGGGGTGACTCCAAATTTCTGGGGTTGGCAACTGGAAGGATGGAAGCTCTGTTAGTGAGATGTGTGGTCGAGAGTGGGAGTCCTTTTCACTGTGGTGATCAGTTTTTTTGTTTTGTTTTAAATATATTTTACTGATTTTTTACAGAGAGGAAGGGAGAGGGATAGTTAGAAACATCAATGAGAAACATCAATCAGCTGCCTCCTGCACACCCCCCACTGGGGATGTGCCCGCAACCAAGGTACATGCCCTTGACCGGAATCAAACCCGGGACCCTTCAGTCCGCAGGCCGAGAGCTCTATCCACTGAGCCAAGCCTGTTGGGGCAGCAGTTTTCCTTCTAGACATATTCAGTGTGTGAGATATTCCAGAGAACAAAGGAGTGCCCTTCCTCAGTGGGCAGCTGGACACACAGTTCTGGAACTCTGTCAGACGGACAGTTTACAAAAGGTGGTGGGCGGTGTGTGGAGAGGGGGGACTCTTAGGAACAGGAAGAGGAATCCTAAACATGATGGTGATGCTAACGGTGAATCAGGAAGCAGAGGCTGGATGCCCACGTGCAGATCTAGCGTGGGTACCTGGGCGGGGCCGGGCATCGAGGATAACCTGGCAGGCAGCCAATCCAGGATGACTTCTGAGGAAGGAGGGGACATGACATAGTCATGGAGGCACAGGTGTTATTAAAGCAAAATGACAGGGAAGCCTGTTGTTTATATATTGGTCTTCCCAGTGACAGAATATCAAGCCTGGTTTGGCTCACTGGACAGAGCGTCAGCCTGCGGACTGAAGGGCCCCAGGTTTGATTCCGGCCAAGGGCACATGCCCGGGTTGTGGGCTTAATCCCCAGTAAGGGGCATGCAGGTAGGAGGCAGCCAATTCGTGATTCTCTCATCATTGATGTTTCTGTCTTTCTCTCCCTTCCTCTCTAAAATCAATAAAAATATGTTTTAAAAAGAATACTGGGCCCCGATTCAGGTCCGGAGGCCTACTTTGTGCAGAGTCAGTGATCGTTGTGGCTGTGGGTTGGGAGCGAGCACCAGGACCTGCGGTCTTTCTTGAGGTGGGGTGATTGGGAGTAGGGTTACCAGAGAATGGATGTGGGTATGTTTGGGGAAGGAAGGGACATCATTGTGGTTTTAGGAGAGAAGTTACTATAGCAGAATAAACCACCTCTATAAGGATGGAGTATGACATTGGAGGCCATGGCCATTAACTTCTCCCTTGAGTGGGGCCTCCTGGGTGAGGCTGAGGTTCATGGACTGGGATGGGATGTGGGAGAACTTTGCATTTACTGCATCCATGAGTAAGACCCTCACATCCCTCCTCATATCCTGAGCTTGTCTCTGTCCTCCCTCCCCCCCCCCCCCCACCAAAGTCATTTCTGTCAATCCATAGCTGGACCATAGCTGGAGTCAAGTCCACTTCCTAACGTTTGTGCTGAGGGCATCATTGCTGAGCAGTGTGTACGGCTCCCAGAAAATCTCTCTCACCCTCTGCTCTCCTACCGAAATGTCAAGGGTTCAATTCCTGGTCAAGGGCATGTACCTAGGTTGCGGGCACATCCCCAATGGGGAGTGTGCAGGAGGCAGCTGATCGATGTTTCTCTCTCATCGATGTTTCTAACTCTCTATCCCTCTCCCTTTCTCTCTATAAAAAATCAATAAAATATATTTTTAAAAAATAATAAAATAAAAAGTGAAAAAAAATAAATAAAATAAAAACCAATGGGAAAAATATCCTCGGGTGAGGATTAACAAAAAAAAAACAAAGTGCATGGTGTATGTTTCCATTACATTGTGCACAGCACGAAATTTTTGAAAATAATGAAGAGGCCCAGCTGGGGAGCTCAGTTGGGTGGAGCGTCACCCCAGCACACCAAGGTTGAGGGTTCGATGCCCAGTAAGGGCACATACAAGGATAAACCAATGAATGCATGAAGACGTGAAAGATGCCACGGCCAGTGTGTTCAGTTGGTTTGGCGACCTCCTGTGCAACAAAACATTGCGCATTAGATTCCAAGTAGGGGACTTACAGGAGGCAGCCAACTGATGTATCCCTCTCACAGTGATGTTTTCCCCCCCCCTCTCTCTAAAATCAATAACATATATTTTTTTAAAAAATGGAAATGATCCAAATGTCCATAAAGAGATGAATGGATAAACCCATTGTGGTATATCCATAGGTGGGGGCGGGGGGGAAGTTGAGGTAATTATATCATAGATGAATCTCTAAGTAATAATACAACATAAAGGAAACCAGAAAAAAATAAGTAAACATTCAATGATTGCCATCATATAAATTATAGAAAATACAAAGGTATCTATACTAAAGGAAAGTAAACCAAATTATTTGGAGGGCTGTGAAGAGCAGGGAGAGATTATAAAAGGACATAAGCCAAAAACACACTGACAAATTAAATCATTACTGTAATAGCAGTGATGTTTTCAGCTTCACATGAATGTCAAGATTTATCAAATACAATTTACATATGTACAGTTTATTACATGTAAATTATACCTTATTGAAGTATTTAAAAATTTTTGTATTAATAGATTTAATGCCCTGCTGGTGTGGCTCAGTGGTTGAGTATAGACCTATGAATCAGGAGATAATGGTTTGATCCTGGTCAGGACACATGATCGAGTTGTGGGCTCATCCCCAGTGTGGGGCGTGCAGGAGGCAGCCAATTGATGATTCTCTCTCATCATTGATGTTTCTATCTTCCTCTCCCTTCCTCTCTGAAATCAATTTAAAAGTATATATTTTAGCCGAAACTGGTTTGTCTCAGTGGATAGAGCGTCGGCCTGCGGACTGAGAGGTCCCGGGTTCGATTCCGGTCAGGGGCATGTACCTTGGTTGCGGGCACATCCTCAGTGGGAGGTGTGCAGGAGGCAGCTGATCAATGTTTCTCTCACATCGATGTTTCTGGCTCTCTATCCCTCTCCCTTCCTCTCTGTGAAATATCAATAAAATATATAAAAAAAATAAATGAAACAAAAACCTCATTTAAAAAAAAAAAAGTATATATTTTAAAAAGAAATAGGTTTGTCAATCTTATATGGACCCCACCATATTTCTCCTGTTGCCATCTGAGGGTCAGTGTGGCCTCAGTGGCAAAAAATATTGGCTAGTTATAAAAGACATTTCTACTTCACTCAATAGGAGTGCTGGCTGGATTACAAGAGCCACATCCCTGGACCACTTTCTTTTAACTTACAATGGCCTTGAGGTGATCATTGCTACAGGCATACACAAAACTCTTATTTTCGTCCTAGCCGGTTTGGCTCGGTGGGTAGAGCGTCGGCCTGTGGACCAAAGGGTTCACGTATCTCAGCTGCAGACTCCTCTCCAGTCCAGGCCCTAGTCGGGGCACATGCAGGAGGCAACTAATCAATGTGTCTCTCTCACATCGGTATTTCTGTCTATTCCTCTCTCTTCCATTCTAAAAGTCAATGGAGCCCTGACCGGTTTGGGTCAGTGGATAGAGCATCAGCCTGCGGACTGAAGGGTCCCAGGTTCAATTCCGGTCAAGGGCATGTACCTTGGTTGCGGGCACATCCCCAGTGGGGGGTGTGCAGGAGGCAACTGATCGATGTTTCTCTCCGATTGATGTTTCTAGCTCTCTATCCCTCTCCCTTCCTCTCTGTAAAAAATCAATAAAGTATATTTAAAAAAAAAAAAAAGTAAATGGAAAAATATCCACGGGTGAGGATTAAAAAAAAAAAAAAAAAGTTCACCATTTATACTTACGGAAGGTGAAATCTGTTTATAAAGCACCCCACATGGCATATAGGTCACCCAAAATGAAAGAGAACTTATATACCATACAGACATAAACAATATTGTACAAACCAAAGCAATGTGCAGTCAACAGTTCAGGTTGGTGACTTGTAAGCTGAAAAAAAATTCATGGGAGCACATAGCCCTCCAGCCAGACTCTGTGATATTCTCCGAGCCAACAATGTGTCGGGTTCGTGCCCAAGGTGAACTCCACAGAGCTCAGGTGACTCCTAATTTCACCAATATGTAAGAGAACAGAGGCCAGCTGCCCTGAGCACATGAGGCTGGTAATGGACAGGTGGGAACCTACCATGTGGAAGAGTAAAAAAAATGGCTTTAACGAAAGAAAATGGCAAACAGTCCTGGGTAGGTTACAAAGCACACAGATACACATGCTTCCCACATGACTGAAACGTAAAGCGAAATGTCTATCTGTGACAACTGGAAACGTGAGATTGAATTCAGACAGATGGCTTCTTCCAGGGTCATTTAATGAACAAGAAAATTGCACATTCCCTTACACATCGGAGGTATTTACCCAGCATGAATTTCACACTGTATAATAAGGTAAATACTTGGGGGGGAAATTTCCCACATTCGCTGCACTCATAAAGCCATTTCCTGGATGAACTCTCTGGAGGTGAGTGTGTCAAGCTATGGGTAAAATATCTTTCACATTTGCTACACCATAGAGCCCACATCCTACATGTTCTCTTGCAGGGGTCCTCAAACTACGGCCCTCGGGCCACATGCGGCCCGCTGAGGACATTTATCTGGCCCGCCGGGTGCCGCTGCCTGTCCTGCTTAGCAGCCGACTCGTCCCGGGCCCGCAGTGCGCATAGGAATTTCTTCATAGTTTTTTTTTAAACTATAGTACGGCCCTCCAACGGTCTGAGGGACAGTGAACTGGCCCCCTGTTTAAAAAGTTTGAGGACCCCTGTTTAGAGACTTAGATAATAACACACTCCATAAATACATTTTATACATTCACCATCCTCATAGGACCTTTTTCCTATATGAAGACTCAGGTATTAAGAAAGGTAAGAATTGCCCTAACCAGATAGAGCATTGGCCTGGGGACTGAAGGGTCCCGGGTTTGATTCCAGTCAAGGGCATGTACCTCAGTTGCAGGCTCCTCCCTGGCCTGGCCTGGTCAGGGCTCATGCAGAAGGCAACCAACTAATGTTTCTCTCACATTGATATTTCCCTCTCTCTAAAAATTCAATGGAAAAATATCCTCCAGTGAGGATTAAAAAAAAAATGGTAAAAATTATGGCTAGAAACTTTCCCCCATTTTTGGACTAAAACGCCTACCTCCAGTGTGAAGGCTCCAGCATTAATTGGACTAGGAACTATCCTTAATGTTTTTGCAACATTCACTGCAATCATAAGGCCCTTATTTTGTGTGAACCCTTTGGTGTACAAGAAGATGGTGTCTCTGCATAAAAGACTTCCCACATTCACTGCACACATAAGGCCTTTCTCCTGTGTGAGTTCTTTGATGGCGAATGAGTGTTGATTTCCTGAGAAAAGATTTCCCACATTCACTACACTCATGAGGTCTTAACCCGGTGTGAATACTCTGATGATAACGGAGGCCAGAGCCTGATGAAAAAGATTTCCCACATTCTCCACATCGATGAGGTTTTTCTCCAGTGTGAACTCTGCAGTGCTCAATGAGGTGAGAATTTGCTCTGAACAATTTCCCGCATTTAGTGCATTCATAAGGTTTTTTGTTTGTATGAAGTCTCTTATGATCACGGAGGGCATAATGAGAGGTAAAAGATTTCCCACATTCACGACACTCATAGGGCCCTTCCCCAGTGTGAACTACTCGATGATAACGAAGCTTCCTCTGAGTGGTAAAAGAGATCCCACATTCAGTGCACTCATAAGGCTTTTCTCCTGTATGAACTCTCTGATGATTTCTAAGATTGAAACCAGATGCAAAAGATTTCCCACATTCATTGCACTGATGCCTTTCTCCTGTGTGAACTCTCTGGTGTGTATGAAGGTGATATCTTCGGAAAAAGGATTTCCCACAGTCACTACACTTGTAGGGTCTTTCTCCTGTGTGTGCTCTCTGATGAGTACTGAGGTTGGAACTTGATAAAAAAGATTTCCCACAATCGCTGCACTGATAAGGCCTTTCTCCAGTGTGAACTTTCTTATGATAATTAAAGACAGAGCTTGAGGTAAAACATTTCCCACATTCACTACACTGATAAGGCCTTTCTCCTGTGTGGACTCTCTGATGTTGAACAAGGTTAAACTTTGAACAATAAGATTTACCACATTCACTGCACTGGTAAGGCGTTTGACCTGCATGAACTCTCTGGTGTACAAGAAGGTGCTGTCTTAGGATAAAAGATTTCCCACATTCACTGCACTGATGAGGTCTTTCTTTTGTGTGAATTCTCTGATGATTACTGAGGTTGTAACCAGATGAAAAACATTTCCCACATTCACTGCACTGATAAGGCCTTTCTCCTGTGTGAATTCTCTGGTGTGTAAGAAAGTGATGTCTTCGGAGAAAGGATTTACCACATTCACTGCACTCATAAGGTCTTTCTCCTGTGTGTACTCTCTGATGAATACTGAGGTAGGAACCACATAAGAAAGATTTCCCACATTCACTACACTGATACGGTCTTTTTCCAGTGTGAACTCTCAGATGGTAACGCAGGCCCGGGCGAGAGGTGAAAGATTTGTCACATTTACTGCACTGATAAGGCCTTTTTCCAGAGTGAACTCTCAGATGGTAACTAAGGCCAGTGCGAGAGATAAAAGCTTTCTCACATTCCCTACATTCATAAGACTGTCTTCCGCTATGAACTATCTGGTGTTGAGTGAGGTAAGATTGATGGCTGAAGGATTTCCAACATTCACTGCACTCATAAGGCCTTTTTCCTGTGTGAACTCTCTGGTGTAGAATGAGTATGGAACTACTGGTAAAGGACTTCCTACATTTACTGCACTGAAAAGGCCTTTCTCCAGTGTGCACTCTCCGGTGTAGAATAAGGACTGATCTCCTGATAAAAGATTTCCCACACTCACAGCATTCATGAGGCCTTTCCCCAGTGTGAACTCTCCAATGCAGAATGAGGTAAAATTTTCTTCTAAAGGACTTCCCACACTGCATGCACTCATAACGCCTTTCTCCAGAGTGAACTGTCCGCTGTCGAATGAGGATGGCTCTCTGGGTAAAAGATGGTGCACATTCACAGCACAACTCACATTTTTTTCCAGTGTGACTTCTCCAGGGATAAATGAGGACAGATTTTGGGTGAAAGGACTTCCCACATTTGCCGCACTTGGACTGCCTTGGCCCGCAATGAAATCTTCGATGCTGGCTGAGGGTTGAGGTTCGCCTAAAAGACTGGCCACATTGGCCACACACGTGAAGGCTTTTACCTGTATGCACTCTCTGGTGAACGGCGAATGAGGATTGATCGCTGAATGTTTTCCCACATTCACTGCACATAAAACACTGTCTTCCAGTGTAAAAATCTTGGTCCTGAGCATGTGTGTGTCTCAGACTGAAGGCTTCCTTACATTCCCTGCAAGTGAAACAAGCTTTTCTCTCTTTCCCGTGTGTATGGAGGTTTGCACCCAAATAAAATTCTTTCATACACACCCCACACCTAACCACGTTCTGTCTGTGTGGTGTTCCTTGGTGCTCAGCCAAATGGAGTATGTCTCTCAAGGCTAGACCACAGCTCTCACAGGGGTGGGTCTTCTGGGAAGACAGAGCTGCCTTGGAGGGGCTGGACTGTGACACTCCCACAGAAACACTCTGTCCACATGGAGCTTCTGCATCCTCTGCTCCACAGCAGTGACCTGAACACAAATAAATGCTGGTGAAGTACAGGTTGACTTTGAGGATGGAGCAACACCATCACAAATGTGCATTCGTCACATCGAGAAATTAGTCTATGGCTTGCTTTTTTTTTTTTTTTAAATATATTTTATTGATTTTTTACAGAGAGGAAGGGAGAGGGATAGAGAGTTAGAAATATCGATGAGAGAAACATCCATCAGCTGGGGATGTGCCCGCAACCAAGGTACATGCCCTTGACTGGAATCGAACCTGGGACCCTGCAGTCCGCAGGCCGACGCTCTACCCACTGAGCCAAACCAGCCAGGGCTATGGCTTGCTTTTTAATGAAAGGGCTTAAAACCTGGTGGGGGAAGTTGCTACTGGGGATTTTCTAAGGCAAAAGAATGGGAGAGGACTCACCAGAGAAAGGATACAAGAATAAGGTGTAACCCAAAAAAGATAGGTATGTTCTAATTTAGATTCATCCACATCTATTATAGTTATTTTTTGGTCAGATGGACAAAACATAATTTTTTGCTGTGCCTCAGAATTTCTGTAATTAGTTTATGTGTGACATGAGATGGAAAAGGTTGAAAATCCCTGGATTGACCTACCTGGTTTGTCTCAGTGGATAAAGCACCAGCCTATAGCCTGAAGAGTCCTGGGTTCAATTGTGTTCAAGGATTGTGGGCTCGATTCCCAGTAGAGGGGGTGCAGGAGGCAGCAGATGAATAATTCTCTCTTATCATTGACGTTTCTACCTCTCTCTCCCTCCCCTTTCCTCTCTGAAATCAATAAAAATATATTAAAAAAGAAAAAGAAAATCTCTGGATTAATACAAGGCAGTGGAAGGAGGTCAAACACTGAAATTGTGAAGAATAGGCCAGACACCCATTCCTCAGCGATGGTGAGAAGGGATATGTGTATAGGGAGGAAAGTCTCTTGTAATGTTCAGAGATCTCCAGATTTGGAGATTTGTGATGATTATGAGATTGACTATCTCAGGTAGAAATATTAACAAGTAGCTTTTTTGTTCCTTTTGAAATCTGTTTCAAAGTCCCCATGGCTCAGCCAGCATGGCTCAATGGTTGAGCGTCGATCTATTAACCAGGAGGTCATGGTTTGAGTTGAGCATAAGCTTGATTCCCAGTAGGAGGTGTGTAGGAGGCAGCCAATCAATGATTTCCTCTTCATGTTTTTTCTCTCTCACAACATTGATGTTTCTATCTCTCTCTCCCTCTCCCTTCCTCTTCGAAATAAAAACATATATATATGGATACAAGTCAGATTAACGATGAAATAGTAGAATGGACTATTCAGTCAAGTAGCAGCAGTGAGGAAGGGGAAGTAGAAGTAAGGTTTGGCACTGGCAATGACAACAAAACACTGGTTACATGGTATGATAGGAACACAGGTTGATCGCTCACCCTACCCGCCTCAACATGACCGGACACCTGTGAGTTCACCTTACAGCCTTGGCT
The DNA here is from genome assembly GCF_963455305.1 of Plecotus auritus. Lineage (NCBI taxonomy): Eukaryota > Metazoa > Chordata > Mammalia > Chiroptera > Vespertilionidae > Plecotus > Plecotus auritus. The sequence continues at coordinate 561,927 of NC_137785.1, read as the reverse complement.
ATTGAGAGTCCCTACAACATTAGCCATCCCTTCCCTTACAGTCTGGTTCCTCCCCAGAGCCAAAACTGCCACACCCTTGGAGGTTAATGACCTGACAACCAACTCAAGATGAAAACTTTTGCACATAAAACGAGTGTATAAAAGCAGGAAAAGGTAACTGATCCATCAAATGTGGAGACATGAAGAAAATGTTGTAAGGAGCCCCAAAATATCAAGGAAACATGTCATCACCAAAGAAGCACATTAAGTTTCCAGCAAGTGAAACCAACACAGTGCTTGTCAAAGAATTCTACATAATTGCTTCACTGACGCTCACCAAGCTCCAAGAGAGCACAGAGACACAATTCGGGGAAATCAGGAAAACTACATGAACACATCAAGTTTAGAGACAGAAACTTTATTTTATTTTACTCATTTATTTTTTAAACTAGAGGCCTGGTGCACGAATTCGTGCACCGATGGGGTCCCTCGGCCTGGCCTGCGAGATCAGGCCAAAACCGGCTCTCCAACATCCCCCAAGGGGTCCCGGATTGCGAGGGGGGCAGGCCAGGCCGAGGGACCCCACCGGTGCACAGTAGGGGCCAGGGAGGGACGCAGGAAGTTGGCCAGCTGGGGAGGGACCATGGGAGGGCTTCAGGGCGTGTCCAACCCGTCTCACTCAGTCCCGATCAGCCGGACCCCAGCAGCAAGCTAACCTACCAGTTGGAGCATCTGCCCCCTGGTGGTCAGTGCATGTTACAGCAAGCGGTTGAGAGGCCTTAGCATATCATTAGCATATTACTCTTTGATTGGTTGAATGGATGACCAGACAATTAAACACTTAGCATATTAGGCTTTTATTATATAGGATATGCTTTATTGATTTTAGAGAGAAAAGATGGGAGAAAGAGAGAGAGAGCAACATCAATGTCAGAGAGAAACATTGATCAGCTGCCTCCCTCAAGCTCCCCAAGCAGGCAACCAGCATGAGCCCTGACCCAGAATCGAACTGGCAGCTTTTCAGCACATGGGACGTTGGTCAACCAACTGAACCACACCGGAAAATTTTTAAAAATGAAAAAATTTTAAATTTTCATATTTTTGCCCCAATGGCCAGAAGTTTTTTTTTTGTTTTGTTTTGTTTTTTACATGTGGCAGATAGAAACTGGTAGGGATATCTAGGCTGTAAAAATACCCTGAGGAGCAAGTGGGCTCGGCTCCATACAAGGCCCCCAACCAAACTCTAGCTGTAAAAACTAGCGGCAATTGAAGCTAAGAGCTGCTGGAGTCCCAGCAAGTTCCTCTTAAAAAGCGCACACAGGGCCCTGGCTACATAGCTCAGTTGGTATATCAAGTTTGCAGGTTTGACCCCGATCAAGGCACATACAGGAAACAATCCATTAATGTGTAAATAAGTGGAACAACAAATCAAAGCTTCTCTCTCCCTCACTACTTCTCTCCCTCTCTAAAATCAATCCATCAATAAATAAAAATTTTTTTGAAAAGGCCCACACGGGGACTTAGATGGGGAGTCCGGTATCAGAAAGAGAGCTGGGGGCAGCCTTCTCCCTGATAGAAGTGCTGGTAGAGGCCATTGTTGTTTCTGAGCCCTTCCCCACAGAGCCAGCAGGTGGGCACCCTATCTGAGACTCCATCCATCTACCTCACACTGTTCGCTTCGCCCTTTTTCTTCCCTGAAGCAGCACCCACTCAACTTTCAGGGCCACCCAAGCTGTTTCCAGTAGCTTTTCCACACAAAGAAGCTGTCTTGGCTCATGCTTCAGATTCTCCTCTACAATTTCTCACACAAGCAGCATCTGGCCTCAAGTGTGCCCCATACCGCTCCCTAAGTGGCCTTGACCATGACAATTCTGCAATTCCTGGCACAAAGAGGCCCTAGAAAATGCCACCTAAAGGAAGGGATCAAAACAAGTACCGTGCACCCTCCGCTGCCTTCCCTCTGAGGTTCGACAGTCTGTTTGATGCTTCTATGTCTCTGCATCTATTTTTTTTTTTAATATATTTTATTGATTTTTTTACAGAGAGGAAGGGAGAGGGATAGAGAGTTAGAAACATCAATGAGAGAGAAACATTGATCAGCTGCCTCCTGCACAACCTCCACTGGGGATGTGCCCGCAACCAAGGTACATGCCCTTGACCAGAATCGAACCTGGGACCTTTCAGTCCTCAGGCCAACGCTCTATCCACTGAGCCAAACAAGTTAGGGCTCTGCATCTATTTTTGTTCATCGGTTTATTTTGTTTTTTAGATTCCACATATAAGTGAGATCATGTGATACTTATATTTCTCTGATTGGCTTATTTCACTTAACATAATGCTCTCCAGGTCCATCCATGCTATTGTAAATGGTGGGATGAGATCAACCAATGAACTTGTATGCATATATGTATCACCCATAGTGAAGGCAAAGGATGAGGGGTAGGGGGAGGTTGGAAGAGGTCAGTGGGGAAACAAAGGGAGATATGTAATAGTTTCAACAACAAAGATTTTTAAAAAAATAGAAAGAAAAAAAAGAACCATGGATCTGAGCACACTGACCTGGCCAGGGAGGGGGCAAGCATGGTGGACGGCATTAGACTCAGGGCATCCCGTCCCTGAGAGGAGTTCAGTGCGGCAGCTATTGGGGCTGCAGCAGAGAGAAGAGGGCAGGGCCTGGGGTCCCCAGGGGAGCACGTGGGATCCACAGAGCAGCCTCTGGGGAAAGGAGGGGGAGGCAGGGCAGACCTAGTCCAAGTCCCTGGTGAGAGGGCGAGAGTCTTACCCAGAGAGGATGCGAGGGCCAAGTTCTCCAGCATCACATCGCGGTACAGGCATCTCTGCGCCTCATCCAGGAGCCCCCACTCCTCCCGGGAGAAGTACACGGCCACGTCGTCAAAGGTCACACGGGCCACGTCGTCAAAGGTCACACGGGCCTGGGGAGATGGGGACGGAGGACACCACACACGCTGTCTTTCTGAGACCCTCCCAGCCCATCCCCTCACACACCTGCCACGGCTCCTCCTCCTCCAGGCCGCCTCCCGCCCAGGAGACACGAGGCCCTGGGGACCCGGATGTCTGCTCACCTATTAGGGTTCCATAGTAACTGTGTTTATTTTTATTTTTATAATATATTTTATTGGTTTCAGAGAGGAAGCGAGAGGGAGTCAGACAGAAACATCCATGATGAGAGAGAACCATTGCTTGGCTCCCTCCTGCACTGCCCTATTGGGATTGCAGCCTGCAACCCGGGCACCTGCCCTGACAGGAAATGGAACCTTCACCTCCTGGTTCATAGGTCAAAGCCCAACCTCTGAGCAACGCCGGCCAGGCCATAGTGACTGTTTAGCCCTCAGCAAGGGCCGTGGGGACACACAGATGCCACCCGAGCTGAGGGCCAGCCCTAGGGGCCCTCCCGCCGGCAAAGCAACTCCCTGCCCTACACAGCCGGAGGGGCCCTGCGTCCCCTGGTCCCCACACCAGGGCCTGGGCGCCATCAGCTCACACCGCCTCCTCGCGGGCACCCCGTTCTGCACCCGCTGCCTCCCTATTACCCCCAGTCCCTGTCCCACTCCCAGCCCTGCTGCCTCCCTGCCCCGCGTCCCAGACACCCCTCCCCCATCAACCCTGTCCGTCACACACACCCCTCCCCCCTCACTCGGGTCCCTCACACACACCCCTCCCCCACCACCGGGTCCGTTACACACACCTCTCCCCCCTCATCCGGGTCCGTCACACACACCCCTCCCCCCTCATCCGAGTCCGTCACACACACCTCTCCCCCCCTCACCCGGGTCCATCCCAGTCACCCCTCCCCCTCCACCGGGTCCGTCACACACACCCCTCCCCCCTCACCTGGGTCCGTCACACGCACCCCTCACCCCTCACCCCGGTCCGTCACACACACCTCTCCCCCCTCATCTGGGTCCGTCACACACACTTCTCCCCCCTCATCCGGCTCCGTCACACACACCCCTCCCCCCTCACGCGGGTCCGTCACACACACCCCTCCCACCTCCCCCGGGTCCGTCACACACACCTCTCCCCCCTCATCCGGGTTCGTCACACACACCTCTCCCCCCTCATCCGGGTCCGTCACACACACCTCTCCCCCTCATCCGGGTCCTTCACACACACCTCTCCCCCCTCATCCGGCTCCGTCACACACACCCCTCCCCCCTCACCCGGGTCCGTCACACACACCTCTCCCCCCTCACCGGGTCCGTCACACACACCTCTCCCCCCTGACCCAGGTCCGTCACACACACCTCTCCCCCCTCACCCGGGTTCGTCACACACACCTCTCCCCCCTCACCCGGGTCCGCCACACACACCCCTCCCCCCTCACCCGGGTCCCTCACACACACCTCTCCCCCCTCACCCGGGTCCGTCACACACACCTCTCCCCCCTCACCCGGGTCCGTCACACACACCCCTCCCCCCTCACCCGTGTCCCTCACACACACCTCTCCCCCCTCACCCGGGTCCGTCACACACACCTCTCCCCCCTCACCCGGGTCCCTCACACACACCCCTCCCCCCTCACCCGGGTCCGCGCTCACGGCGCCCAGTGACTCACACGTTCAACACCGTCAGCCACGACCCCCGCCCTGAGGGGCCCACCGCCAGGAGCGGTCCCGAGGGAGGCCCGGAAGTCCCCCCTGCGGCCCCCCCTTTCCTGCCCCATCGGGCACCAGAGGGGCGCGGGCCCCTCAGACGCCCACACCCCCTTCCCACCCGGCGGACCTGCTGGCGCCTCAGGAGCCCGACCCGCCTCTCTGCTCTCGGCCTTCCCCACGGACGCGGGGCCCGGGCTGCGGGGCGCCCGCCCCGGGCTGCGGGGTTCGGGGTGGGGAGGCGGGGCGGCCCCGGGGACACGCTCACCTCAGCCGGGCGCCTCGGCGCGGGCGCCGCCATCGGACTCTCTGGGCGCAGCGGGCGGGGCCGGCGGGGAGGAGGGGACCCCGTCACCCCCCTGAAGCGGGTCCCTCGCGGGGTCGCCGAGCGTCACAATCGTGAGCTTCCCACCGGCGTCGGTGCTGCGGGAACGCCGACTCCTTCCCGCCTCCGGTCCTGTCACCTCCCTCCCAGGTGAAGCCGGAAAAAAACGCCTGAGCGAGGACCCCGCCCATCTAGCCCCGAGCCGGGCAACAGCCCGCTCTGTCATTGGCTGCTGTGGGCGCTGCGCCTTCTGGGTAATGTAGTTCGCAGGCTCTAGAGGCGGCATGGAGAAATCATCCATTGGGGTCTCCCAGGAGGAATTCCTACTGGGGGGGGGGGGGGGGAATCCTGCAAAGGCGCTGTTCCCACCTCCTGAGAGGGGCTTTGTTCACGGTCATGGCAATGTCAGGAACGTCCAATACTACCTTGTTTTTATTTTTTTTAAAATATATTTTAAAAACAAAAACAAAAATAAATAAAAAATAAAAAATAAATATATTTTATTTAATTTTTTATTTTTATTTTTATTTTTTTTAAATATATTTTATTGATATTTCACAGAGAGGAAGGGAGAGGGATAGAGTTAGAAACATTGATGAGAGAGAAACATCGATCAGCTGCCTCCTGCACACCTCCCACTGGGGATGTGCCCGCAACCAATGTACATGCCCTTGACTGGAATCGAACCCAGGACCCTTCAGTCCACAGGCTGACGCTCTATCCACTGAGCCAAACCGGTTTCGGCAATACTACTTTATTTTTATTTTTTTTTTAAATATATTTTATTTTTATTTTTATTTTTAAATATATTTTATTGATATTTTACAGAGAGGAAGGGAGAGGGATAGAGAGTTAGAAACATCGATGAGAGAGAAACATCGATCAGCTGCCTCCTGCACACCTCCCACTGGGGATGCGCCCGCAACCAAGGTACATGCCCCTGACCGGAATCGAACCCAGGACCCTTCAGTCCGCAGGCCGACGCTCTATCCACTGAGCCAAACCGGTTTGGGCAATACTACTTTATTTTTATTTTTATTTTTTTTAAATATATTTTATTTTTATTTTTATTTTTAAATATATTTTATTGATATTTTACAGAGAGGAAGGGAGAGGGATAGAGAGTTAGAAACATCGATGAGAGAGAAACATCGATCAGCTGCCTCCTGCACACCTCCCACTGGGGATGCGCCCGCAACCAAGGTACATGCCCCTGACCGGAATCGAACCCAGGACCCTTCAGTCCGCAGGCCGACGCTCTATCCACTGAGCCAAACCGGTTTCGGCAATACTACTTTATTTTTATTTTTATTTTTTTTTTAATATATTTTATTTTATTTTTTATTTTTATTTTTTAAATATATTTTATTGATATTTCACAGAGAGGAAGGGAGAGGGATAGAGAGTTAGAAACATCGATGAGAGAGAAACATCCATCAGCTCCCTCCTGTACACCTCCTACTGGGGATGTGCCCACAACCAAGGTACATGCCCTTGACCGGAATCGAACCTGGGACCCTTGAGTCCACAGGCTGACGCTCTATCCACTCAGCCAAACTGGTTAGGGCAATACTACCTTATTTTTTAAAAAATATATATTTTTGTGTGTTGATTTCAGAGAGAGGGAGAGATAGAACAATGATAAGCCCCAGCCTTTGCTCAGTGGATGGAGCGTCAGCCTTCGGACTGAAGGGTCCCAGGTTTGATTCCAGTCAAGGGCACAGGCCCTGGTGAAGCATCCATCTATCCTATCTAATAAAAGAGTAATATGCAAATTGACCATCACTCCAACACACAAGATGGCTGCCCCCATGTGGTCAAAGATGATTGTCCCCATGTGGACACAAGGTGGCCAGCAGGGGAGGGCAGTTGGGAGGAACAGGCCTCTAGGGGAGAGCAGTTAGGGGTGACCAGGCCTGCAGGGCAGAGCAGTTGGGGGGGAACCAGGCCTGCAGGGGAGGGCAGTTAGGGGTGCCCAGGCCTGCAGGGGAGCAGTTAGGCATCAATCAGGCTGGCAGGGGAGTGGTTAGGGGGTGATCAGGCTGGCAGGCAGAAGCGGTCAGGGCAATCAGGAAGGCAGGCAGGCGAGCAGTTGGGAGCCAGCAGTACTGGATTGTGAGAGGGATGTCCGACTGCCCGTTTAGGCCCGATCCCGTTTAGGCCCGATCCTGGTAGGCAGTTGGACGTCTGGGCTGAGGGACACCCTGTCCCATGCACGAATTTTGTCCACTGGGCCTCTAGTATATGTATATAAAAGTCTAAGCGACCATTAGGACTGACCAAATAGAACGCCTGAAATGACTGGTCAACCAGTCACTGTCATGAACACTGACCACCAGGGGGCAGACGCTCAATGCAGGAGCTGCCCCCTGGTGGTCAGTGCGCTCCCACAGCCAACCTCCCATGATCCGTTCCCCCCCCCCCCCCCCCCCCCCGCCCGCCAGTTTATCAACCTCCCATGGCTCCTTCCCCTGGCTGGCTGGCCCCCCATAGACCCCTATCTCCAGCCACGCGGAGGGATCCCACCTTTGCACCAATTTGTGCACTGGGCCTCTAGTCTTATATAAAAACTGCTGTTTGAAATTTTTTTTTTTTTTTAATATATTTTATTGATTTTTTACAGAGAGGAAGGGACATGAATAGAGAGTTAGAAACATCAATGAGAGAGAAACACTGATCAGCTGCCTCCTGCACACCTCCTACTGGGGATGTGCCCGCAACCAAGGTACATGCCCTTGACCGGAATCGAACCTGGGACCCTTGAGTCCCCAGGCCCACACTCTATCCACTGAGCCAAACCAGTTAGGGCCTGTTTGAAATTTTAACTCCTGCTATTTGGCTTCTGTAAATGCTTGCTTGCTTAAATAATAAGGAAAATAAGACTACTCCCACTTCAGAGAGGCATTAAACCTTCCCAGGACAAAGTTATCGGTGCTGGCACCAGGCCAGGCCTCTGGTTGAGGTCTCAAGGCCCCAGCACATACGGGCTCTTTAAGAACTTGCAAAGGGGCCCAGAAACACCCCATATTTGGGAGACAAAGAAGGTAAAAACATATAAATAGGGAAAGTTCCTCCATGTTGGGGCCCAGAATTTGAGAGACATTTTCCTCTGGACCCGGGCATAATAAATGTAACAACATCTCTCTAAGTACTGCTTGGTTCTTCTCTGGTTTTCTATAACACTGGTTTCAGGTCCATCCTCAGTGGAGGGCATGCAGGAGGAAGCTGATCAATGATTCTCTCATCATTGATGTTTCTATCTCCCTCTCCCTTCCTCTCTGAAATCAATAAAAAAAAAAAATACTTAAAAAAAAAAAGAGCCCTAACCGGTTTGGCTCAGTGGATAGAGCGTCGGCCTGTGGACTGAAGGGTCCCGGGTTCGATTCCGGTCAAGGGCATGTACCTGGGTTGCGGGCACATCCCCAGTGGGGGGCGTGCAGGAGGCAGCTGATCGATGTCTCTCTCTCATCGATGTTTCTGGCTCTTTGTCCCTCTCCCTTCCTCTCTGTAAAATATCAATAAAATATATTAAAAAAAAAAAAAAAAGAGCCGAGACCGGTTTGGCTCAGTGGATAGAGCGTCGGCCTGCGGACTGAAGGGTCCCGGGTTCGATTCCGGTCAAGGGCATGTACCTTGGTTGCGGGCACATCCCCGGTGGGGGGTGTGCAGGAGGCAGCTGATCGATGTTTCTCTCTCATCGATGTTTCTGGCTCTCTGTCCCTCTCCCTTCCTCTCTGTAAAATATCAATAAAATTAAAAAAAAAAAAAAAGAAAAAAGAAGCAACGCCCTGGCCTGTGTGCCTCAGTTGATTGGAGCATTTGTTCCCAAAGGTCGCAGTTCATTTCCCCATCAGGGCACAAGCCTCAGTTGCTGCTCCATCCACAGGAGGGGGTGTGCAGGAGACAGCTGATTGATGTTCCTCTGCATTTCAGAACCAACAACCCCTTTCCACTGGGCACAGACCTGCTGGTGCCTCAGGAGCCCCAACCCTCCTCTCTGCCCTCGACCTTCCTCACGGATGCAGGCCTGGGCTGCAGGAGGGACTGGCACCCACCCCTAGGGCTGCAAGGTTGGAGGGGGGAGGCGGGGAGGCTCTGAAATGATCTTTCTCCCTTCTTCTCTCTCTAAAATCAAATTTAAAAAAATATAAAAGTCAATCAAAACATATCCTCAGGTGAGGATTAAGAAAAAGTTAAAAGTTTTTTTGAACAATAACATAATAATAGAAACAGCCCTAGCTGGTTTGCCTTACTGGTTAGAGCTTCGGCCTGCAGACTGAAGGGTCCCCAGTTGGATTCTGGTCATGGGCACATGCCGGGGTTGCTGGCTCGATCCCCAGTGGGGGGCATGTAAGAGGTAGCCAATCGATTCTCTCCTCCCTTCCTCTCTGAAATAAATAAAAATATATTTTAAAAATAATAATAGAGCCCTAACTGGTTTGGCTCAGTGGATAAGAGCATCAGCCTGCGGACTGAAGGGTCCCAGGTTCAATTCCGGTCAAGGGCATGTGCTTTTTTTTTTTTTTTCCTTAATATATTTTATTGATTTTTTACAGAGAGGAAGGGAGAGGGATAGAGAGTTAGAAATATCAATGAGAGAGAAACATCGATCAGCTGCCTCCTGCACACCCCACAATGGGGATGTGCCCACAACCAAGGTACATGCCCTTGACCAGAATCGAACCCGGGACCCTTGCGTCGGAAGGCCGATGCTCCATCCACTGAGCCAAACTGGTCAGGGCAAGGGCATGGACCTTGGTTGCCGGCACATCCCCAGTAGGGGGTGTGCAGGAGGCAGCTGATCCATGTTTCTCTCTCATCGATGTTTCTAACTCTCTATCCCTCTCCCTTCCTCTCTGTAGAAAATCAATAAAATATATATATTTTAAAAAGTTTTAAAATATATTTAGAAAAAAAATAATAGAAACACTACTTTCACAGGCTTGTCCAGTAGCAAACCCAGCAGGCCAGCCTGGAGAACCGCCAGGCAAGCCCCAGAGCGCTTGGAACTACATTACCCAGAAGCTCATGCGCCAGGTTGAGCCAATGACACATCAGAATGTGATCCTCTCCGTGTGACGTCCCCGTAGGGGGCGGGGCGATCGCGGCCCTCCTCTGGGCGGGCATTTTTGCAGGTTCCGCGGGGTCCGCTGGGATCAAGGGGTCGGGAATTTGAAGAGGCAAGAAAGGGGTCGTGGTCCCCGCCGCACAGACGCGGGTGTGAGGCTCGGCGACCCCACGAGGTCCCCCTCTTCGCCCGCCGCCCCGCCCGCTCCGCCTCCGCAGAGTCCGATGGCGGCGGCCGCGCCCAGGCGCCGGGCTGAGGTGAGCGTGTCCCCGGGACCTCCCCGCCTTCCCGCCTCCCCCACCCGACCCCGCAGCCCGGGCCCCGGGTCCGTGAGGAAGGTCGAGGGCAGAGAAGAGGGTTGGGGCTCCTGAGGCGCCAGCAGGTCCGTGCCCGGTGGAAAGGGATTTTTCGCGCCCGAAATCCCAGCGCCCTTCTGGCGCCTGAGGGTGAAGGGAAGACATCCGGGTCCCCAGGTCTGTGACGGACCCGGGTGAGGGGGTACAGGTGTGTGTGACGGACCCGGGGGAGGGGGGAGAGGTGTGTGACGGACACGGGTGAGGGGGGAGAGGTGTGCGTGACGGACCCGGGGGAGGGGGGAGGGGTGTGCGTGACGGACCCGGGTGAGTGGGGAGGGGTGTGCGTGACGGACCCGGGTGAGGGGGGAGAGGTGTGCGTGACGGACCCGGGGGAGGGGGGAGGGGTGTGCGTGACGGACCCGGGTGAGGGGGGAGGGGTGTGTGTGACGGACCCGGGTGAGGGGGTACAGGTGTGTGTGACGGACCCGGGTGAGGGGGGAGAGGTGTGTGTGACGGACCCGGGTGAGGGGGGAGAGGTGTGTGTGACGGACCCGGGTGAGGGGGGAGAGGTGTGTGTGACGGACCCGGGTGAGGGGGGAGAGGTGTGTGTGACGGACACGGGTGAGTGGGGAGAGGTGTGTGTGACGGACCCGGGTGAGGGGGGAGAGGTGTGTGTGACGGACACGGGTGAGGGGGGAGAGGTGTGCGTGAGGGACCCGGGTGAGTGGGGAGGGGTGTGCGTGACGGACCCGGGTGAGTGGGGAGGGGTGTGCGTGACGGACCCGGGTGAGGGGGGAGAGGTGTGCGTGACGGACCCGGGGGAGGGGGGAGGGGTGTGCGTGACGGACCCGGGTGAGGGGGGAGGGGTGTGTGTGACAGACACGGGTGAGTGGGGAGAGGTGTGTGTGACGGACCCGGGTGAGGGGGGAGAGGTGTGTGTGACGGACCCGGGTGAGGGGGGAGAGGTGTGTGTGACGGACACGGGTGAGGAGGGAGAGGTGTGTGTGATGGACCCGGGGGAGGGGGGAGGGGTGTGTGTGACGGACCCGGGGGAGGGGGGAGGGGTGTGTGTGATGGACCCGGGGGAGGGGGAAGGGGTGTATGTGACGGACCCGGGTGAGGGGGGAGAGGTGTCTGTGACGGCCCCGGGGGAGTGGGGAGAGGTGTGTGTGAATGACACGGGTGAGGGGGGAGAGGTGTGCGTGACGGACCCGGGGGAGGGGGGAGGGGTGTCCGTGACCTGCACGGGGGGAGGGGGGAAGGGTGTCTGTGATGGACCCGGGTGAGGCTGGGAGGTTGGGCTTTGACCTATGAACCCGGAGGTGAAGGTTCCATTTCCTGTCGGGGCAGGTGCCGGGGTCCCAGTAGGGGGAGCGCAGGAGGGAGCCAAGCAATGGTTCTCTCTCATCGTGGATGTTTCTGTCTGATTCCCTCTCACTTCCTCTCTGAAACCAATAAAATATATTTTAAAAATAAAAATAAACACAGTCACGTGGAACCCTAGTCAGTGAGCAGACATCCGGGTCCCCAGGGCCTGGTGTCTCCTGGGCGGGAGGCCGCCTGGAGGAGGAGGAGCCGTGAGCAGGTGCGTGAGGGGATGGGCTGGGAGGGTCTCAGAAAGACAGCGTGTGTGGTGTCCTCCGTCCCCATCTCCCAGGCCCATGTGACCTTTGACGACGTGGCCGTGTACTTCTCCCGGAAGGAGTGGGGGCTCCTGGATGAGGCGCAGAGACGCCTGTACCGCGACGTGATGCTGGAGAACTTGGCCCTCGCATCCTCTCTGGGTAAGACTCTCGCCCTCTCACCAGGGACTTGGACTAGGGCCAGGGGTGGGCAAACTTTTTGACTCGAGGGCCACCATGGGTTCTTACACTGGACTGGAGGGCCGGAACAAAAGCATGGATGGAGTGTTTGTGTGAACTAATATAAATTCAAAGTAAAGGAGCAGAGGGGAGAGCAAGAGAACCGGATAGAACAGCCGGATCCGGCCCGCGGGCCGTAGTTTGCCCACTGCTGGCCCTAGTCACTAGGCTCTGCCCTGCCTTCCCCTCCTTTCCCCAGAGGCTGCTCTGTGGACCCCACGTGCTCCCCTGGGGACCCCAGGCCCTGCCCTCTTCTCTCTGCTGCAGCCCCAATAGCTGCTGCAATGAACTCTCCTCATAGGGACGGGATGCCCTGAGCCTAATGCTGTCCACCATGCTTTTCCCCTCCCTGGCCCGGGCCATGTGTCCAGATCGAAGGTCTTTTGTTGTTGTTGTTGTTTTAAATATTTTTATTGATTTCAGGGAGGTAGGGAGAGAGAGAGAGAGAGAAACATCAGTGATGAGAGTTATTATTATTTTTAAAATATATTTTATTGATTTTTTACAGAGAGGAAGGGAGAGGGATAGAGTTAGAAACATTGATCAGCTGCCTCCTTGCACACCCCCTACTGAGGATGTGCCCACAACCAAGGTACATGCCCTTGACCAGAATCGAACCTGGGACCCTTCAGTCCGCAAGCTGTCGCTCTGTCCACTGAGCCAAACCGGTTAGGGCACTGATGAGAATTATTGATCAGCTACCTCCTGCATGCCCCACACTGGGGATGGAGCCTGTAACCCTGGCATGTGCCCTGACCAGGAATGGAACCTTGACCTCCTGGCTCATAGTTTGATGCTCAACTACTGATCAACATTGGTGGAGCCAAGGTCCTTCTTTTGATCACTTCCTTTAGCTGAATTGTAGGCATTGTCCTGGTCACTTACGTACACCAGGGGCTGTTTTTTAATACCCTTTGGCAGGGTTTATAGTTTCCTTAGTTCTCTTTTTTTGTTGTTTATTTGTTTTTGTTCCAGTGTTGCTGATCTGTAAAATGGTATATATTTAAATTGTACAGCCGAAACTGGTTTGGCTCAGTGGGTAGAGCGTCGGCCTGCGGACTGAAGGGTCCCGGGTTCGATTCCGGTCAAGGGCATGTACCTTGGTTGCGGGCACATCCTCAGTGGGAGGTGTACAGGAGGCAGCTGATCGATGTTTCTCTCTCATCGATGTTTCTAGCTCTCTATCCCTCTCCCTTCCTCTCTGTGAAATATCAATAAAATATATTTAAAAAAAATAAAAATAAATTGTACAATGTGGTGATTTGATATCCTATCTAATAAAAGAGTAATATGCAAATTGACCTTGCCTCTGCTACACCCACAAGCCACGCCCACAAGAAAATCAGGAGTGAGTATGCAAATTAACGCAACCAAGATGGCGAGTAAGAGGCTTGGGTTTCCCCGGCAATGGAGGAAGCCAAGCTTCCCGCACACCCTGGCTGGCCCAGGGCTCCACTCAAGGCTACATAGTTTCAATGATACAAGATAAATAAATCCCAACAAAAAGGGCGGAAGCCACGGAGCTGGAGAGAGCAGGAGGCTTGAGTTGCCCCGGCGATGGAGGAAGCCAAGCTTCTGCAGCCCTGGCCTGCCTTGGCCTCCGCTCAAGGCTACAAAGTTTCAATTATAGAAGATAAATAAATCCCAACACAAATGGCTGCTGCCACAGAGCAAGCAGAAGGCTTGGCTCCACTCCAGGCTACAAAGTTTCAATTGTAGAAGATAAATAAATCCCAGATACCAGGGCCTCCCCTTTGGTCGCCAGGGGGCGTGGCCAGCCTGCAAACCACCACAGGTCCCTCGCCCAGGCCACCCCACGCCGCAAGGGAACCCCCACCCTGATCCGGGACACCCTTCAGGGCAAACCAGCTGGCCCCCACCCATGCACCAGGCCTCTATCCTATCTAATAAAAGAGTAATATGCAAATTGATCATCACTCCAACACACAAGATGGCTGCCCCCATGTGGACACAAGATGGCCGCCACAATATGGCCAGCAAGGGAGGGCAGTTGTGGGCGATCAGGCCAGCAGGGGAGGGCAGTTGGGAGGGACCAGGCCTGCAAGGGAGGGCAGTTGGTGGCAATCAAGCCTGCAGGGGAGGGCAGTTAGGGGTGACCAGGCCAGCAGAGGAGGGAAGTTGGGGGCGACCGGGCCTGCAGGGAAGGGCAGTTGGAGGCAACCAGGCCCGCAGGGGAGAGGAATTGGGGTGACCAGGCCTGTAGGGGAGGGCAGTTAGGGGCAAACAGGCTGGGATCGGGCCTAAACGGGCAGTTGGACATCCCTCGAGGGGTCCCAGATTGGAGAGGGTGCAGGCTGGGCTGAGGGACACACCCCCCCCCCCGCACGAATTTCGTGCACCGGGCCTTTAGTATATATATATATATATATATATATATATATATATATATATATATATGTGTGTGTGTGTGTGTGTGTGTGTGTGTGTATATATATGTATATGTATATGTATATGTATATGTATATGTATATGTTGTGAAATAATTGCCATAGTGAAGTTGATGAACACTTCTATCAATTGAATTACTTTTGTTTGTTTGTTCGGTAATAGCACTTAAGATACCCTCTCGCAAAAACTTTTTTGTGTAAAATACAGTATTATTAACTATAGTCACCATGTTTTACATTAGATCCTCAGAACTTACTCATAACTGAAGTTTTGTGCCTTTTCATCAATAACTCCTCATTTCTTTTCATGGCCCTGACATTCGACTCTGTGAGTTCAACTTTTTTTTCTTCAGATTCCACATCTAAGTGATATCATACAGTGCACATATATATATACATATATTTGTAATCCTTTTCAGTGAATATTTCTGTTGATTTATTGATAGTTGAAGGAAGGGGTGGGAGAGAGAGAGAGAGAGATCAATGTGAAATAGACACATCAATTGGTTACCTCACACACACTCCCTAATGCTGTAACCACTGAGCAACTCTGGCCAGAGACACCAGTATTTATCTTTCCATTACTGGCTTTTTTTTTTTTTTTTAAATATATTTTATTGATTTTTTACAGAGTGGAAGGGAGAGGGATAGAGAGTTAGAAACATCGATAAGAAAGAAACATCGATCAGCTGCCTCCTGCACACTCCCCACTGGGGATGTGCCCGCAACCAAGGTACATGCCCTTGACCGGAATCGAACCTGGGACCCTTCAGTCCGCAGGCCGACGCTCTATCCACTGAGCCAAACCGGTTTCGGCACTGGCTTATTTTATGTAGCATAATGCCCTCCAGGTTCACTCAAGTTGTTGCATATGGCAGGGTATTTTTTCCTCTCCTTTTTTATTTTTATTTTTCATTTTCATTTCTTTCAGGTGGGGGCCAGATATTCTTTTTTTAAAATATATATTTTATTGATTTCAGAGAGGAAGGGAGAGGGAGATAGAAACATCAGTGATGAGAATCACCAATTGGCTGCCTCCTCCACGCCCCCTACTGGGGATCGAGCCCAGCAACTGGGGCATGTGCCCTTGACCAGAATCTAACCTGGGACCCTTCAGTCTGCAGGCCGAAGCTCCATCCAGTGAGCCAAACCAGTCAGGGCAAACCTATGTTTCTATGAAAATTGAAGCTTTTGCCCTAACTGTTTTGGCTCAGTGGATAGAGCATTGGCCTGAGGACTGAAGGGTGCCAGGTTCGATTCCGGTCAAGGGCATGTACCTTGGTTGCGGGCACATCCCCAGTAGGAGGTGTACAGGAGGCAGCTGATCGATGTTTCTCTCTCATCGATGTTTCTAACTCTCTATCCCTCTCCCTTCATCTCTGTAAAAAATCAATAAAATACATATATTTTTTAAAAGAAAATTGAAGCTTTTGGTTTTTTTGCGGACCACATGAACTTAAACCTTGTTTATTTGGCCCATGTTAGCCTTTGAGTTTGACATCCTTGGTATACAAGCATTTCTTTCTCTTTACATGTTTCCTAACATTTACCTGTTGCCTTTTGGTGATAATCTTTTTTTCTACTTTTTAAAAAAAACATATTTAATATATTTTTATTGATTTCAGAGAGGAAGGGAGAGAGAGAAACATCAATGATGAGAAAGAATCATTGATTAGCTGCCTCCTGTGCGCCCCCTACTGGGGATCAAGCCTACAACCCAGGCCTGTGCCCTTGACCAGAATCGAACCTGGGACCCTTCAGTCCACAGGCCAACAATCTCCAGCCGTGGGCAAACTACGGCCCGCGGGCCGGATCCGGCTGCTCTATCCGGTTCTCTTGCTCTCCCCTCCGCTCCTTTACTTTGAATTTATATTAGTTCACACAAACACTTTATCCATGCTTTTGTTCCGGCCCTCCGGTCCAGTTTAAGAACCCATTGTGGCCCTCGAGTCAAAAAGTTTGCCCATCCCTGGTAGGGCAACATTTTATATTTATCCTGTATTTTGTTGTCATTGCCAGTAGCAAACCCCATTTCTACTTTTCCTTCCTCACTGTTGCTATTTTGCTGGCTAGTTAATCCTACTACGTTTTTACTCAGACTCCTACCCATGGAGAATCTCCACTTCTCTGGACTTCATATCTCACACATTTCTCTCATTTCTTCCTCTATTGCTCTGCAGTATTGCTCCACATGTGCCGTGAGACAAGCACGCATCCTTACGTTGTTGGCCTTGCAACACCGTTACTCGGTGGCAATTGGTTTTTCCTGGGTATAGGAAAAACCAATGTGCTTGTACACGGCCTCATGTCACCATAGGTAGAGGTTTTACAAGAATATTTCAGCAGAGGAACATGTTTTACAATAAGCCTCCCTTGTGTGTGTTACACTTATGATTATCTGCCTCTGGTGAGGGCGCCACCATTCTTTACCTTAAAGCTGTAGTCATACCGCAGCCACATTCCCAAACAGATTTTGATTCCCTTCATTGAAAATCATCACATAGACTCACTCCTAGATATGACAGATACACATTTATGATAGCATCATCTTATTTTTTTTAAATATCAATTCTTTATTGTTTGAAGTATTACGTATATCTCCTCCCCCCGCACCCCACCTTGACCTCTCCCTGGTCAATCCCACACCCCTGCATTGCCCTATTCTTATAGTCAACATATACTTCATTAGCATTTATTTACATTCAGGTCCCTGCTGTGGAGCAGAGGATTCAGACGATCCCTGTGAACAACGCGTTTCTGCAGGAGTGTCACAGTCCAGCACCTCCAAGGCAGCTCTGTCTTCCCTGACGACGCACCCCTGTGAGAGCTGTGGTCCAGTCTTGAGAGACATACTCCAGTTGGCTGAGCACCAAGGAACCCCACACAGACAGAACGTGGTCAGGTGTGGGATATGTATGAAACAATTTTATTTGGGTGCAAACTTCCAAAATCACCAGAAGCAGCACCTGGCAAAGAAGCCCTTCAGAAGCAGTGTGGACAGGGCCCTGCTGGTGAAGAAATATGAATTCCATGTTTCAGAGAAGCCCTTTACCTGTGATGAAGTTGGGAAGGACTTCCTGGCCACCTCAGAACATCTCCAGCAGCTGACGACTCACACCAGAGAGGAGCCTAACAAAACCACCCAGTGCTGGGCAATTGTACAAAACAGAAAAAGTCGCTTTACCCGGGGAGACTGTAAGAAAGCCTTCACCCCCAGAAAGACACACACTCAGGTCCCGGATGTCCACACTGGAAGACAGTGTGTTGTGCGCCGTGAACGTGGGAAAACATTCAGATATCAGTCCTCATTAGTTGTTCAGCAGAGAGTTCCCACAAGTGGAAAGCTTCTTGTGTGTGTTAAATGTGGCCAGTCTTTTAGGCGAACCTCAACCCTCAGTCAGCATCGAAGATTTCATTGTGGGCCAAGGCAGTCCAAGTGCAGCAAATGTGGGAAGTCTTTTAACCCAAAAGCTGTCCTCATTTATCCCTGGAGAAGTCACACTGGGGAAAAATGTGAGTTGTGCCGTGAATGTGCGCCATCTTTTACCCAGAGAGCCATCCTCATTCGACAGCGGACAGTTCACTCTGGAGAAAGGCGTTATGAGTGCACGCAATGTGGGAAGTACTTTAGAAGAAAATTTTACCTCATTCTGCATTGGAGAGTTCACACTGGAGAAAGGCCTCATGAATGCCGTGAGTGTGGGAAATCTTTCACCAGGAGATCAGTCCTTATTCTACACCGGCGAGTGCACACAGGAAAAAGGCCTTTTCAGTGCAGTAAATGTAGGAGGTCCTTTACCAGTAGTTCCATACTCATTCTACACCAGAGAGTTCACACAGGAGAAAGGCCTTATGAGTGCAGTGAATGTTGGAAATCCTTCAGCCAACAATCTTACCTCACTCAACATCAGAAAGTTCATAGCGGAAGACAGTCTTATGAATGTAGTGAATGTGGGAACTCTTTTACATCTGTTTTCATCCTCAATCAGCATCAGAGAGTACACAGAAAAGAAAGACCTCATCAGTGCAGTGAATGTGGGAAATCTTTTATGCTAAGACTACACCTTCATATACACCAAATAGTTCACACTGGAGTAAGGCCTTATCAGTGTAGTGAATGTGGGAAATCTTTTTCATCTGGTTCCAAGCTTAGTAATCATAAGAGAGTGCACAGTGGAGAAAGACCTTATAAGTGCAGTGACTGTGGGAAATCTTTTATCCAAAGACATCACCTTATTACACACCAGAGAGTTCACACAGGAGCAAGGCCACATCAGTGCAATGAATGTGGGGAGTTTTTTGCTTCTGGTTTTAACCTCAGAAATCATCAGAGAATTCATACAGGAGACAGGCCTTATGAGTGTAGTGAATGTGGCAAATCCTTCACCCAAAAATGTTACTTTCTTACACATCTGAGAATTCACACTGGAGAAAGGCCCTATGAGTGCAGTGTATGTGGATTATCTTTTACCACTAATTACGCCCTCCGTAAACATCAGAGAGTTCATACAAACAAAAGGCCTTATGAGTGTACTGAATGTGGGAAATCCTTTAGGACAAATTCTTACCTCATTGAACATTGGAGAGTTCACACTGGAGAAAAGCCTTATCAGTGTAGAGAGTGTGAGAAATCTTTTTCAACTGGAACAGGCCTACGTTATCATCAGAGTGTCCACACCGGATTAAAGCCTTATGAATGTAGTGAATGCGGGAAGTCTTTTCCCTGTAGCTCAGCACTCATTCGACATCAAAGAACTCACACAGGAGAAAGGCCTTATGTGTGCATTGAATGTGGGAAATCCTTTATCCGAAGACATCACCTTGTTGAACACCAACGTGTTCACACGAAGGCCTCAGGATTGTAGAGAATATGGAAGACCTACTCCCGCCCCCCCTCCCTGGGAAGTCTTTTAAGGATACTTTCTACTCCAATTAACAGTCCATAGTTCACACGGGAGAAAGGTGTTTGATTGCAAAATATATGCTAAATCCTTTAGCCATAAATCTTCCCTTAGCACCTGAGACTTAATATTGGTTAAAGTTCTCATGAGTGTAGTGAATGTATGAAATGTTTTAGGTGTATCTATGGTGTTTGTTTTTTTCTGAGAGTTCACGTAGGTTGAAGGCTGTATGTTGTAGCAAATGTGAAAAATCTTTTACCCATAGCTTGCCAGTCTTTCAGTACCTGTCAGTTCACTCAGAATGGTCTTAGGACTGCATGGAATGTGGGAAATCCTTTTCCGAAAGAATTTTCCTTATTGTACATTGTAGAGTTTGCACTAGAGACATATTTCAGACCTGCAAGGGAATGCGAAATTTTCTACCTTAATGACTCTGGAAGAATCCAGGAGAAGCCATCTGTTTGTATTCAATCTCCTATGTCTAGTTATCAAAGTTGGGAGATAACCTTTACCAGTAAGTTGTAGTGATGTGAGACGTGTGTATATATATGTTGCCATTTCTAACCTGCCATTTTCTGTTTTCAAAGCCATATCACTCTCTCACATAACTGGTTTCCACAGTTTGTGTCAGTTACCATCCTCATTTGCTCAAGGAAGCTGACTTCTCTTCTCCCATTTATTGGAGGAAATTAGGCGTGACCTCAACAGTTCACATTGGGCTCAGAGAATATGACATGAGTCTGGCTAGAGGGCCATGTTCTCCCATGAATTTTTTCAACTTCCATGTCACCTACCTGAACTGTTTCCTGCACATTGCTTTGGTTTCTACAATACTGTATAAGTCCCTACTCTGAAAGTTCTCTTTTATTTTGGTTGTTCTATTTACTATGTGGGATGTTTTATAAACATAATTTGAATCCACAAGTGGGAAGGGTGAACTTTTTAAAAAAATGTATTTGTATTGATTTCAGAGAGGAAGGGAGAAAGAGAGAAAGATAGAAACAACAATAATGAGAGAGAATCATGGAACGGTTGCCTCCTGCACGCCCCTACTGGGGATCTAGCCCACAATCCAGGCATGAGTCCTTGACCGGAATCCAAGCTGGAAACTTGTCTACAGGCCAACGCTCTAGCCACTTAAGCCAAACTAGCTAGGGCGAAGGGTGAACTGTTATATGGGGATATCCAACTTTGTGTTCTTCTTGGGGACCGTATAATGGCAACATAGAGCTCACTGGTTTTGCCAAGTTTCCATTCCTGCCAGCAACCTTCTAGGGAAGATTGCAGGGCTTTCTGGTCCTCATTTGAAGCCTGGATTCTATGAGTTTCAGGAGATTCAGAAATAACCACCCTGAGTTCGCCCAAGCTGGTTTGGCTCAGTGGATAGAGCGTCGGACTGTGGACTGAAGTGTCCCAGGTTTGATTCCGGTCAGGGGCATTTAAAAGAATTTAAAAAGGGCGGGGGCCCTAACCAGTTTGGCTCAGTGGATAGAGCATCGGCCTGCGGACTCAAGGGTCCCGGGTTCAATTCCGGTCAAGGGCATGTACCTTGCTTGCGGGCACATCCCCAGTTGGGGGTGTGCGGGAGGCAGCTGATTGATGTTTCTCATCAATGTTTCTAATTCTCTCTCCCTCTCCCTTCCTCTCTGTAAAAAAATCAATAAAATATATTTTTTTAAAAACAGGAGTCACTCTGAAGAGGGGTCAGATGTGACATTCTCAAGTGCTTCTTGGAGAAGCATGAATTTTTGCCTTGTTCCCAGGAGATAATCTCGGGGGATGTTGAGGGGAAACTGTTTCCTAGGCACTGCAAAGAACCATGTTCCTGTAGTGATTGTTCTCGCCGAACCGCTGTGGTCTTATGGGTTAGGGGGGACCACAACTGCTACGGAAACGACACTGGGTTCGTAGGGATTAGAGGAGACCTAGCCAAAGAGGTGCAATGTGCTTCTTTCAATGTAAATCCACAAATGTTTCTGTAACAGTGGCTGTGCAGGACCAGTGTGTACGCAAACATCAGATTCTCCAGGCATGCTTATCTTGTGTAGCTGACGTTTTTTGTTTCTTTCAGAGAAAATAAAAGTTGTGTGTATTCCTGTAGGGATGATCGCCTCAAGGCCATTGTTCCACAGATAGGGAAATACAGATAAAGGAATGTATGTAGTCCAGGGATGTGGCTCTTATCACCCAGCCTGCATTTTTATTTTTAAATCTTTATTGTTGAAAGTCTACAAGTGACCCACTTCAGAACAAAAGATTCACACAGGATGAGAGTGAAGGAATGGCAAAAAGTTTTCCCTGCACATTAAAACAAACAAAAGCTGGGGTAGTAATACTTCTAACAGCCTGCATTCTTTTTTGACTGACGTGTAAATGTCGTATGTTACTAAGCAATGTTTGCTGCCGCTGAGGCAATACTGACCCTCAGATAGCAATAGTAGTAAGATCCTATTCCCCCCAAAATAGTGAGACATATTTTTTTAAACATATTTTTATTGATTTCAGAGAAGAAGGGAGAGGGAGAGAAAGATAGAAACATCAGTGATAAGGATCATTGATAGGCTGGTTCCTGCACAGCCCCTACTTAGGATCTACCCCACAACCCAGGCATGTGCCCTTGACCGAAATCAAACCAGGGACCCTTCAGTCTGCAAGCTGGCACTCTATCCACTGAATCAATCTTCCTAGGGCGAGATGTTTTTTTTTAAATTTCTCTTTAAGAACAACAACAAAAAGTTGTTACTGATTTTAGAGACAGAGGGAGGGAGAGAGGAGAGAAACATGATTCATCTGCCTCCTACATGCACCTAACAGGGCATTGAGCTGGCAATCGGGACACATATACGGACCTGGAATCGAACCAGAGATCTTTCCATGCACAGGACAATGCCTGACCCAGTGAGCCAATCCGACCAGGGCCTTACTGGTGTGTTTGTTTTTTTAATCTTGAGTCATTGTTTTATAGCTTTTCAAAATTATAATTTCTATGTAATAAACTGCACATATTTCATGTGTAGTACTTGATACGTTTTGACATGCATTTAAAACTGAAAACATTCGATTATAGTCATGACCTAACCTGTGACTCTATTTTTGCCTCAGGACCTCATTATACACACACACACACACACACCCTAGAGGCCTGGTGCACGAAATTCATGCACGGGGTGGGGGGATGTCCCTCAGCCCAGCCTGCACCCTCTCCAATCTGGGATCCCTTGAGGGATGTCCAACTGCCGGTTTAGGCCCGATCCCACCAGGATCGGGCCTAAACGGGCAGTCGGACATCCTTCTCACAATCCAGGACTCCTAGCTCCCAACCGCTTGCCTTTCTGCCTGCCTGATTGCCCCTAACCACTTTTGCCTGCCAGCCTGATCACCCTCTAACCACTCCCCTGCCAGCCTGATCGATGCCTAACTGCTCCCCTGTCAGCCCGATTGCCCCTAACTGCCCTCCCCTGCCAGCCTGGTCGCCCCTAACTGTCCTCCCTTTCAGGCCTGGTCTCCCCCAATTGTCCTCCCCTGCTGGCCTGGTCACCCCTAACTGCCCTCCCTTACCAGCCTGGTCGCCCCTAACTGCCCTCCCCTGCTGGCCCAATCGCCCCAACTGCCCTCCCCTGCAGGCCTGGTCCCACCAACTGCTTGCCTCTGCCAGCCTGGTTGCCCCTAACTGCCCTCCCCTGCAGGCCTGGGTTCCCCCCAACTGCCCTCCCCTGCCAGCCATCTTGTGGTGACCATCTTGTGTACATATGGGGGCGGCCATCTTTGACCACATGGGTCGGCCATCTTGGGTGTTTGAGTGAGTCAATTTGCATATTACTCTTATTATATAGGATATATATATATATATATATGTATGTATATATATATATATATAAAATTGATTTTACAGAGAGGAAGGGAGAGGGATAGAGAGTTAGAAACATCGATGAGAGAAAAACATCGATCAGCTGCCTCCTTCTGCATCCCCCTTCCAGGAGATGGAGCCTGCAACCAAGGTGCATGCCCTTGACTGGAATCCAATCACAGACCTTCAGTCTGTGGGCCAACTCTATCCACTGAGCCCAAACTGGTTAGGGCTTCATGTTCTTTTTTTTTTTAATATATTTTATTGATTTTTTACAGAGAGGAAGGGAGAGGGATAGAGAGTTAGAAACATCGATGAGAGAGAAATACCAATCAGCTGCCTCCTGCACACCCCCGACTGGGGATGTGCCTGCAACCAAGGTACATGCCCTTGACCGGAATTGAACCTGGGACCCTTCAGTCTGCAGGCCGACGCTCCATCCACTGAGCCAAACCGGCCAGGGCGATGTTCTTTTTTTTTTTTTTCCAACCACAACCACACTGGCAGTGCTTGCCTTGTCCTTTTATAATCTCTCCCTTCCCTTCCCAATTTTCCCAGTAACTTCTTTTCCTTAGTAAAGACACCTTTGTGTTTTCTATAACGTATACAATGGGAATCATTAAATTTTTTTTTCTGGTTTACTTTGAAATTCATAAATGGCTCAGTGGTTGAGCATCGAACTATGAACCATGGGGGACACAGTTAGATTCCTGGTCTGGGCACATGCCCAGTTTACGGGCTTCATTCCCAGTAGGGAGCATGCAGGCAGCAGTCTATTCATGATTGATGTTTCTCTCTCATCATTGATGTTTCTATCTCTCTTCCTCTCTTACTTCCTGTCTGAAATAAATGAAAATATATTAAAAAAAATAAGATTGTGCCAAACCGGTTTGGCTCAGTGGATAGAGCGTCAGCCTGCGGACTGAAGGGTCCCAGGTCCGATTCCGGTCAAGGGCATGTACCTTGGTTGCGGGCACATCCCCAGTAGAGGTGTGCAAGAGGCAGCTGATCAATGTTTCTCATTGATGTTTCTAACTCTCTGTCCCTCTCCCTTCCTCTCTGTAAAATAAAAAATCAATAAAATATATATAAAAAATAAGATTGCTAAAAGGAACTACATAAGTCTTAGGATATGCACTAAAAGTTACCATACGAATAAAACAGTGTTCATCAGTGGATAGCACACATTCACTGACATAGCAAGAGAGTTTTCGTTGGAACCAGAGGCAGAGTTGTAGCTTATCCACCTGCTTCAGGGCAGACTAACAGCCTAACACTCTTCTTCCTTCCTCTCATAGCCCTACATGGAACCTTTTTTCCTGACGACACGTAATGACACAACAGAGTAATGTTTCAGGCTACATTCATTTAAAGATCAGCAACATAATCTTTCCAGCTATGTGTGGACTAGTTTTAGGTATGAATGACTATGGAATGATACAACCATTTACATAAATAGATCTGAGAGTATCTCAGTTTTTTAAAATATACATATTGATTTCAGAGAGGAAGGAAGAGAGAGATAGAAACATCAATGATGAGAATCATTGATTGGCTGCCTCCTGAACCACCCATACTGGGAATTGAGCCTGCAACCCAGACGGACCCTGGATCGTGAAATCAAACTGTGATCTGGTACATAGGTTTATGCTCAACCATTGAGCCATGCCAGCCGGGCTTTTTTTGTTGTTAATCCTTACCCAAGGATATTTTTCCATTGATTTTTTTTTTTAAGAGGGAGAGGGGGAGAGGTATGAGAAAGAAGCATCGATGTGAGAGACACATCAATTTGTTGCCTACCGCATGTGCCCTGACCAGGGCCAGGATCTATCTTGCAGCTAAGGTATGTGCCCTTGACCAGAATCAAACCCATGACCCTTCAGTCTGCTGGCCAACACTCAACCCACATAGCCAAACTATCTGGGACAGTATTCTCCTATATAATAAAAGGGTAATATGCACATTGAATGAACAGCAGAACGACTGGTTGCTCGAACGACCGGTCGTTATGACGCGCACTGACCACCAGGGGGCAGACGCTCAATGCAGGAACTGCACCCTGGCAGTCAGTGCGCTCCTATGGGGAGCTCCGCTCAGCCACAAGCGGGGCTGATGGCTGGAGAGTGCAGAGGCCATGTGAGCGGGCCTTAACCATAAGTCAGACATTCCCCGAGGGCTCCCAGACCACAAAAGGGCCCAGCCTGGGCTGAGGGACCTCTCCCCTCCAGTGCACAAAATTTCTTGCATCGGGCTTCTAGTTTCATATAGTTGGTCTTTTAAATATATTTTTATTGATTTCAGAGAGGCAGAGAGAGAGAGAGAAACATCAATGACCAGAGAGAATCACTGATTAGCTGACTCCTGCATGCCCCTATTGGGGATCAAACAGGTAACTGGGCAGGTGCCCTGATTGGGAATCAAACCATTAGCTGCTGGTTCATAGGTGGACACACAACCACTGAGCCATTCCTGCTGGACAGTATCTCATGCAGTTTTATCTTCTGGGAGTCCGCTGAGATTCATTGAGTCTGAAATCATATCTATTTGCTCTGACCGGTGTGGCTCAGTGGATAGAGTGTCAGCCTGCAGACTGAAGGGTCCCAGGTTCGATTCTGGTCAAGGGCATGTACCTTGGTGGCGGGCACATCCCCAGTAGGGGGTGTGCAGGAGGCAGCTGATCGATGTTTCTAACTCTCTATCCTCTCCCTTCCTCTCTGTAAAAAAAAAAAAAAAATCAATAAAAAATATATATTTTTAAAAATCATATCAATACAATATATATTTTTTAAAAAATCATATCTATTCTCTACTTTTAACAACCAGCAAAGCCCCTCCATTAGTTGAGGTCCACGCACCATTTGGGCTTCCCTCCCATAATGCCCAGCAGTCCAAGCTGTGGTTAAGCCCCAATAGAGAACATCACGTTTCTAGAGTTCTAGGAACTACATTACCCAGAAGGCCATGCGAGCCGATCCATTGGCATCCTGCCAGGGCGCTTCCGTGCGAGCCTGAGAGGTGGGACTTCCCGTCCCCTTCGGACCTGCCAGTCGCTGGCCTCGCGATCCCGCGCACGCGATTGGAGAAAACGAGAGACGACGCGGTGGGCGTGGCTAGAACGTCCCGCCCAGAGAAGTGGGTGTGAGGCTCCCCCAGGCGCCCGGTTCGCTGCGGTGGGAAACGGGGCGTGGACCGGGCCCTGGGCTGACCGCACCCCGCAGCTCCCCCCAGACCCTGCCCCCCCAAAGCGTCCGATGGCGACCACCCCGCCGAGGCGCCCGGCTGAGGTGAGCGTGTCCCCGGGGCCGCCCCGCCTCCCCACCCCGAACCCCGCAGCCCGGGCCCCGCGTCCGTGGGAAAGGCCGAGGGCAGAGAGGCGGGTCGGGCTCCTGAGGCGCCAGCAGGTCCGCCCGGTGGGAAGGGGGTGTGGGCGTCTGACGGGCCCGCGCCCCTCTGGTGCCTGATGGGGCAGGAAAGGGGGGGCCGCAGGAGGGACTTCCGGGCCTCCCTCGGGACCGCTCCTGGCGGTGGGCCCCTCAGGGTGGGGGTCGTGGCTGACGGTGTTGAACGTGTGAGTCACTGGGCGCCGTGAGCGCGGACACGGGTGAGGGGGGAGGGGTGTGTGTGACGGACCGGGGTGTGGGGGGAGAGGTGTGTGTGACGGACCCGGGGGAGGGGGGAGGGGTGTGTGTGACGGACACGGGTGAGTGGGGAGGGGTGTGTGTGAGGAACACGGGTGAGTGGGGAGAGGTGTGTGTGACGGACACGGGTGAGTGGGGAGAGGTGTGTGTGACGGACCCGGGTGAGGGGGGAGAGGTGTGTGTGACGGACCCGGGTGAGGGGGGAGAGGTGTGTGTGACGGACACGGGTGAGTGGGGAGAGGTGTGTGTGACGGACCGGGGTGTGGGGGGAGAGGTGTGTGTGATGGACCGGGGGGAGGGGGGAGAGGTGTGTGTGACGGACCCGGGTGAGTGGGGAGGGGTGTGTGTGACGGACACGGGTGAGGGGGGAGAGGTGTGTGTGACGGACACGGGTGAGTGGGGAGAGGTGTGTGTGACGGACCCGGGTGAGGGGGGAGAGGTGTGTGTGACGGACACGGGTGAGTGGGGAGAGGTGTGTGTGACGGACACGGGTGAGTGGGGAGAGGTGTGTGTGAGGGACACGGGTGAGTGGGGAGAGGTGTGTGTGAGGGACACGGGTGAGGGGGGAGGGGTGTGTGTGAGGGACCCGGGTGAGGGGGGAGGGGTGTGTGTGAGGGACCCGGGTGAGGGGGGAGAGGTGTGTGTGACGGACCCGGGTGAGGGGGGAGAGGTGTGTGTGAGGGACCCGGGTGAGGGGGGAGAGGTGTGTGTGAGGGACCCGGGTGAGGGGGGAGGGGTGTGTGTGAGGGACACGGGTGAGGGGGGAGAGGTGTGTGTGACGGACACGGGTGAGTGGGGAGAGGTGTGTGTGACGGACCCGGGTGAGGGGGGAGAGGTGTGTGTGACGGACCCGGGTGAGTGGGGAGAGGTGTGTGTGAGGGACACGGGTGAGTGGGGAGAGGTGTGTGTGAGGGACACGGGTGAGGGGGGAGAGGTGTGTGTGACGGACCCGGGTGAGGGGGGAGAGGTGTGTGTGACGGACACGGGTGAGGGGGGAGAGGTGTGTGTGAGGGACCCGGGTGAGGGGGGAGGGGTGTGTGTGAGGGACACGGGTGAGGGGGTACAGGTGTGTGTGACGGACACGGGTGAGTGGGGAGAGGTGTGTGTGAGGGACACGGGTGAGGGGGGAGGGGTGTGTGTGACGGACCCGGGTGAGGGGGGAGAGGTGTGTGTGAGGGACCCGGGTGAGGGGGGAGAGGTGTGTGTGACGGACCCGGGTGAGGGGGAAGGGGTGTGTGTGAGGGACACGGGTCAGTGGGGAGGGGTGTGTGTGAAGGACCAGGGTGAGGCTCAGAGGTTGGGCTTTGACCTATGAACCCGGAGGTGAAGGTTCCATTTCCTGTCAGGGCAGGTGCCCGGGTCCCAATAGGGCAGTGCAGGAGGGAACCAAGCAATGGTTCTCTCTCATCGTGGATGTTTCTGTCTGACTCCCTCTCGCTTCCTCTCTGAAATCGATAAAATATATTTTAAAAATAAAAATAAACACAGTCACGGTGGAACCCTAGTCAGTGAGCAGACATCCGGGTCCCCAGGGCCTGGTGTCTCCTGGGCGGGAGGCGGCCTGGAGGAGGAGGAGCCGTGGGCAGGTGTGTGAGGGGATGGGCTGGGAGGGTCTCAGAAAGACAGCGTGTGTGGTGTCCTCCGTCCCCATCTCCCAGGCCCGTGTGACCTTTGACGACGTGGCCCGTGTGACCTTTGACGACGTGGCCCGTGTGACCTTTGACGACGTGGCCGTGTACTTCTCCCGGGAGGAGTGGGCCCTCCTGGATGAGGCGCAGAGACGCCTGTACCGCGATGTGATGCTGGAGAACCTGGCCCTCGCATCCTCTCTGGGTAAGACCCTCACCGTCTCACCGGGGACTTGGACTGGGCTCTGCCCTGCCTCCCCCTCCTTTCGCCAGAGGCTGCTCTGTGGACCCCACGTGCTCCCCTGGGGACCCCAGGCCCTGCCCTCTTCTCTCTGCTGCAGCCCCAATGCCTGCTGCACTGAACTTCTCTCATAGGGACGGGATGCCCTGAGCCTAATGCCGTCCGCTGTGCTTGCCCCCTCCCTGGCCCCGGGCCGTGTGCCCAGATCCATGGTTCTTTTTTATTTTTTATTTATTTATTTTTTTGCTTTTTAACCAGCCTTTATTGAGCCCCAAGTCTGTGCCAAATATTTTTTTTTAAATAAATCTTTATTCAGATTATTACAATTATTTCTCCCTTTTTCCCCCATAGCTCCCCTCCACCCATTTCCCACCCCACCTTCTGCCCTTACCTACCCCCCACTGTCCTCATCCATAGGTGTATGATTTTTGTCCAGTCTCTTCATGAACCCCCCATACCCCTTTCCCCCTGAGAATTATCAGTCCACTCCCTTTCTATGCCCCTGATTCTATTATATTCACCAGTTTATTCTGTTCCTCAGGTTTTTAATTCACTTGATTTTTTGGTTCACTTGTTGATAGATATGTATTTGTTGTTCATAATTTTTATCTTTCCTTTTTTCTTCTTCCTCTTCTTTAAGAATACCTTTCAGCATTTCATATAGTACTGGTTTGGTGGTGATGAACTCCTTTAGCTTTTTCTTGTCTGTGAAACTCTTTATCTGCCCTTCAATTCTGAATGATAGCTTTGCTGGGTAGAGTAATCTTGGTTGTAGGTTCTTGCTATTCATCACATTGAAAATTTCTTGCCACTCCCGTCTGGCCTGCATAGTTTCTGTTGAGAAGTCAGCTGACAGTCGTATGGGTGCTCCCTTGTAGGTAATTAACTGTTTTTCTCTTGCTGCTTTTAATATTCTCTCTTTGTCTTTTGCTCTTGGCATTTTAATTATGATGTGTCTTGGTGTGGTCCTCTTTGGATTCCTTTTGTTTGGGGTTCTGTGGGCTTCCTGGACTTGTAAGTCTATTTCTTTCACCAGGTGGGGGAAGTTTTCAGTCATTATTTCTTCAAATAGGTTTTCAGTATCTTGCTCTCTCTCTTCTTCTGGCACCCCCATAATTCTGATGTTGGTACGCTTGAAGTTGTCCCAGAGTCTTCTTACATTATCTTCAACTTTTTGGATTTTTTTTTTTTGCTTTTTGCTTTTTCGGTTGAGTGTTTTTTGCTTCTTTGTATTTCAATTCTTTGACTTGATTCTTGTGTTCCTCTATTCTGTTTTTGGGTCTCTGTATAATATTTTTTATTTCAGTCAGTGTATGTTTAATTTCTAGTTGGTCCTTTTTCATCTCTTCGAGGGTCTCGTTATATTTATCGGCCTTTTCTAGGATATTCTTAAAAAGCCTTATAACCGTGGTTTTGAATTCTATATCCAGTCGTTTGTTTTCCTCCATTTCTTTCGTTTGTGATCTGATTCTTAGACGCCGCATTTTCACTGCTTCCCTGAGTTGGTAGATTTGTGTGCTAGGTTTCCAATATGGCCCAGTGGGTCTGCCTCCCCAGTTAACCTGAGGTGGACACTCTTGGTGCACCCCTTTGTGGACTGTGTGTACAGCCTTGTTGTAATTAAGTCTTGATTGTTGTTGGTATCACTGGGAAGAATTGACCTCCAGGCCAGTTGGCTGTAAGGATCAGCTGTGTCTATGCTGGGAGAAGTTCGGTGCTGGAGACAGCCTTATAGGATTAGACTTGCCAAATTTATTAGCCTCTGAGCTCAGCTTGGATGGGGTGGAGTCTTAGCCTTGGCTTCCCGTCAGCCTTGCCCTTGCGCGCACGTGTGTGCCTTCAGTCCTGTGCCTTCCCGGCTCCCGATTCTCCGCCCGAGAGTCCAGACTCCCCCCACAAGAGCGTGGTTCCCCAGGGGCTCGCCTGGAACTGGGGTTCACTGCAGTCAGAACTGGGGCTCAGTGCCGTCAGGAGCCTCTCACTCCCTTCCACTAGGGAAAGCCTGTGACAACCTCTGCAGCCTTTGTGCGCACTGGCGCGAGCGCACTTTCAGTCCTCCGCCTTCCCCGGCTCCCAAGTCTCCGCCGAGAGTCCAGACTCCCCCCACAAGAGCGTGGGTCCCCAGGGGCTCGCCTGGACCTGGGGTTCACTGCAGTCAGAACTGGGGCTCACTTCAGTCAGAACTGGGGTTCAGTGCCGTCAGGAGCCTCTCACTCCCTTCCGCTAGGGAAAGCCTTTGGCAACCTCCGCAGCCTTTGTGCGCACTGGCGCGAGCGGACTTTCAGTCCTCCGCCTTCCCCGGCTCCCGAGTCTCCGCCTGAGAGTCCAGACTCCCCCTGTAAGAGCGTGGGTCCCCAGGGGCTCGCCCGGAACAGGGGTTCAGTGCAGTCAGAACTGGGGTTCAGTGCGGTCGGGGGCTCCCTTCCCCCTTCCGCCAGAGAAAGTCAGCCAGGCTCTCAGCCGCCCTTCCTCTCTGCGTGCACAAAGACCCTTTGCCGTACCTCCAATTCTCTGTGAGCTTTTCTCTATCCTTCTAGTTGTAGAATTTTCACTCAGTCAGCTTTCCTGCGGTTCTGGATGGTGTCCGTTCTGTCTTTTAGTTGTAGTTTTGAAATTGTTGTGCGAGGCAGCAGTTTAGGTGTTTACCTATGCCGCCATCTTGGTTTCTCTCATCTGTGCCAAATATTGACACATACATTATTTCATTAAATCTTCATACATCATCCCTACGTATAGTTGTGGAAATTGTGGCTCCAAGACGGTGAAATGATTTGCTTTAATCGTCAGGGTAGTTAATGCTGGCTGTTACAACAAATAGCCCTCATTTCTCAGTGGCTTAGCATCCATATTTATTTCTTGCTCATGTTACAGTTTGAGGAGACCCAGGAGGCTGGTCTGGGTGAGTGTCCCGTAAGTGATGACTATGGATTTAGCTCACTGCCTTTGTAAGACCCGGACCTCTGGGACTATTTGGTTTCCATTAGTGTGCACACAGGGACAGAGAGTGTGAACAGTCACTAGGGATGCTGTAGGGGTAAGACCTGGAGTGCTGTACCATTCCATCTATACCCCATTGGTCCATGGTCCTTCTTTTGATCCCTTCCTTTAGCCAACACTTCCTAGGGCCTGCCTGTTTGAGGAATTGCAGGCATGGTCAAGGTCACTATTTTCCCGGACCTTGGGCAGTTTTTCAAGACCTTTTTCCACGGTTCCTAAAGGTTTTTTTGAAATAAGAAAAAAAGGGAGAGAGAGAGAGAGAGGTTTTCTTTTTTCTTTTGTTTTTGTTCCAGTATTGCTGATCTGTAAAATGTTATTTACTTGTTTATTCTATTTTATTAAGGTTTTTAATTGATTTTTAGAGAAAGAGGAAGGGAGAGGGAGAGAGAAAAATATCAATATGACAGAGAAACATTGATTGCTTCCTCCTACACAATCCCTACCAGGAATGGAGCCATCAACCACGGGCTTGTGTCTTGACCAGGGGAATGGAACAGCAACCTTTGAGCGCATGGGACAACACCCAGCTGCGCGACACTGGCCAGGGCAGAATGGTATATATTCAAAGGGTATGCCATGTGCTGATTCTGAATATGTATAGATTGTGAAATAATTGCCGTAGTCAAGTGAATGAACATTTCCATCACCTGATATAATAACTTTTTTTTTTTAATATATTTTATTGATTTTTTACAGAGAGGAAGAGAGAGGGATAGAGAGTTCGAAACATCGATGAGAGAGAAACATCGATCAGCCGCCTCCTGCACACCCCCTACTGGGGATGTGCCCGCAACCAAGGTACATGCCCTTGACCGGAATCGAACCTGGGACCTTTCAATCCGCAGGCCGATGGTCTATCCACTGAGCAAAACCGGTCAGGGCTGATATAATAACTTTTTAAGAAAAGAAGAATGGCCCTGGCCGGTTTGGCTCAGTGGATAGAGCATGGTGGACTGAAGGGTCCCAAGTTTGATTCCGGCCAAGGGCACATGCCGGGGTTGTGGATTTGGTCCCCAGTATGGGGCGTGCAGGTGGCTACTGATGATTCCCTCACATCATTGATTTTCCTCTCTTTCCCTCTCCCTTCCTCTCTGAAATCAATAAAAATACATTTAGAAAAGAAAAGAAGAATGCTTAACATATACTCTCCCAGTAAGTTTTAAGTGTAAAGTATATCATTATTAACTGCAAGTAGTCACCACGTTTTACATTAGACCGTCGGAACTTGTTCATCTTGTAACTGAAGGTTTGTATCTTTTGACCGATAACTCCCCATTTTCTTGGTTGCCTGGCCCTGACATTCTATTCTGTCTCTAGGAGTGTAACTGCTTTTCAGTTTAGATTCCACACCTAAGTGACATCATACAGTATTTATCTTCTGTGACTGGCTTATTTCATTTAGCATAATGCCGTCCAGATTCATTTTTTTTCTTTATTTTTCCTTTGCTTTATTTTATTTATTTTGGTGGGGTTAGGGGGATCTTCTACTTTTTCACGGGTGGATAATATGTTAAGGGTGTGTGTGCGCGTGCGCACGCACGTGTGTGTGTTTGTGTGTGTGTGTGTGTACCATCCGTTTTTGTTTCTTTTTTACCCAGTTATTCATGGATGGACACTTGTTGTTTCCATATCTTGGGTATTATGTGTAAGAATGGTGCAGTGAACATGAGAGTGCAGATATGCGTTCCTCATTCTGATTTCTTTTTGTTTCTATATATGCCAAGAAGTAGACTTGCTGGCTTATACGGTAGTTCTATTTTATGTTATTTGAGGTGTTTCGATACTCTTTCATAATGCCTTTAAGAATCTATATTCCCACCAACAGTGTACAAGTGTTCCCTTCTCTCTGCATGTTCGCTAACACTGCTTGTCTTTTTGGTGATAGCCCTCTTAACATGTATGAGGTAATATGTCATTGTTTGAATTTACACTTCCCTGATGATTAGTGAGGAAGAGCAGTTTTTCATAAATATCTGTTAGCTACTTAATGAGTTCCTTTGCAATTACTTTAATCAAATTGTTCTTTTGCTTTGATGTATTGAGTACCTTATATTTTGAAAATATTACCTCCTTATCAGATACATGGCTTGCAAATGTTTTCTCCTGTTTTGTTTATTTATTTATTTATTTATTTTGCCTGTGCACAAGCATTTTCGTTGAATGTAATTCTACTTGGTTACTTTAGGTTTCTTTTCATCCTGTACTTTTGGTGCATATCCAAAAAAAATCATTGCCAACCCTACAATTAAAACAAAAAAATTCCCTATTTTTTCCCAAGGGTTTTTACATTTTCATGTGTTACATTTAACTTTTTCATCCATTTTAAGTTCATTGTAAATGGTGAAAGGCGTGTGGTTTCACATTTTTGCAATTAGGTATCAAGTATTCCCAATGTTATTGAAAATACTATTTTTCCCTGACTGGTGTTGCTCATGGGTTAGAGTGTCGGCCTGAGTGCTGAAGGTTCACCTCCTGCTGGAGGGCAGTTACCTGGGTTGGAGGTTTGATCTCCTGCCTGAGTTGGGATATGTACGGGAGGCATCCAGTTGATTTGTCTCTTTCACAGTGCTGTTTCTCTCCCTTTCTCTCTACCCGTACTTCCCTCCCTTCCGCTCTCTCTAAAAATCAATGATCTTCTTAATAAATGTAGAAAAAGCAACTAAGAAAACTCAGTACAATTTCACATTAACAGCTCTCAACAACTTACATACAAAAGGAATGCCCCTCAACATAATAAAGACCATATATGATAAGCCAACCCTAACATTATACACAAAAATTAAAGTCTTATATATATGTATGTATATATGTTACCAGAGGCCCAGTGCATGAAATTCGTGCAAGGGTAGGGTCCCTAGTCCTGGCCGGCGATCAGGGCGAATCAGGGCCTTCTGGCTGCCGGCCGGAGCCTCCCTTCCCTGGCTGCTGGCCAGGGCCTTCCTTCGGTCCGTGACTCCCCCTAGTGGTCAGCACATGTCATAGTGAGCGATCGAACTCCCGGTCTCCCAGTTGAACTTCCGAGGGGACACTTTGCATACTAGCCTTTTATACATATATAGATATATACGTACATATATATATAAACTTCATATGTAGATATATGAAGCAAAAACCTAGAATAGATGAACACAATTTTAAAAAATATTTATATATATAATTTACATATTATTTATATAATTTATAGTTATGTGTGTGTGTGTGTGTGTATATATATATATATATATATATATATGTATATATATATGAAGCTCATATACATATACATACAAGCTTTTCTTTTAAAATCAGGAACAGCCCTGGCCGGTTTGGCTCAGTGGATAGAGCATCAGCCTGCGGACTCAAGGGTCCCGGGTTCGATTCCGGTCAAGGGCATGTACCTTGGTTGCAGGCACATCCCCAGTAGGAGGTGTGCAGGAGGCAGCTGATCGATGTTTCTCTCTCATCGATGTTTCTAGCTCTCTATCCCTCTCCCTTCCTCTCTGTAAAATATAAATAAAATATTAAAAAAAAAGAAGATCATATAGTTGTTCTTTATTCTGTTAATACTACTGGCCCAGTGCACGAAATTTGTGCACATTAAAAGGAGGACTCAGAGTCAAGTCCCTGCCCACCCACATGCGCCTCAAAATCGCGTGACACCCAGACCCGGTGGCCCCCTCCCATTGGGCTAGATCCAGACCCGGCCAGTCCCACTCTTGTCAAGCCCCGCCAGGCAGGGGGCTAGCCTCGGGTCCCCTGGCCCGGCGCCAGGACAGGGGGCGTGGCCTGAGGTCCCCCAGATGGGGCAGGGAGCATGCCTTGAGTTCCCCTGACAAGGCCCGCCAGGTGGGGGACAAGGCCTGAGAGCCCCTGTCAAGCTCCGCTGGGTGGGGGGCATGGCCTGAGGTCCCCCATCAAACCCTGCCAGGCTGGGAGGCGCAGCCTCAGATCCCCCAGCCTGGCACTGGGAGACAGGGGGGCACGCCTGAGTTCCCTCAACCCAGCACTGGGGGGTGCACCTTGAGGACCCCGTCAAGCCCTGCTGGATGGGGAGCACAGCCTGAGGTCCCCTGTCAAGCCCTGCCAGGCAGGGGGGCACAGCCTCAGTCCCCTGGCCCGGTGCTGGGGCGGGGGGTGTGGCCTTAAGTCCCCTGTCAAGCCCCACCTGGTGGGGGCCGCGGCCTGAGGTCCCCCGGCCTAGTGCCAAGGCAGGAGGTGCAGCCTGAGGTCCCCAGCCTGACGCCAGGGCGGGGGGCACGGCCTGAGGTCCCTTCTCAAGCCCTGCCGGTTAAGGGGGGGTGCAACCTGAGGTCCCCTGTCAAGCCCCACGGGGGAGGGCGTAGCCTCAGGTCCCTGCTGATTGCTCGTTAGGGCTCCTTAAGGGAACTTGGCCTCAGCTGTGGGTGCAACCATCTTTGTGATGGAGTGATGGTCAATTAACATATTCCCTCTTTATTAGATAGGATGGTATATCATGTTCATTGACTTGCATATCATGAACCATCCTGGTATCCCAGAGGTAAATTGCACTTGAACATATATCAAGATTGCTTGAATATGTTGTTGTTTGGTTTTCTAGTATTTTAAGATTTTTCCTTCTGTGTTGATCAAGTATATTGGCCTGTAATTTTCTTTTCTTGTAGTTTTCTTATCTTGGTTTGGTATCAAGATACCAAAATGCTGGGCTTGTAAAGAGTTTGGAAATGTGGTTGTTTTTTTTTTCTCTTCAATATTTTGAAAGAGTTGATTCTGGATTGACATTAATTCTAATTAAAATCTTTGTTAGAATTTACCAGTGTATGTATTTAGTCCTGGGCTTTTCTTTGTTGGAAGATTTTTGATTAAGGATTCAGTTTACTGACTCAATATTGGGCTATTCAGATTTCCATTCTTCAAAATTTAGCTACAGGAGATTATATGTTTCTTGTAAAATTCATGACTTCCTGTTTGTAGCCATATAATTTTTCATAAAAGTCTCTTAAGATCCTTGTGGTTCAGTGGTTGAACATCAACCTATGAACCAGGAGATTGTGGTTCAATTCTGGGTTAGGGCTCATGTGTAGGTTGCAGGCTCCATCCACAGTTGAGGGAATGCAGGAGGCAGCTTATCAGTGATTCTCTCTCATCATTGATGTTTCTATCTCACCCTCACCCTTCCTTTCTGAAATCAGTAAAAATATATTTAATCTTTGCCCTAACTTGTTTGGCTCCGTGGGTAGAGCTTCGGCCTGCAGATTGAAGGGTCCCAGGTTTGATTCCAGTCAAGGTTATGTGCCTTGGTTACAGGCACATCCCCAATAGGGGGTGTGCAGGAGGCAGCTGATCGATGTTTCTCTCTCATCGATGTTTCTAACTCTCTATCCCTCTCCTTTCCTGTCTGTAAAAAAATCAATAAAATATATTTTTAAAAATAAAATAAGATCTTTGTGTTTCTGTGGTATTGGTTGTAATGTCTCCTCTTTTATTTTATTTCTTTATTATTTATCTTTAATCCTCACCTGAGGATATTTTTTCCATTGATTTCTAGAGGGAGTGGCAGGGAGGGAGGAGAGGAAGAGAGACAGAGAAAAACATTGATTGGTTGCCTCCCTCTCACTCCGCTACCATGGCTCAGTAATCTGCAACTATGGAACATGTCCTTTAGCAGGAATAGAACCCTTGACCCTTTGTTCCATATGCCAGGGTTTTAACCACTGAGCAAAACTGGCCAGGGCTACTTACTACTTTTTAAAAAATAAATTTATTTCAGAAAGAGAAAGGGAGAGAGACAGAGAGAAATACCAATATACAAGAGAACGCTGTTCTGCTGCCTCCTGCACTCCCCCCAACCAGGGATTGGCAATAGGCAGCCAATCAATCTTTCTCTCTCTCATAGATGTTTCACTTCCCTAGCTCTGTTTCTAAAACAATCAGTAAAAACATGTTTAAAAGAAAAAATGTATAGTTTTTATCCTCTTGATGAATCGATTTCTTTATCATGAGCCTGGCTTCTGGCTAAGCTGCATTCCCCATGTGGGAGCACACTGAAGACCAGGGGGCAGCTCTTGTGTTGAGCGTCTGCCCCCTGGTGGTCAGTATGCATCATAGCGATCGGTCGTTCTGGTCGTTCCCCTATAAAGGTCTCTTAGGCTTTTGCTATATAATGACTTAGTATCTGAGTTAAAGTCTATTTTGTCGGATATAAGTATTGCTACTTATAAGTGTGGGCTATTCTCTTCTTATTTCCATTTGCATGAATTATTGTTTCCAACTTTTTCACCATCAGAGTATTTCTGTCCTTAAAGGTGTAGATTTTTTCAGGCAACATGTGTTTAAAACTTGTTTTTTTAATAAGTTAAGCTACTGTGTATGATTTGATTGCAGAATTTTCTAAGTACTTGATGATTGCTTCTTGTTAACTTTTGTCTACATGTTTTGTAGGGTTTTTGTTTTGTTTGTTCTTTCTCTCTTGCTTTGTGATTTAATGATTTTTCCATAGCGGTATGCATTCATTTCTTTTCCTTCATTTTTTTGTTTATTTATTCTCAGCTTTTGCTTTTTGATTACCATGATGGTTACTTAAAACATCTTAAGAGTTATCATACTCAGGTTTAATCTGATAACCATTAAACACATACAAGAAGTACAATTTTAGTCATGTCCTGTGGCCATATTTTAATCCCCTTCATTGAACAGCATCCCCTAAACTCATTTCTACATGTGACAAATGCACCTTTGTGATGGCATTAACCCATCCCTTTAGTAAACCTGTACTTCACCGGCGTTTATTTGTGTTCAGGTCCCTGCTGTGGAGCAGAGGATTCAGACGATCCCTGTGAGCAGTGTGTTTCTGCAGGAGTGCCACAGTCCAGCACCTCGAAGGCAGCTCTATCTTCCCTGAAGACCCACTTCTGTGAGAGCTGTGGTCCAGTCTTAAGAGACATACTCCAGTTGGCTGAGCACCAAGGAACCCCACACAGACAGAACGTGGTCAGGTGTGGGATATGTATGAAACAATTTTATTTGGGTGCAAACTTCCAAAATCACCAAAAGCAGCACCTGGCAAAGAAGCCCTTCAGAAGCAGTGTGGACAGGACCCTGCTGGTGAAGAGCTATGAATTCCATGTTTCAGGAAAGCCCTTTACCTGTGATGAAGTTGGGAAGGACTTCTTGGCCAACTCAGAACATCTCCAGCAGCTGACGACTCACACCAGAGAGGAGCCCAACAAAACCACCCAGTGCTGGGCAACTGTACAAATCAGAAAAAGTCGCTTTACCCGGGGAGACTGTAAGAAAACCTTCAGCCCCAGAAAGACACACACTCAGGTCCCAGATGTCCACACTGGAATACAGTGTGTTGTGCGCCGTGAATGTGAGAAAACATTCAGATATCAGTCCTCATTAGTTGTTCAGCAGAGAGTTCCCACAAGTGGAAAGCTTCTTGTGTGTGTTAAATGTGGCCAGTCTTTTAGGCGAACCTCAACCCTCAGTCAGCATCGAAGATTTCATTGCGGGCCAAGGCAGTCCAAGTGCAGCAAATGTGGGAAGTCTTTTAACCCAAAAGCTGTCCTCATTTATCCCTGGAGAAGTCACACTGGGAAAAAATGTGACTTGTGCCGTGAATGTGTGCCATCTTTTAGCCAGGGAGCCATCCTCATTCGACAACGGACAGTTCACTCTAGAGAAAGGCGTTATGAGTGCACACAATGTGGGAAGTCCTTTAGAAGAAAATTTTACCTCATTCTGCATTGGAGAGTTCACACTGGAGAAAGGCCTCATGAATGCTGTGAATGTGGGAAATCTTTCACCAGGAGATCAGTCCTTTTTCTACACCAGAGAGAGCACACCGGAGAAAGGCCTTTTCAGTGCAGTAAATGTCGGAGGTCCTTTACCAGTAGTTCCATACTCATTCTACACCAGAGAGTTCACACAGGAAAAAGGCCTTATGAGTGCAGTGAATGTTGGAAATCCTTCAGCCAACAATCTTACCTCACTCAACATCAGATAGTTCATAGCGGAAGACAGTCTTATGAATGTAGTGAATGTGGGAACTCTTTTACATCTATTTTCATCCTCAATCATCATCAGAGAGTACACAGAAATGAAAGACCTCATCAGTGCAGCGAATGTGGGAAATCTTTTATGCTAAGACTACACCTTCATATACACCAAATAGTTCACACTGGAGAAAGGCCTTATCAGTGCAGTGAATGTGGGAAATTGTTTTCATGTGGTTCTGAACTCTGTAGTCATCAGAGAGTACACACAGGAGAACGATCTTACCAATGCAGTGAATGTGGGAAATCTTTTACCAGTCATTATTACCTTCTTAGACACCGGAAAATTCACACAGGAGAAAGGCCTTATCAGTGCCGTGAATGTGAGAAATCTTTTACCTCTCGCCCTGGCCTTATTTACCATTTGAGAATTCACACTGGGAAAAGGCCTTATCAGTGTGGCGAATGTGGGAAGTCGTTTTCATGTGCTTCCACCCTCAATGGTCATCAGAGAGTACACACCGGAGAAAGGCCTTATGAGTGCCTTGAATGTCAGAAATCCTTTAGCCAACGGTCTTCCCTCACTCAACATCAGATAGTTCATAGTGGAAGAAAGTCTTATGAATGTATTGAATGTAGCAAATCTTTCACCTCTCAAGCTGGGCTTCGTTACCATCTGAGAATTCACACAGGAGAAAGGCCTTACCAGTGCAGTGAGTGTGGGAAATCATATTCATGTCGATCCAAACTCAGTAGTCATCAGAAAGTACACACTGGAGAAAGACCTTATCAATGCAGTGAATGTGGGAAATCTTTTATCCATCACTATTACCTTCTTAGACACCAGAAAATTCATACAGGAGAAAGGCCTTACCAGTGCAGTGAATGTGGGAAATGCTTTACCCAAAAAGATTATCTTATTATACACCAGAGAATTCACACAGGAGAAAAGCCTTATACGTGCAGTGAGTGTGGGAAATCTTTTTCGAGTCTTTCCAGCCTCGGTAATCATCAGAGAGTACACACAAGAGAAAGACCTTATCAATGCAGTGAATGTGGGAAATCCTTTACCAGAAGAAATCATCTTATTACACACCAGAGAATTCACACTGGAGAAAGGCCTTATCAGTGCAGTGAATGTGGGAAATCGTTTTCCTGTCGTTTCAACCTCAGGAATCATCAGATAGTACACACAGGAGAAAGGCTTTATCAGTGTAGTCAGTGTGGGAAATCTTTTAGCAGGAAGTCAAAAATGGTTCAACACCAGAGAATTCACACAGGAGAAAGGCCTTATCAGTGCAGTGAATGTGGGAAATGTTTTGCCAGTAGTGACACTCTCTCTTATCATCAGAGAGTTCACAAAGGAGAAAGGCCTTATGAGTGCAGTGAATGTGGGAAATCTTTTATCTTTCATTCCAGACTTCGTTATCATCAGAGAGTTCACACTGGAGTAAGACCTTAAGTGTGCTGAGAATATGCAACTTACTGTTCTGTGTAACGACCCTGGAGCCATCTGTTTGTATTGAAACTCATATACCTGAATCTGCAGTCTGAAAATTATCCACAGTTTCATTTATATGGCAAGGATATGTAAATAGATTGCACTTTTGACTTGCCCATCAACCTTCCTAGGTTTAAGTTGCAATCTATGCATGTGCAAAATGCAATTTAAATGACCATTCTCTTTCAAACATTGGCCTTGTAATTTATTAATAAACAATAGAAATTTGGACATTTTGTGTAATAAATTTCTTTGTTTGTTTTGCTAATCCTCACCCCAGGATATTTCCCATTGATTTTTAGAGAGTGGAAGAGAAGGGGGAGAGACCCTGAGAGATAAACATAAATGTGAGAGAGAGACATTGATTGGTTGCTTCCTGCCTGTGCCCTGACCAGAGCTGGGGATGGAGCCTGCAACTGAGGTATGCGCTCTTGTCCAGAATGGAACCTGGGACGCTTCAGTCTGCGGGTAATGCTCTATCTACTGAGCCAAACCTGTAGGGCAAGTTTGTTTTGTTAATCTTTACCTGAGGATATTTTTCCATTGATTATTAGAGAGAGTGGAAGGGAGGGAGAGAGACACACAGAGAGAAATATCGATGTTAGAGAGTCACATTCATTGGTTGCCTTTACACATGCTCCAACCAGGACCAGAGATTGAGCCTGCAACCCCAGTACATGCCCTTGACTGGGATTGAACCCAGGACCCTTCAGTTCCCAGGCCGATGCTCTTTCCACTGAACCAAACCGGCCAGGGCTGAAGTGTTTCTTTGTGGTTTTTAAAATTATTATTATTAAGATAATGTGTCCTGGTAACTTTTGTAACCTCAGTTGTAAAATCCTGCCACTGTAGAGGAGATCCATGGTTGTCACATGGTCTCCAGTGCCCTGTACACAGGAACCACAGGAAGAGGTGCAATTGCTTTTACTCTGCATCTGCACCACCTAAAGGTGCCTCAAAGCACTGATTCTTGGGACTCACCCCCAAAGTGACTTCATAGGTTTGGGCTTGATACTGAGAAGTAGCATTTCTAACCAGTCTCAGGTGGTGCTAGTGAATAGGGTCGGTGCAGAGGTGAAACCTTGAGAACTTAACTCATGAATGCCAGGATGGTTACCTCCTATTCCAGTCCCTGGGGCTATTGATGTGTTCACTCAGTAAGAGCAGCTGAGCTCGGGTTTCTAGGGGACACCCTTTGAGTGTCTGCAGTGAGCCAAGGCGCTTGCTGCCATAAGGGTTTGATTCCCAGGACCTTCAGACACTGAAGCGACCTTTTTTTTTTTTTTTTTTTAAATATATTTTATTGATTTTTTACAGAGAGGAAGGGAGAGGGATAGAGAGTTAGAAACATGGATCAGCTGCCTCCTGCACACCCCCCACTGGGGACGTGCCCGCAACCAAGGTACATGCCCTTGACCGGAATCGAACCTGGGACCTTTCAGTCCGCAGGCTGACGCTCTATCCACTGAGCCAAACCGGTTTCGGCAAAGCGACCTCTTTCTTGTGCTTGGAACTGTAATTAAACAAGGATGTCATTAGACTGAGGTGGCTCCAATGCCATGTAGCCTACATGTGCAAAGTGGAAAATCTAACCCAAGAAAATTCTTGTGAATGCCTCTCTGATAAGAATTGAAACCTAAGCCAAAACCGGTTTGGCTCAGTGGATAGAGTGTCAGCCTGTGGACTGAAGGGTCCCAGGTTTGATTCCAGTCAGGGGCGTGTACCTTGGTTGCGGGCACATCCCCAGTGGGAGGTGTGCAGGAGGCAGGTGATCGATGTTTCTCTCTCATCGATGTTTCTGGCTCTCTACCCCTCTCCCTTCCTCTCTGTAAAATATCAATAAAATACATTAAAAAAAAAGAATTGAAATCTAAGAGAAACCAATCACAAACAAGAAACGAGGATCTCACAAATGAGGCAATTAATTAAGCTGTTGCCATTTAAATAATTTTCTTATTTTACTTCCTTTCTGTTCAAGGAAAGCCTTTCCTCTAGCGAGGTGATGCCTGTTTGGAATTTTCTCAAACTTAAAAAAATTTTTTCTTAAGTATAATTTTTTTTGTACACTGATAAATGGGATTGTTTAAGTTTCTCTTTCTGAGAATTCATTATTGCTGTATAAAAAAGCCATTGATGTTTGGGTGTGAATTTTGTATCCTGCTACAACATTGCCAAGTTCATTTATTATATCTAGTAGGTTTTTTTAAAAAAATATATTTTATTGCTTTTTTAGAGAGAGGGATAGAGAGTTAGAAACGTTGATGAGAGAGAAACATCGATCAGCTGCCTCCTGCACACCCCCTACTGGGGATGTGCCCGCAACCAAGGTACATGCCCTTGACCGGAATCGAACCTGGGACCCTTCAGTCTGCAGGCCGACGCTCTATCCACTGAGCCAAACCGGTTTCGGCTATCTAGTAGTTTTTTGGTGGAGTCTTTAGGGTTTTCTATGTACAATATCATGTCATGTGCTAATAATGAGGATTTCACTTCCTTTCCAATTTGGATGCCTTTTACTTCCTCTTGTGTGATTGCTGTGGTTATGATTTCCAGTACTATCTATCGATATAAAACCCTAATATGCAAATAGACCTAACAGCAGAACAACTGAACAACTGGTCGCTATGACGCGTGCCGACCACCAGGGGGTGCACCTGGAACATA
Source organism: Plecotus auritus (assembly GCF_963455305.1). Lineage (NCBI taxonomy): Eukaryota > Metazoa > Chordata > Mammalia > Chiroptera > Vespertilionidae > Plecotus > Plecotus auritus. The sequence continues at coordinate 518,004 of NC_137785.1, read as the reverse complement.
GCATCCAGGAGAGTGCGGAATATGATGGGCATTGGCAGCAGCGGTATGGTGGAGCAGGTAAGCAGGGATGCCAGACCAAGGGGGGACACCAGTTGCTGTCATGGGGCAAGCCTCTTGTGGTTACTGAAAATTCTTTGCTTCTGTGCACCTCAGTCCCACCGGGCGCTCCCCCCTGTGGCGGGCGCCAGATCCTCTGCTCGCACCCACTGCCCACTCCAGGCGCTGGTCCCGATTGCTCGGTGCCATCAGCGGGTGCGAGTAGGGCCAGTGACTTGAGCATGTGGGTGCAGCAGCAGCTGAGGCGGCTGGAGAGGCCCTGCCAGCAGACAAGGGACCAGAGGCCACAATGGGAGGGGCCGGGTGGGGGCGGGGAGGATGGGCCAAGACCTGTCCCTTTGCCCACCGCAGCCTTTTGGCCCACAGTTCCTTTCAAGGTACATGGATTCTTACACTTGGCCCCTAGTATTGAATGAGTGGTGAAAGCAGACATCCCTGTCTTGTTCCTGTTCTTAGAGGAAATGCTTTTAGTTGTTGCCCATTGAGTATGATGTTGCCTGTAGGTTTGTCATATTGAGATATTCTCCCTCTATCCCCACTTTGCTGAGTCCCAAGATTTGGGATTGTGTGTTCATTTTCATTTTTTTTCAGGAAGTTTTTCATTTCTTTCTTGATCACATGGATAACCCATTTATTGTTTAATGACATGCTATTTAGCCTCCATGAGTTGGAATGTTTTTGGGTGTTTTACTGTAGTTGATTTCTAATTTTATTCCACTGTGATCTGAGAAGATGCCTTATATGATTTCAATCTTCTTACACTTGTAGAGACTTGTTTTGTGGTTGGGTAGGAGGTAATCAACCAAAGACCTTGAATGCATCTATGCATAACCCATGGACACAGACAATAGGGTGCGGAAGGCCTGGGATGGGGGCGGGCTGGAGGGGGTCAATGGGAGAAAATAGGGGGCATATGTAATACTTTCAACAATAAAGAATTATTTAAAATATTTTTTATTGATTTCAGATTGGAAGGGAGAGGAAGAGAGTGATAGAAACATTAACGATGAGGGAGAATCATCGATTGGCTGCCTCCTGCACACCCTCTATGTAGAATCAAGCCTGCAATTGGGCATGTGTTCTGACCGGGAATTGAACCAGTGACCTCTTGGTTCATGGGATGATGCTCAACCAACTGAGCCACAGAGGCCAGGGCCACACCAGAAGTTCATGTTCATTTTTACCAATTAGGCTACTCTGAATGTTCAGGATTGATTGCAATGTATAAAGCAGGATGCAGAACTGCCATTTTCCAGAGCATTTTCTCAACCGGTGGAGATTTTGCTTCACGGCCGTTGTCATCACTTTGGCTCAAAGAAACTCACAACACTTCTCGACAGGTTTGGATTTTTCTTATGTTGGCGAGAGGCACCATGGTTCTTTCGGCTTCGTGTTTCCTGCTGAGTAAATGTTCCCTTGCACTAGCGATGGATGGCTCTGAATGTCTTCTTAGCTGAACTCAAGAACTGAGGGTGAGCCGGGCAAACCTGGCTCAGTGGTTGAGCGTTGACCCATGAACCAGGAGGTCCCATTCTGACTCCCAGTCAGGGCACTTGCCCAGGTTGCAAGCTCCATCTGCAGTGTGGGGCGAGGAGGAGGCAGCTGATCAATAATTCTCTCTCATCACTGATGTTTCTCTCTCTCTCCCTCTCCCTCCCGCTTGTAAATCAATAACAAAATACATATTTTTTTAAAGTGTTTACTTTGTGGGTTTTTTTAAAAATATATTTTATTGATTCTTTACAGAGAGGAAGGGAGAGGATATATATATTTTAAAAGTGTTTACTTTGTGGGTTTTTTTAAAATATATTTTATTGATTCTTTACAGAGAGGAAGGGAGAGGGAGAGAGAGTTAGAAACATCGATGAGAGAGAAACATCCATCAGCTGCCTCCTGCACACCTCCCACTGGGGATGTGCCCGCAACCAAGGTACATGCCCTTGACCGGAATCGAACCCGGGACCCTTCAGTCCGCAGGCCGACGCTCTATCCACTGAGCCACACCGGTCAGGGCTACTTTGTGGTTTTTTAGAGTTGTTGAGGAAGGAGAAAGAAGCACCAGACTTGTCCTTTGTATTGACGCCTTCGTTGGCTGATTGGTTCTCGTGCCCTGACCCGGGATCCAAGCTGCATTGGGCACCTCGGGAAGGTGTTCCAATCACCCGGGCTTGCTGACCGCCTTCTGTGGCCATTTCCCAGGAGTCCCTTCCTCAGTGACTGTCCTGTCCCAGCGTCCCTAGCGGCGGGTCCCAGCCTTTCCTCCTGGAGGCTGCTGGGAAGTCCTGGTCACCTTCACTGACTGGATCGCAGGTCCCTTATTACCCAGAAGGCCCACCGTGAAGTACAGAGCCGTGAGCCAATGAGGGCCCAGAACAGGCGTTTCCGGTAGACGCCCAATGCGAGGGTGGGACTTCCGGTGTTCAGTTGGGAGCCATTTTTTCTCACCTAGAGACGCTGACGGGGAGCCACGTGAGAAGGCGCTTGGGTTCGGGCTCCCGGAGGGGAAGGCCCGAGTGTCCGCTGGTCCCGCCACAGACGGGGGTGAGGCTCGGCGACCCCGCGAGGGACCCGCTTCAGGGAAGGACGGGGTCCACGTCCCGGCACCTCCGCCCGCAGAGTCCGATGGCGGCGGCCGCGCTGAGGTGCCCGGATGAGAGTCCCATGGCGGGGGCCGCTCTGAGGTGCCCGGATGAGAGTCCGATGGCGGGGGCCGCTCTGAGGTGCCCGGATGAGGTGAGCGGGTCCCCCGGGCCTCCAGCCTCCCCCTCCCAACCCTGCAGCCCGGAATGGGCGCCCGTCCGTCCTGCAGCCCCGGCCCCGCGTCAGGACAGCGAGGCGCTGGGGGGTGACCCCGTGGTGATGGGGGCTGGAGAGGCGAGCGAGGGGCCGAGGGGCCGCCCGGGGAACAGCGCAGGGGCCTGGCCCAGGAGGACGCGGGGTCCTGGGGTCCGTCTCCCCTGCGCCCTAAACTGTGTGGGAGGCAGAGGGTTGGGCCTTCGCTCCTTGGGGCCGTGGGGGTCGTGAAGAGGGGGACCCGGGCTGGGCTGGGGTTTGAAGGGCTCCCCATCCGGCTGAGAGGGAGCTGGAGGGGGGAGTGGACGGAAAAGGGGCCCCATGCGCACCCGACAGGCGCAGGGAAGGCCTCCGTGGCCGGCCGTCTGGCAAAGGGAAGACGGAAAGGAACCTCCAAGGATGTTCTGAAATGAAAGCTTTCACCGGAAGAAGCGTATATAGGCCTGTCCTGGGCCGGACTCTTCCCTGACAGAGCTCACTGTGATGTTTTGTTTAATTTTTTATTTTAAAAATCTTTATTGTTGAAAGTATAACATATGTTTCCCTTTTTGCACCCCATTAACCACCTCCAGAACTCCTGTGCCCCACCCCCAGGCTTCACCACCTCCCTTTCTCCAGACCCCGCTGGGCACACAAATGCTCCTGGGTCATAAACTCCTTCACTGTTATGGTCGTCATGTTAATTCTTTTTTTTTTTTTTAATATATTTTATTGATATTTTACAGAGAGGAAGGGAGAGGGATAGAGAGTTAGAAACATCGATCAGCTGCCTCCTGCACACCTCCTACAGGGGATGTGCCCGCAACCAAGGTACGTGCCCTTGACCGGAATCGAACCTGGGACCCTTCAGTCCGCAGGCCGACGCTCTGTCCACTGAGCCAAACCTGCTTCGGCACATCATGTTAATTCTTGACTGTTAACTACCCTTTACCCAACTAAGTATAAGAAGTCTGTGTCTATCATTTTACTTTTTGTCCAATTCCAGAGGATCCCCATCCCTCCCCTCCTTTGCTTTCTCCTGCTTCCCTAATCAATCACCAATGGATTTCATTTAATACACTTACCTCTCCTCCTTTGATTGTAACGTATAAAACAAGGTGAGCCCTAACCGGTGTGGCTCAGTGGATAGAGGGTCGGCCTGCGGACTGAAGGGTCCCAGGTTCGATTCCGGTCAAGGGCATGTACCTTGGTTGCGGGCACATCCCCAGTAGGAGGTGTGCAGGAGGCAGCTGATTGATGTTTCTCTCTCATCGATGTTTCTAACTCTCTATTCCTCTCCCTTCCTCTCTGTAAAAAATCAATAAAATATATATAAAAAAAAAATTTTTTTAAAAACACACAAAAAACACTGGTGTGAACTAAAGCAGGAAGGACAGGGTGTCCTGGTTCCTCCTTCATGGGGACTCAGCCTGTATTATCTCTATTACAGAAAACCGGAGAATAACCAAGTAACGCTTAGACGCAGCGGTCCTCAAACTTTTTAAACAGGGGGCCAGTTCACTGTCCCTCAGACCGCTGGAGGGCCGCACTATAGTTTAAAAAAAAACAAAACTATGAACAAATTCCTATGAGCACTGCGGGCCCGGGACGCGTTGGCTGCTAAGCAGGACAGGCAGCGGCACCCGGCGGGCCGGATCAATGTCCTCGGTGGGCCGCATGTGGCCCACGGGCCATAGTTTGAGGACACTTGGAAGACTTAGAGAGATGGAGTTACATGTATTGTTATTATTACATGCGGGCCCAGAGGAAAATGTCTCTCAAATTCTGGCCCCCAACATGGAGGAACTTTCCCTATTTATATGTTTTTACCTTCTTTGTCTCCCAAATATGGGGTGTTTCTAGCCCCCTTTCTAAGTTCTTAAAGAGCCCCTATGTGCTGGGGCCTTGAGACCTCAACCACAGGCCTGGCCTGGTGCCAGCACTGATAACTTCGTCCCGGGAAGGTTTAATGGCCACTCTGAAGTGGGAGTAGTCTTATTTTCCTTATTATTTAACCAGGGTTAAAATTTCAAACAGCTGTTTTTATATAAGATGGATGCTTCATCTCCAGAGTCTTCTCTTGGTATTTCCCCAGCTCTTGTATGTGGGGACCCTGGGGTTACCCCCAACCCCCATGTCCTGAGTGCAGGGCATAGGTTACATCGAGGTGGTTCCGTTTCTGCTGTCAACGTAAGAAATGGTGAAACCCCAGGAGAAAGCAAAGCAGGAAAATCTCTGATTTTGCATACAAAGTAAGAATACAGTTTTAGTTGGTTGCTGCTTCACCTGTCTGTGCTTACAAGGTCACTCTCCTGGCCTTCCCTGAGCATGTCAGGTTATCCCATCAGGTGGCTAGTTTTTGTCCACACAACTGTGGCAGAGGAAGGAAGGAGATGAGGACGGCCCGAGGGTTTTTGGTCCTACCAGCCAAACTGATGCAGGCCCTGTCAAGGTGGCTGGGGAAGATGGTAGAAGGTTAATTTTGTTGGGGAATTTCAGAAGGTTCTTCTGGTCATTTTTCAGAAATTTCAACAGTGAGTGGAAACATCCAGTGAGCAGCTGGTCCCATGGTAGTAGTACCTGGGGGAGGGCGCCAGGATGGATACATGCAAAAGTGGTAGCTCCTTTGTGCACCAGGGCAAAGGAGGCGGAGCTGAGGGAGGAAACCTGGGGTCTGAAGGTGTGAAGCAGCCAGAGGTTACACAGTGGTGTGAAGACTAGAGGGTGTTTGAGCTGAGGGTCCCGGGCACCTGGAAAGTGGATCTGAGGGTGAAGCATAGCCCATGTGTTGCTGTGTCCTGCAGGAATGATCTGGGACATCCCCGTGGGTTTGCGTGGCAGTAATGATGGAGCCCTTCCGGCATGGCCCAGAGCTTCGATGGCATTTACCTGCCTCCCCTCCCCTTCCCCTTGTCCCGCCTGTTGTTGGGAGGGTGATAAGAGTGATTAACGGGACTGTGATGAGAGAGCAGTCAGCACTGGCACTAAGGCTGGGTGTCTTCTCAGAACTGGGGGCCCTGGAGGTGGTGGGTTGTGGGGAAGAGTAGGATTGTGGGTTCTCAGACAGACTGTTCCTGACTCCGTTGTATTCGTTCCGACAGGTTGGTGTGTCCTTTGAGGATGTCGCCGTGTACTTCTCCAGGACAGAATGGCGCCTCCTTGACGAGGCTCAGAGACGCCTCTACCTCGATGTGATGCTGGAGAATTTCGCTCTCGTGTCCTCACAGGGTAAGACCATCCCTCTCCTGGTGTGTTCTTCTTTCAGCACACCTGCACCCTCCACCCCTTGCTCAGGATCGTAGTTTTAACTTTTTGCTAAATTTTAAGGGTACCCACTAGATATGTAACCAAAAGAGCAGCGGCAGCTCATTCCAGGCTTACCTGTGACCCTGTCTCCACTTTCGGCTGGTCTCTGACATCCCAGTGAGCGAACAGCAGACCCTGTTCTGACTCCCTTCCACCGTTTTGATCGTTACTTCCCTGTGAGCGAACCGCAGCCCCCACTGGGCTCACTGCTTTCCAGTAGCTTTTCCAAGGGGCCGAGGCAGAGCACGTCCCAGGCTCGCTCCTGTCCTCTCCTGTTGCTGCTTCTGCCCCACGTTCTTTCTCTGTTTCTGTGTCCTTAGCCTTAAGAAGGGCAGTCTCACAGTCACCTGGGCTCTTGTTGACAGATCTTTCCTCCTCTAATTCAAGAACCCACCCAGTATAGTCTGGCCTGAGGCAGACCTGCCCCACCCCGGTCCCCTTTTGGTAACACCTTGATGTACCTAGAGAACGTTTCCTGTGTGGCTTGACAAGAATGCCTCTTCTGCTGCATTTGGATGTAATTTCCTGTATATAGTCAGGATTAGAGTTCCTCTGAAGAGTAATCAGACTTCAATAATTCCTTACTCAGTTTAGACGGGATGATCTAGTCTTTCTGAAAGGAGAATATTGAAGTTCTTGATTAACCTTTTTTTCTGCTTTCAGATCTGATCTTATTTGCTTAATGTACTTAGTTTTTCTGTCCTTAGGTGCATATTACATAAATTTCTTACCTTTCTGGTTTTTCTTATCTTCATGGGGAAGGTTGTGGCCATGGGGTTTTTATCGGAATTCATGCCGACATGCTCTATAGGTTCCTCTGATGTGTAAAGTGTGGTGGTTTCACCCATGTTGCAGGAGGTGCTTGTGATTCCTAAAACAAAGTTTCCCCATCTCCATCACAGAACAGGCCACTAGGGTCACACTAGTGAAAGCTCTGCAGATAAACGAGGCATCTTCAACCCTTGTATGTTGACCCATGCCATTTTTACATAGGTTTGCTCACCTAGTCTGCCATTCTCTCTCTCAGACTACTGCTGCCTGTTGAACTTTGGATATGCATATATCTTTGTATTGACCTGCAACATCATCCACTCCTTTTCAGTTAATTTTTATGGGCTTGTGTACATTCCCATTCCTTTTTTTTTTCTCTCTCAAATATATTTTTATTTCAGAGAGGGAAGGAGAGAGAGAGAGAAAAAAATCAGTGATGAGAGAGAATCATTGACTGACTGTCTCCTGCAGGCCCCACACTAAAGATGGATTTAAAAATCCGGCTTGTCCCCTGACCAGGAACCAAACCTTAACCTCCTGATTCATAATTTGATGCTGAAACACTGACCTCCATTGGGGTGGCCACATTTCACATTCTAGTACAAAGTGTTATGGAATTAGCAGGAAACGTTCTACAGGAAGCGATTTGCAGAGGAACAGCTAATAGATTGATGCTCATTTTGTGTCCCATCGTATAACCATGTTCCTCTTTTCTTGAATTCCCCTCTCCCCATTTAGTTACCATTTAATGTATAAAAGCCATTTCCTCAGATTCTAGGTCGTTTGTCTTGAAAATCATTAAATAGAATTATTCCACGTGTAACAGATGGACATTTGTAATGAGATTACCTTTTTTTTTCTTTTTAAGATACATGTTTATTGATTTTTATTGGAATTGAGAGAGAGATAGAGAAATGTAATCATCAATGATGAGAGACAATCATTGATTGGCTGCCTCCTGAATACCCGCTAATGGCAATGTAGTCCACAACCCGGGCATGCACCCTGAGCAGGAATCGAACCATTATCTCCTGGTTCATAGGCCACCCTCAACCAATGAGACACCATGGCTGGGTGAGATAACCTTTTGCTATAGACTCAACATGTAATTTACCAGCGATTCCTTTTGTTCAGGTTGCTGCTGTGGAACACAAGGTCTAGAGGCATCCATTGAACAGAACGTTTCTGTGAGAGTGTCACAGGCAAAGAGGATCAAAGTAACTTTGTCTTCTCAGAAGAGTCACCCTTGTGAAAGTTGTGGTGCAGTCTTGAGGGACATTTTCCAGTTGGTTGTGCAGCAGGGAACACAACACAGTCCCAAATTCTTGAGGTGTGGGGCATGTGCAAAAACATTTTATTTCAGTGCAAAGTTGCCCCAGCACCATGGGCAGGACATGAGAACAGAGTGTTTGATAAGAGGTATGAACAAGGACTCACTTATGAAGAGCAGCACATTCAGTGTATCCCAGAAGCATTTTATCGGTCAGAAGGTTGGACACAGCACCCTTACTGCCTCAAGACAACTTGAGAAACAGGCTCCTCAAACCAGGGACAAACCAAGTGAACTCTCATTATCTGGGGTAACATTTCAAAACGGGGAAAAATTCCTTTGCAAGAAGGAATCTAAAAAAGCCATTGGCTGCAACAACACACTTGTTCCAGACCAAGCTGTCCATACTGGAAGGCAGTGTGTTGTGAGCCTTGAAAATAAAAACTGTTTTAAAGGAATCTCTGACCTTCGTTATCATCAGAAAGTCCACTCATTGGAAAAGCCAAATGAGTCCAGTGAGTGTGGGAAATGTTTTAAATATCGGTGGATCCTTACTCAACACAGTCAAGTTCATGCTGGAGATAAGCCTTATGAGTGTGGTGAATGTGGGAAATTCTTTCACCAAAGTTCCAGCCTCATTCAACACCAGAGCATTCACACTGGACAAAGGCCATATGAGTGTAGTGAATGTGGAAAATATTTTACCAGAATATATGGCCTTCGTCTTCATAAAAGACTTCACTCTGATGAAAGGCCTTATGGATGCACTGAATGTGGGAAATATTTTATCACAATGGCCCACCTTCTTCGTCATCAGAGAGTTCACACTGGAGAAAGGCCATATGAGTGCAGTGAATGTGGAAAATCTTTTAGCAGTGACTCTGGATTGCATTATCATCAGAGCATTCACACTGGGGAAAGACCTTATGAGTGCGCTGATTGTGGGAAATCTTTTACCTGGAGCTCTGGACTCCGTAAACATCAGAGAGTTCACACTGGGGAAACACCTTATAATTGCACTGATTGTGGGAAATCTTTTACCTGGAGCTCTGGATTCCATAATCACCAGAGAGTTCACACTGTGGAAAGACCTTATGTGTGCAGTGTTTGTGGGAAATCCTTTATGAGAAAGTATCTCCTTGTTACTCATCAGAGAGTGCACACTAGAGAAAGACCTTATAAGTGCACTGATTGTGGGAAATCATTTACCTATCGCTCTGGACTCCAGTATCATCAGAGAGTTCACACTGGGGAAAGGCCATATGAGTGCAAGGGATGTCGGAAATCTTTTGTGTCTAGCTCTGGACTCCGTTACCACCAGAGAGTTCACGCTGGAGAAAGACCTTATGAGTGCACTGATTGTGGGAAAACTTTTACCTCTCACTCCTCACTCCGTTACCACCAGAGAGTTCACAGTGGAGAAAGACCTTATAAGTGCATTCATTGTGGCAAATCTTTTATGATGAAACCTCATCTTCTTAAACATGAGAGTTCACACAAGATAAAGGCTTTTTGAGTGCTTTGAATGTGGTTAATCCTTTAGCCAAAATCCTAACTTCTGGACACATGAGAGTACACATTAGAGTCAGTTCTTAGATGTGTAGGAAATGTAGTTTCTTTGTTCAGTGTTAACCACACTGGAGGAAACTCAGGCTTCAGTTATCTGACTTTCATCTCATAAATCCCATCCTCAACAGTAGGGAGATTTTCCATAATGTTATGTGGGAAGTATGTGTACATATGTTATACATTCTGACCTGCCCAGGGCTTAGTGCAGATTTATATCACTGCAAATTTCTGTGACAGAATCCATTTTACCTGTACAAACACTGAGCAGGTACCCACAGTTTTCATCAGTCACCATCCTATTGTCCTCAGGTAAGCTGACTTTGTTCTCTTATGAGTTAAAGGAAATTAGGAGTAACGTGAGCCCTTAGGAGATCTGCATTTCATTTGATCTGTTTGGGACCTTACACATTTTGACCCCAGAGAACATCATCTGAGTTTAGCTGGCAACTTCCAGGAAAAAAAAAAGGTATTTTTAAGAACATGATTTCCTAGATACCTCTGGTGAATATTACCACTGTCAATGCCACTATCATAAGATTGGTTGGGTCAATGTCCTTTGGGTTTTAAACATAATAAAAGCCTTTTTGTTTTAAATTGTCTCTAATTGTGGATGTTTTCTTTGTGGGGTAATTTGTAAGCATATTTGGGCTCTACAAGTATGAAGACATGAACAATTTTTACTGAGGTCTGAACCTTTCTCTGCCTCCAAGGGTAGATTATGGTGGGGAAATTAGCTCATCACTTTTCACCAAATTTGCATTGCTTACCCCCTTCCTTTTAGGAAAAACTACAGAGTTTTCTTTTTTCTTTTTAAATATATTTTATTGCTTTTTTACAGAAATGAAGGGAGAGGGATAGAGAGAAACATCGATGAGAGAGAAAAATCGATCAGCTGTCTCCTGCACACCCTCGCCTGGGGATGTGCCCGCAACCAAGGTACATGCCCTTGACTGGAATCGAACCCGGGACCCTTCAGTCCGCAGGCCGATGCTCTATCCAATGAGCCAGAGTTTTCTGATACTCGTGGGAAGGCTGAATGCTATGAGTTTTAGAAGACTCAGACATCACTTTCAAAATTTAGCTGGGGAAATTTCGCAATTAAGATTCGCCAAGCAAGCCACAGTATTTTACCTCTCCCTTTTATTTATTTACTAAGGATGTCTTTCGAAACTACCACCATCACAAAAAATTAACATAGACTGGCCCTATTTATTTATAGGGATTTTTCTGTTTGGAAAGTTGATTTGAGTGAGATTCGATCATGTGCCCCTTGGAGTAAAAGTAGATGCGTCTACAAAAATCCCACCCATGCTTAGACCCATAGAGGGGGGAAAAAGGAAAAGAACTTTAACAAATGTAATGGACATTTTGTAAAGTTTTCAATGCTTGGTTATTAAAATTGAATTTAAAAAAATTTAGCTGGGGTGACAACTTCACCTGCTTCTAGGATCAGCAGGAATTCTGTTTCTCACACCGGCTATGCCAGTACTTTCGTTGTTGTAAATCTTCACGTGACAACATATTTTCCATCGATATCTCGAGACAGTGGAAACAAGCAAGGGAGAGAGAAAACTCGGTGTGAGACAGAGACACATTCATTGAACCTGCAACCCATTTATGGGCACTTGAGTGGGAATCTAACCCAAAACACATCGAAGCCCTGGCCGATGTTCTCACCAGTCACACAACACAGGCCAGGGCTATGCCAGTCCATTTGAATGGGATTGCTCTTTAAGATTCTACAATGGGCCAACTGTCTTAATGTCTACAATTCCATGGCTGATGATTACTGGTTTTAGGACCATATTGGTTACAGAATGATTGCTACAAAACCACTAGCCCAATCGGAATTGGAGAATCCTGTAGCCAGCTCCATAGAATCTGCCTCTTCTGTACATGCATCCAGAAACGTTTCTGTGAAAAAGACTAGATGACGAGTGAATTCACAAATAAGAGGATCTCCAGACATGTTTATCTTCTGTGGTCAAAGTCATTGTCCTAGAAAAGAGTTTTGTGGATTTCTGTACCCTCTTAGATGTTTACCTAATGGTCATAGTGCCTAGGAAGGAAATGAAAGATTTAAAAAAAAAAGTATCTATAGACCAGGGATGTAGCTTTTGAGACCCAGCCAGTAGTTCTGTTGGCTTTGCTGAAAGTCCCTCATTCTTTGGTATATTTGATGTCACTGAAACAAGATTTGACCTCCAGAGGATATGAGAACCCTGGATGGAATAGAGAGAGGCCAAACCTATTTTCTAAAAGTTGGACATACGAAACTCTTTCAAATGTTTGAACCATTTTCCCAAAGGTTTAATTACGTGAAGAACATGTTTCATTTATAGTATTGGATGAGTCTTGACATATGCAGGAAACTGAAACCATCACTGTGGTTATGGTATTACCAATATCTGTCACTGAACTTACCGCATGTCTTACTATTTCTCTCTCTCGCTCTGTACTAGTGATGGCATCTGTGAGCTCTTGTCTCCAGCTTCATATTACCCCTTTCTTTACTGATCTATACAAGGAACATAACTGCTGAACTAGATGGGGAATAAAAGGCCTCCAAGCCCTATCTGCAGAGGCAAGATTTTTTAAAGGAAAGAAATGGGGGAAAAAATAGATACAGAGGCAAAGAAGCATTGAACAGACTGTCAAACTACAGCGGGGAGGCAGGGGAGGTTGGGCGGGGGCGGGGGGGGGGCTGTAAGAGATCAACCGAAGGACTTGTACGCATGCATATAAGCATAACCAATGGATACAAGACACTGGGGGCGGGGGGCAGGTAAAGGCATGTACTGGGGGGTAGGGGAGGCCAGGGGGAGGTCAATGGGGGGAAAAAAAGGACATATGTACTACTATTCGTAATACTTCAAACAATAAAACAATATTTTATTAGTAAAAAATTTAAAAAAAAATAAAAAGGTTAAAAACAAGTAGACATATGTACTACTATCTGTAATACTTCAAACAATTTAAAAAAATAAAATAATTTTTTTTTATTTAAAAAAAAAGGCCTCCAAGCCTGGCCAGTGTTGCACAACAGATTAAGGATTTTCCTATGCACCAAGAAGTCACTGGTTCAATTCCCGCTCAGGGCAATGCCCAGTTGGGGTCTTGATCCCCAGTAGGTGGCGTGCAGAGGGAAGTCAGTATTTCACTATGAGATCGATATTTCTTTTCCTCTCTATTAAAAAAAAAAGAAAAATAAAAAAGTTTAAGAAATATTGAACAAAAAGATTCAGAGAAACTAGCAATGATGGGTAGAGTATCCGTCAACAGCTTTCGTAAAACAACTTGTTTTTGTTCATTGGAGGGGGCTTTTCTCTAATGTGTTCTTTAAGAGGAGGGCAGCTTTTGCCCTGGTAGGTGTGGGTCAGTTGGATGAGTACCGTCTGTCACACTGTAAGCTTGACAGTTCAACTCCCAATCAGGACACATGCCCACGTCGCAGCTTTCTTCCATCCCCTATTGAGGTTGACAGACGTGTGGGAGAGGCAATCCATTGATGTTTGTATACACTGAGTGACCAGATTGTTATGACCACCCCATCAGTACTTCGTTGGGCCACCTTTTGCCTTCAATACTGCGGCGATTCTTCTTGGCATGGACTCCACGAGATGTTGAAAGGTGATGCGAGGCCCTAACCGGTTTGGCTCAGTGGATGGAGTGTCGGCCTGCGGACTGAGGGGTCCCAGGTTCAATTACGGTCAAGGGCATGCACCTTGGTTGCAGGCACATCCCCAGTGGGGAGTGTGCAGGAGGCAGCTGAATCGATGTTTCTCTCTCATCGATGTTTCTAACTCTCTATACCTCTCCGTAAAAAATCAATAAAATATATTTTAAAAAAAAGAAAGAAAGAAAGAAAGGTGATGCAAGGAATCTGACACCATGCCTGATGAATAGCACTGTCCCGTTCTGTGAGATTTGATGGTTGTGGAACCAGCTGCCTGATGGCTCTTTTAACTTCGTCCCACAAATGCTCAATTGGATTGAGATCTGGTGATTGTGGGGGCCACCTAAGCAAGGGAAAGTCTCCCTCATGTTCTTGAAACCACTCCTGCACAACACGAGCACCGTGGCATGGCGCACTGTCTTGTGGGAAGAAGCCATCTCCGTTGGGATACGCCATCAACATGATGGGATGAACTTGATCAGCAACGATACTTAGGTATGTTGTGCTATTCAGACGTTGTTCCACACGAATTAAAGGGCCCAAATCATGCCAGGAAAACATGCCCCAAACCATAACCCTGCCCCCACCAGCTTGAAGGGTTGCACTCATGCATGTGGGGTGCATGCTTTCATGCTGTGTCCGCCAAATTCTCACTCTGCCATCTGCATGATGCAACTGGAAATGTGACTCATCGGATCACAGGACTTTTTTCCAATGCTCAACTGTCCAATTCTTGTGTTCCTGTGCGAATTTGGAGACGTTTTATCTTGGTAACTGCAGACAGCAAAGGTGTTCGAACAGGCCTTCGGCGTCCGTATCCCATACGATGCAGCGTACGGCTCATTTGCCTACAAACGTCAGGTGGTCCTTATAATCTGGCCGCTCAGTGTATACGTTGTGTTTCAGCTACAGGCCGAGAGAAGCAGCAAGGCCTGGCCTGGCTATGTAATGGCTACAATGACCCATGACCCTCTGCCCTGGCTCCAACCCATCAGTGGAGACCATGAATCAAAAAAAGGACAAAAGAACCAGGCAGTTCTCGCTTTCTCGGAGCACAGTAACCTATTTCCCACTTCTTCCAGGGACGAACCTTGACTCTCTTGCTGCTAAGCTCCAAGGGCCCTTTTCTTCCCTTAGTAACTTGTTTCCTCAGCCCTCACAGCCCCTCTGGCTTACTGAGTCTCTCTTGGTAACTTTCTAAATAAACTCACTGTGATTTGAGTTCCTTGGCTCTGAATTTTTTTCTTTTTTTTTTTCATATTTTTTAAAACATATTTTATTGACTTTTTACAGAGAGGAAGGGAGAGGGATAGAGAGCTAGAAACATCAATGAGAGAGAAACATCGATCAGCTGCCTCCTGCACACCTCCTACTGGGGATGTGCCCGCAACCAAGCTACATGCCCTTGACCGGAATTGAACCTGGGACCTTTCAGTCCTCAGGCCGATGCTCTATCCACTGAGCCAAACCGGTCAGGGCCTGAATTTTTTTCTTATCCAAATACAAAAACCAAGGTGCTGAGCTGAGATCAAATCACCAGTAACAACTGGTGTTCTTTGGCCACCAACAGCTCTAGCAAGTTAATTTAACCTGAGGAGGGTGTCTTAGGAACCTCTGATTTATGGTATCTTTTATTTTTATTTTTTTTTTAATATTTTTTATTGATTTTAGAGAGAGGAAGTGAGAGGGAGAGAGATAGAAACATCAATGATGAGAGGGAATCATGGATTAGCTGCCTCCTGCATGTCCCCTACTGGGGATCGAGCCCGCAACCCAGGCATGTGCCCCGACCAGGAATCGAACCGTGACCTCCTGGTTCATAGGTCGACGCTCAACTACTGAGCCATGCTGGCCAGGCTATAGTATCTTTTAAATACTTGTTATTTGTAAATTTTTGTTTATTGATTTGAGAGAGGGAGAGAAAGAAATGTTGACTTTTTGTTGTTGCTGCTCCATTTAAAAGATATATATTTTTATTTATTTCAGAGAAAAAGGAAGAGAAAGAGACAGACAAATGATGAAAGAGTGTCATTGATCTCCTGCGTCCTGCTCGCTCCCTCCTAGGGATTGACCTCAGCATGTGCCTTAGACCAGAATCAAACATGGGACCCTTCATTACATATCTACCCACTGGGCCAAACTGGTTAGCCCCCCTCCCCTTTTTTTTAAATCCTCACTGGAGGATATGGTTATTGATTGTTACTGGGAGGGATGGAGAAACATCGGTAGGTTGACGGCCCTATGTGCCCCAACTAGGGATCAAACCTGCAAACCAGGTATGTGCCTTGACTCAGAATGGAACCCGTCAACTTTTGGTGTACAGAAGGTGCTTCAACTGAGTCACTCAGCCAGGGCGTGTCCCGCTTCCTGATGCATTCGGTGGTACATTCTTTTTTTAAAAATATATATTTTATTGATTTTTTACAGAGAGGAAGGGAGAGGGATAGAGAGTTAGAAACATCGATGAGAGAGAAACACCGATCAGCTGCCTCCTGCACACCTCCTACTGGGGATGTACCCGCAACCAAGGTACATGCCCTTGACCGGAATCGAACCCGGGACCCTTCAGTCCGCAGGCCGACGCTCTACCCACTGAGCCAAACCGGTTAGGGCCGGTGGTAGATTCTTGTAGGTGCCCTGACCAGAGATCCAACCCACCACCATGGCATATCAAGGTGACACTCAGACAAATGATTTTACATGGCCATAATTGATTGATAGGGTTAAAAAACAAAATGCAGTGGGATAAATTTGTATATCTCGTTGGCTTCAAGTGATTCATAAATGGAAAGCAACCCATCTAGCAAATTGAAGGGTATATTCAGAATTTTTTTTTTTTAAAAAGGACCATTTTGATCAGAAACAGGAAAGGGGGAGAATAAGAATTTAAAATAGTGGCTTAGCCCTGGCCAGTTTGGCTCAGTGGATGGAGCATCGGCCTACGGACTCAAGGGTCCCAGGTTCGATTCCGGTCAAGGGCATGTACCTTGGCTGCGGGCACATCCCCAGTGGGGGGTGTGCAGGAGGCAGCTGATCGATGTTTCTCGTTGATGTTTCTGACTCTCCCTCTCCCATCCTCTCTGTAAAAAAATCAATTATATATATATATATATATATATATATATATATATATATATATATATGAAAGTGGCTTATTTCAGGCAGTCACCTAGGGTGTAGACAGGGGTCTTATTTGAAAGGTTTTACAGGAGGCAAGCAATTTGCTAAAGAAAAATCAGAATATTTTTGAGAAAGGGCACCTTTCCATATGGAAAAAGACCTAGAAGAATTTTTAGCCCTAGCTGGTTTGGCTCAGTGGATAGAGCATTGGCCTGCGGACTGAAGGGTCCCAGGTTCGGTTCCGGTCAAGGGCATGTACCTTGGTTGCGGGCACATCCCTAGTAGGGGGCATGCAAGAAGCAGCTAATTGATGTTTCTCTCTCATTGATGTTTCTAGCTCTCTATCCCTCTCCCTTCCTCTCAGTAAAAAATCAATAAAATATATATATATATATATATATATATATATATACATATATATACATATATATATATATATATATATATATATATATATATATATATATATATATAAAAGAATTTTTACCATAAGGTCGCCTCTTTTTTCTACGTGGGATGGAAAGGTTTCATGAGAACATGACATTACTGGTGGTTGGCCAGAACATGTTACACGGGATGTTTAAGATGTTTCTGGTAGAGTTGGAACTGCAATTATATCAGGTATTAACGGGTTTGGTATCATGGGGCTTTCAGCATGAGTGATGCCGTTTGGGGCCTGTGGTTTTCTGTTTAAAAATAGCCTCTTGTGCCCAGCTGGTGGGGCACAGTGGTTGAGTGTGGACCCTTTAGTCAGGAGGTCAGGGTTCAATCTCAGGTCAGGGCACATGCCAGGGTTGTGGGCTCCATCCCCAGTAGTGGGCATGCAGGAGCCAACTGATCAATGATTCTCTCTCCTCATTGATGTTTCTCTCTCCCTCTCTCTGAAATGAATAAAAAAAACATATATATATTTTTTATTTAAAGAAATAGCCTGTTGTACCCTGACCCATGTATCAAGAGATCCCCAGTTCCATTCAGGTCCCCATACCTGCCCCAGGGTCAACTGGATCCCCAGTAGGGGGCGTGCAGGTGTATTTCTCTCTCTACAGTTCTATCTCGGCCCCTCCCTCTGTCTCTAAAATCAATTTAAAAAACATATTAGAAAAATCAACATATATATTTTTAAAAATAGCCTGTTATACTTGATAGATCCTCCCTTCCCCCAACTGGTGGGCCGAGTATGATGTAACCTGCACCTGCGGCCTGGACCTTCCTGAGGACCTAACCAGGCACCTTATAGGGACTGTACGTTGAATCACCTGCCAAATACCCTAAGCCCTTGTCCCTACGTACCTCAGTGACTAACTATCTTATATGGACCATACGAGTACTCGAAGCCCCCATCCCTTCCCATTCCTCCCCTCAAAAGGCGTGGTCAGCCCTGACCTGTTTGGCTCAGTGGATAGAGCGTCGGCCTGCGGACTGAAGGGTCCCAGGTTCGATTCCGGTCAAGGGCATGTACCTGGGTTGCGGGCACATCCCCAGTGGGAGGTGTGCAGGAGGCAGCTGATCAATGTTTCTCTCTCATCGATGTTTCTAACTCTCTATTCCTCTCTCTTCCTCTCTGTAAAATATCAATTAATATATATATATATATATATATATATATATATATATATATATATTTTTTTTTTTTTAAAGGCATGTTCCCCTCTGCATGTGTTGCTGTTCCCCCCTTGCGAGACAGCCCGGCAGGTCCTTCTCCTCTAATAAAGCCTGTAGTCCAGGCTTTCAGCCTCTGTCTCATCTTTCAATACGGAAGCACAGATAACATCTGGGCTTGCCATTGGCATCTGGGGGGCGGGGGTGCACAGACTTGGGGTGCTGAGCCCGGAACCAATCTCCAGGTCGTTGGGGTCAGAATGGAGTGTTTGCTGCAATTAACCAGGAGCACGCCTTTCCCTCTGGGGAGCAGCATGGCTTTACAGGATCCCTCCAGGTGCAAATGTCCTATAGCAATGTGGCCTCTGGAGCGCTTTGAACTACATTACCCAGAAGGCCGTGCGCTGCGTCCCGCCGGGGGGAGAGAGAAATCAGCTGGAAAGCATTTCCGGGATATTTCCACCGGGACTTCCGGTCTCGTCGGGGCGCAGTCTGTTCCGCCTTTGGGTGGCTCCGTGGCATTTTGAGGTGACAGGACGGAGAAGGCGCCAAGGAGGCGTGGTCCCCGCCGCCCGGACGGAGGGCTGAGGCTCCGCGACCCCGCGAGGGACCCGCTTCAGGGCGGGAGGGTGCCGCCTCCTCGCCCGCCGCCCGCCCCCCGCTCCGCCAGCAAAGTCCGATGGCGGAGGCCGCGCCGAGGAGCCCGGCTGAGGTGAGCGCGTTCTCAGGGCCTCTCCGCCTCCCGCACCCAACCCAGCACCCGGCGAGGGGGAACGTGGGGGCGCCCTTCCCCACCTCTGCAGCCCAGGCCCCGCGTCAGGACCGCGAGGCGCTCGTGGGTGACCCCCGGGGGTGTCGGGGGTGGGAGAGGGTGAGGGGCGGAGGGGCCTGGGGGGGGGGGGACAGTGGGTGGACACATCCCGTGAGCAGCTGGACACGTGGGGCTACAACCTGGGAGCGGCCCGGGATGGAGGCGTGCACGCGGGGTAGCTTTTTAATGGGCCAGGTCACCGTGGTCGGCAAACTGCGGCTCGCGAGCCACCTGCGGCTCTTTGGCCCCTGGAGTGTGGCTCTTCCACAAACTACCACGGCCTGGGCGAGTCTATTTGGAAGAAGTGGCGTTAGAAGAAGTTTACGTTTAAAAACCGTGGCTCTCCAAAGAAATGTCCATCGTCGTCCTGTGGATATTTGGCTCTGTGGGCGAATGAGTTTGCCGACCACTGATCTGGGACATCCCCGTGGGTTTGCGTGGCAGTAATGATGGAGCCCTTCTGGCACGGCCCAGAGCTTCGACGGCATTTACCTGCCTCCCCTCCCCTTCCCCTTGTCCGGCCTGTTGTTGGGAGGGTGATAAGCGTGATTAACGGGACTGTGATGAGAGAGCAGGCAGCACTGGCACTGAGGCTGGGTGTCTTCTCAGAACTGGGGGCCCTGGAGGCGGTGGGTTGTGGGGAAGAGTAGGATTGTGGGTTCTCAGACAGACTGTTCCTGACTCCGTTGTATTCGCTCCGACAGGTTGGTGTGTCCTTTGAGGATGTCGCCGTGTACTTCTCCAGGACAGAATGGCGCCTCCTTGACGAGGCTCAGAGACACCTCTACCTCGATGTGATGCTGGAGAATTTCGCTCTCGTGTCCTCACAGGGTAAGACCGTCCCTCTCCTGGTGCGTTCTTCTTTCAGCACCCCCTTCCCTCAGGATTGTTCTTTGTTTCTTCTGTTTGACGCTCTGAGGGTCCTGAGGAGACTCTCCCCCAGGCAGCTACCCTTTGGCTCACTCCTGTTCTGTTTGTTTGTTTTGTTTTTTTTTTTTATATATTTTATTGAGTTTTTACAGAGAGGAAGAGAGGAAGGGAGAGGGATAGAGAGTTAGAAACATCGATGAGAGAGAAACATCGATCAGCTGCCTCTTGCACGCCCCCTACTGGGGATGTGCCCGCAACCAAGGTACATGCCCTTGACCGGAATCGAACCTGGGACCCTTGAGTCCGCAGGCCGACGCTCTATCCACTGAGCCAAACCGGTTTTGGCGTTTGTTTTGTTTTTTAAATATATTTCCTTTATTGATTTCTGAGAGGAAGGAAGAGGGAGAGAAAGAGAAATAATCAGTGATGAGAGAGAATCATCGGCCAGCTGCCTCCTGCACACCCCCCCCCAACCAGGGACCGAGCCCACAACCCGGGCACGTGCCCCCGGCTGGAATCGAAAACAGGACCCCCTCAGTCGTCAGGCCAACCCTCTGTCCACTGAGCCACACCAGCCAGGGCTCCTGTTCTGTTTTTTTTTTGTTTTTTTTTTAATATATTTTATTGATATTTCACAGAAAGGAAGGGAGAGGGATAGAAAGCTAGAAACATTGATGAGAGAGAAACATCGATCAGCTGCCTCCTGCACACCTCCCACTGAGGATGTGCCCGCAACCAAGGTACATGCACTTGACCGGAATCGAACCCGGGACCTTTCAGTCCGCAGGCCGACGCTCTATCCACTGAGCCAAACCGGTTTCGGCCTGTTCTGTTTTTAAGGTTCCTTTTTTTTTTTTTCCTCGTTGTCCTGAAGTTTAATAAACTTTCACTTCAGCAACAAAAAAAGACCCTCCCTCCCTCCCCCTAGGGACCTGGACTCGGCTTTCCGTTTCCTCATACCCCCCCTTTCATGAAAGGGTGCTTCGTTCTCACGGGTACCGTGGGCACCACTTGCTTCCCCAGTTTTCCGGGCAGTTGCCTTGTTTTGTTGGGTTTGGTTATTGGCACTCCTCTTTTTTCTAACGGCAGCCCCAATCCCGACTGTACTCAACCCTCAAAGGGAAGGTTTTGAGGTTAGTAAGACTTGCAAGGATCCTAATGGATTTCACCTTGATTAGGGAGGAAAAGCATTTTTTAAAAAATATATTTTCATTGATTTCAGAGAGGAAGGAAGAGGGAGAGAGAGATAGAAACATCAGTGATGAGAGAGAATCATGGAATGGCTGCCTCCTGCACGCCCCCCACTGGGGATCGAGCCTGCAACCCAGGCATGTGCCCTTGACCGGAATCAAACCTGGGACTCTTCTGTCCGCAGGCTGACGCTCTATCCACTGAGCCAAACTGGCCAGGGAAGAAAAGCATTTTATTTTATTTTATTTTTATTTTTTTTTATTTTATTTTATTTTATTAAATATATTTTATTGATATTTTACAGAGAGGAAGAGAGAGGGATATAGAGCTAGAAACATCGATGAGAGGGAAACATCGATCAGCTGCCTCCTGCACACCCCCCACTGGGGATGTGCCCGCAACCAAGGTACATGCCCTTGACCGGAATCGAACCCAGGACCCTTCAGTCCGCAGGCTGACGGTCTATGCACCGAGCCAACTGGCCAGGGAAGAAAAGCATTTTTTAAAAAATATCATTATTGCCGAAACCGGTTTGGCTCAATGGATAGAGCGTCGGCCTGCGGACTGAGGGGTCCCAGGTTCGATTCCGGTCAAGGGCACGTACCTTGGTTGCGGGCACATCCCCAGTAGGAGGTGTGCAGGAGGCAGCTGATCGATGTTTGTCTCTCATCGATGTTTCTAACTCTCTATCCTCCTCCCTTCCTCTCTGTAAAATATCAATAAAATATATTTAAAAATATATATATCATTATTGATTTCAGTGAGGAAGGGAGAGGGGGAGAGAGAGAGAAATGTCAATGATGAGAGAGAATCATTAAGCCAGCTTCCTTCCGCACGCCCCACATGAGGATTGAGCCCACAACCTGGATATGTGGCTAGACCACCAGTCAAACCCCTACCTGCTCCTTCATAGGTCCATGCTCAGCTGCTGAGCCTTAAGTGGCCAGGAGGAAAAGCATTTTTTATATTCATGTTGATCATTTGTACATATTTTTTTGGAAAACTAATTTTTCATCCATAGCCTTTTGTAAAAAAAAAAATCCTCCCCCAGTATATGTTTATTGTTTTGAGAGAAAGAGAGGAAAATTTATCGGCCTCCCTTATGTACCCCGTACAGGTATTAATTCCACAACCTAGGTATGTGCCCTGACCAGGCATCCAACCAGCACCCTGTGGATGTACAGGATGATGCTCCAACTAACTGAGCCATCCAGCCAGCTTTAGCCCCTTTTAAAATTGTATTTTTTTACTATTTTGCCTTCCTAATACCTTGTACATATTGTACATGAATTCCTTATCAGCTATAGGTACACATCTCTTTGCACTTCGCTTCATGGTGTTTTGCAGATATTTTATTTAAAAAAAAAAAAATCAGCCCTAACTGGTTTGGCTCAGTGGATAGAGTGTTGGCCTGGGAACTGAAAGGTTCCAGGTTCGATTCCAGTCAAGGGCACATGCCTGGGTTGTGGGCTCAATCTCCAGTTGGGGGTGTGCAGGAGGCAGCCGATCCATGATTCTCTCTCAGCATGGGTGTTTCTATCTCTCTCTCCCTCTTCCTTCTCTGAAATCAATAAAAATATATTTTAGCCAAAACCGGTTTGGCTCAGTGGATAGAGCGTCGGCCTGTGGACTGAAGGGTCCCAGGTTCGATTCCGGTCAAGGGCACGTAACTTGGTTGCGGGCACATCCCCAGTAGGGGGTGTGCAGGAGGCAGCTGATCGATGTTTCTCTCTCGTCGATGTTTCTAACTCTCTATCCCTCTTCCTTCCTCTCTGTAAAAAAGCAATAAAATATATTTAAAATATATATATATATATATATATATATATATATATATTTTAAAAATTTTTTGTTGTTAGTGTATAAAAATGGAAGTGATGTTTGTATGCTTATTTTTGTGTCCCATATCTGTTCTGAATTTGTTTATTAACTTCAGAAGTTTATAGTGGAATCTTGGTCACTTTCTATATGCAGTGCCATGTCTTCTCCCAACAACTCATGATGCTTTGTGGTTCAGAGTGTCAGGTGTTATGTCTTTGATTTCTGCTTTTGTTTACTTGAATCTCATTTCTCTTGTTTTAGTCTAACTAATGTTTTGCCAATTTTGTGCGTCTTATCAAAAAAACAGCTCTCCCTACCTGGTGTTATCTCAATGGTTAGAGCATCAGCCCAGGGATCCAAAGGTCTCGGCTTCAGTTCTTGGTCAAGGGCATGTACCTGGGTTGTGGGCTCACTTGCCATCCCTTGTAGGAATCCACCAGTCAACGTGTCTCACATCTGTGTTTCTATTTCCTCTCTCCTCCTCCCTCCCTCCCTTGCACTCTCTCTGTAGCAATGGAAAAAATATCCTCAGGAAAGGATTAACAAAGAAACAAAAAAAACAAAAACATCAGCCCTAACCAGTTTGGCTCAGTGGATAGAGCGTCGGCCTGCAGACTGAAAGGTCCCAGGTTCGATTCCGGTCAAGGGCATGTACCTTGGTTGCAGGCACATCCCCAGTAGGAGGTGTGCAGGAGGCAGCTGATCGATGTTTCTCTCTCATCGATGTTTCTAACTCTCTATCCCTCTCCCTTCCTCTCTGTAAAAAAGCAATAAAACATATTAAAAACAAAAACAAAAATATCAGTTCTTATTTATGATATTAATTTATTTTTTGCCTTTCTTTGTTTCTATTTTATATATATGTCAGTTCTAATTTTTCTTAATTTTTTAAAATATACTTTTTATTGATTTCAAAGTGGAAGGGAGAAGGGGAGAGAGATACAAACATCAATGAAGAGAGAGAATCATTGATCAGCTGCCTCCTGCATTCCCCACAGTAGGGATTGATCTGGCAACCCAGATATTTGCCCTGACGAGGACTCAAACCACAACCTCCTGGTTTGTAGGCTGACGGTCAGCTACTGAGCCACACTGGCTGAGCTCCTGTCGCCATGTCCCCCTTGTCTCTGACATCCCAACTGCAGGCCCAACTTGGCACACTGCTTTCCCATAACCTTTCCAAGGGGCCAAAGCGCTCTCCTGTTCTCTCCTGTTGCTTCTTCTACCCTAAGTTCTTCCTTTGTTTCTGTGTCCCTAGCTTTAGTAAATGCACTCTCCAAATCACCGGACTCCTGCTGACATATCTTGCCCACTCAAATTAAAAACCCCCACCCAGGATAGTCTGGCCTGAGGCAGATCTGCTGCACCCTGGTCCCCTTTCGGTAACAACTTGATGTACCTAGATATCGTTTCATGTGTGGCTTGACAAGAATGCCTCTTCTCCCCTAGACCATGTTACTCTCTTTGTGGATTCCTCCCCTTCCCCTATTTAGGGACCATTTAATGTATAAAAGCAATTTTCCCAGATTCTAAGACATGTGTCTTGAACATCATTCCATAAAATCATGCCTTGGTGTGATAGATATTTATGATGAGATTTCCATTTTTTTTTCTTTTTAAAATATATTTTCATTTATTTCAGAGTGGAACGAAGAGGGAGAGAGAGAAATATCAAGGATGAGAGAGAATCATTGTTTGGCTGCCTCCTACAAGTGCCTTATAGGAGATTAAGCCCGCAATCCAGGCATGTGCCTTGACTGGGAGTCAAATCCTGACCTCCTGGTCCATAGGTCGAACCACTGCGGCCCGGCTAGGTTACCTTTTGCTATAGGACCAACATGTAACTCACCAGGGTTTCCTTTTGTCCAGGTTGCTGCTGTGGAAGTCAGGATCTGGAGGCGTCCATTGAACAGAACGTTTCTGTAAGAGTGTCACGGGCAAAGAAGACCAAAGTAGCATCGTCTTCCCAGAAGAGCCATCCCTGTGAGGGTTGTGCTGCAGTCTTGAGGGACATTTTCCAGATGATTGAGCAGCAGGGAACACAATATAGCACGAAACTGCTGAGGTGTGGGGCATGCGCAAAATCATTTTATTTTAGTACAAAGTTTCACCAGCACATGAGAGCAAAGTGTTTGATACGAGGTGTGGACAGGGCCTCACTTGTGAAGAGCTGCACATTCGGTGTGTCCCAGAAGCTTTTTACCAGTCAGAAGGTCAGAGATAGCATCGTTACTGCCTCAGGGCAACTTCAGCACCAGGCTCCTCCTACCAGGGATAAACCAAGTGAAATCTCCTTGTCTGGGGTGACATCTCAAAACAGAAAAAATGACCATTGCCAGAAAGACTGTAAAAAAGCCATTGGCTGCAACAACATGTTGGGTCCAGATCAAGCTGTCCATACTGGAAGGCAGTGTGTTGTGAGCCCTGAAAATAAAAACTGTTTTAAAGGAATCTCTGACCTTCGTTATCATCAGAAAGTTCACTCATTGGAAAAGCCATATGAGTGCAGTGAGTGTGGAAAATGTTTTAAAGAACATTGGATCCTTAGTCAACACTGTCGCGTTCATTCCGGAGAAAAGCCTTATGAGTGCGGTGAATGTGGAAAGTCCTTTAGCCAAAGTGCTGGCCTCAGTAGACACCAGAGAGTTCACACTGGAGAAAAGCCATATGAGTGTGGTGAATGTGGGAGGTCCTTCAGCCAAAATTCCAGCCTCATTCACCACCAAAGGGCTCACACTGGAGAAAAGCCTTATGAGTGTGGTGAATGTGGGAAAACCTTTACCCATCGTTCCAGCCTCATTGAACACCAAAGGGTTCACACTGGAGAAAAACCTTTTGACTGTAGTGAATGTGGAAAATGTTTTACCAGAATAGCTTGCCTTCGTCGTCATCGGAGACTTCACTCTGCTGAAAGGCCCTTTGTGTGTAAGGAATGTGGAAAGTCTTTTAAGAGGAAATCTCTCTTTTGTTATCATCAGAGATTACACACCGGAGAAAGTTTGTATGAGTGCAGTGAATGTGGGAAATCTTTTATCCATAGCTCTGGACTCCATTATCATCAGAGAGTTCACAATGGAGAAAGACCTTATAAGTGCACTGATTGCGGGAAATCTTTTATCAGGAACTGTGACCTTCATAACCATGAGAAACTTCATACTGGAGAACGACCTTATGAGTGCAATGACTGTGGGAAGACTTTTATCAGGAACAGTGACCTTTATAAACATCAGAGAGTTCATACTGGAGAAAAACCGTACAAGTGCAATGATTGCGGGAAATCTTTTACCCATAGCTCTGGACTCCATTATCATCAGAGAGTTCACAGTGGGAAAAGACCTTATGAGTGCAATGATTGTGGGAAATCTTTTATCAGGAATTGTCATGTTCGTACTCATCAGAGTTTCTCACAAAAGAAAGGCTTTTTGAGAGCTGTGAATGTGGGTAAATTTAACAAAAATTCTAGCCTCAGGACAAATGAGCATACACATTAGAGGAATTTTTTTTTTTTAAATATGTTTTATTGCTTTTTTACACAGAGGAAGGGAGAGGGAATAGAGTTAGAAACATCAATCAGTTGACTCCTGCACACCTCCCACTGGGGATGTGCCCGCAACCAAGGTACATGCCCTTGACCGGAATCGAACCTGGGACCCTTCAGTCCGCAGGCCGACGCTCTACCCACTAAGCCAAACCAGTTAGGGCTAGAGGAAGTTTTTAAATATATATTTTATTGATATTTTTACAGAGAGGAAGGGAGAGGGGTAGAGAGTTAGAAACACTGATCAGCTGCCTCCCGCACACCTCCTATTGGGGATGTGCCCCCAACCAAGGTACATGCCCTTGACTGGAATCGAACCTGGGACCTTTCAGTCTACAGGTGACGCTCTATCCACTGAGCCAAACCGGTCAGGGCTACAGGAAGTTTTTAGATGTGTAGGAACTGTAGTTTCTTTGTTCAGTGTTAACCACACTGAAGGAAACTCAGGCTTCAGTTATCTGACTTGCATCTCATACATCCCATCCTCAAGAGTAGGGAGATTTTAGCCAAAGAAATGGCTGACTGTTGCCATTGCTCTTATAAAATCAACGAGAACCCTCTTCTCCTTTTTTAAAATAAATCTGAATGATTACCTTGAAAAAAAAAAAAAAAAGAGTAGGGAGATTTTCCATAATGTTAGCTATGTGGGAAGCATGTGTACTTCTTTTATACTTACCTGCCCAGAGCTTATAGTGCAGATTTGTGTCACTGCAAAGTTCTGTGACAGAATCCGTCTCACCCACAGTTTCCATCAGTCTCCATCCTAATGCCCTCAGGCAATCTGACTTTGTTCTTTTATTAGTTGGAGGAAATTAGGAGTAACAGGGGCCCTTAGGAGATCTGCATTTCATTTGCTCTATTTGGGGCATGTACCTGACCCATTGTTGACCCCAGAGAACATCCTCTGAGTTCAGCTCTAGCTTCGAGAAAAAAAAAAACAAAACACGTTTTTCAGGGACATCTTTTCCCTAGCTACCTCTGGTGAATATTTCCAGTGTCAAAGTCACCATCAGAAGACTGGTTTGGGTCTGTATCCATTAGGTTTTTAAAATAAAAGCCTTTCTGTTTAAGTCCTTTTCATTTTGGATGTTTTCTTTGTGGCGTAAGCTATAAGCCTATTTGGGCTCTACAAGCATGAAGAAGTAATGCAGTTTTTACCAGGGTTCAACCTTTCTCTGCCTCCGAGGTACAGCACTTTGGGGAAATGAGCTCAGCACTTTCCACAAAATTTGCATTGCTACCCACATCCTTCTAGGAAAGAGTGCTGGTGGAAAGCCTGAGTGCTAAGAGTTTCAGAAGACGCGGACGTCACTTTCAAAACAGCTGGGGCGACAACTTCACCTGCTTCTAGGATCAGCGGGAATTCTGTTTGGCACACGGGCTCTGCCAGTACTTTTGTTCTTCTTAATCCTCACCTTAGGATATCTTTCCCTTTGATTTTTAGAGAGAGTGGAAGGGAGGGAGAGAGAAAGACAGACATCCAGGTGAGATAAGAGACACATCCATTTGTTGCCTCCTTCACGTGCCCCAACGTGGTCCCGGAATTGAACCTGCAACCCAAGTATGTACAATTGACAGGGGGTCTCACCCAAAACACGTGGAAGCAAGGGCTGACACACTCATCACAGAGCCACACCAACCAGGGCAGTGCCAATGCGTTTGAAGGAAATTGCTCTTTAAAGTCTTAAATGGGGTCATGGGCCTTTTCATTTAATATTTTCTTTTTGTATTCATTCATTTTTATATTATTTATTCTTTTTTTTTTTTTTTGGTGCCGTGACTTGGATACGAACCGTTATTTTTTTTTTAAATATATTTTATTGATATTTTACAGAGAGGAAGAGAGGGATAGAGAGTTAGAAACATCGATGAGAGAGAGACATCGATCAGCTACCTCCTGCACACCCCCTACTGGGGACATGCCCACAACCAAGGTACATGCCCTTGACCGGAATCGAACCTGGGACCCTTCAGTCCACAGGCCAACGCTCTATCCACTGAGCCAAACCCATTAGGGCTGCCTCAGTAATTTGATTCCTCAGCCCTCACAGCCCATCTGGCTCCTGAGTCTATCTCAGTAACTTCCTTTTTAAAAAAATACATATTTTTATTGATTTCAGAGAGTAAGGAAGAGAGAGGGAGAGAAAGAAACATCCACGATGAGAGAGAATCATGGATCGGCTGCCTCCTGCAAGTCCCCCACTGGGATCGATCCCACAACCCGGGCACGTGCGCTTGACCAGAATCGAACCTGGGACCTTTCTGTCCACAGGCTGATGCTCTATCCACTGAGCCAAACCAGTTAGGGCTGAATTATTTTCTTATTCAAATTCAAAAACCAAGGTTGCTGAACCGAGGTCAAATCACAAGTAACAACTCGTGTTCTTTTGCCACCAACAACTCTAGCAAGTTAATTTAACCTGAGGAGGGTATTGTAGGAACCTCTGATTTATAGGATTTTTTAAATTCTCGTTATTTCTATTTTTTTAAATTTATTTTGGAGAAAGGGAGAGGAAGAAACATTGATTTTTTTGTTGCTGTTCCACTTTTTGATCCACACCTGAGGATGTTTATTGATTTTTATTTATTTTTTTTATATTTTATTCATTTTTTACAGAGAGGAAGGGAGAGGGATAGAGAGTTAGAAACATCGACGAGAGAGAAACATCGATCAGCTGCCTCCTGCACACCTCCTATTGGGGATGTGTCCGCAACCAAGGGACATGCCCTTGACCGGAATCGAACCTGGGACCCTTCAGTCCGCAGGCCGACGCTCTATCCACTGAGCCACACCGGTTCGGGCTGTTTATTGATTTTTAGAGAGAGGAAGGGAGAGAGAAACATTGGTTGGTTGACTCCCCTATGTGCATCGACTGGGGATCAGACCTGCAACCCAGGTAATGTGCCCTGACTGGGTATCGAACCCGCAAACTTTTTGTATACAGGACTATACTCCAACCAACACAGCCACTCAGCCAGGACTTCTTCCACTTTCAGACGCATCCAAGGTTAGGTTCTTGTCTGTGCCCTGACTGGAGATGACAACCACAACCTTGGTGAACTGGGATGATGCTCTAACCCAGTGGTCGGCAAACTGCGGCTCGCGAGCCACATGCGGCTCATTGGCCCCTTGAGTGTGGCTCTTCCACAAAATACCACGGCCTGGGCGAATCTATTTTTTTCTTTTTTAATATATTTTTTATTGATTTTACAGAGAGGAAGAGAGAGGGATAGAAAGTTAGAAACATCGATGAGAGACATCGATCAGCCGCCTCCTGCACGCCCCCCACTGGGGATGTGCCCGCAACCCAGGTACATGCCCTTGACCGGAATCGAACCCGGGACCCTTCAGTCCGCAGGCCGATGATCCATCCACTGAGCCAAACCGGTCAGGGCTGGGCGAATCTATTTTGAAGAAGTGGCGTTAGAAGAAGTTTCAGTTTTAAAAAGTTGGCTCTCAAGAGAAATTTCAATCGTTGTACTGTTTTGTTTTTTTTTCGTTGTACTGTTGATACTTGGCTCTGTTGACTAATAAGTTTGCTGACCACTGCCCTAACCAACTGAGGTACCCAGCCAAAGCCAGATTTCTAGTATTGACTTTAGAGAGAGTGACAGAAAGAGAGAGAGATCAACTTGTAACTCCATTTATTTGTGCATTCATTGGTGGATGCTTGTGTGTGCCCTGACCAGAGATCTAACCAACAACATTTTCTCAGAAATGTGGGACATACGGAATTTTCTTTTTTTTTTAAATATATATTTCTTTATTGATTTCAGAGAGGAAGGGAGAGGGAGAGAGAGAGAGAAACATCAATGATGAGAGAGAATCACTGATTGGCTGCCTCCTGCACGCCCCCTATTAGGGATCGAGCCCACAACCCCAGCATGTGCCCTTGGCTGGAATCGAACGTGGGACCTTTCAGTCCGCAGGCCGACGCTCTATCCACTGAGCCAAACCGGCCAGGGCGGGACATACAGAATTTTCTTAAAAATTTTGAACCTGCCGAAACCGGTTTGGCTCAGTGGATAGAGCGTCGGCCTGCGGACTGAAAGGTCCCAGGTTCGATTCCGGTCAAGGGCATGTACCTTGGTTGCGGGCACATCCCCAGTGGGAGGTGTGCAGGAGGCAGCTGATCGATGTTTCTAACTCTCTATCCCTCTCCCTTCCTCTCTGTAAAAAACCAATAAAATATATTAAAAAAAAAATTTCAAACCAGCCCTGACCGGTTTGGCTCAGTGGGTAGGAAGCGTCATCCTGCGGACTGCAGGGTCCCACGTTCGATCCCGGTCAAGGGCATGTACCTTGGTGGTGGGCACATCCCCAGTAGAAGGCGTGCAGGAGGCAGCTGATCGATGTTTCTAACTCTCTACCCCTCTCCCTTCCTCTCTGTAAAAAATCAATAAAATATATTTTTTAAAAAAAATTTCGAACCATTTTTCAAAAGTTTTAATTTATGAAGAACATATTTCATTTATACTATTTGATGAGTCTTGACATATGCGTGAAACCGAAACCATCAGCGTGGCATTCATATTGCCCGTATCTGTCACTGACAATTTACTTCATGTCTTTTTATAATTTCACGCTCTGCACTGGTAAAGGCATCTGTGGGCTCTTGTCTCCAACCCCAAATGACGCCATTCTTTACTGATCTATACAAGGGACTTAACAGCTGAGCGACATGGGCAATTAAAGGCCTCCAAGCCCAGCCAGAGGGGCACAGTGGACTGAGCATCATCCTGTGCACCAAGAGGTCACTGGTTCCATTCCCGGTCAGGGCAATGCCTGGTTTGCATCTTGATTCCAGTAGGGGGAGTGCTGGAGGCATCTGATGATGTTTCAATCTCACATCAATATTTCTCTTCTTCTCCCGCCCCCCCCCAAAAAAAAAATCAATAAAAACTCTTTAAAAAAATAATTAAAGAGTCAAAGCCGGTTTGGCTCAGTGCATAGAGCGTCGGCCGGCGGACTGAAAGGTCCCAGGTTCAATTCCGGTCAAGGGCATGTACCTTGGTTGCGGGCACATACGCAGTAGGGGGTGTGCAGGAGGCAGCTGATCGATGTTTCTCTCTCATCGATGTTTCTCACTCTCTGTCCCTCTCCCTTCCTCTCTGTAAAAAATCAATAAGATATATTTACAAAATAATAAAGGAAAAGAAAAAGATCATAGAAACGAAATAGCAATGATAGGTAGAGTATCTGTCAACAACTTTGGTAAAACTTCTAGTTTTTGCTGATTTTTTGGAGGGGTCCTTGTCTCTAAGGTGTTCTCTAAGAGGAGGGCAGCGTCGCCCTGGCAGGTGTGGCTCAGCTGGTAGAGCGCCATCCTGTGCTCCATAAGGAGGACAGTTCCACTCCCCGTCAGGGCACGTGCCTGTCTGCAGGCTTGTTCAATCCCCAGTTGGGGTGTGTCGGTGTGTGCGAGAGGCACCCATCGATGTTTCTCTCTCCCTCTCTCTCTAGGTGATATATATAGAGATAGAAGGATAGATATAGATAGATGTATACATCTACATCTATCCATATCCATATCCATATGCATAACCACATCCGTATCTCTATGTGTCTATCTATCTATCTATCTATCTATCTATCTATCATCTATCTATCTATCTATCATCTATCTATCTATCTATCATCTATATCTATCTATCTATCTATCATCTATCTATCTGTCTGTCTGTCTGTCTATCTATCTATCTATCTATCATCTATATCTATCTATCTATCATCTATCTATCTGTCTGTCTATCTATCTATCTATCTATCATCTATCTATCTATCTATCTATCTATCATCTATCTATCTATCTATCATCTATCTATCTATCATCTATCTATCATCTATCTATCTATCTATCTATCTATCTATCTATCTATCTATCATCTATCTCTACCATTGTCTCCACGGGTCGGTTGTGTTTCACCTTCAGGCCCAGAGAAGGAGCAAGGCCTGGCATGGCTAGGTAATGGCTGAGAGGACTCCTGACCCTCTGCCCTGGCTCCAGCCCCTCAGGGGAGACCAGGTATGAAAAAAGACTCAGGGTCCCGGGTTCGATTCTGGTCAAGGGCACAGGCCCGGGTTGCAGGCTCCATCCCCAGAGTGGGGCGTGCAGGAGGCAGCCGGTGCAGGATTCTCTCTCATCGTGGATGTGTCTCTCTCTCTCCCTCTCTCTGAAGTCAATAACAAATATGTTGGAGGAGAAATATATACACAGCCTGTTGGACTGAAGCACAGATACCACGTGGACTTGCAATTGACACCTGAGGGGCGGGGCCGCACAGACTGTGGCGCTGAGCCCGGAAGCAATCCGCAGGTCGTTGGGGTCAGAATGGAGAGTTTGCTGCGGTTCCCCGGGAGCCAGCCCTTCCCTCCGAGGAGCAGCGTCACTTCACAGGCTCCCTCCAGGGGCAAAGGTCCCAGGGGCAAAGGTCCCAGGGGCTCTCCGGGGAGACGTCTGTGGCCTGTGGAGGGCTAGGAACTACATTACCCAGAAGAACGTGCGCTGCGTGGAGCCAATGGCAGATCAGGGTAAAAGCATTTCCGCGAGTTGGGGCGGGACTTCCGGCATCGTCCTCCTCGCGGCCATATTGGCTGCTGGTCGGAGTCCTTGCGGCCTTTGAGTCGCCGTGTGTGGACGTTCAGGAGGCGGAAGGCAGAAGGCGCCGAGGAGTCGCGGTCCCCGCCGCCGCAACACGCGTGGGCGAGGCTCGGCGACCCCGCGAGTGACCGGCCTCAGGGCGGGACGGGGTCCCTCCTCGCCCGCCGCCCCGCCCGCAGGGTCCGATGGCGGCGGCCGCTCCGAGGCGCCCGGCTGAGGTGAGCGCGTCCCCCGCCTCCCGCCCAACCCCGCAGCCCGCGGTGCGGGCCCCCGTCCCCTCCTGCAGCCCAGGCCCGGGTGGCCCACCTTTGGGCGGGAAGCAGGTCCTGGCGGCGCAACTGGCTGGGGAGGGAGCAGGCCCGGCCCCGAGGGAAAGGGGGGGGCGGGAGTGGTCACGTGACTCCCGGGGAGGGAGGCCTGTCGGGCCAGCGGCTGAGGCTTCGGGAGGAGCAGTGGACCGGAGGGTCCTGGGGGCGGAGGAGGCAGGGGGCCGAGATGACTGCGGGCAAAGCTGCTGCCTCCCCCTCCCGCTTGGGGTCCCCAGAATGTGGGGGTGCGCTTTGATGGGGTGGGAGTTTCCGTGTAGCTGGTGGGTGAGACCTGGCGCTCGTGCGGTTCCCGTGGAGGGTCCCTGTGCCCGGCGTGGGGCCCCTCTGCTCTGGGGCGGCGGGAAGGGTGAGTGGAGGGAGGACGTGGCGGCTGCTGGGGGGACCGCCCAGAAGCGGGAGGGGGTCGCGGGCCTCTGACCTGCAGGGGAGCTCCTGGGGCGGCCAGGGAAGCAGGGCCAGACGTGCAGAGGAGGCCTTCCTAGCGGCGTCTCCCCGAGTGCGTGGCTGTGGGGTGCAGTGGGGACGGGAGGTGGGAGGGGTGCAGTCTGCAGAAGGCTGTGCGTAGTGGGGGTAAGTGGGAGTTAGGGGCGGGGGGCCGGGCCTTGGGGCCTGACAGGTGACGCCCGAGCCCAGGCTTGGCGGTGCCTTGTCACCCTCTGGAGACCCCAAGGGGGATGCATGCCATGATGGGGGGCCCTCCAAGCCAGGACCAGAGCTGGACCCCCTCTCTGTGCCCTCCTGCCTGATGTTGCCGAGGGCAGACCCTCATGCATGAAGGGACCCCGAGGATAGGGCGGGCACCCCTGGCACCTATGCCCACCTGTGGCGTTCCTCTGAGGGGGGAGCTGTGGAGGAGGCGGAGTGAGGGGTAGATGGGCGGGGAGAGGGACTGTGGGTTCTCAGGCACAGAATGTTCATGGTTCCCTCTGTCCCCGTTATTACAGGCCAGTGTGACCTTTGAGGACGTTGCCGTGCATTTCTCCCGGGAAGAATGGAGGCTGGTGGGTGAGGCTCAGAGACGCCTGTACCTGCGGGTGATGCTGGAGAACTTTGCACTTGTATCCTCTCTGGGTAAGACTCAGCCTCACCAGTGACCTGGACTGGACTCTCCTCCCTCCACCCTCTCACCTCTCTCAGGCCTCGGCCTGGCCCTCAGCCCTGCTGCCTCCCCGGTTGGCGGGTGGTGGCTGTATTGCTGGGCCTGGTTGGTTTGCACTGCCCTCTTCTCTCCCCCGCGGTCCCAATACCGAGCCCTTTGGGGACGGAATCCAGGTCAGTCAGTAGCACTGCATTGAGCGCCATGGATTTGCCGTTTGCCCTCTCCGTGTCTGGGCCGATGTGTCCAGATCCGTACCCCGTCCGTCTCCCGGGGTTTGGCCCCTCCTGTGGGGTCATTCCCTCCTGCCTCCCTGTGCCAGGACCTGCGGGGGTTGTCGGGTGGCTCCTTACCTGCAGCCTGGGCTCTTCTGTAAGACTCCCCTGCACAGTGTGTGGTGTTCAGGTCTGTTTTCCTTGTTTGTGTCCCAGCCTGGTTGCTATACAGACTTGTATGTATGAAAGTTCACCGTGGGCTGGTTTATGTCTGTACCAAAGTAATGTCCACAGTAAAGTTAATCAAACAAGTATCTCCATATGAAGTTGATGTTTTTTTGCTGTGAGTGGTTAAGATCTACTGTCAGTTAATTTCAATTATCTATATATATAAAGAGCCAGGGTCCACCACAACCGAACGCTTGACCTAATGCGGGAAGTCAGTGCTGGGTTGCCACGGCAGCTGGTGCGGGGGCTGGGGATCAGGCCCAGAGAGAGGCCTGCAGAGGGAGAGGCAGGGTCTGATCTGCAGCCTCAGTGGCAGCTGTTGATCAGCTGTTGCCTCTCTTTCCCTCGGGATTCACAGCAGCCAAGCCTCTGTTTCTCTCTGGGCCTCCCAGGGGCTGCTGATCAGGCCCAGAGATAGGCCTGGAGATGCTGACTGGCATAGAAACTGACCAATCAGAATCTAATCTGGGTGAAGTGCCAGGAGCCAATGGCTGCCTAGGAGGCGGAGCTTTTGACATTGACTGGCATAGAAATTGACCAATCAGAATCTAATCTGGGTGAACTATGAAAGTAGAACATAAGGTGGGGGCTGAGGAGGGGTTTTAAGGGCAACAGCTGTTTGGTGTGAGGTGTAAGAAAGAGATTCAATTTTTCAATGACTGGTTTGGCAGTATAGTGCATATGGCTGGCTAACAGTATAGAGATAGGGATTATGTGTTTTTGTCTGCCAAGAGCATCTCCTGCTGAAAAGGCTTTTCGCTCCCATTTTAGCAATCCTATCCTATATAATCTATTTATATAAAAGCCCAGCGGCCGAACGACCAGAAGGGCTGGTTACTATGATGCAGTACTGTGGTGGCCAACTGGCCCGATCTGGGCCACAATCAGCCCCCCCAACTGCCCATGGCCCCTCCTGTGGGCCAGCCCCACCCGTGATCACCCCCCGACCCTGATCGGAGGCCGGGGCAGCAGGTCAACTGCTCGCAGCCCTTCCCCCCAGCTGGCCCGCCCCCGATCAGCCCTCTACCCCCAATCAGGGGCAGGCTGGCCAGAACCCACCAATTCATGCACTGGGCCTCTAGCTTATATTAATAAAAGGGTAATATGCTAATTAGACCCAGTCAACTGGCTGTCTTCCCGACAAAGCCATGGTGGAAAGGGCTGAGGCAGAGGCACTTAGGGGTGATCAGGCAGGCTGAGGCAGTTGGGGGTGAGATCTGGCCGGCAGGGGAGAGCAGTTGGGGATGAGATGAGGCCAGCAGGGGGTTAGGGGCAATCAGGTCGGCAGAGGAGGGCATTTGGGGGCGAGATCAGGTCAGCAGGGGAGGGCAGTTGGGGGCGAGATCAGGCCAGCAGGGGAGGGCAGTTAGGGGCGATCAGGCAGGTAGGCAAAGGCAGTTAGGGGTGATAAGGCAGTTAGGGGTGATCAGGCAGGTGAACAGTTAGAAGCCAGCAGTCCCAGATTGTGAGAGGGATGTCTGACCGCCGATTTACCAGCGGTCGGACATCCCCCAAGGGGTCCTCGATTGGAGAGGGTGCGGGCTGGGCTGAGGGAATCCCCTCCCCACCGTGCACATATTGTGCACCGGGCCACTAGTCTGTCCTATATAATAAAAGACTAATATCCAAGTTGACCATACTGCTGAACGGCCAGTCGCTATGACACGCACTGACCACCAGAGAGCAAATGCTCAGCACAGGAGCTGCCCCTGGTGGTCAGTGCGCTCCCACAGAGGCAGTGCCGCTCAGCCAGCAGCCAGGCTCATGGCTGGTAAGCGCAGTGGCGGTGGCGGGAGCCTCTCCTGCCTCCTCCGACGGCCGGCTTAGGCCCGATCCCAGCAGTTGGACATCCCCGAGGGCTGCTGGACTGTGAGAGGGCACAGGACGGACTGAGGGACACCCCCCCCCCCAAGTGCATGAATTCCGTGCACCAGGCCTCTAGTACATATAAAAAGAGTGAGGGGCCGTCACATCTGAAACAACCCAACAGATGACCAAACAGGCTGCGTGGGGCAGCCAGGCCGGCAAGGAGTTAGTGAGGGACGACCAAATGACTGAGCAGCAGGCTGCGTGGGACGACCAGGCCGGCAGGGGGTTAGTGAGGGGCAACTAAACCACTAAACAGCAGGCTGTGTGGGCTGACTAGGCTGGCAGGGGCGGCAGGGGGGGCAGTGATGGCCGACTAGGCCAGCAGGGGACGCAGTTGGCGACAACCAGGCCGGCGAGGGGGCAGTTAGGGGCAACGAGGCTGGCAGGCAGAGGCGGTTAGGGGCGATCAGGCAGGCAGGCAGGCAGGTGAGCAGTTAGGGGCCAGCAGTCCTGGTTTGTGAGAGGGATATCCGACTGCCGGTTTAGGCCCGATCACAGCAGTCGGACATCCCCCGAGGGGTCCCAGATTGGAGAGTGTGCAGGCTGGGCTAAGCAGAAACACACACACACACACACACACACACACACACACACACACACACACACCAGTGCATGAATTTCATGCACGAGCCTTTAGTATAACATTATTAACTGTAGTCACCATGTTCTTAAGTACGTCCTTAGAACTCTCTCATCTTATAAAGGAACCTTTGTACCCTTTTTTTGTTTTGTTAATCGTCACCATTGCTCTTCAGAGAGAGTAGAAGGGTGGGAGGAGGTGAGGGTGAGGGAGAAACATTGATGTGAGGTCTCACATACACTGGTTGCCTCCAATATGCTCCCCAGGACCCTTCTGTGCGAGGGCAGACGCTGTAAACACGGAGCCACACCGGCCAGGGCTGCCCATTTTTCAATTGGGTGGTTTATTCCTATGAAGTTGTATGAACACCTTGTGTATTTTAGCTCTCCCTATGAGACAGCCTTTACACATACTTTTCACTCTTCATTTCTCATGAATGTTTTCTTTGCTTTCAGATGCCTTTTAGTTGGATGTAGCTCAGCTCGTTCATTTTTATCTTTGTTGTCTGCTGTTGGGGACATCCAAAAATCATTGCCAAAACCAATGCCAAGGAGTTTTAAATTTCCATATGTCACGTTGAAGTTTTTAATGCATTTCAAATTAATTTTTGTTTCGATTTAATTTTTGTGAGCGGTGTAAGGTAGGGCCCCAGTATTTTTCTTGCAGGTGCATATCCAGTTTTCTCAACATTGTTTTTCATTTGTTTATTTTTAAAGACAGAGAGCAAGTGAGAGAGAGAGGGAGTGGATGAGAGAGAAACATTGATTTGCTCTTCCTCTTTTTTACACATTCATTGGTTGGTTCTTATATGGGCCCTGACCAGGGATTGAACCCACAACCTTGGCTTATCTGGACAATGCTGTAACCAACTGAGCAGCTACCTGGCCAGGGTCCTACACTGTTTATTGAAGACACTGTTTTCCCCCCATTTTGTGTTTTTGGTGTCCTTGTCAAAGAGTACTTGACCACATACGTGGGTTTCTTTCTGGGCTGTCTGTATTCTGTTCTTACACCTGTGTGTCTGTGTATCTATTTGTGTTAGCTTTGATTAATTTGTTTTGTAACATGCTTTAAATCATGAAGTTTCATGCCTGTAACTCTACTGATGATCTTGTTTATTAAAATTGCTTTGACGGTTAGAAATGTCTTGTGATTTGAATTTTAAGATTTTTTTTTTTCTGGTAAAAATTCCCTTGGATTTTGTTAGAGTATGCATGGAATCATGTTGAATTTGTTAGTAGAGATTTTTTTCTTAATATATTTTATTGATTTTTTTTTTTTTTTCTTTTACAGAAAGGAAGGGAGAGGGATAGAGAGTTAGAAACATCGATCAGCTGCCTCCTGCACACTCCCTACTGGGGATGTGCCCGCAACCAAGATACATGCCCTTGACCGGAATCGAACCTGGGACCCTTCAGTCCACAGGTCGATGCTCTATCCACTGAGCCAAACGGTTAGGGCTGTTAGTAGAGATATTTTAACAATAATAATGCTTCCCATCCAAGAACACAGGATGTCTTTTCATTAATTTGAGTCTTCAGTTCTTTTCGTCAGTTGTCTTATGGTTTTCAGAGTCCAGGTCTTTCACCTTCTTTATTAAATTTATTGCTAAATATTTTATTGTTTTTAATGGTAGTATAAATGAGATTGATTTCTAAATTCCTTATCCAGGTATTTTATTGTTAGTGCATTGATACACTGAGTTCTATGTGCATTTGGAATTCTGCAAATTTATTGGGCTTGTTTATTCCTGCTGGAGGTGTTTCGGTGGAGTTTTTAGGATGTTCTTTATATGAGACTAGCGGCCCATTGCGTCCAGTAAGCCGCCCGCCACTTCCGCAGGAGTGGGCGGGACCGCAGCGGGCCACCGGGAGCCGCACTGCTTCCACGGGAGGCAGAAGGGAGCCACTGGCGCCTACGGGAGCCGGGAGGGACCCGTGCTGATTCCGCGGGAGGCGTGCTGATTCCGCGGGAGGCGGGAGGGAACCACTGCCACCGCCCGAGGGAGGGGGTCGGGGGCAGACCTATCTCCTGGTGACTGGTTGCGCACGCAGCCCCGCCCACCCGCCATTGTGAATGTGACACCATAATGGATAATTTGCATATTACTGCTTTATATATACAGATAATGTCATCTGCAAACACAAGCAGTTGTACTCCCTTTATATGTGTGTGTGGGTATTTCAGAGAGCGAGGGAGAGGAGAGAGAGAGAGAGAAATATCCATGATGAGAGAGAATCATTATTCGGTTGCCTCCTGCCTGCCCCCCTAAGGGGAGCTAAGCCTGTTACCTGTGCATGTGCCCTGACTGGGATTCAAACCGTGACCTCCTGGTTCCTAGGTTGTCGTCCAACCATGAGTGACACTGGCCGGGCAATTTAAAATGTTTTTAAATCTTCATTTAAGGATATTTTCTCCATTGATTTTAAAGAGGGTGAAGGAGAAGGAGGAGAGGGGGACAGAGAAACATCGATGTGAGAGAGACACGTTGACCTGGTTACCTCCTGCACTGGTGGGGCATGAACCCACAAACTGGGCTTGTAACCCTGACCAGGAAATGAGCCTGTGACCCCTTCTTCCAAGGGCTGAGGCTCTAATCACTTAACAACATGGGCCAGGGTGATTTTTATTTATTTTTATAAGGAAAGAGAGAAATTGAGAGAGAGAAAGAGAAGGAGAAACTTCAACTTATTGTTCCACTTATTTATGCAATCTTTCATTCCTTCTTATATGTGCCCTGACTGGAGATCAAACCTGCAATCTTGGCATGTTAGGCCGACACTCTAACCAATTGAGCTACCCAGCCCAGGCTTCTACATCCAATACTTTGTGAGGTTTTATCATGAAAGAATTCTGAATTTTGTTAAATGCTTTTCTGCATCTATTGTGATGATCATAAGATTTTTTCCCCCTTCGTTCTGTTAATGTGGTAAAGCACATTTGCTGATTTTGTTCATGATGAACCATTCTTGCACTCGAGGGAAAAATCCCATGTAATCACAGTTTATGATATTTTTATGTGCTGTTGAATTTGCTATTAATTTGTTGAGGGTTTGTTGTTTTATATATATTCATTAGGGATGTTAGTCTTTTATAGTCTTTTCTTGTAGTGTCATTATCTGGCTTTGGTGCCAGGTTATTGCTGGTCTTCTAAGACAAATTTTGAAATTTTTAAAATTCCGTCTCTCTCTCTTTCTATATATATCTATATGTGTGTATACATATAGATATATAGATATAGATAGGTAATATGTTTTTTATAAATATTTTTATTGATTTCTGAGAGCGAACAGGAGAGGGAAAGAGGGATAGAGGCATCAGTGATGACAGAGAATAGGTCACCTGCCTCCTGCATACCCTGCTGGGGATCAAGCCTGCAACCCAGGCACATTCCCTTGACCTGAATCGAACCTGGGGCCCTTTAGTCCACAGGCCAGTGTTCTTACCTACAGACCCAACCAGCTAGGGCAGCGGCATGTTTTTATTCCTTTGTCTTTTGTGTATCTGTTGCATTTTGCTTTGAGATTACTAGAGGCTTATATAAAATCTTATAATTAAAACATTCTATTCTAAGCTACCAACTTCAATTGTAAAGCAACAGTCTACCTTTTGTTGTTAATCCTCACCTGAGGATAATATTTCCCATTGATTTTTAGAGAGAGTGGAAGGGAGGGGGAGAGACAGGGAGAGAAACATGGATTTGAGAGAGACACATTGATCGGTTGCCTACTGCATGCTCCCCAACTGGCACCAGGGACAGAGCCTGCAACTGAGGTACATGCCCTTGACCGGGAATCCAACCCGCACCCCTTCAGTCTGCAGGCTGATGCTTTATCCACTGACCCAAACTGGCTAGGGCCAAAACTCTCCTCTTTAACATCCCCCCTCCCCATACACACATTTTATTTTTGATGTCCAATTCACATCTTTTATATTTTGTAAACATTAGGAAATGAGAGTATTTTGAATTTTAATATTATACTTTATCAGTGTATTTGATATTTTTATGTTACTAGTTAGTATACTTTCATTTTAGCTTGAACAACTTGCTGTAGCATTTCTCATAGGATAGGGGAAGTGTTGATGAATTCCCTCAGCTTTGGTTTGTCTGGCAAAGTGTCTCACCTTCATTTCTCAAGGTCACCTTTGCTGGCAAAGTATCTTGGCTTGCAGTTTTGTTCTTTCAGCATTTAGGATATACCAGTGGTCGGCAAACTGCGGCTCACGAGCCACATGCGGCTCTTTGGCCCCCTGAGTGTTGCTTTTCCACAAAATACCACAGCCTTTGTGAGTTTCTTTTGAAGAAGTGGCGTTAGAAGAAGTTTAAGTTTAAAAAATTTGGCTCTCTTGCCAAAACCGGTTTGGCTCAGTGGATAGAGCGTCGGCCTGCGGACTGAAGGGTCCCGGGTTCGATTCCGGTCAAGGGCATGTGCCTTGGTTGCGGGCACATCCCCGGTGGGGGGTGTGCAGGAGGCAGCTGATCGATGTCTCTCTCTCATCGATGTTTCTAGCTCTCTATCCCTCTCCCTTCCTCTCTGTAAAATATCAATAAAATATATTTAAAAAAAAAAAAATTTGGCTCTCAAAAGAAATTTCATTCGTACTGTTGATATTTGGCTCTGTTGACTAATGAGTTTGCCGACCACTGGGATATACCATCCCACTCTCTCTTGGTGTGCAGTGTTTCAGCTAAGAAAACCACTCTTACCTTTATCACCCTTGTATTACGGAGATGAGTTTCTTTTTTCTTGCAGCTTTCAAAATTCTCTTGGTCATTTCTTTTTGAGTTTTAGTGTAATGTTTTTTGGTGCAGCCTTTTTGTATTGAATGTGTTTGGGGATTTATGAGCCTCATGCTCTTAGGTAACTGCTTCTATATCCAGATTTTCTGAGGTTGTTTCCATTATTTAAAATGTTTTGTTTGTTTTTGTTTATCCTCATCTGAGGATATATATTTTTGAATATATTTTATTGATTTTTTTACAGAGAGGAAGGGAGAGGGAGAGAGAGTTAGAAACATCGATGAGAGAGAAACATCGATCAGCTGCCTCCTGCACAGTCCCCACTGGGGATGTGCCCGCAACCAAGGTACATGCCCTTGACCGGAATCGAACCTGGGACCCTTGAGTCCACAGGCTGATGCTCTATCCACTGAGCCAAACTGGTTAGGGCCTAAGGATATTTTTCCACTGATTTTTAGAGAGAATTGAAAGGTGGGAGAGACAGAAACATCAGTGTGAGAGAGACGCATCGATTGGTTGTCTTATGCACATGCCCCAACCGGGTACATGCCCTTGACCGGGATTGAACCCAGGTCCCTTCTTTCTGCAAGCCGTCCCGTATTCCACTAAGCCAAATCAGCTAGGTCCATTATTTAAATAAGCTTTCTATCCCTTTTGTCTGACTTCCCCTTCTAGGACTTCCATAATGTGAATATCATTATTTCATGCCAACACATAATTCATGTAGGATTTTTTTATTCTCTTTTCGTAAATTTGTTTTGACTGCATAATATCAGAAGACGAACAGTCACTTTCAGAATCGTTTTGATTGATCAAGTGAACTAGATGCTCTATAGCATTTTTTCATTTCATTTATTTTTCAGCACAATAATTTTCATTTTTTCTTTTATATTTTCTATTTCTCTGCTGGAAAATCTCATTTTGTTTGTATAATTTTCTTGTCTTTTTTAATTTTTATTTTTAAAATTGATTTTAGAGAGGGAGAAGGGGAGGGGTGAGAGAGAGACAGAGAAACATTGATGTGAGAGAGACATTGATTCGTTGCCTCTTGTATCCACCCTGACTGGGTCTCTAACCCACAACATACATATGTGCCCTGACTGGGAATCAAACCCATTACCTTCCTGTGATCGGGACTGCACTCCAACCAACTGAGCTATCTCAGCCAGGGCAATTGTGTGTCCTTTCCTTTCCTTTCCTTGCCTTTCCTTTCCGTTCCTTTCCTTTCCTCCCTCCTTCCCCCCCCCTCCCTCCCTCCCTCCCTCTCTTTTTTTCTTTCTTTCTTTCTTTCTTTCCTTCGTAGCTTGCTTAAATTATTTATTTTGAAATCCTTTTCTGACCATACACAGATGTGCATTTCTTTGGAGTGATTGTTAAATTTGTGTGTTCCTTTGGTTGGTGGGGTGTCATGTTTCCTTGATTTTTTAAAAAATGTTTTGTTTGATTGATTGATTGATTGATTGATTGGTTTTTTTGTAGCCTTGTGTTGATGTCTGTACATTTCATAGGGTGGGTTACTTTGACTTTCTGGAAAGGTTTTGGTGGGAAGAGCTTCACCTGTGTGGGGGGTGTCACTGTGCTGACTTGGTTGGTGTTGCAGTTCTGACTACAAGAAGGCCGAACTCTTAATCTCTGTAGCTGTGTAACCGGAAGTCAGTGTTAGTGAAATTGCAGGGGTCCTCAGTAGCTAAGGCTTTCTGTGCTCACATCAGTGAAGAAGATTGCTTTAGACATGCTGATTTTGTTCTCTCAAGGGAAATGTTTTTGGCTCAGTTGTTCCCTTTAGGTGCTGAGTACAGGGTGTCCTCATGGTGATGGTGGAATTCGTGTCTGATTTTAATAGCTCCCAATGGCATTGACTTTGCCGTGTGAGATGCAGTCACACCCTAATGAGTGATGGAGCCTGTGAGCAGAGCACAGATACACACACAAGTAGCTCGTGTCTGAGGAGTCAGCTCCTCCATATTGCCCATGGCTTTGGTGCCTGAGAACCGGGCATTCGTGTGACAGCAGTGGGGTCAGGTTATCTAATATTGGCATTTCAGGAACAGTTGTGGCTCTGGGGCCAGGGGGGTATAGGGTATGGCCTCTGTGGAGAAGGCAGCTGGGATTCATGCCTATCGTCACTTGGCCAACTCTGCTGTGCAAACTGTGGGTGTCCTTGGACGTAGTGCGAGCTATCGAGGGTCTTTCTGGAAAAGGTTTCTGGCGTCCTCCGCAGAGGAGGACATTGGCAATGGATGGCATTTGCCCTTTGGTTGATACTCATGGCTCCTGCCTTTCTTACTTCTTTTTCTGCTCCAGGTGTCTTCACTGTGCTGTCGTTCCCAGTGATTTCCTTTGTGTTTATTCTCCT
The DNA here is from genome assembly GCF_963455305.1 of Plecotus auritus. NCBI lineage: Eukaryota > Metazoa > Chordata > Mammalia > Chiroptera > Vespertilionidae > Plecotus > Plecotus auritus. The sequence goes on along the minus strand of NC_137785.1, from coordinate 473,614 downwards.
TTTTATGCTCCATGGGTTGGTGCTGTATCTTAATTGTGTTCTTGAGAATTCTAAGGGCAAATTTTGCTTGTAAAGAGCGGCCTTAATTTTTTGTTGGTGGTGACAAAAGCTAGTTTCCTCCACCACATTGCTGACATCACTCACCTAGATGTGCTTTCTGGGTATGTTGTGTGCTGAGTTACTCTGGAACAGACCTCTCCACTCACGTGTTCCGTTTTTTTCATTCTGTCATCCATGTTGTATGTAGTCGCCCTGCTAGGACTTTTTGGGATGAGTCCTTTCTGCATGTATCACAGGATGGGTCTCTGTCTAGCCATGGCCAAGTGGGTTCACAGGGGGTGTGTTCCTAGTGACTGGCAGTTGTAAAAATTGTGTTGTCAGGACATTGTTCAGATCATACCACGAACCTGTCTTTGCTCAACCAGAGGGTTTGTGTCATTGCCAGTACCCAAACCCATTTCTCCTCTTCTTCCAGCTTTGGCACTTAACCGTGTCTACTGTGGTTTCTAGCCCACGGATATTTCCCCCTCCCTCGACTCCCATCTCACCTGCCCTCTTACCACTCTTTGCTCAGTTCTCTTCAACAGTGCCCTCACAGATGGTGCTGTGAGATGTTGAAAATTTCTGTATTGACCTTGGACAGCAGCTAATACATTACATTTGGATAGTAATGGGCTGACATGCGTGCTTCTACCAGCTGTGCATCAGCCGCAGCAGAGGATATGCAGGAATCTGCTGGCAGAGAAAATGCATTGTATGCTGTGCCTCTCTTTGTTGTGTCACACCCACATCCTTCCCCTGGTTCTGACCTTAGAAGCCTAGTAGCACAAAGTAGTCAGCCAGTCCTTCAATGGAATTTTCTTCCTTTGCAAAGCATTTCATATGTAGATGTGTTTCTCCCTTCCCTTTAGTCGACATGTAATTCAAAAGCATTTCTTTGTGTTCAGGTTGCTGCTGTGGAGCCGACGATGTGGAATCACACAGTGAACAGCGGGTTTCTGTTGGCGTGTCGCAGGGGAAGAGTCCCAAGGCAGCCTCACCTTCCCAGAAGAGACACCCCTGTGAGCGTTGTGGACCGGTCTTGAGGGACATTTTCCACTTGGTCGAGCAGCAGGGGACGCAACACAGCCAGAAACTGCTGAGCTGTGGGGCGTGCGCAAAACGGTTTTATTTCAGTGTAAACTGTCACCAGCCTAAGGAGCAGCACGTGGGAGAGGAGCCCTTCGGAAGCAGTGCGGACACGGCCTCATTCGGGAAGAGCTGCAGCACCCACATGTCCGGGGAGACCTTTACCTCTGAGCAGGGTGAGAGGGACTTCCTGCCCAGCGTGGGACAGCAGCAGCAACAGCCGACTCAGAAAGCGAAGGAGCCAAAGGAGGGCACCCAGTGGGAAGCACCTTCACAATGCAGGACAAGTCTTGACCCTCCTGGGAAATGCAAAAAAGCCTTTAACCCCAAGCGCCTACTTGTTCAGGACCAGGATGTCGATCCTGCAAGACAGCGTTTTGTGTGCAGTGAATGTGGGAAAATATTCAAGTATAAATCCTCATTTGTTACTCACTGCAGACTCCACTCTGGAAAAAGTATTTATGTGTGTGGCAAAAATGGAAAAACCTTTAGTGGAAGCTCAACCCTCAGTCAGCATCGAAAAATTCATGCAGGTTCAAGGCAGTACAAGTGCAGCAAATGTGGAAAATCCTTAAGCCACAAAACTGTCCTCATTAATACCCAGGAACAACACAATGGCAAAAACAGTTATGTGTGCAGTGAATGTACAGAACCCTTTAGTCTTTGTTCAGTGTCCATTGAATACCCGAAAGTTCAATTGCAAGAAAAACCTTATAAGTGTAAGGACTGTGAAAAATCGTTTACCTCTGTTGCTGCCCTCAGTTATCATCAGAGCTCTCACACAGGAGAAAGACCTTATGGGTGCAGTGATTGTGGGAAATCTTTTATCTCTAGGTCTGACCTCCGTTATCATCTGAGAGTTCACACTGGAGAAAGGCCTCATGAGTGCAGTGAATGTGGGAAGTCTTTTATCACTCGTACAGCTCTTCGTTATCATCAGAGAGTTCACACTGGAGAAAGGCCTTATGAATGTAGTGAATGTGGGAAGTCCTTTACCCGAAGAAATAACCTCCTTATACACCTTAGAGTTCATTCAGGGTACAGGCCTTATCAGTGTGGTGAATGTGGGAAATCTTTTACTTTTAGTTCTAGCCTCCGTTATCATCATAGAGTTCACACTGGAGAAAGGCCTTATGACTGCAGTGAGTGTGGGAAATCCTTTAACAATAGGTGGACACTTGTTAGACACCAGAGGATTCACACAGGAGAAAAGCCTTACGTATGCAGCAATTGTGGCAAATCTTTTACTTGTAGTTCCACACTTCAGTATCATGAGCGAGGCCACCTTGGGAAAAGGCCTTATGAGTGCAGTGAATGTGGGAGATCTTTTACTACTAGCTCTGCCCTCCGTTATCATCAGAGTGTTCACACAGGAGAAAGGCCTTATGAGTGCAGTGAGTGTGGGAAATCTTTTATCTCCAGATCTGACTTCCAGTATCATCAGAAAACTCACTCAGGAGAAAGGCCTTATGAGTGTAATGAATGTGGAAAATCCTTTATTCGAAGAAATAACCTCATTTTACACCAGAGAGTACACACAGGAGAAAGACCTTATGAGTGTAGTGAATGTGGGAAATCTTTTAACAATAAGTCGACACTCATTCAACACCGGAGAGTTCACACAGGAGAAAAACCTTATGTGTGCACAGAATGTGGAAAATCCTTTACTTCTAGCTCCACCCTCTCCTATCATCTGAGAACTCATGCGGGGAAAAGGCCTTATGAATGCAATGAATGTGGGAAATCCTTTACATCTAGTTCCACCCTCAATTACCATCAGAGAGTTCACACAGGAGAACGACCTTACAAATGCAGTCAATGTGGAAAATCTTTTACTTTTAGCTCGAGCCTCCGTTACCATCACAGAGTACATACTGGAGAAAGGCCATATGAGTGCAGTGAGTGTGGAAAAACTTTTAAGGATAGATCACAATTCACTAAACACCAGAGAGGTCACACTGGAGAGAGACCTTATGAGTGTAATGAATGTGGGAAAACTTTTAGCCACAAATCTTCCCTGTCAATACACCAGAAAATTCATAATAGAGAAAGGTCTTACAAGTGTAGTGAGTGTGGTAAATCTTTTACCTCTACCTCTGGTCTTGGTTATCATCGGAGACTTCACAGGGGAGAAAGGCCATACCAGTGCATTCAATGTGGGAAATCTTTTACCAGTAGCTCGATACTTGTTCGACACCAGAGAGTTCACACTGGAGAAAGGCCTTATGAGTGTAGTGAATGTGGGAAATCTTTTGCTAGTAGTGACACACTATCTTATCATCAGAGAGTTCACACAGGAAAAAAGCCTTACAAATGCAGTCAGTGTGGAAAATCTTTTGCTTCTGGTTCCACCCTTCGTTATCATCAGAGAGTTCACACAGGAGAAAGGCCTTATGAGTGCAGTGAATGTGGGAAATCTTTTATCTGTAGTTCCAAACTTCGTTATCATCATCGAGTTCACACTGGTGAAAGGCCTTATGAATGCAGTGACTGTGGAAAATTGTTTAGGGATAGTTCCCAATTCAGTCAACACCGGAGAGGTCACACTGGAGAAAGGCCTTATGAATGCAATGAATGTGGGAAACTTTTTATACGAAAATCTACGCTCTCTCAACATCAGAGAGTTCACATGAGGGAAAGGCCTTAGAAGTGCTAGAGATGTGCAATTTTCAGTTCAGTGTAAAAGCCCCGGAGGAAATTCCTTCAGAACTCATTGGTCTGAACTGAGACTCATACATCTGAGTATGTGCAGTGGATAGATTCCCCATAAGTTTCATTTATGAGAAGCGTGTGTAAATATGTTATACTTTCTGATTGGCCGGGGCTCTTCCTAGATTTATGTGGCTAAAGTTCTTTAACCTTTCACTCTGGCATGTCCTTAGAATTTTTGCAACAGTCATGGCCTAATGTGTTCTGGGAAGCAGACCTCTGGTTTCATATATTGTAGCAATCTAGGAATAACAAACCCTCAGTAGTCAGCTTTCCCTTTATGACTAATTTGGACATGGATTTCAGTGAAAATCCCGACTTCTGCTTCAAGCTTACAGAGAAATGACTACCAGTTCCAGGGATGTGTTGGTCTCACATGATAACTTGTGATGAAATTTACCAGCTTGCAGTTCATAAACTTGGAACTGCCTATTACTCATTGCTTTGCCTTGTAAAACAGTCGAGGCCTTATTTTTTCTTTGTTGTTAATCCTCACCTGCGGGTATTTTTCCCGTTGGATTTTAGAGAAAGTGGAAGGAAAGAGGAGAGACAGAAACATCAGTGTGAGAGAGAGACTGGATGGGTTGACTCCCACACATACTACAATCAGGAGCCAGGGACCAAACCTGCAACCCAGGTACATGCCTTTGACCAGGTTCATCCTGAGATAATTCGGAATGTGGGGCAGTGCTCTAACCATTGAGTCAGACCCGCCAGGCCAAAGAACATCTTGAATATGGCAAACCAAAACCAGGGTATTATGCTCTCCTCTCTTTTTATGTATAAAATATACTTTGGGTAAACATAAAATTAGGAAAACTTAGAGATTATTTCTATTTAATAAGTGCTCATGTCCTGATAAAGTTTTGTAGAATGCAGACATGTCTCAACAGCTCATAAAATAATTGATTTAGCCCATAATTATCAACCAATTACTTCAACCACATATATTCAATGACAGCTGGCTGAGTAGACAAAATTCCAGTGGGCAAAAATGATATTGGATGAAAAACCTTTTAACAGTTGATCTCACTATGCAAAGTTAACAACACAAAAATGACACTGATACTTCATAGCATCGGAGCCTCAAGCAATCAGAAGTCTCAGCTCTGCCTGTGCAGCAGTGTGGCTGGAATCAAGAAGGATTTGATTTATTGCCTTTGGCTCCAACTATGTATTTATTGCACACAAAGGAGAACAAGTTAAGGACATCAGAGGTGTGCCATACACGCATTCTGGGAAGACAATAAGTATTTGGTTCTAGAACAACTAATAAAGCCAGTCACAGGCGTTTAGTGGTTCACAGTGCACATAAAAATTATGTTTACACTCTACATCAGTGTAGTCTATGAAATGTGCAATATCATTATGTTTTCATACAATAATGTACATAATTTTTAAAAAACACATTTTTGTTCCCAAGCCAGTGTGGTGCAGTGGTTTGAGCATTGGCCTGTGCACCAGAAAGGTAGCAGGTTTGATTCCAGGTCAAGGGCAGGTACCTGGGTGCGAGTGTCCCCCCCACATCCCGCATGGTTCAGGGTTTGGGTTCAGGGTTCGGGTTCTGGAGGAGGCCACACACAAATGAAAGAGACTAGACAAGAAAATATAAATTTGGGAATTGGGGGCCAGGCAGGAGCCCAGCTCAAGAGGAAGGACTCCGCTTTGCTCTGGCCTTGCTCTCCCTTTTATTCAGGTTTTGGGATGCACCCATAGCCCTTAGGGAGGCAATTCCAATAATAGCCAGGCAGCAAGGATTTACATAAAACTAAAAGGTGGAAGTTGCTTCAGCTACCATCTTCTCAACTAAACAGTGGGTGCAGAGCTCTGACTTCAGAGCTCAAGGTCTCCAGCCTCCCAGGCTTCTTGTCCACTCCTTTCTGCTAGTGAGGGCAATGGGTGGCTTCCGACACCTGGGTTACAGGTTCCATCACGAGTCCCCATTGAGGCTGCTGGGGAAAGCAATCCCTGTGTCTCATACTGATGGTCCTCTCTTTTTTTCCCTCCTCCCGACCCTCCGCTCTAAAAACCAATGGAAAAAAACTGCCTTCTGGTGAGGATTTTTTAATTATTAGAAATACTAAAGCAATGTATGACAGTAGAAAAATGTCAAAACATTTCCCTGAAATTACAAAAATCTTACCCCATTGTGGGTCAATTCACAGCCCTGGTCACTTGCTCCCGGCAATGATAGAACTCATACAATTCAACAAAAGGAAGACAATCCAATTTAAAAAAAAAATGGGCAAAGGACCTAAATAGACATTTATCCCAAGATGACCAATATCCTATATAATAAAAGGCTAATATGCAAATAGACTGAATGGTGGAATAACTGGTCGCTATGACATGCACTGACTACCAGGGGGCGCATGCCGAACATGGCAGGCATCGGCTGCGGCGGGATGGGGGAGGTGAGCAGTTGCACCAAACCAAGATGGGGCACTGGTCCCTGTCATCAGGGCGAGCCTTGTGGTTACTGAAAATTACTTGCTCCTGTGCACCACAGTCCCCTTGCACCTGCTGCTGGCCCCCAGCGCAGGTCCTGATCACCCTGAGGGCTTCTCTGTCTTCCCCTGCTCCTGAAGGGCGATCGGGCCTGGCAGATGCAGGCAGGGCCGGCACCATCAGTGGGTGTGAGAGGTGGCAGCAGGACGGGCTGGGCAGGGGCACAGAGGATGGGCTGAGACCTGGCCCTGTGCCCACCACCAGCCTCATGGCCCACAGTTCCTTTCAAGGTGCACAGATTTGTGCCCTGGGCCCCTAGTATGTACATGAAACCATGAAACAGTGGTCCAGGTCACTATAATAAAGTATCCCCTCACCTACTAGACTGGCTGCTTTGAATAAATCGGAATAAGTGCTGGTGAGGAGGCAGAGAAGAGGGACCTTGGTGCACTGCACACGGTGTGGTCACTTAGAAATAGGATGGAGTTTCCTAGAAAAAAACTAAAAATGAAACTGCTGTTTGACCCAGCGGTCCCATTTCCGGGAATGCTTCCTAAGAATCCTGAAACAAGAAAAAATGCCTGCACCTCTGTGTTCATAGCACCATTTACAATAGTTAAGATCTGGAAACGGCCCCAAGTGTCCACCAGGAGGTGAGTGGGTGAAAAAGCCGTGATGTATGTACACAATGGAATACTAGGGGGCTTTAAAAAAGAAAGATCTCTTACCAGCATAGGATGCTAAGTGAAATAAGCAGATCGAGACAAATGTCACATGATCTTGCTTATATGTGGGATCTGATGAACAAAATAAACAGGAAATATGTCCTGATGCATGGGACAGTTTGACAGATCTTAGAATAAGGGTGGGGATAGAGGTGGGACAGGGTGGAGGGTCTACAGGGGTGTATGGGAGACATCTGTTATGCCGTCAACAATAACAAATAAATTTAAAATATAAAAATAGTCTCCAGCACACTGCTTCTGGCACTGTGATTATAGGCCTGGTCGGACACTCCAGGGAAGATCCTGGGACAAGAACATTTTTCGGTTTTTCTCGTCTGGGGAACATCTTCCAGTTGTAATAAAATCTCTCCTTTCCCTTAAATGTGAACTCTTCAATTCCTCAGGATTCCATACTTGTTCTTCCTGGGTGCTGCTGTTTTTATATTTCCACACCTGTCTCCTTTAATTTACTGTAACTTAAGATATTTCATTTTAATTTACTGGCTGCTACTTCCACAAAGGCTTTGAGCAAGCCTGCCTGAGCACTCCCTTCCATAGTCACTGATGTATAACAAAACGAAGTGAGGCTCTGAAGCAGATATAATTAGTAAAGTCCCCCTCCTGCCACCTTCACTCTCAATCCTGGTCCCTCTCCAGAGCGAACCACTGATACCAGCATCACATTGTCCTGTGAATTACTTGGTCCGACGAACAATAAGCTGTGAAGCGAGCCTCCCACCTGTGTCTGTGAGACTGGGACCACGACTCCTTGGCGCCTTCTCCGTTGTGTCACCTCAAAACCCACACAGTGAGCCAAGCCCGTTTGGCTCAGTGGATAGAGCGTTGGCCCATGGACTGAAGGGTCCCAGGTTAGATACTGTCAAGGGCACGTGCCCGGGTTGCGGGCTTGATCCCCAGTGGGGGGTGTGCAGGAGGCAGCTGATCAATGATTCTCCCATTGATGTTTCTCCTCCTCTCCCTTCCTCTCTGAAATCAATAAAAATATAAATTTAAAAACAAACACCTGCACAGCAACTCAAAGGCAGCCATCAGAAGTCTGGCTCCAAGTAGGACAAAGCCAGAAGTCCCGCCCTAACTCGGGGAAATGTCAGGGAAATGCTTTCATTTTTTTTTTTAATATATTTTATTGATTTTTTACAGAGAGGCAGGGAGAGGGATAGAGAGAAACATCAATCAGCTGCCTCCTGGACACCCCCCACTGGGGATGTACCCGAAACCAAGGTACATGCCCCAGACCGGAATCGAACCCGGGACACCCAAGTCCGCAGGCCAAGGCTCTATCCACGGAGCCAAACCGGTTAGGGCGAAATGCTTTCATCTCGATCTGTCATTGGCTCAACTCCGCGCACCGTCTTCTGGGTAATGTAGTTTCCTGAGGCCACAGCGTTCTCCATTGTGATTTACTAGGATATTTGCCCCTGGATGGATTCTGTAAAGTGATGCTGATGCTTGCTCTTGGTTAACTACAGAAAAAAACTCCATTCTGACCCCATCTACCTGACTGCATGCCCCCCGCACCCTAAGATGTCAATTGCAAGTCTCGTTACCCGTGCTTCAGAACGACAATTCTGAATATAACCCTTCAATTTTCCTAGATGGGTTGCTTTCCATTTCTGAATCACTTAGACAATTAGATATTCAAATGTACTCCACTGAATTTTTTTTCTTATTTTTAAAATATTTTTTAGCCGAAACCTGTTTGGCTCAGTGGATAGAGCGTCAGCCTGCAGAGTGAAAGGTCCCAGGTTCGATTCCGGTCAAGGGCATGTACCTTGGTTGTGGGCACATCCCCAGTAGGAGGTGTGCAGGAGGCAGCTGATGGATGTTTCTCTCTCATCGATGTTTCTATCTCTCTCCCTTCCTCTCTGTAAAAAATCAATAAAATATATTTTAAAAAATATTTTTTATTGACTTTAGAGCGGGGGGAGAGATAGAAGCATCAATGATTTAATTGACTTTAGAGAGAGAGGAAGGGCGGGGGTGGGAGATAGAAACATTGCTGAGACAGAAACGCTCTTCCTTGCCACTTACTGGGGATCCCGCTGAGCTTGGGGCAGGCACCCCGACCAGAATGGAACTGGGGTCTCTTGACGCATGGGACCTCACTCAGCCAACTGGGCTGCACGGTCAGGGCACAACAGGCTCATGTAAAAAACATACATGTTTATTCACTGCAGAAAGAGGAAGGGAGCGGGGGAGAAGCAGCAGTGATGACAGAGGATCATGGGTCGGCTGCCTGCTACAAGGCCCCTCCTGGGCATGGAGCCCGCAACCCGACCATGTGCCCTGACCAGGAATTGAACCTTGACCTCCTAACTCAAGGGTCCAAGCTCAGCGGCTGAGTCACACCAGCTGGACAGGCTACCTTTCAAACGGGAAACCACAGGCACCGAATGGCATTCCTCTTCCTTTTTGTTTTTCCGAGTATAATTCGCTTTTTCTTTGTTTTTTTTGCCTTTTTAAAAATATATTTTATTGATTTTTTACACAGAGGAAGGGAGAAGGATAGAGAGTTAGAAACATCGATGAGAGAGAAACACCAATCAGCTGCCTCCTGCACACCCCCCACTGTCCATCCGTGGTCTGGAGCCCGCCCCTTGCTTGTCTAAACCCGGAAGTAGGACTGCTCCCCGCAGCTGGCCCTATGTAGACGGACACATGGGCAGACTCCGGGACTTCCTCAATGGGGAGGTGGCCGACGCCCCCCCCCCCCTCACCTGGCCGCCCCTCACATGGGGCCACTCTGGATGCTTCCTGGCCCTGGCGCCACCCCCACCCCCTGTGAGCAGCCACTCCCTGCGGGAGAGCATCTCCCACAGCCAGCTCCTCCGTGGTTGTCTGCCTCCTGCAGGCCCAACGGGGGACTGAGCCCACAATGGGCCATGTGCCTTTTCCTGGAACAGAACCATGGCCTCCTGGGTCATAGGTTGTCACTCCACCAAACCACTGAACCCCCCAGGCCGGGCCACTTCTGTTTGTTGTTGTTGTTGTTGTTTGTTTTTAACACTGTACGTCAAGTGTGGCCATGGAACCTCCGTTACGTAGAGTGTCATCCTGATAAACCAATATTGTGGTTTAGACCCCTGGTCAGGGCACATACAAGCATCAAACAATGAAAATATGCCCTAGCTGGTGTGGCTCCGTGGTCGGCAAACCGCGGCTCGCGAGCCACATGCGGCTCTTTGGCCCCTTGAGTTTTTAGCGAAGGCCAGCTTAGGAGTACTCTAATAAGTTAATAACAATGTACCTACCTATATTAAGTTTAAAAAAATTTGGCTCTCGAAAGAAATTTCAATCGTCGTACTGTTGATACTTGGCTCTGTTGACTAATGGGTTTGCCAACCACTGTCCTAGCTGGTGTTGCTCAGTGGATAGAGCATCGGCCTGTGGACTGAAGGGTCCCAGGTTCGATTCTGGTCAAGGGCACATGCCTGGGTTGTGGGCTTGATCCCCATTAGGAGATGTGCAGGGGGCAGCTGATCAATGGTTCTCTCATCATTGATGTTTCTATCTCTTTCCCTCTCCTTTCCTCTCTGAAATCAATAAAGATGTATTAAAAAAAAAAACTCAATGAAAATATGAAGAAATGGAACCACAAATTGATGTTTCTCTCTTTTACTCTCTTTAAAGCCAATAAGTAAAAATTTGACTTTGGCTGGGTACCTCAGTTGGTTGGAGTGTCATCCCCATATGCCAAGGTGGTGGGTTGGATCTCCAGTCAGGCTACACACAAGAACGTCCCAATGAATGCATCAGTAAGCGGGACAAGCCCTGGCTGAGTGGCTCAGGTGGTTGGAGTATCGTCCTGCACACCAAATGTTTGCGGGTTCCATTCCCAGGCAGGGCACATTAGCTGGGTTGCAGGTTTGATCCCCAGTCGGGGCACCTAGGGAAGTCAACAAAACAATATTTCTCTATCCCTTCCTGTCTCCAAATATCAATAAACATATCCTGGGGTGAGGATTAAAACAACAAAGTTTAACAGCAACAACAAAAACATCCATGTTTCTCTCTCTCCCTCTCTCTAACATGAATAAGTAAAAATATAAAAATAAGAATTTTCAAAATTCTGTAAACCTTATGAAGCCTAACTGGCTAGAGCCCTTGGTGGCAAACGGACACCAGGTGGCGACTTGACCTCAGTTCAGCAACCTTCCTTTTTGAATTTGGATAAATAAAACTCAGGCCCTAACCGGCGTGGCTCCGTGGATAGAGCGTCGGCCTGCGGACTGAAGGGTCCCAGGTTCGATTCCCGGTCAAGGGCATGTACCTTGGTTGCGGGCACATTCCCAGTAGGGGGTGTGCAGGAGGCAGCTGATTGATGTTTCTCTCTCATCGACATTTCTTTTTTTTTTTTTAAATATATTTTATTGACTTTTTTACTGAGACAAAGGGAGAGGGATAGAGTTAGAAACATAGATGATGTCAGAGTGTTCTAAAACTCTCAACGATATTTCTGACTATCCCTCTCCCTTCCTCTCTGTAAAAAATCAATAAAATATATTAAAAAAACAAAAAGAAAAAAACTCAGATGCCCTAGATCAGTGGTCGGCAAACTCATTAGTCAACAGAGCCAAATATCAACAGCACAACGATTGAAATTTCTTTGGAGAGCCGAAAACCGACTTCTGCGCATGGGCCACGAAGTTTCAATCGCACTGTACGTGCGCGCCCGCACGTGGTATGTTGTGGAAGAGCCGCACTCAAGGGGCCAAAGAGCCGCATGTGGCTGGCGAGCCACAGTTTGCCGACCACTGAACTAGCTGGTTTGGCTCAGTGGATAGAGCGTCAGCCTGCAGACTGAAGGGTCCCGGGTTCGACTCCGGTCAAGGGCACATGCCTGGTTGCTGGCTCCATCCCCAGTGGGGGGCATGCAGGAGGCAGCCAAACAATGATTCTCTCTCATCATGGATGTTTCTATTTCTCTCCCTCTCCCTTCCTCGCTTTAATCAATATATATATGAAAAAAACTCAGAGCCAAGGAACTCAAATCATAGTGAGTTTATTTAGAAAGTTACTGAGCCCTAACCGGTGTGGCTCAGTGGATAGAGCGTCGGCCTGTGGACTCAAGGGTCCCGGGTTCGATTCCGGTCAAGGGCATGTACCTTGGTTGCGGGCACATCCTCAGTGGGGGGGTGTGCAGGAGGCAGCTGATCAATGTTTCTCTCCCATCGATGTTTCTAACTCTCTATCTCTCTCCCTTCCTCTCTGTGAAAAATCAATAAAATATATATTTAAAAAAAAACTATACTTGAATTATGTTCTGTAATAATTAAAACTTTTTTTTTAATTGATTTTTTTTACAGAGAGGAAGAGAGAGGGATAGAGAGCCAGAAACATCGATGAGAGAGAAACATGGACCAGCCGCCTCCCGCACACCCCCTACTGGGGAGGTGCCCGCAACCAAGGTACGTGCCCTTGACCGGAACCGAACCCGGGACCCTTCAGTCTGCAGGCCGACGCTCCATCCACTGAGCCAAACCGGCCTCGGCTAATTAAAACTTTTGAAAAATCGTTCAAAAAATTGTACGTCCAATACTTCTTAGAAAATAGGTTTGGCATCTCTCTAGTCAATCCAGGTCCTCATAACCCCTGGAGGTAAAATCTTGTCTCTGTGACATCAAATATACCAATGAAGGACTTTCACCAAAGTCAACAGAATTACTGGCTGGGTCACAAAAGCTACATCCCTCGTCTACAGATACCACTTTTCTTTATCTTTGATTTCTTGCCTGAGTGTTCTGAACATCAGGTAAACATCTAAGAGGGTACAGAAATCCACAAAAGCCTTTTATTATTTTCCATGACAATGACTTGACCACAGAAGATAAACATGCCTGGAGACTCTCAGATTTGTGAAGACACTGGACCTGCCGTCTTTTCCACAGAAATCTCTGTGGATGCACATGGAGAAGACGCAGATTCCACCTAGCTGGCTGTGGTCTTCTCCACTCCCGACTGAGCTAGTGATTCTGCTGCCATCATTCCGTAACTGCCGTGGTCCTAAAACCCGTGATCACCACCCATGGAATTGTAGGTATTTTGATTGATGGCAGTTGTAAGACCTTAACGAGCCCTTTGCTTCAAAAGGACTGGCGTAGCCCCGGATGGTGTGGCTCTGTGATTAGAGCTTGGGCCTGTGCTTCAGTGTCTCAGGGAAGACGCCCCGTCAAGTGAACATGCCGGGGTGGCAGGTTTAATCCCTGGCCCCTGGTGGGAGACGTGCAGGAAGGAAACAATGGAAATCTCTCTCTGCTTCCCTCAATTCCACTCTCTCTACAAATTAACGGGGAAAATGTCCTCGGGTGAAGATTAACGACGAGAGCGCTGGCCCACCCGGTGTGAGAAACAAAATTCCTGCTGATCCTAGCAGCCGGCGAAGGTGTCACCCCAGCTGAGTTTTGAAAGTGATGTCAGAGTGTTCTAAAACGCACAGCATTCGGCCAAACCAATGGACACAGACAACAGCGGGGTGAGGGCATGAGTCGGGGGGTTGGGGGGATAATGGGGGAATAAGGACACATATGTAACACCTTAACCCAGTGGTCGGCAGACTCATTCGTCCACAGAGCCAAATATCAACAGCACGACGATTGAAATTTCTTTGGAGAGCCAAATTTTTCAAACTTAAACTTCTTCTGACGCCACTTCTTCAAAATAGACTCGCCCAGGCCGTGGTATTTTGTGGAAGAGCCACACTCAAGGGGCCAAAGAGCCGCATGTGGCTCGCGAGCCGCGGTTTGCCGACCACGGCCTTAATCAATAAGGAAATTTAAATAAAATAAAATAATGAAACTCCTAGCATTGAGGCTTCACAGGAGCATCAGAAACCCCGCACTCTTTCCTAGAAGGCTGTGGGCAGCAATGCCAATTTGGTGGACAGGGGTGAGCTAATGTCTCTATGAGACGCTACCGTCAGAGGCAGAAAAACGTGAGACCCTGGTAAAAAAAAAAATGTCCACCTCTTTATGCTTGTGGAGCCCTAACATGCTCATCACCTATCCCCCCAAAGCAAACATCCAAAGTTAAAGAGGACTTAAACAAAAAGGCCTTCGTTACTTTCAAAACCGGAAGGACATGGACACATCCAGTCTCCTCAAGGCGACTTCGACACGGGAAACATTTCACCAGCGATATCTAGGGATTCATGTCCCTGAGAGAAGTTTTCCTGGCAGCTGAACTTCAATCATGTCCTCTGGGGACAGCAAGGGCTCAGGTGCTTGCCTTAAAGAATCAGAGCAGCTGAAACCGGTTTGGCTCAGTGGATAGAGCGTCGGCCTGCGGACTGGGGGGGTCCCAGGTTCGATTCCGGTCAAGGGCATGTGCCTTGGTTGTGGGTACGTCCCCAGTAGGAGGTGTGCAGGAGGCAGCTGATCGGTGTTTCTCTCTCATCGATGTTTCTAACTCTCTATCCCTCTCCCTTCCTCTCTCTGTAAAAAATCAATAAAATATATTTAAAAAAAAATCAGAGCAAATGAAATGCAGATCGCCTAAGGCTGTGGTTGGCGGGGATGGGGGGGGGGTAATGGGGGGGATAAGGACACATATGTAACACCTTAATCAATAAAGAAATTCAAAAAAGAGTTTCTCCTGTGTAAACTCTGATGACTACGAAGATGAGAGTTCCTCGTAAGTCTTCCCACAATCACTGCACTCACATGGTCTCTGTCCAAGTGTGAAGTCTTTGATGACAACGAATTCCCTAGCGATTGGCAAAAGATTTCCCACAATCATTGCATTCATATGGCCTTTCTCCAGGGTGAAGTCTCTGACGATCACGGAGTCCAGAGTGACAGGTAACAGATTTCCCACATTCCCTGCCCTCATAAGGCCTTTCACCCGAGTGAAGTCTCTGATGAAGATGAAGACCGGATATTCTGATAAAATATTCCCCACATTCCCTACACTCATAAGGCTTTTCTCCAGAATGAACTTGATGTGTTGAATAAGGCTCCACTGAACGTTAAAACATTTCCCACACTCACTGCACTCATACGACTTTTCCAATGGTTGAACTTTTTGATTATGAAAACCAGAGATTCTTCTAAAACATTTTTTACTTTCAGGGCCCCCAAAACACTGACTTCCAGTACGGCTGGCATGATCTAGAACAAGAGCGTCTTTGCAGTCAATCGCATTTTTAAAAATAAATATTTTATTGATTTTTTACAGTGAGGAAGGGAGAGGGATAGAGAGTTAGAAACATTGATCAGCTGCCTCCTGCACACTCCACACTGGGGATCTGCCTGCAACCAAGGGACATGCCCCGAGCTAAACCGGTCAGGGCTCAATCTCATTTTTAAAAAAATATATTTTATTGCCCTGGCTGGTTTGGCTCAGTGGATAGAGCGTCAGCCTACAGACTGAAGGGTCCCGGGTTCGATTCTGGTCAAGGGCACATGCCCGGGTTGTGGGCTCGATCCCCAGTGTGGGGCGTGCAGGAGGCAGCCAATCAATGATCCTCTGTCATCATGGATGTTTCTATCTCTCTTCCCTCTCCCTTCCTCTCTGAAATCAATAATATATATATATATAAATTGATTTTTTACAGAAAGGGAGCGGGAGAGTTAGAAACATTGATCAGCTGCCTCCTGCACACCTCCCACTGAAGATGTGCCCACAACCAAGGTACATGCTCTTGACCGGAATCGAACCGGGACCCTTCAGTCCACAGTCTGACACTATTCCCTGAGCCAAACTGGTTAGGCTCAATTGCTTTTTTTTTTTTTTTTTTAATACATTTTATTGATATTTTACAGAGAGGAAGGGAGAGGGATAGAGAGCCAGAAACATCGATGAGAGAGAGAAACATCGATCAGCTGCCTCCTGCACACTCCCCGCTGGGGATGTGCCCGCAACCAAGGTACATGCCCTTGACCGGAATCGAACCCGGGACCCCCCAGTCCGCAGGCCGACGCTCTATCCACTGAGCCAAACCGGTTAGGGCTCAATTGCTTTTTTTACATTCTGCTTTGGTATGGTAATTTCTTCTGTTTTGAAATATCACCCCCGCCATTGAGAGTTCCCTGGGTTTATCCCCGGGGTGAGGAGCCTGGTGCTGAAGTTGCCCTGAGGCAGTAACGATGCTGTCTCTGACCTTCTGATCGGTAAAAAGCTTCTGGGACAAACAGAATGTGCAGCTCTTCACAAGTGAGGCCCGTCCACACCTCGTCTCAAACACTTTGCTGTAATGTCCTGCCCATGGTGCTGGGGACACTTTACACGGAAGTAAAATGGTTTTGCACATGCCCCACACCTCAAGAGTTTCGGACTGTGCCGTGGTGTTCCCTGCTGCTCAACCAACAGGAAAATGTCCCTCAAGACCAGACCACAACTCTCACACGGGTGGCTCTCCTGGGAAGAGGAAAGCACTCTGATCCCCTTTGCCTGGGACACTCTTACAGAAACGTTCTGTTCAGTGGACGCCTCCGGACCCCGTGTTCCACAGCAGCAACCTGGACAAAAGGAATCGCTGGTGAATTACACGTTGACCCTGTAGCAAAAGGTCACCTCGCCAGGCCACGGTGGCTCCGGGGTTGGGGTGGTCTATGAACCAGGAGGCCACGGCTCGATTCCCGGTCAGGGCACCTGGACATGTGCACAGACCAATAAACATTAACTGAAAAAGAGCGGATGATGTTTGAGGTAAACACGATGGTGCGTTCATACCCAGGCTCGGACCAGGACTGGCCAGCCGTAAGGAGAAGGGGAGGAAAGGCGGGCTGGGCGAGAAAACCTACGTGGGAATGGCCTGGGTCACAACACGAGGGTCCAAAAGGCGCCTGCGATCTGCAGAGCGTGCCCTCGTGTGACCCTCGTGTGGCCCTCGAGGCCTGTTCTCTGATGGCCCCTGAGAAATTTTCTTCTCGGGAACCACGGCGGCCCCTGCCACCCTGCACTTTACAAATCAGAGGGCCCCTCAGAGCAGAGGTCGCCAACCTTCCAACTTCGCGGACCACCCATGGTGCCTCCTGCTTGAGGGTCTGTCAGCAGGAATCCCAACAAAATTTAATCCCTTGCCCTTACCGGTGTGGCTCAGTGGATAGAGCGTCGGCCTGAGGACTGAAGGGTCCCGGGTTCGATTCCGGTCAAGGGAATGTACCTTGGTTGCGGGCACATCCCCAGTGGGGGTGTGCAGGAGGCAGCTGATGGATGTTTCTCTCTCATTGATGTTTCTCTCTATCCCTCTCCCTTCCTCTCTGTAAAAATCAATAAAATAAAGAAAAACAACAATGGAAAAATATCCTCAGGAGAGGAATAATAGAACAAAAGAATTAAGTATTAAGCAAATATCTATCCACTGAGCCAAACCAGTCAGGGCAACATTGTCATATTTGAGAGCATTTCCTCCCTCTGTTGAGATTGTGGTTCCTGGCAATAGTTGTCTGTTGTGCCTACATAAACATAAAAAAACTTCTCTACATATTTCACCATTTCTTAAGCTGACAGCAGAAATGGGACCACCTTCATGTAACTAATGCCCTCTATTCAGGACGCGGGGATTCGGGGCAACCCCAGGGGCCAGGCATACAAGAGCTGGGAAAATACAAGGGGAGGAGTCTGAAGCCACTGCAGGTTTGTGTCACTGTTATATCGGAATTCAGCGAGTCAAACAGAAGGCTCCACGGTCAGAGGGTCGCATTGGAAGTCTTTATTTCAAAAGCTTGCGGCTGTGAAGGCCTTATGCGTCTCCAAACCTCGCGGCGCCGAAATGAAATTAAGGGTAAGCTTAGCCCTGGCTGGTTTGGCTCAGTGGATAGAGCGTCGGCCTGCGGACTCAAGGGTCCCAGGTTCGATTCCGGTCAAGGGCACATGCCTGGGTGGCGAGCTTGGTCCAACCTGCAGGAGGCAGCCAATCAATGATTCCCTCTCATCACTGATGTTTCTATCTCTCTTTTCCTCTCCCTTCCTCTCTGAAATCGATATAAATAAATAAAAATAAAAAAAAAATCCATTCAAACGTGTAAAGAATTTTCCTGAGTTTATGTGAGCCCATCTGTCTCAACTGCTAGGAAGCAGGACCTCACGGGGTTGGGACAATGCTCCAGAGAATGGCTCTCTTCCGCCTTGTCTCTGGGTTTGGATAGAAAGTAAAATGACAGACACAGTCTCCGTTCACTGAGGTGGGTGCCGGGCAGTTAACAGACCACAGTGAGCATGATAACCCTAACAGTGAAGGCATTTGAGGTCTCACTGCTGGCGCCCAGGTGCATCTGGTCCTGCCCTGAGGGGCCTGGAAGAAGGGGCGATACAAGTGACCCTGACATTTCACAGGGAGGTTATCTTAGATGCAAAAAGGAAACAGGCTCACTTAAGGGCAGGTCCTGGCCTAGGACTGGACTGCCCCCTATAAACTGCTTTTATATCTAAAGTTTTAATCGCAGCCCATCCTCTGTGGTTATTTTAGGCCTTTGGGTCTGCGAGATGGCCACGTAGGACTTCCCTGAGGTTGTCCAGAGGAGCCTGCGGCCCTGTTTTCCTCCACACCCCACTCCAGTCTGTTCACTCTCAGGAGGGTTTTAAAACGATGGACCCAACCAAAGACTCTTTGGTTTGTGGTGGAACTGAATGCCTCATGTACTGCTGGAAGGAGGCAAAGGGTGTGCCGCACCAGCACAGCCAAGGGCTTGGCGAGCCAGAGGGAGGGAGGGCCGGCGAAGGATGAAGAAAAGACAAAGAGAACAAGCTGGGTCTAGGTCAGCCGTGGGCAAACTACAGCCCGTGGGCCGGATCCGGCTGTTCTATCCGGTTCTCTTGCTCTCCCCTCCGCTCCTTTACTTTGAATTTATATTAGTTCACACAAACACTCCATCCATGCTTTTGTTCCAGCCCTCCGGTCCAGTTTAAGAACCCATTGTGGCCCTCGAGTCAGAAAGTTTGCCCACCCCTGGAGGTGGATTTCCTGTGCCTGGCTGAGGCCACAGAGAAAGATCCAGACGGCAAGCTGAGCCTTTATTTTATAGCCAGAGGTAAACAAGGCAGTGGTCGCCATAGTTACAATGTCCTTGGTGAGTTTCACTTGTTTTGGCAGCACCTGCTGCACCTCCCACAGCCCATCCGCTACCCAGGAAGGACCTGGGGGCGTCGTGAGGTCAGGCTTAATGATGCGAAGAGGGCTGTGCCCTCCAAGCTGGGACTTGTTTGTGGCTTTGCCAACAGGTCAGTTCAAGGCTTTAACCCTCTATCTTCTCCCTAGAAAACCGGGGAACTCAGTTTAGAGCATATCGTGTTAATCTCCTTAAACAGTCATTTAGCATATGACTCAGACTATGCGCTAAGATACAAAGGAATGGATAAACAAATGTTGATATATTCAAAAATTAAAACAATGCACAGTAAAAAAGAAAAAAAAGGGTTTACCAGTAATAAATCATTAATGCATCTCCAAGTCTTTATGAAACACAATTAGGAACAGAATACTGTTATTCCCATTGTTTAAATTCTGGAATATCCAGTTACCTATTAAAGGGAAAAGGAAATCAGTGGTCACTTGAGGGGCTGTAGAGAGCCCTCATTGGTGTGTACACCTCAGGTGGTTGGCGTGCCATCCCTTAGACTCAAAGGTGGTGGGTTAATTTCCTGTTCAGGACACATACCCAGGTTGTGGGTTGATGATCTGTTGGGGTGGGTGCAGGTGGCAACCAATTGGTTCCTCTCTCTGTAAATATCAGTTAAAAAATTTAGTTTTAAATCCTCACCTGAAGATATTTTAACACTGATTTTTATTTTACTTTAAAAAAAATATATATTTTATTTATTTTTTACAGAGAGGAAGGGAGAGGGAGAGTTAGAAACATCGATGAGAGAGAAACATCAATCAGCTGCCTCCTGCACACCCCCCACTGGGGATGTGCCCGCAACCAAGGCACATGCCCTTGACCGGAACCAAACCTGGGACCCTTCAGTCCGCAGGCCGACGCTCTATCCACTGAGGCAAACCGGTTAAGGGCACCACTTTTCTTTATCTTTGATTTCCTTTCTGAGTGTTCTGAACATCAGGTAAACATGTAAGAGGGTACAAGATCCTAAAAACCCTTTCATTAATTTCCATGAGGATGATTTGACCAGAGAAGATAAACATGCCTGGAGACTCTCAGATTTGTGAAGACACTGGACCTGCCGTCTTTTCCACAGAAATCTCTGTGGATGCACATGGAGAAGACGCAGATTCCGTCTAGCTGGCTGTGGTCTTCTCCACTCCCGACTGGGCTAGTGATTCTGCTGCCGTCATTCCGTAACCAGTATGATCTAAGAAACCCATGATCATCACCGATGAAACTGAAGACATTAAGACAGGTGGCCTGTACTAAGACTTGAAAGAGCAGTTCCCTTCAAATGTACTGGCCTAGCCCTGGCCTGTGTGGCTCTGTGATTAGAGCTTCGGCCTGTGCGTCAATGTCTCAGGTTAGATTCCCAGGCAACTGCACATACCTGGGTGGCAGGTCAAACCCTGGCCCATGTTGGGAAACATGCAGAAGGCAACCAATGGATGGGTCTCGCTCATTTCCTCACTTCAACTCTCTAGAAATCAATGGAAAAATATCCTGGGGTGAAGATTAACAACAAAAGTACTAGCATACCCTGTGTGGAAAATAAAAAAAATTCATACTGATACTAGAAGCAGGTTATGTTGTCACCATAGGAGCATGAGAAAACCCTGCACCCTTTCCTAGAAGGATGTGGGTAGCAATGCAAATTCGGTGGAAAGCGGTGAGTTAATTTCCCCACCAAACTCTACCCTCGGGAGCAGAGAAAGGCTGAGACTCTGGTAAAAATTGTGTAATTCTTCATGCTTGTAGAGCCCAAATATGCTTCTAAGATATCCCACAAAAACATCCAAAATTAAAGAGGACTTAAACAAAAAGGCCTTTATTATTTCCACAACCAAAATGACATGGACACATTCAGTCTTCTCATGGCGACTTCGACATTGGAAAAATTCACCAGCGATATCTAGGGAATTCATGTCCCTGAAACAAGTGTTTTTTGGAAGCTGTGAGCTAAACTCAGATGATGTCGTCTGGGGACAACAATGGGTGAGGTCCATGCCCCACTTAGACTAAATGAAATGCAGATCTCCTAAGGGTTCAGGTTACACCTAATTCCCTGCAACTAATAAGAGAACAAAGTCAGCTTCCCTGAAGATAATAGGATGATCATGATGAAAACTGGGGCACCTGCTGAGTGCTGGTTCAGGTCAAATGGATTCTGTCAGAGATATCTGCAGTGACACAATTCTGCACTAAGCCCTGGGCAGGTTAGAAAGTATAACGTAAGCCGAAACCGGTTTGGTTTAGTGGATACAGCGTCGGCCTGCAGACTGAAGGGTCCCGGGTTCGATTCCGGTGTAGGGCATGTACCTTGGTTGCGGGCACATCCCCAGTGGGAGGTGTGCAGGAGGCAGCTGATCGATGTTTCTCTCTCATCGATGTTTCTGGCTCTCTATCCCTCTCCCTTCCTCTCTGTAAAGTATCAATAAAATATATTTAAAAAAAAAAAAGTAAGTATAAGTGAATGTACTTCCCACTGAACTAAAATTATGGAGACTCTCCCTACTATTGAGGACAGAATTTATGGGATAGAAGTCAGACAACAGAAGCCTGTTTACTTCAGTGTTAACACCGAACAAAGAAACATTTCCTACACATCTCATGTGCCCAGAGGTTAGAATTTTGGCTAATAGATTAATCACATTCACAGCACTCAAAAAGCATTTCTGCTGTGTGCTCTCTGATGTATATGAAGATGAGTGTTCGTCATAAAAGATTTCCCACAATCAGTGCACTCATAAGGTCTTTCTTCAGTGTGAATTTTTGATGATAATAGAGTCCGAGCTATAGATAAAACCTTTCCCACAACCATTGCACTAATATGGCCTTTTTCCCGCGTGAAGTCTCTGATGACGACGAAGATCAGTGTTTCTGGTAAAACATTTCCCACATTCACCGCACTCGTAAGGCTTTTCCCCAGTGTGAACTCTCTGATGACGACGAAGGTGGGACATTCTGGTAAAAGATTTCCCACATTCACTGCACTTGCAAGTTCCTTCTCCTGTGTGTAGTCTCTGATGATAACGAAGACCATAGATAGTGGTAAAAGGTTTCCCACATTCATTGCATTCATAAGGCTTTTCTCCAGAATGAACCTGATGGTGTTGAATGAGGATCCACTGATGTTGAAAACATTTCCCACACTCACTGCACTCATATGGCTCTTCTCGAGTGTGTATTCTCTGATGACGATGAAGACTATAGAGAGTGGTAAAAGATTTCCCACATTCACCACACTCATGAGGCTTTTCTCCAGTATGAACTTTCTGATGAAAACGAAGTCTATACTTACAGGGAAAAGATTTCCCACAATCACCACACTCATAGGGCTTTTCTCCAGTGTGAAGTCTCTGGTGTACATGGAGAGGGTACTTTTGGGTAAAGGATTTCCCACATTCACCACACTCATAAAGCTTTTCACCAGTGTGAACTCGCTGATGGTAATTGAGGGTGGAACTAGATACAAAGGATTTCCCATATTCATTATGCCCTTCTCCCGGATGAGTTCTTAGATGACAGCAGAGGCCAGATCTAAAGGTAAAGGATTTTCCACAGTGAGTGCACACATAAGGTTTTTCTCCTGTGTGAACTCTCTGGTGTCTAATGAGTATTGACTTATGGTTAAAAGATTTCCCACATTTACTGCACTCATATGGCCTTTCTCCAGTATGTAGTCTGTGATGATAACGGAGGCTTGAGCTGTATGTAAAAGCTTTTCCACACTGAGTGCACACATAAGGTTTTTCTCCTGTGTGAACTCTCTGGTGTTTAATGACTGTCGACTTATTGTTAAAAGATTTCCCACATTCACTGCACTCATATGGCCTTTCTCCAGTATGTACTCTGTGATGGTAACGGAGGCTCGAGCTAAAAGTAAAAGATTTTCCACACTGATTGCATTTATAAGGTCGTTCTCCTGTGTGAACTCTCTGATGGTAACTGAGGGTGGAACTAGATGTAAAGGATTTCCCACATTCATTGCATTCATAAGGCCTTTTTCCCACATGAGTGCCCAGATGATAGGAGAAGCTAGAGCTAGAAGTAAAGGATTTTCCACATTCAGAGCACACATAAGGTTTTTCTCCTGTGTGTACTCGCTGGTGTAAAATGAGGTTATATTTTTGAATAAAGGATTTTCCACATTCATTACACTTATAAGGTTTCTCTCCTGAGTGAGTTTTCAGATGACACTGGAATTCAGATGTAGAGATAAAAGATTTCCCACATTCACTGCACTCATAAGGCCTTTCTCCTGTGTGAATTCTCTGGTGTTTAACAAGTGTCCACCTATCCTTAAAGGAGTTCCCACACTCACTGCAGTTATAAGGTCTTTCTCCAGTGTGAATTCTATGATGACAACGGAGGCTAGAACGACTAGTAAAAGATTGCCCACATTCACCACACTTATAAGGTCTGTACCCTGAATGTCCTCTAAGGTGTCTAAGGAGTTGACTTCTTTGGGTAAAGGACTTCCCACATTCACTACATTCATAAGGCTTTTCTCCAGTGTGAACTCTCTGATGATAACGGAGGGCAGACCTAGAGATGTAAGATTTCCCACAATCACTGCACCCATAAGGTCTTTCTCCTGTGTGAGAGTTCTGATGATAACGAAGTGCAGCAACAGAGGTAAAGGATTTTGCACAGTCCTTGCACTTATAAGGTTTTTCTTGCAATTGAATTTTCGGGTATTCAATGGACACTGAATGATGACTAAATAGTTGTGTACATGTACTGCACACATAACAGTTTTCGCCATTGTGTTGTTCCTGGGTATTAATGAGGACAGTTTTGTGGCTTAAGGATTTTCCACATTTGCTGCACTTGTACTGCCTTGGACATGCATGAATTTTTCGATGCTGACTGAGGGTTGAGCTTCCACTAAAGGTTTTTCCACTTTTGCCACACACATAAATACTTTTTCCAGTGTAGACTCTGCAGTGCCTAGCTAATGAGGATTTGTACCTGAATATTTTCCCACATTCACTGCACACAAAACGCTGTCTTGCAGGATCTACATCCTGGTCCTGAACAAGTAGGCGTTTGGGGTTAAAGGCTTTTTTGCATTTCCCTGGAGGGTTAAGACTTGTCCTGCATTGTGAAGGTGCTTCCCACTGGGTGCCCTCCTTTGGCTCCTTCGCTTTCGGAGTAAGCTGTTGCTGCTGCTGTCCCACGCTGGACAGGAAGTCCCTCTCACCCTGCTCAGAGGTAAAGGTCTCCCCGGACATGTGGGTGCTGCAGCTCCTCCCCAATGAGGCCGTGTCCGCACTGCTTCCGAAGGGCTCCTCTCCCACGTGCTGCTCCTTAGGCTGGTGACAGTTTACACTGAAATAAAACCGTTTTGCGCACGCCCCACACCTCAGCAGTTTCTGGCTGTGTTGCGTCCCCTGCTGCTCGACCAAGTGGAAAATGTCCCTCAGGACCGGCCCGCAACGCTCACAGGGGTGTCTCTTCTGGGAAGGTGAGGCTGCCTTGGGACTCTTCCCCTGCGACACGCCAACTGAAACCCGCTGTTCACTGTGTGCTTCCGCATCGTCTGCTCCACAGCAGCAACCTGAACACAAAGAAATGCTTCTGAATTACATGTCGACTAAAGGAAAGGGAGAAATACATCTACATATGAAATGCTTTGCAAAGGAAGAAAATTCCGTTGAAGGACTGGCTGACTGCTTTGTGCTACTAGGCTTCTAAGGTCAGAACCAGGGAAAGATGTGGGTCTGACACAACAGAGAGGCACAGCGTACAATTTCTCTGCCAGCGGATTCCTGCATAGCCTCTGCTGCGGCTGATGCACAGCTGGTAGAAGCATGCATGTAAGCCCATTACTACCCAAATGTAATGTATTAGCTGCTGTCCAAGGTCAATACAGAAATTTTCAACATCTCACAGCACAATCTGTGAGGGCACCGTTGAAGAGCACTGAGGAAAGAGTGGTAAGAGGGCAGGTGAGATGGGAGTCGAGGGAGGGGGAAATATCCGTGGGCTAGAAACCACAGTAGACACAGTTAAGTGCCAAAGCTGGAAGAAGAGGAGAAATGGGTTTGGGTACTGGCAATGACACAAACCCTCTGGTTGAGCAAAGACAGGTTCGTGATATGATCTGAACAATGTCCTGACACAATTTTTACAACTGCCAGTCACGAGGAACACACCCCCTGTGAACCCACTTGGCCATGGCTAGACAGAGACCCATCCTGTGATACGTGCAGAAAGGACTCATCCCAAAAAGTCCTAGCAGGGCAACTACATACAACATGGATGACAGAACGAAAAAACAGAACACGTGAGTGGAGGGGTCTGTTCCAGAGTAACTCAGCACACAACATACCCAGAAAGCACATCTAGGTGAGTGATGTCAGCAATGTGGTGGAGGAAACCAGCTTTTGTCACCACCAACAAAAAATTGCCCTAACTGGTTTGGCTCAGTGGATAGAGCGTCGGCCTGAGGACTCAAGGGTTCCAGGTTCGATTCCCGTCAAGGGCATGTACCTTGGTTGCAGGCACATCCCCAGGAGGGGGTGTGCAGGAGGCAGCTGATCAATGTTTCTCTCTCATCGATGTTTCAAACTCTCTATCCCTCTCCCTTCCACTCTGTAAGAAAATCAATAAAATATGTTTAAAAAAATAAAAAAATAAAGAATAATACCCAGAGATACGACAGCGGACGAGAGGTTCCCAAGAATCAAGTCCAAGATTGGAAATACGTGGTACATCTACACAATGGAATACTATGCTGCCATAAAAAAGAAGGAATTACTACCATTTGTAGGCACCTGGATGGAATTGGAGAACATTATGCTAAGTGAAATAAGCCAGTCAATGAAAGAAAAATACCACATGATCTCACTCATTTGTGGCTAATAAAAAACATTATAAACTGATGAACAAAAACATAGATACAGAGGCAGTAAAGCATCAAACAGACTGTCAAATTAGAGCGGAAAGGTTAGGGAGAGGTGGGGGAAATAAGAGATTAACTGAAGGACTTATATGCATGCCTATAAGAATAACCAATGGATGCAAAACATGGGGGGGGGGGGGGTGAGGGCCTGGATGGGAGTGGGGGCAATGGTAAGATATGTACACATATAATACCTTAATAAAAAATAAAAATAAAAATGAAATAAAATAAAAAAGAAATAGAACATAAATAGCGGGAAGAAAAAAAAAAAGATTGGAAATACGAAGAAGCAAAAAACACCCAACCAGAAAAGCAAAAAGCAAAAAGAATCCAAAAATATGAAGATAGTGTAAGGAGCCTCTGGGACTTCAAGCATACCAACATCCGAATTATGGGGGTGCCAGAAGAAGAGAGAGAGCAAGATATTGAAAACCTATTTGAAGAAATAATGACCAAAAACTTCCCCCACCTGGTGAAAGAAATACACTTACAAGTCCAAGAAGCGCAAAGAACCCCAAGCAAGAGGAATCCAAAGAGGACCACACTAAGACACATCATAATTAAAATGCCAAGAGCAAAAGACAAAGAGAGAATCTTAAAAGCAGCAAGAGAAAAACAGTTAGTTACCTACGAGGGAGCACCCATACGACTGTCAGCTGACTCCTCAACAGAAACTATGCAGGCCAGAGGGAGTGGCAAGAAATATTCAAAGTGATGAACAGCAAGAACTGACAACCAAGATTATGCCACCCAGCTAAGCTATTATTTAGAATTGAAGGTCAGATAAAGAGCTTCACAGATAAGAAAAAGCTAAAGGGCCCTAACTGGTTTGGCTCAGTGGATAGAGCGTCCGTCTGAGGACTGAAAGGTCCCAGATTCGATTCCGGTCAAGGACATATCCTTTGGTTGCGGGCACATCCCCAATAGGAGGTGTGCAGGAGGCAGCTGATCAATGTTCTCTCTCATTGATGTTTCTAACTCTATCATTCTCCCCCTTCTTCTCTATAAGAAAAAATCAATAAAATATATTTTAAAAAAAGAAAGAAAAAGCTAAAGGAGTTCATCACCACCAAACCAGTATTATATGAAATGCTGAAAGGTATTCTTTAAGAGAAAGAAGAAAAATGTAAAGATAAAAATTATGAACAACAAATACATGTCTATCAACAAGTGAATCTAAAAATCAAGTGAATAAAAAATCTGATGAACAGAATAAACTGGTGAATTTAATAGAATCAGGGGCATAGAAAGGGAGTGGACTGACAAGTCTCGGGGGGAAAGGGGTGTGGGGGCTGCGGGAAGAGACTGGACAAAAAGTGTACACCTATGGATGAGGACAGTGGGAGGGAGGTAAGGGCAGAGGGTGGGGTGGGAACCGGGTGGAGGGGAGCTATGGGGGAAAAAAGAGGAACAACTGTAATAATCTGAACAATAAAGATTAAAAAAAAAATGAACACCAAAAATAAAATATGTGTATGGGGAAGGGATGTAAAAGAGTAGGGTTTTGGCCCTAGCCAGTCTGGGTCAGTGGACAAAGCAGCAGCCTGCAGAATGAAGGGGTGCGGGTTGGATTCCCGGTCAAGGGCATGTCCCTCAGTTGCAGGCTCTGTCCCTGGTGCCAGGCTGGGCAGCATGCAGTAGGCAACCAATCAATGTGTCTCTCAAATCCGTGTCTCTCTCCCCGTCTCTCCCCCTCCCTTCCACTCTCTCTAAAAACCAATGGAAATATCATCCTCAGGTGAGGAGTAACAACAACAAAAGGTAGAGTTTTGCTTTGCAATTGAAGTTGGTAGCTTAGAATAGAATGTTTTAATTATAAGATTTTATATAAGCCTCTAGTAATCACAAAGCAAAATGCAATAGATACACAAAAGACAGAATAAAAACATGCCGCTGCCCTAGCTGGTTGGGTCTGTAGGTAAGAGCACTGGCCTGTGGACTAAAGGGCCCCGGGTTTGATTCAGGTCAAGGGCATGTGCCCGGGTTGCAGGCTTGATCCACAGCAAGGCGTGCAGGGGGCAGTCGACTGATGTTTCTATCCCTCTTTCCCTCTCCCTTTCTCTCTCTGAAGTGAATAAAAACATACTTATAAAAATACTAAGGGCCCAGTGCAGAAATCTGTGCACGTCGAAAAGAACTGTAGGCCGTGAGGATGCAGTGGGCACAGGGATGGGTCTTGGCCCATCCTCCACGCCCTGCCTGGCCTCTCCTGCTGCAGCCCCTGTTCCCGTCTGCCAGCAGACCCGCTCCAACCACCACCGCTCGCACGAGCTGCTGGCACAGGCCCCACTCGCACCTGCTGATGGCGCTGAGTGATGCAGGCTGGCACAGGGCGCCGGCAGCAGGTAGGAGCGCCTGGCGGGTCCATGGAACGCGGGAAAAAAGCATTTTCAGTCACCACCAGAGGCTCACCCCGATGACAGCAACCAGTGCTCTGCCTTGGTCTGGTGCCCCCGCTCAACTGCTCTACCATCCTACCGCGGTGATGCCTGCCATGTTCCACGCTCTGCCACCTGCTGCCAACATCTGCTATGTTTGGTGCACACGCCCTGGTGGTCAGCACATGTCATAGTGACTGATTGTTTGGTTGTTCCTTTGTTCCCCTGTTCGGTCTCTTTGCATATTAGGGTTTTATATATATAGATTGTGTCTATCTATCGGTCTCTTTGCATATTAGGGTTTTATATATATAGATTCTGTCTGTCCATCCATCCATCCAATATAATAAAAGAGAAACATGTAAATTGGCCATACCTCCACGACACCCACCAGACAATCAAGAGTATGCAAATTAACCCAACAAAGATGGAGGGTTAATTTGCATACCCAGGCGCCAGGTGGAGAGCACAGCGGGAGAGCCGGTGGCTTGGAGGACTTAGCAGAACGGGAGGCTGTGGGACAAAGAGCAGGAAGGGAAAACCAAGAGCGCGGGGAACACCAGGAATTCTGGGAATAGTAATTCTGGTGAAAGCCCCAGGACCGGAAGTGGAAGCCCAGAGCGCGGGGAGCACCAGGAATGCTGGGAATCGTAGCTCTGGTGGCAGACGGATCTCCTAGACACTAGAGCAAAGTGAGCCTGGAACAAGTTACTGTTGCAGTGGGGGATGGAGGGAAAGCAAAGGTGGGAGACATAAGTAAAATCAGAGTGTCTAGGAAAATTTAAAGGGAAGATATCCTAAAACTTCTAGGAAATCTCCACCAATGAAGCAAAGAAAAAAAGTGCCTCTACTATTCTGTGAGCAACAAACCAAACTGGGTTGGGGTCTCAGATAATTCGCTCATATGATTGCAAAGACAGACAGAAACTCCTGGATTGGAGAGGGCTCCCCTGAGAGCTCCCAGATTGGAAAGGGTGCAGGTCAGACTGAGGGACGGGCCCCAAGTGTCTGTCTGTGTGTGTGTGTGTGTGTGTGTATAAAGAGAGAGAGAGAGAGAAAGAGAGAGAGCGAGAGCGAGCAAGAGAACTTTAAAAATTTCTAAATTCATTTTAGGACACCAGCAATAACCTGACACCAAGCCAGATAATGACACTACAAGAAAAGATTATTACAGACTAACATCCTTGATGAATCTATCTATATAAAAGCCTAAGTGACTGTGATGACCGAACGACAGGTCAACCAGCAGCTATGATGCATACTGACCACCAGGGGGCAGATGCTCAATGCAGGAGCTGCCCCTTGGTGGTCAGTATGCTCCCACAGCCAACCTCCCATGGCGGGCCAACCTCCCATGGTCCCTCCCCTGAGCCTGCCGGCCCCGATTGTTCCCGATCTGGGCCAGCCAGCCAACCTCTTGTGGTCCCTCCACCCAGCTGGCTGGCCCCAACCGGTCTTCCCAACCCCCAGCTGGCCGGCCCCAATAGACTAGGCAAGATGGCCCTGATCGCAGGCCAGGCCAAGGGATCACACCCGCACACAAATTCGTGCACTGGTCCTCTAGTCTACACTAACAAAAGAATAATCAGCAAATTGACTGTCCCTCCGCGACACCCACCAGAGAATCAGGAGTGACTATGCAAATTAAACCAACAAAAATGGCGGGTTAATTTGCATACTCACTCCTGATTGGCTGGTGGGCGTTGCAGAAGGACGGTATGCCTGCTATGAGGGGGAAGGTGGGGGGGGGGAGAAGGGGGCGGAGGGATCTACAGGAGTGGCGCTCCGGCCAGGAGTAAAGACTGCAGGCTCCCGCCGCCGGGTAAATGTTGGCGCGGAGCGGCCAGGAACTTCCGCAATGCGGTGGATGTTCGTGCTGAGCGGTCAGGAGCAAAGGCTGCAGGCTCCTGGCTGCAGGCTGCTGGAGGAAAACCAGTGCAGGAATCTCCCTGCAATGGGCCTCTAGTATAGATATAAAAGAACAATAGACCCTCAATATATTAATAGCAAACAAATTCAACAGCACATAAAAAAATCATAAACTGTGATTACATGGGATTTTTCCCTCCAGTGCAAGAATGGTTCATCATGAACAAATTAGTAAATGTGCTTTACCACATTAACAGAACGAAGGGGGAAAATCTTATGATCATCACAATAGATGCAGAAAAGCATTTAACAAAATTCAGAATTTTTTCATGATAAAACTTCACAAAATGTTAGATGTAGAAGCGTGGGCTGGGTAGCTCAATTGGTTAGAGTGTTGGCCTAACATGCCAAGATTGCAGGTTTGATCTCCAATAAGGGCACATATAAGAAGGAATAAAAGCCGTCGCTGGTTTGGCTCAGTGGATAGAGCGTTGGCCTGCAGACTAAAGGGTCCCAGGTTTGATTCCAGCCAGGGACACATGCCAAAGTTGCAGGCTCGATCCTCCCCAGTAGGGGTCATGCAGGAGGCAGCTGATCAATGATTCTCTCTCATCACTGATGTTTCTATCTCTCTATCTCTCTCCCTTCCTCTCTGAAATCAATAAAAATATATATTTAAAAAAATAAAATAATGCATAAATAAGTGGAACAATTAAGTTGAAGTTTTCCCGTCTCTCTTACTCTCTCTCAATTTCTCTCTTTCCTTATAAAAATAAATAAAAATCACCCTGGCCCATGTTGTTAAGTGATTAGAGCCTCGGCCCTTGGAAGAAAGGGTCACAGGCTCATTTCCTGGTCAGGGTTACAAGCCTAGTTTGTGGGTTCATGCCCCACCAGTGCAGGAGGTAACCATGTCAACGTGTCTCTCTCACATCGATGTTTCTCTCTCCCCCTCCTCCTTCATTCTTTTTAGAAATCAATGGAGAAAATATTCTTGAATTAAGATTTAAAAACATTTAAAACTGCCTGGCCAGTGACACTCAGTGGTTGGGCATCAACCTAGGAACCAGGAGGTCACAGTTCGATTCCCAGTCAGGGCACATGAACAGATAACAGGCTTAGTACCCCTTAGTGGGGCAGGCAGGAGGCAGCCGAATAATGATTCTCTCTCATCGTTGATTTTTCTCTCTCTCTCTTCTCCCTTGCTCTCTGAAATAAAACACACACACATATAAAGGGAGTAAAACTGCCTGTGTTTGCAGATGACATTATCTCGTATAAAGCACAAACTAAAAAGCAGACCAAACACCTCCAGCAGGAATAAACAAGCCCAATAACATTGCAGAATTTTAAATCCACATACAAGTCAGTGCATCTATACACTAACAATAAAATATATGACTAAGAAAGTTAGAAATCAATCTCATTCATAAAACCATTAAAAACAATAAAATATTTAGCAATAAATTTAATAAAAGAAGGTGAAAGATCTGGACTCTGAAAACTGTAAGACAACTGATTAAAAGATCTGAAGACTCAAATTAATGAAAACTCATCCTGTGCTCTTGGGTTGGAAGATTTATTGTTAAAATATCTCTACTAATGAATGCAACATCATTCCATGCACTCTCTACCAAAATCCAGTGGAATTTTTACCAGAAATAGAAAACAAATCTTAAAATTCAAACCACAAATGATTTCTAACCGTCAAAGCAATTTTGATAAACAAGATCATCAGTAGAGTTACAGACATGAAACGTCATGATTTAAACCATGTTACAAAATAAATTAATCAAAGCTAACACAAATAGATACACAGATACACAGACACACAGGTGTAAAGAACAGAATACAGACAGCCCAGAAAGAAACCCACGTATGTGGTCAAGTACTCTTTGACAAGGACACCAAAAATACAAAATGGGTGGAAAACAGTGTCTTCAACAAACAGTGTAGGACCTTGGCCAGGTAGCTGCTCAGTTGGTTAGAGTACTGGTCGGCAAACTGCGGCTCGAGAGCCACATGCGGCTCTTTGGCCCCTTGAGTTTTTACCAAAAGCCAGCTTAGGAGTACCCTAATTAAGTCAATAACAATGTACCTACCTATATAGTTTAAGTTTAAAAAATTTGGCTCTCAAAAGAAATTTCAATTGTTGTACTGTTGATATTTGGTTCTGTTGACTAATGAGTTTGCCGACCAATGGGTTAGAGAATTGTCCAGATAAGCCAAGGTTGTGGGTTCAATCCCTGGTCAGGGCCCATATAAGAACCAACCAATGAATGTGTAAATAAGAGAAAGAGCAAATCAATGTTTCTCTCTCATTCACTCCCTCTCTCTCTCTCATTGCTGTCTCTACAAATGAAAAACAATGTTGAGAAAACTGGATATGCACCTGCAAGAAAGAAACCTTACACTGCTCACAAAAATTCGAAATGCATTAAAAAGTTAAATGTGCCGAAACCCGTTTGGCTCAGTGGATAGAGCATCGGCCTGCGGACTGAAGGGTCCTGGGTTCGATTCCGGTCAAGGGCATGTACCTTGGTTGCGGGCACATCCCCAGTGGGGGGTGTGCAGGAGGCAGCTGATGGATGTTTCTCTCTCATCGATGTTTCTAGCTCTCTACCCCTCTCCCTTCCTCTCTGTAAAAAAAATCAATAAAATATATTTTTTAAAAAAAGAAAAAGTTAAATGTGACATTTGAAAATTTAAAACTCCTTGGAATTGGTTTTGGCAATGATTTTTGGATGTCACCAACAGCAGACAACAAAGATAAAAATGAATGAGCTGAGCTACATCCAACTAAAAGGCATCTGAAAGCAAAGAAAGCAGTCCTGAGAAATGAAGAGTGAAAAGTATGTGTAAAGGCTGTCTCATAAGGGAGAGCTAATACACAAGGTGTTCATACAACTTAATAGGAACAAACCAACCAATTGAAAAATGGGCAGCCCTGGCCGGTGTGGCTCCGTGTTTAGAGCGTCAGCCCTCGCACAGAAGGGTCCTGGGGAGCATATTGGAGGCAACCAGTGTATGTGAGACCTCACATCAATGTTTCTCACTCACCCTCATCTCCTCCCACCCTTCTACTCTCCCTGAAAAACAATGGAAAAAATATATTCAGGCGAGGATTAACAAAACAAAAAAAGGTACTGACGTTCCTTTACAAGATGAGAGTTCTAAGGACGTACTTAAGAGCATGGTGACTACAGTTAGTAATCCCATCTAATAAAAGAGTAATATGCAAATTGAGCATACCTCTGCTACACCCACCAGCCACGCCCACCAGCCAATCAGGAGGGAATATGCAAATAAACCCAACCAAAATGGCTGCAGCCACAGAGGGAGGCTTGGGTTTCCCCGGCAATGGAGGAAGCCAAGCGTTCCGCCCGCCCTTGCCGGCTCAGGCCTCCACTCCAGGCTACAAAGTTTCAATGATAGAAGATACATAAACCCAAACAGAAATGGCGGCAGCCACGGAGCAAGCAGAAGGCTTGGCTCCGCTCCAGGCTACAAAGTTTCAAATGTAGAAGATAAATAAACCCCAGATACCAGGGCCTCTGCTTGGGTCGCCAGAGGGCATGGCCGGCCTGCAAACCACCACAGGCCCCTCGCCCAGGCCGCCCCACACCCCAAGGGAACCCCCCCCTGATCCGGGACACCTTTCAGGGCAAACCAGCTGGCCCCCACCTGTGCACCAGGCTTCTATTCTATCTAATAAAAGAGTAATATGCAGATTGACCATCACTCCAACACACAAGATGGCTGCCCCCATGTGGTCAAAGATCCTGCCCCCATGTGGACACAAGATGGGCCACCACAAGATGGCCAACAAGGGAGGGCAGTTGGGAGGGACCAGGTCTGCAAGGGAGGGCAGTTAGGGGTGACCCGGCCGGCAGAGGAGGGAAGTTGGGGGTGATTGGGTCTTCAGGGAAGGGCAGTTGAGGGGGACCAGGCCTGCAGGGGAGGGCAGTTAGGGGTGACCAGGCCTGCAGGGGAGGGCAGTTAGGGGCAAATAAGCTGGCACGGGAGCAGTTAGGCATCAATCACGCTGGCAGGGGAGTGGTTAGGGGGTGATCAGGCTGGCAGGCAGAAGTGGTTAGGTTCAATCAGGAAGGCAAGCAGGCAAGCAGTTAGGAACCAACAGTGCTGGATTGTGAGAGGGATCCCAGATTGGAGAGGGTGCAGGCTGGGCTGAGGGACACCCCCCACCCCCGCATGAATTTTGTGCACTGGGCCTCCAGTGTTATATAACTGAAATATATTGAGAGTAGATCTTAAGCATTCACAGCGTAAAAACATCAACTTCATATGGAGATACATGTTTGATTAACTTTACTGTGGACATTACTTTGGTACAGACATAAACCAGCCCACGGTGAACTTTCATACATACAAGTCTGTATAGCAACCAGGCTGGGACACAAACAAGGAAAACAGACCTGAACACCACACACTGTGCAGGGGAGTCTTACAGAAGAGCCCAGGCTGCAGGTAAGGAGCCACCCGACAACCCCCGCAGGTCCTGGCACAGGGAGGCAGGAGGGAATGACCCCACAGGAAGGGACCAAACCCCGGGAGACGGATGGGGTACGGATGTGGACACATCGGCCCAGACACGGAGAGGGCAAACGGCGAATCCATGGCGCTCAATGCAGTGCTACTGACTGACCTGGATTCCCTCCCCAAAGGGCTCGGTATTGGGACCGCGGGGGAGAGAAGAGGGCAGTGCAAACAACCAGGCCCAGCAATACAGCCACCACCCGCCAACCGGGGAGGCAGCAGGGCCGAGGCCTGAGAGAGGTGAGAGGGTGGAGGGAGGAGAGTCCAGTCCAGGTCACTGGTGAGGCTGAGTCTTACCCAGAGAGGATACAAGTGCAAAGTTCTCCAGCATCACCCGCAGGTACAGGCGTCTCTGAGCCTCACCCACCAGCCTCCATTCTTCCCGGGAGAAATGCAGGGCCACGTCCTCAAAGATCACACTGGCCTGTAATAATGGGGCAGAGGGAACCATGAACATTCTGTGCCTGAGAACCCACAGTCCCTCTCCCCGCCCATCTACCCCTCACTCCGCCTCCTCCAAAGCACCCCCCCTCAGAGGAACGCCACAGGTGGGCATAGGTGCCAGGGGTGCCTGCCCTACCCTCAGGGTCCCTTCATGCATGAGGGTCTGCCCTCAGCAACATCAGGCAGGAGGGCACAGAGATGGGATCCAGCTCCGGTCCTGGCTTGGAGGGCCCCCCATCATGGCATGCATCCCCCTTGGGGTCTCCAGAGGGTGACAAGGCACCGCCAAGCCTGGGCTCGGGCGTCACCTGTCAGGCCCCAAGGCCCGGCCCCCCGCCCCTAACTCCCACTTCCCCCCGCTACGCACAGCATTCTGCAGACTGCACCCCTCCCACCTCCCGTCCCCACTGCACCCCACAGCCACGCACTCGGGGAGACGCCGCTAGGTAGGCCTCCTCTGCACGTCTGGCCCTGCTTCCCTAGCCGCCCCAGGAGCTCCCCTGCAGGTCAGAGGCCCGCGACCCCCTCCCGCTTCTGGGCGGTCCCCCCAGCAGCCACCACGTCCTCCCTCCACTCACCCTTCCCGCCGCCCCAGAGCTGAGGGGCCCCACGCCGGGCACAGGGACCCTCCACGGGGACCGCACGAGCGCCAGGTCTCACCCACCAGCTACACGGAAACTCCCACCCCCTCAGAGCGCACCCCCACATTCTGGGGACCCCAAGCGGGAGGGGGAGGCAGCAGCTTTGCCCGCAGTCATCTCGGCTCCTTGGCTCCTCCGCCTCCAGGACCCTCCCGAAGCCTCAGCCGCGGGCTGGACAGGCCTCGCTCCCCGGGAGTCACGTGACCACCCCGCCCCCCCCTTTCCCTCGGGGCCGGGCCTGCTCCCTCCCCAGCCAGTTGCGCCGCCAGGACCTGCTTCCCGCCCAAAGGTGGGCCACCCGGGCCTGGGCTGCAGGAGGGGACGGGGGCCCGCACCGCGGGCTGCGGGGTTGGGCTGGAGGCGGGGGACGCGCTCACCTCAGCCGGGCGCCTCGGAGCGGCCGCCGCCATCGGACCCTGCGGGCGGGGCGGCGGGCGAGGAGGGACCCCGTCCCGCCCTGAGGCGGGTCACTCGCGGGGTCGCCGAGCCTCGCCCACGCGTGTTGCGGCGGCGGGGACCGCGACTCCTCGGCGCCTTCTGCCTTCCGCCTCCTGAACGTCCACGCACGGCGACTCAAAGGCCGCACGGACTCCGACCAGCAGCAAATATGGCCGCGAGGAGGACGATGCCGGAAGTCCCGCCCCAACTCCCGGAAATGCTTTTACCCTGATCTGCCATTGGCTCCACGCAGCGCACGTTCTTCTGGGTAATGTAGTTCCCAGCCCTCCGAAGGCCACAGAGGTCTCCCCGGAGAGCCCCTGGGACCTTTGCCCCAGGGACCTTTGCCCCTGGAGGGAGCCTGTGAAGTGACGCTGCTCCTCGGAGGGAAGGGCTGGCTCCCAGGGAACCGCAGCGAACTCTCCATTCTGACCCCAACGACCTGCGGATTGCTTCAGGGCTCAGCACCACAGTCTGTGCGGCCCCGCCCCTCAGGTGTCAATTGCAAGTCCACGTGGTATCTGTGCTTCAGTCCAACAGCCTGTGTATATATTTCTCCAACATATTTGTTATTGACTTCAGAGACAGGGAGAGAGAGAGACACATCCACGATGAGAGAGAATCCTGCACCGGCTGCCTCCTGCACGCCCCACTCTGGGGATGGAGCCTGCAACCCGGGCCTGTGCCCTTGACCAGAATCGAACCCGGGACCCTTCGGGCTGATGCTCTATCCACTGAGCCACACCAGCTAGGGCATAACAGGCTATATTTTTAATATGTTTTTAATTATTTCAAATATGTTTTTAAAATTTATTTTAGTGAGAGGGAGTGGGAGAGAAACATCCATGAGAGAGAAATGCTCCTGCACGCCCCCTACTGGGGATCCCGCTGGGCATGTGCCAGCACCTGAATGGAACGGGATGGCTTGCTGCCTGGGAGCCGCTCAGACACTGATTTTTTTTTTTTTTAAGTTTAAAACCAAACACACTTCCATTTAGTGCCAGGCATAGACACTGATTTTTTACGGAGAGGAAGGGAAAAGGATAGAGTCAGAAACATTAATGAGAGAGAAATATCAATCAGCTGCCTCCTGCACACCTCCTACTGGGGATGTGCCCACGACCAAGGTACATGCCCTTGACCGGAATTGAACCTGGGACCCTTCAGTCCGCAGGCCGACGCTCTATCTACTGAGCCAAACCAGTTAGCGCTGATCAATGTTTCTAACTGCCTCTTCCTTCCTCTCTGTAAAAAAATCAATAAAATATATATCTTAAAAAAGATTATCAAATACTATACTTGAAATATGTTCTTTACTAAGTACAACTTTTTTAATATTTACATGTCTCATCCTGCTCCCCCTCCCCGCCCCCGATTGCCCTCCCCCACCCCCCAGCCATTCCCAACCCTACTAATTACAATTTTGAAAAATGGTTCAACAGTAAAAAACCAAACAATGAAGGACTTTCACCAAAGTCAACAGAAATACTGGCTTGGTCACAAAATCTACATCCCTCATCTACAGATACCACTTTTCTTTATCTTTGATTTCTTGCCCGAGTGCTCTGAACATCAGGTAAACATCTAAGAGGGTACAGAAATCCACAAAAGCCTTTTATTATTTTCCATGATAATGATTTGACCACAGAAGATGGTCAAATTGCGGAAATGCTTTTACCCTGATCTCCATTGGCTGGAGACTCTCCATAAACATGCCTGGAGACTCTCAGATTTGTGAAGACACTGGTCCTGCCGTCTTTTCCACAGAAATCTCTGTGGATGCACATGGAGAAGACGCAGAGTCCATCTAGCTGGCTGTGGTCTTCTCCACTCCCGACTGGGCTAGTGATTCTGCTGCTGTCATTCCGTAACCAGTATGATCTTAGAAACCCATGATCATCACCGATGTAACTGAAGACATTAAGACAGGTGGCCCGTAGTAAGACC
The DNA here is from genome assembly GCF_963455305.1 of Plecotus auritus. Classification (NCBI taxonomy): domain Eukaryota; kingdom Metazoa; phylum Chordata; class Mammalia; order Chiroptera; family Vespertilionidae; genus Plecotus; species Plecotus auritus. The sequence goes on along the minus strand of NC_137785.1, from coordinate 435,358 downwards.
CGAAAGAGCAGTTCCCTCTACTGGCCTAGCCCTGGCCTGTGTGGCTGTGTGATTAGAGCTTCGGCCTGTGCTTCAGTGTCTCTCAGGTTAGATTCCCAGGCAACTGCACATACCTGAGGGGCAGGTTCAATCCCTGGCCCATGTTGGGAGACATGCAGAAGGCAACCAATGAGTGTGTCTCGCTCATTTCCTCACTTCAACTCTCTAGAAATCAATGGGAAAAATATCCTCGGGTGAATATTAACAACAAAAATACTAGCATACCCTGTGTGGAAATAAAAAAAATTCGTGCTGATCCTAGAAGCAGGTTGTCGTCACCCTATCTAGATTTTGGAAGTGCTGAGTCGTCTAAAACTCATAGCAAGCCCTAGCTGGTTTGGCTCAGTGGATAGAGCATCGACCTGCAGACTGAAGGGTGGCCGGTACAATTCCGGTCAAGGGCACATTCTGGTTTGCAAGCTTGATCTCCAGTAGGGGACATGCAGGAGGCAGCAGATCAATGATTCTCTCTCATGATTGATGCTTCTATCTTGCTCTCCTTCTCCCTTCCTCTCTGAAATCAATAAAAAAAAGTTTATAAAACTCAGCATTCAGGCTTCATAGGAGCGCCAGAAAACCCTGCACTCTTTCCTAGAAGGATGTGGGTAGCAATGCAAATTTGGTGGAAAGTCTGAGCTAACTTGCCCACCATACTCTACCCTTGGGAACAGAGAAAGGCTGAGACCCTGGTAAAAAATGTTTCTTCATGTTGTAGAGCCAAATATGCTCATAATGTACCCTGCAAAGAAAACATCCAAAATTAAAGAGGACTTAAACAAAAAGGCCTTCATTATTTTCAAAACCAAAAGGACATGCACACAAGCAGTCTTCCTCTGGTGACTTCCACACTGGAAATATTCACCAAATATCTAGGGAAATCATGTCCCTGAAAAAAGGTTTTCTGGAAGCTGCCAGCTGAACTTTAATGTTCTCTAGAGACAACAATGGGTTAGATCCATGACCCAAATAGTCAGACTAAATAAAATGCATATATCCTTAGGGCTCAGGTTACACCCAATTTCCTCCAACTAATAAGGGAACAAAAAGTCAGCTTCCCTGATGACAGTAGGATGGTGAATGATGAAAACTGTGGGGACCTGCACAGTGTAGGTTCAGGTGAAATGGCTTGTTACAGAATTTGGCAGTAACACAAATGTGCACTAAGCCCTGCATATGTACACATGCTTCTCACATAACTAAAATTATGGAAAATGTCCCTAATGTTGAGGATGGGACTTATGAGATGAAAGTCAGACAACGGAAGCCTGTTTCCTTCAGCTGTTAGCACTGAACAAAGAAACATTTCCTACACATCTACAAACTTACTCTACTGGGTAGTCTCACGTGAACAGAAGTTAGAATTTTGGCTATGAGATTAAGCACATTCATAGCACTCAAAAAGCCTTTCTCCCATCCTAAGTGGTTTGGCTCAGTGGATAGAGCGTCGGCCTGTGGACTGAAGGGTCCCAGGTTTGATTCCGGTCAAGGGCATGTACCTTGGTTGCGGGCCATCCCCAGTAGGAGGCATGCAGGAGGCAGCTGATCAATGTTTCTCTCTCATCAATGTTTCTAACTCTCTATCCCTCTCCCTTCCTCTGTGTAAAAAAATCAATATATATTTTTGAAAAAAGCCTTTCTCCCGTGTGAACTCTGATGTTTACAAAGATGAGAGTTCTTTTTTATTGTTAAAAATTGTTTATAATATACAAAATATATCAGTCTCTATGAGGTCTCCACTTTCAGTCCTCAGGTATCAGGGTTCTCTCCTGCGAGTTTTCCGTTGATTATTCTCTGCTGAAATATCTTGAAGTAGAATCAAGATGACAGTTCTTGAGAAAAGATTTCCCACAATCAGTGTACTCATAAGGTCTTTCTCCAGTGTGAATTCTCTGATAATAAAGGAGTCCAGAGCTGTATGTAAAAGATTTCCCACAATTATTGCTCTCATAGGGCCTTTCTCCAGTATGAAGTCTCTGATGAGAATGGAATCCAGAGCTATAGGTAAAACATTTTCCACATTCCTTGCACACATAAAGTCTTTCTCCAGTGTGAATTCTGATGTAAACAGAGTCCAGAGCCATAGGTAAAAGACTTCTCTCATTCTCTGCATACAAAGGGCCTTTCACGCCCTAGCCGGTGTTGCTCAGTAGATGGAGCGTCGGTTTGTGGACTGAAGGGTCCCGGGTTCGATTCCGGTCAAGGGCATGTACCTTGGTTGGAGGCACATCCCCAGGTGGAGGTGTGCAGGGGGCAGCTGATTGATGTGTCTCTCTCATCGATGTTTCTAACTCTCTCTCCCTCTCCCTTCCTCTCTGTAAAAAAAGTCAATAAAATATATTTTTAAAAAAAAGGGCCTTTCACCAGAGTGAAGTCTCTGATGAAGATGAAGGATAGATATTCTGGTAAGATATTCTCCACATTAACTGCACTTATACTACTTGTCTCCATTGTGAATCGCCTGATGGCGATGAAGTTGGGACATTCTGGTAAAATATTTTCCACATTCGCTGCACTTAAAAGTTCCTTCTCCAGTGTGTAGTCTCTGATGATAACGAAGACCAAACGTAGTGATAAAAGATTTCCCACATTCACTGCACTCATTAGGCCTTTCACCAGAATGAAGTCTCTGGTGTTTAGTGAGGGTAGAACGTTGGCTAAAGGATTTCCCACATTCACCACACTCATATGGCTTTTCTCCAGTGTGAATTCTCTCATGTTGAGCGAGGCTGCAAAATTTTCCAAAGGATTTGCCGCAGTCACGACACTCATATGGCTTTTCTCCAGAGTGAATTCTCTGGTGTACATTTAGGTTGGACTTTTGGGAAAAGGATTTCCCACATTGACCACACTCAAAAGGCTTTACTCCGGTGTGAACTCTCTGGTGTACATTGAGGTTGGACCTTTTGGTAAAAGATTTCCCACATTCACCACACTTATAAGGCTTTTCTCCAGTGTGAACTTGACAGTGTTGAATGAGGATCCTCTGATCTTGAAAGCATTTCCCACACTCCCTGCACTCATATGGCTTTTCCAATGAGTAACCTCTCTGATGATAAGGAAGGTCAGAGATTCCTTTAGAACATTTTTTACTTTCAGGGCTCACAACACACTGTCGTCCAGTAAGGACAGTTGGGTCTGGAACAAGATTGTCTTTGCAGTCCATCACTTTTTTACATTCTTTCTTGGTATGGTAGTTTTTTCTGTTTTGAAATGTCACCTCAGTCATAGAGATTGCACTTGGTTTATCCTTGGGATGAGTAGCATGTTCCTGAAGTTGTCCTGAGGCAGTAAGGATGCCATGTCCAACCTTCTGACCAGTAAAAATCTTCTGGGACACACTATCCACACCTCTTAGCAAACACTTTGCTCTCATGAGCTGTTCATGGTACTGGTGACAGTTTGCACTGAAATAAAATGGTTTTGCACAGGGACTACTCTTCAACAGTTTTGGACTGAGTTGTGTTCCCTGCTGTACAACCAACAGGAAAATGTCCCTCAAGACTGCACCACAACTCTCACAGGGGTAGCTCTTCTGAGAAGACAAAGATACTTGTGTCTTCTTTGCCTGGGACACTCTTACAGAAATGTTCTGTTCAATGGATGCCTCCAGATGCCGTGTTCCACAGCAGCAACCTGAACAAAAGGAAACGCTGGTGAATTACACGTTGACCCTATAGCAAAAGGTAACCTTGCCGGGACTTGGTGGCATACTGGTTGAGGCTCCAACTATGAAACAGGAGGTTACAGTTAGATTCTCGGTCAGGGGTCATGCCTGTGTTGTGGGGATTGATCCCCAGTAGAGGGGTGTTCAGGAGGCAGCAAATCAATGGTTCTCTCCCACCATAGATATTTCTATCTCTTTCAATTTAAAATCAATTAGAATATATTTTAAAAAGAAAACAAAAGGTAATCTCATCACAGATGTCTGTTTGCCACACAGAGACATGATTTTATCCAATGATTTTTAAGACAAATATCTTAGGTTCTGAGAAAATGGCTTTTATACATTAAATGGTCACTAAATGTGAAGGGTGGGGGAGATTCACTAGGAGAGGAGCATGGTCCTAGGATGGGACACAAAATGAGGAATGATCTACCAGCTGTTCCTTTGCAAATAGCTTCCTGTATGAGGTTTTCTGCTAGTTCAATGAGACTTTGTACAAGAATATGAATGTAGCCCTACCTGGTTTGGCTCAATGGATAAAGCATTGGCTTGCAGACTGAAGGGTCCCCAGTTCGATTCCAGTCAAGGGCACATGCCTGGTTATGGACTTGATTCCCAGTAGGGAGCGTGCAGGAGGCAGCCGATCAATGATTCTCTCTCATCATTGATGTTTCAATCTCTCTCCCCCTCTCCCTTCCTCCCTCTAAAGTCAGTAAAAATATATTAAATAAATAAACCCTAAAAAATTAAGAAAAAGAAAAAAGAATATGAAAGTGGCCCAGATGGAATGGCTCAGTGGTTTAGTGTGGAACTATGAACCAGGAAGTCATGGTTTGATTCCTGATCATGGCACATGCCTGGGTTCTGTGATCAATCCTTAGTGTGAGGCCTCTAGGAAGCAACAAATCAATAATTCTCTGAAAGCAGACAACTTCATAGACAACTTCAATATTCCACTTTCACAAAGCCCACATCATCCATTGACATGAATATGGAATTTCTGAAGTTTGACTATACTTTAGAACAACTCTAATCCTGAATATACACAGAACATTCCATCCAAATGCAGCAGAAGAGGCATTCCTGTCAAGGCACACATGAAACATTTTCCAGGTACACCAAATTGTTACCAAAAGGGGGCCAGGGTGCAGCAGATCTGCCTCAGGCCAGACTATACTGGGTGGGTTCTTTAATTTGAGCAGGCAAGATATGTCAACAGGAGAGTAGGTGATTTTGAGGGTGCATTTGTTAAAACTAGGGACATAGAAACAAATAAAGAACTTAGGGTAGAATATGTAACAGAAGAGAAGAGTTTTGGCCCCTTAGCAAGTATATGGGAAAGCAGTGAGCCAAGCTGGGGCTACAGTTGGTTCATGGGGAAGTGAAGGTCATAATGGTAGAAGTGATCCAAAGCTGGCCTGCTCTTAGCCCACTGGGATGTCAGAGACAAGGGGAAAATGGAGATAGCAATAAGAGCTTGGCCAGTGTGGATCAGTAGTTGACTGTCAACCTTTGTACCAGGAAGTTGTGGTTCAATTCCGCATTAGGGCAAATGCCTAGGATGCAGGCTCCATCAGCAGTGTTGGGCTGGCAGGAGGCAGCCCAATCGATGATTCTCTCTCATCTTGATGTTTCTCTCTTTCTTTCCCTCTCCCTTCCCATTTGAAATTTACTAAATATATATATATATATATATTTTTAATATTTTATTGATTTCTCACAGAGAGGAAAGGGAGAGGATAGATAGCTAGAAATATCAATGAGAGAGAAACATCGATCAGCTGCCTCCCGCACACCCCCCACCGGGGATGTGCCCGCAACCCAGGTACATGCCCCTAACCGGAATCAAACCTGGGACCCCCCAGTCCACAGGCCGACGCTCTATCCACTGAACCAAACCGGTCAGGGCTAAAAATATATTTTTAAAAAAGAAAAAGAGAGATCGGATCAAGGGTAATGAGCTATCAGTGCCAGTTACTCCTCTGGTTGCATGTCCAGTGGAGACCCTTCAAGTTTAGAGAAAAGTTAAAAGTTCAAGCTGAGAAAGGTACGTGGGCATAGTCTAGAGCAGTGGTCGGCAAACTGTGGCTCACAAGCCACATGCGGCTCTTTGGCCCCTTGAGTGTGGCTCTCCCACAAAATACGTGTGGGCGCGCACGAACAGTGCAATTGAAACTTCGTGGCCCGTGCGCAGAAGTCGGTTTTCGGCTCTCCAAAGAAATTTCAGTCGTACTGTTGATATTTGGCTCTGTGGACTAATGAGTTTGCTGACCACTGGTCTAGAGTGATCTGGCAATGAGTCTCTGTACTGAGGTTCTTTTCTTTTAAATTTTTTATTTATTAACTTTAAAAAAGAGAGAAATATATTGTAAGAGAGAGAGGGAGAGAGACAGACATCATTTGTTGTTCTACTTATTTATGCATTCATTGGTTGCCTCTTTTATGTGCTCTAATCAGAGAGCGCTCACCCACAATGCTGATACATTGGAACGACGCTCAAAGCAACTGAGCTACAAGGCCAGCGCTTTCCTGAGAAGTTTCTCTTTCTCTCTCTTTTTTTTTTTTTACCCGAGAATGAGAATCTTAAGGGAAGATTTCACCAGAATATTCATCAACTGCATTTGTAATATGGTTATGGTTCAAAATGAGTGTATAGAGAAGCTTGGGTTTGTCTTTTGTTCCGTTTTATTTTTTATCTTGGGTCTGTCTGGTTCTAATTGGGTTTTTGTCCCCCTGACTTTATCTGTCTTTCCATTAATGTTATCTATCCTTGTGTTGACTTGCACATATTACATTAATTAGGTCTCTGTTCTCTATTTTCACAGCCCATGGAGATTTAAGCTATGAATTCTTTGATTAGAGAGGGAGGGATCAACTATTTGTTTTCCCATGTCCTTCGTTGGGGAAAGTAAGAGCTTAGATTCTCTTAGATTCACAAGCCAGCTGTGAGTTGTCCAAATTATTTGATCTTGTTTAAGTTTCTTGTCTCAGTTTCACTATCCCCACTGCCTAAGAATATATCTAGTTTCTTTTTCTAAAATATATTTTTATTGACTTTGGAGAGGGAGGGTGAGACAGAGGTAGAAACACCAATGATGAGAGAGAATCCTTGATCGGCTGCCTCCTACACACCCCCCCCACTGGGGATCAAAGCCACAACCTGGACATGTGCCTTTGACCGGAATTGAACCCAAGACCCTTCAGTCCGCAGGTGAACGCTCTATCCACTAAGCTGAACCAGCTATGGCAAAAGTTTTCTAGTTTCTTATCCTGCCACAATGGTAGGTCAAAAGACAAGTCTCAAACTTCCAGAAGAAATTACATCACATTTCTTCTCTGATCACAATGTGAGAAACTACAAATCAATTCCAGTTTCAAGAAAGCTGGGAAATTCATAAGTACATTGAAATTAAATACAACACACTCCTAAACAACCAGTGGGTCAGAGAAAAAAGAAGAGACCCCACTGCTTCTCGGCCTTTTGGCTAAGATCAAGTGTAGTATCTGTTCTTATCAGTTTAATATCTGACACGTCTTCTATCTGGAGGACAATACATTAAATGGATTTCTGAAGCTGACAGTTGGAATAGGAGCTTGCTCCATCCACTCCATGCATAGATCCAGTATTGCAGTACCTCCAGGAACAATGCACACACACACAAAGAGAGAGATCTTAAAGAGATGTAGAGACCCTCAACCGGTGTTGCTCAGAGATGGAGCATCAACCCAGGAACCCAGATGTTCTGGTTCTATTTCCAGTCAGGGCACATGCCCAGGTTGTGGGTTCCATCCCTTCTAGAGGGCAACCAGGAGACAACTAATTGATGATGTTTCCCTGTCGTGTCTTGGATGTGAAGGTGTAATATTATGGAAATGTATTGGGGCTGCAGTTAAAAGAGAGCAATGTTAATAACCTAGCCCTACCAAACACAGAATTGCCCAGAAAACTGGGGAAGCAAGCTGTGCTCACAGCACACACGTTAGAACTAAGCATGCTTTCATGAAAGGGGGTATTGGGAAATGGAAATTCTAGTCCAGGTCACTAGGGCGATTGAGTGGGGTTGTGTTTTTTTTTTGTTCTTGAAGTGAATTTTATTAAAGCTTAGGACAGTGAGGTAAAAAGAAGTACCCTTAAAAACAGATCAGAGGTGAGCAAAAGACCAGCTACTGCTGCCCATAGCTGCCTGGGTGGTAGTCTACCCAAGAAAGGTAGAGCTTAAAAGAGAAGAAATAAAGTACAATCCTGAGGGAAGGGGAGTTAAAAGAAGAACGAACAGGAGAGTAATGGTCTTACCCAGTGAGGATACGAGAGAAAAATTCTCCAGCATCACATCGAGGTACAGGCGTCTCTGAGCCTCGTCAAGGAGGCGCCATTCTGTCCTGGAGAAGCACACGGCGACATCCTCAAAGGACACACCAACCTGTTGGAATGAATACAACTGAGTCAAGAACAGTCTGTCTGAGAACCCACAATCCTACTCTACCCCACAACCCACCACCTCCAGGGCCCCCAGTTCAGAGAAGACACCCAGCCTCAGTGCCAGTGCTGCCTGCTCTCTCATCACAGTCCCGTTAATCACTCTTATACCGACCTGTTCACTCTCGGCAGGATTTATTTTATTTATTTATTTTTTTAAGATGTTTTATTGATTTTTTTACAGAGAGGAAGGGATAGGGATAGAGTTAGAAACATCGATGAGAAACATCGATCAGCTGCCTCCTGCACGCCCCCTACTGGGGATGTGCCCACAACCAAGGTACATGCCCTTGACCGGAATCGAACCCGGAACCCTTCTGTCTGCAGGCCGACACTCCATCCACTGAGCCACACCGGTTAGGCCTCGGCAGGATTGTAAAACCTTTCAGCCCTAGCCCGTTTGCTTCAGTGGACAGACCAACGGCTTAGGGACTGACTGATGGATTCCTGTCAAGGGCACAGGCCCGGGTGGTGGCCTGGATCCCCACGTTGGGGGCGTGCAGGAGGCAGCCGATCAATGATTCCCTCTCATCATTGATGCTTCTCTCTCTCTCCTTCTTCCTTCCTCTCTGAAATCAATAAAACTTTAAACTTTTTTTTTCAGCCCTGACCGGTGTGGCTCAGTGGATAGAGCGTCGGTCTGCGGACTGAAGGGTCCCGGGTTCGATTCCGGTCAAGGGCATGTGCCTTGGTTGCGGGCACATCCCCAGTAGGAGGTGTGCAGGAGGCAGCTGATCGATGTTTCTAACTCTCTATCCCTCTCCCTTCCTCTCTGTAAAAAAAAATCAATAAAATATATATTTTAAAAAGAGCTACTGCTTTGTTTAAAAGAAAATGTTTTTCCAAAACCCCAGCACAGCCCGTGTCCCCCTCTTCACGACCCCCACGGCCCCAAGGAGTGAAGGCCCAACCCTCTGCCTCCCAGACAAGATGGGACCCGGAACCACACAGTTTAGGGTGCAGGGGAGACGGACCCCAGGACCCCGCATCCTCCTGAGTCACGCCCCTGCGCTGTTCCCTGGGCCACCCCTCAGCCCCTCGCCCTCTCCTGCCCCCGTCACGCCGGGGTCACCCCCCAGCGCCTCGCGGTCCTGACGCGGGGCCGGGGCTGCAGGATGGACGGTCGCCCGGGGGACCCGCTCACCTCATCCGGGCGCCTCAGCGCGGCCGCCGCCATCGGACTCTCACCCGGGCACCTCAGCGCGGCCGCCGCCATCGGACTCTCATCCGGGCACCTCAGCGCGGCCGCCGCCATCGGACTGTCATCCGGGCACCTCAGAGCGGCCGCCGCCATCGGACTCTGCGGGCGGAGCGGCCGGGACGTGGACCCCGTCCCTCCCTGAAGCGGGTCCCTCGCGGGGTCGCCGAGCCTCACCCCCGTCTGTGGCGGGACCAGCGGACACGCGGGCCTTCCCCTCCGGGAGCCCGAACCCAAGCGCCTTCTCACGTGGCTCTCAGTCGGCGACCCTCGAGGAGGGAAAATGGCTTCCAACCAGAGCACCGGAAGTCCCACCCTCGCATTGGGCGTCTACCGGAAACGCCTGTTCTGGGCCCTCATTGGCTCAAGGCTCTGTACTTCACGGTGGGCCTTCTGGGTAATAAGGGACCTGCGATCCAGTCAGTGAAGGTGACCGGGACTTCCCAGCAGCCTCCAGGAGGAAAGGCTGGGACCCGGCGCTAGGGACGCTGGGACAGGACAGTCACTGAGGAAGGGACTCCTGGGAAATGGCCACAGAAGGCGGTCAGCAAGCCCTGGGCGGGGCGCCCCGGTGATTGGAACACCTTCCCCAGGTGCCTAATGCAGCTTGGGTCCCGGGTCAGGGTACGTGAACGCATCAGCCAACGAAGGCATCAATATGTAGGACAGCAAATCGATGTCTCTCCCTTTTCAAACACTAAGAATCACAAAATCAGCATTTTAAAAAATATATATTTTTTTATTGATTTCAGAGAAGAAGGAAGAGGGAGAGAGAGATAGAAACATCAATGATGAGAATCATGGATCGGCTGCCTCCTGCACGCACCCCACTGGGGATCAAGCCCACAACCAGGCATGTGCCCTTGGCCGGAATCGAACCCAGGACCCTTGAGTCTGCAGGCCGATGCTCCATCCACTGAGCCAAACCGGCCAGGGCGCAAAATAAGCATTTTTAAAATATATGCTGTTGGTGCCGAAACCGGTTTGGCTCAGTGGATAGAGCGTCAGCCTGCGGACTGAAAGGTCCCAGGTTCGATTCCGGTCAAGGGCATGTACCTTGGTTGCGGGCACATCCCCAGTGGGAGGTGTGCAGGAGGCAGCTGATCGATGTTTCTCTCTCATTGATGTTTCTAACTCTATCCCTCTCCCTTCCTCTCTGTAAAAAAATCAATAAAATATATATTTTAAAATATATGCTGTTGGTGTTCGCAGCCGCCTCCAGCTCGTGGAGCTCCCGCCGAAGCAGAAGGGGGGTCAGTAAAGAGGTCTCTAGACCAGCCCACTGGTGGTAAAGCAAAGAGGAAGCAAATGGCTACCAAAGCCGCTGGAACGAGAGCGCCCTCTACTGGAGGGGTGGAGAACCCTCCTGGCTGCAGGCCTGGTAAGGTGGTGCTTCTAGAAATTGATGTTATCAGAAGCCCACTGAACTTCTGAGTCGCAGACTTCCCTTCCAGTGTCCCGTGGGAGAAATTGCTCAGGACTTCAAACCAGATCCGCGCTTCCAAAGGGCAGGTATTGGTGCTTCGCAGGAGGCAAGGGAGGCCTGTCCATTTGGCCTTTTGAAGACCCCAACCTGTGTGTTCTCCTTGCCAAACGTGTAACAGTTATACCAGGAGACATCCAGCCAGCACACCGCATACGTGGAGAACGTGCTTAAGAAGCCACTATGATGGGACACAGCTCATTCTTTACAAAAAAAAATCTCTTCTTCCTGTTATTGGTATTTCTGAACATTAGAATTTCCCCCCTCCGGAGTCAAAAGGTACCTAAGTATAGGATTGCAAGTTGAAAATATGGGACAGAAATCAGCTATAGTAAGTCCTCGGGTTATGTCAGAGATCCAGAGATCCGTTCCTACGGTGCGACCTAACTCGATTTTCGGGTAAGTCGCAACCCACCTACATAAGCACCTTCATCACTCACACGGAGCACATACACAGCAGTAATGAAGTGAAACAGTAAAAAAAAAAAAAAAAACTTAAAAGAAATATAACAATTCCTGATCTTTACTTGTGGTAAATAAATAATAAAAAACATAAAGCACATATGTACATACATCGAAATGAGGGAACTTTGTTTTTTATTTTTTTTATTTTTTTATATATTTTATTGATATTTTACAGAGAGGAGGGGAGAGGGATAGAGAGTTAGAAACATTGATGAGAGAGAAACATCGATCAGCTGCCTCCTGCACACCCCCCACTGGGGATGTGCCCGCAACCAAGGTACATGCCCCTGACCAGAATCGAACCTGGGACCTTTCAGTCCGCAGGCCGATGCTCTATCCACTGAGCAAAACCGGTTTCGGCGGAACTTTGTTTTTTATAAATAAATGGGAGATGGCGACGTAACCACGAAACGGCATATGTCGAGTCCGACGTAACCCGAGGACTGTCTGTATTGGCAGTTTTTCTATTTTCTTTTGTGTGTGAATTTTTAAAATATAAATGAAGGACCCTGGCCGGTTTGGCTCAGTGGACAGAGCGTCGGCCTGCAGACTGAAGGGTCCCAGGTTCGATTCCAGTCAAGGGCATGTGCCTTGGTTGCGGGCACATCCCCAGTGGGAGGTGTGCAGGAGGCGGCTGGTCGATGTTTCTCTCTCATCGATGTTTCTAACTCTCTATCCCTCTCCCTTCCTCTTTGTGAAAAATCAATAAAATATATTAAAAATGTATATATATATAAATGCAGGGACATAAAGCATTAATGCAAGTCAAATGATTTAGTGAACAAGTTTCAGCAGTTCAACTTTATAACAATACTAGAGACCTGGTGCATGAAATTCATACACTGGATGAGGGGGTGGTCCCTCAGCCCGGCCTGCGCCCTCTCGGACAGCCCTCTCTCGCAGTCCGGGACCCCACGCTCCTTACCACCCGCCTGCTCGCTGTACCTTACCGCTCAGCTCACTGCTCCTTAGCACTGCCACAGAGGCCGGAGAGGCTCCGGCCAGACACTACTGTTGCACTCACTCAGACTTCTGGCTGAGCGGCACTCCCCCTGTGGGTCAGTGCACGTCATAGCAACCAGTCCATGATTCTCTCTTATCATTGATGTTTCTCTCTTTCTCTCCCTCTCCCTTCCTCTCTGAAATCAATAAAGATATATATATTTTAAAAAATGATAATAGTAAAATTATCATCCAAAACCTCAGAAGAGTGTATAGTACGCATCTGTTTTATAAAACCGGATGAAGACAGTTCAAGAAAAGAACACCACAGACCGATGGGTCCCCATGAACACAGACCCAGAAATCCTCAACAAAAAGCTAGAAAATCAAGTCCGGCAACATTATGTAAAAAGAATAGCACACCACAATCAACTGTGATTTATCCCAGGAACAAAAGGCTGTCCCACTTTTCCCAAATCAATAGATGCTTTCCACCATATGAACGGCTTAACAAAAACCACATGATTCTGTCAGTGGCTGCAGAAAAAAAGCATTTAACAAAATTCAACATCCATTCATGATGAATGCTACCAGCAAACCAGTAAGAGAAGGGAACTTTCTCAATCTGAAAATCGATGGTTAACATACATAGATGGATGCAGCTAGCATAGTGGTGGAAGAGGGTATGCTTTCTCCCAGGATGGGGAGTGAGGTCACTACGCCTGCTCTCAATACTGATACTCGAGGCCCATTGCGTGGAGATTCATGCAATAGGCCTTCCTTCCCCCAGCTGCTGGCACCAGTCTTCCTCTGGCACCCGGGACCCAGGCCTTTGCTCCGGCCACAGCAGAGAAGCCAAGCCTCTTCAGTCTTCAGTCTTCGATCTGGCCGGAGCCTTCAGTCTTCGCTCCGCGTCTGTGTATGCAAATTAATCCACCATCATTGTTGGGTTGATTTGCATACTCACACTGATTGGCTGGTGGGCATTGCAGATGTACGGTCAATTTGCATATTTCTCTTTTTATTAGTGTAGATTCACCATCCTACTGGACGTGCCAACCAGTGCAAGACAGATAAATAGAAGGCATGCAGATCGGAAAGAAAGAGCAACTGCCCCCATTTGCAGATGGCATGATTGTCTAGGTCATCCGTGGGCAAACTATGGCCCGCAGGCTGGATCCGTCCCGTTCGGCTGTTCTATCCAGCCCGCGGAGCCGAAAGAGCGAAGGGTTCTCTTGCTCTCCCCTCCTCTCCTTTACTTTGAATTTATATTAGTTCACACAAACACTCCATCCATGCTTTTGTTCCGGCCCTCCGGTCCAGTTTAAGAACCCACTGTGGTCCTCGAGTCAAAAAGGTTGCCCACCCGTGGTAGGGAGACAACCCTACGGGAATCTATAAAAAAGCTGGGAATAGTAACAGAGTTAGCAAGGTTGCAGGATACAAGGTCAACACACAAAAACCAATTGTATTTCTATATCCTAGCAACAAATCATTGGAAACTACAATTATCAACCAAAAACAAAAGCCCAAATCCATTCCAGTTGATCAGAAAAGAATGAAATACTTAGGTATAAATCTAAGAACACCTGTATAGGATCGGCACGCTGAAACCTACAAAACACTGAAGAATGAAATCCAGGACGACCTAAAATAAGTGGCCAGACATACGGTGTTCATGGATTGGAAGACTCGATATTGTTAAGACACCAATTCTCCACAAACTGAGAAGTTAGGAGTAGCCTGTAGGTTTAACACCATCCCACAATTCCAGCAAGATGTTTTTAGAGATGAACTGATTGTACAATGTATAGGGAACGTCCGATTAGCTAGGCAAAGGGGTGGCAGAGGTTGGTGGGAGAGTGTTCAGGGCAGAAGGAACCACAGATCGAAGTCACCTTTGTTTAGAGCTCTTTGTGTATGTGTGCGTGTTGGGGGGTGGGGATGGGAGGCAGATGGATTCCAAGAATATGAACTTTGTCTCTTAATCTCCATGAGACTTGGCCAGTGGTTTCTTTTTTTTTTTTTAATATATTTTATTGATATTTCACAGAGAGGAAGGGAGAGGGAGAGAGAGTCAGAAACATCAATGACAGAGAAACATCGATCAGCTGCCTCCTGCACACCTCCCACTGGGGATGTGCCCGCAACCAAGGTACATGCCCCCGACCGGAATCGAACCCGGGACCCTTCAGTCCGCAGGCCGACGCTCTATCCACTGAGCCAAACCGGTTTCGGCGGCCATTGGTTTCTTTACTTCAGGCTTCAAGCCAGTCTCCTGTGTTGAAAACAGGAGCTGATGTTAGTACCAATGAGTTTTCCATTCAAAGTCCTTAACAACTCTCACACACCAAGTCACCCAACCCTGTGGCACTATAGAGCGTCTCTGGAATGATACCAGTTGGGAAACTGGGTGGCTGTGGGCCACGGTGGAATGGAGATTTATTTTTCACTGTACAACTTTTCATACTTTTTGAATTGTATACCGCATGCAAATACCTTCTATTCAAAAATTGCTAAAATGTTAGCTGTTATTAGTCCTACCTTCGTATAGATCAGCCTTAGAGCTAATATACGGAGCATAATCTTTATCTTATTTGACTTTTTTAAATGGGGGTTGGATTATTTTAAAAAATATATTTTATTGATTTCTTTTACAGAGAGTAAGGGAGAGGGAGAGTTAGAAACATCGATGAGAGAGAAACATCGATCAGCTGCCTCCTGCACTCTCCCCACTGGGTATGTGCCCGCAACCAAGGTACATGCCCTTGACCGGAATCGAACCTGGGGCCCTTGAGTCCGCAGGCTGACGCTCTATCCACTGAGCCACACCGGTTAGGGCTAAATGTGAGCTCTTAAAATCCTCAGGATTCCACACTTGTTCTTCCTGCTCTTTTTATATGTTCACACCTGTCTCCTTATAATTGACTGTAACTTAAAATGTTTCTCTTTAATTTACTGGCTACTCCTCCAACAGAGGCTTAGAGCAAGCCTGCCTGAGAACACCCTTCTCTATCCACTGATGTATAACAAAGAACGAAGTGCGCCTCTGACGCAGATGAGATAACTAGGAAAAGATTGTTGAAGCAATGAAACCTGTCCTGCCTTGACTTCCACAATTCAACATAGATCTCACATTACTCTAGCTTGCTCCACCCACTATGTTTTCCCTCAAGTTACCATGGATGGATGAAAAGGACTCACACTTCATATCAATTTTTGTAAAATATATTTTATTGATTTTTACAGAGAGGAAGGAAGAGGAAGAGAGAGTTAGAAACATCGATGAGCGAGAAACATCGATCAGCTGCCTCCTGCACACCCCTCACTGGGGAGTAAGCCCACAACCAAGGTACATGCCCTTGACTGGAATCGAACCCGAAACCCTTCTTCAGCCTGCGGGCCGGTGCTCTCTATCCACTGAGCCAAACCAGTTAGGGCCCAAATACTCTTTAGGATGTGGTGGAATTGAATTCCTCATATACTGCTGGAAGGCAAAGGCGGGGGAAATCAGTTTAGAGCATATCTTGCTAATCTCCTTAAACATTCATTTAGCTTCTGAATCAGACCTGTGGTCGGCAAACTGCGGCTCGCGAGCCACATACGGCTCTTTGGTCCCTTGAGTGTGGCTCTTCCACAAAATACCACAGCCTGGGTGAGTCTATTTTGAAGAAGTGGCGTTAGAAAAAGTTTGTTTAAAAAATTTGGCTCTCAAAAGAAATGTCAATCGTTGTACTATTGATATTTGGCTCTGTTGACTAATGCGTTTGCTGACCACTGAATCAGACTATGCACTGAGATACAAAGGAATGGATAAACAAATGTTGGTATATTAAAAAATAAAAACAGCCGAGACCGGTTTGGCTCAGTGGATAGAGCGTCGGTCTGCGGACTCAAGGGTCCCGGGTTCGATTCCGGTCAAGGGCATGTATCTTGGTTGCGGGCACATCCACAGGGGGTGTGCAGGAGGGAGCTGATTGATGTTTCTCTCTCATGGATGTTTCTAACTCTCTATCCCTCTCCCTTCCTCTCTGTAAAAAAATCATTATATTTAAAAAAAAAAAAGTCTATATATACTTGAAATATGTTCTTTACTAATTACAACTTTTGCAAAATCTTTAAAAAAAATTTGTATGTCCAACACTTCTTAGAAAATAGGTTTGGCATCTCTCTAGTCAATCCAGGTCCTCATAACCCCTGGAGGTAAAATCTTGTCTCTGTGACATCAACTATACCAAACAATGAAGGACTTTCACCAAAGTCAACAGAAATACTGGCTGGGTCACAAAAGCTACATCCCTCGTCTATAGATACCACTTTTCTTTATCTTTGATTTCTTGCCCGAGTGCTCTGAACATCAGGTAAACATCTAAGAGGGTACAGAAATCCACAAAAGCCTTTTATTATTTTCCATGACAATGACGTTGACCTCAGAAGATAAACATGCCTGGAGATTCTCATATTTGTGAAGACACTGGTCCTGCCGTCTTTTCCACAGAAATCTCTGTGGATGCACATGGAGAAGACGCAGAGTCCGTCTGGCTGGCTGTGGTCTTCTCCACTCCCGACTGGGCTAGTGATTCTGCTGCCATCATTCCGTAACCAGTATGATCTAAAAAACCCATGATCATCACCGATGAAACTGAAGACATTAAGACAGGTGGCCTGAGGTAAGACCTGAAAGAGCAGTTCCCTTCAAATGTACTGGCCTAGCCCTGGCCTGTGTGGCTCTGTGATTAGAGCTTCGGCCTGTGCTTCAGTGTCTCTCAGGTTAGATTCCCAGGCAACTGGACATACCTGGGTGGCAGGTCAAACCCTGGCCCATGTTGGGAAACATGCGGAAGGCAACCAATGGATGGGTCTCTCTCATTCCCTCACTTTGACTCTCTCTAGAAATCAATGGAAAAAAATATCCTGGGGTGAAGATTAACAACAAAAAAAGTACTAGCATACCCTGTGTGGAAAATAAAAGATTCGTGCTGATCCTAGAAACAGGTTACGTTGTCACCATAGGAGCACCAGAAAACCCTGCACCCTTTCCTAGAAGGATGTGGGTAGCAATGCAAATTCGGTGGAAAGTGGTGAGCTAATTTCCCCACCAAACTCTACCCTCGGGAGCAGAGAAAGGCTGAGACTCTGGTAAAAATTGTTTAATTCTTCATGCTTGTAGAGCCCAAATATGCTTCTAAGGTATCCCACAAAGAAAACATCCAAAATTAAAGAGGACTTAAACAAAAAGGCCTTTATTATTTCCACAACCAAAATGACATGGACATATTCAGTCTTCTCATGGCGACTTCGACACTGGAAAAATTCACCAGCGATATCTAGGGAATTCATGTCCCTGAAACAAGTGTTTTTTGGAAGCTGCGAGCTGAACTCAGATGATGTCGTCTGGGGACAACAATGGGTGAGGTCCATGCCCCAAGTAGACTAAATGAAATGCACATCTCCTACAGGTTCAGGTTACACCTAATTCCCTCCAACTAATAAGAGAACAAAGTCAGCTTCCCTGAAGATAATAGGATGATCATGATGAAAACTGGGGCACCTGCTGAGTGCTGGTTCAGGTCAAATGGATTCTGTCAGAGATATCTGCAGTGACACAAATCTGCACTAAGCCCTGGGCAGGTTAGAAAGTATAACATAAGTGCACGTGCTTCCCACCGAACTAAAATTATGGAGACTCTCCCTACTGTTGAGGATGGAATTTATGAGATGGAAGTCAGACAACAGAAGCCTCAGTTTCCTTCAGTGTTAACACTGAACAAAGAAACAACATTTCCTACACATCTCATGTGTCCAGAGGTTAGAATTTTGGCTAAAAGATTAATCACATTCACAGCACTCAAACAGACTTTTTCCTGTGTGTTCTCTGGTGTTTATGAAGATGAGCGTTTGTGATAAAAGATTTCCCACAATCAGTGCACTCATAAGGTCTTTCTCCAGTGTGAATTCTTTGATGATAATGGAGTCCAGAGCTATAGGTAAAACATTTCCCACAATCATTACACTCATAGGGCCTTTCTCCAGTGTGAACTCTCTGATGAGTACTAAAAAAAGACTTTGTCGTATATGATTTCCCACATTCACTGCACTCATAAGGCTTTTCTCCAGTGTGAACTCTCCTATGACGATGAAGACCAGTGTTTCTAGTAAAAGATTTCCCACATTCACCGCATTCATAAGGCTTTTCTCCAGTGTGAACTCTCATATGACGATGAAGATCAGTGTTTCCGGTAAAAGATTTCCCACATTCACCGCACTCATAAGGCTTTTCTCCAGTGTGAACTCTCTGATGACAACGAAGGTGGGACATTCTGGTAAAAGATTTTCCACATTCACTGCACTTGCAAGATCTTTCTCCCGTGTGTAGCTTCTGGTGACGATGAAGACCATAGAGAGTGGTAAAAGATTTCCCACATTCATTGCATTCAAAAGGCTTGTCTCCAGAATGAACTTGATGGTGTTGAATGAGGATCCACTGATCTTGAAAACATTTCCCACACTCACTGCACTCATACGGCTTTTCCAATGAGTGGACTTTCTGATGATAACGAACGTCAGAGATTCCATTAAAACAGTTTTTACTTTCAGGGCTCACAACACACTGCCTTCCAGTATGGACAGCTTGGTCTGGAACAAGTGTGTCATTGCAGCCAATGGCTTTTTTAGATTCCTTCTGGCAAAGGAATTTTTTTCCGTTTTGAAATGTTACCCCAGACAAGGAGAGTTCACTTGGTTTATCCTTGGTATGAGGAGCCTGGTGCTGAAGTTGTCCTGAGGCAGTAACGATGCTGTCTCTGACCTTCTGATTGGTAAAAAGCTTGGACACACTGACTGTGCTGCTCTTCACAAGTGAGGCACTGTCCACACCTCGTATCAAACACTTTGCTGTAATGTCCTGCCCATGGTGCTGGTAACACTTTACACCGAAGTAAAATGGTTTTGCACATGCCCCACACCTCAAGAGTTTCGGACTGTGCCGTGTTCCCTGTTGGTCAACCAACTGGAAAATGTCCCTTAAGACTGCACCACAACTCTCACAGGGGTGGCTCTTCTGGGAAGACGAAAGTACTTTGATCCTCTTTGCCTGTGACATTCTTACAGAAACATTCTGTTCAGTGGACACCTCCGGACCCCGTGTTCCACAGCAGCAACCTGAACAAAAGGAAACGCTGATAAATTACATGGTTACCCTACAGCAAAAGGTTATCGCCCCCAGCCGTGGGGGCTCAGTGATTTAGGGTCGACCTATGAACCAAGAGGCTCATGCCGGGGTTGTGAACTTCATCTCCATTAGGTGGTATGCAGGATGCAGCCAATCAATAATTCTCTCTCATCATTGATGTTTCCATTTCTCTATCTTTCTCTCTCCCTTCCAATAAAAATCAATTTTTAAAAAAAGGTAATCTCATCACAAATGTCCATCTGTCACAAGAGGAATAATTCTATGCAATGATTTTCAAGACAAATGTCTTAGAATCTGAGAAAATGGCTTTTATACATTTAATGATCTCTAAATGGGGAAGAATTCAGGAAGAGAGGAACATGGTTATAGGATGCGACACAAAATGAGGAAGGATCTACTAGCTGTTCTTCTGCAAATGGCTTCCTGCAGGATGTTTCCTGCTAGTTACGAGACTTTGGATAAGAATATGAATGTGGCCCAGCCAGCGTAGGTCAGTGTTTGAGTGAACAACTATGAGCCAGGTTTGGCTCCTGGTCAGGGAACAATCCAGGTTTTTTAATCCATCCTAAGCATAGGGCCTGCACGAACCAGCCAGTCAATGATTCTTTCTCATTACTGATGTTTC
Organism: Plecotus auritus; assembly: GCF_963455305.1. Lineage (NCBI taxonomy): Eukaryota > Metazoa > Chordata > Mammalia > Chiroptera > Vespertilionidae > Plecotus > Plecotus auritus. The sequence continues at coordinate 415,273 of NC_137785.1, read as the reverse complement.
TTTTTTTCAACACTTTTTATTATTGATTTCAGAGAGGAAGGGAGAGGGAGAGAGAGATAGAAACAACAATGAGAGAGAGAATCATCAATCAGCTGCCTCCTGCACACCCCCTACTGGGGATGTGCCCGCAACCAAAGTGCATGCCCTTGACTGGAATCGAACTGGGGACCCTTCAGTCCGCAGGCTGACACTCTATCTACTGAGCCAAACCGGTTAGGGCAATTATTGAAGTTTGATTACTCTTCAGAGGAACTCTAATCCTGACTATATACAGGAAATTACATACAAATGCAGCAGAAGAGGCATTCTTGTCAAGCCACACAGGAAACGTTCTCTAGGTACATCAAGGTGTTACCAAAAGGGGACCAGGGTGGGGCAGGTCTGCCTCAGACCAGACTATACTGGGTGGTTTCTTGAATTAGAGGAGGAAAGATCTGTCAACAAGAGCCCAGGTGACTGTGAGACTGCCCTTCTTAAGGCTAAGGACACAGAAACAGAGAAAGAACGTGGGGCAGAAGCAGCAACAGGAGAGGACAGGAGCGAGCCTGGGACGTGCTCTGCCTTGGCCCCTTGGAGAAGCTACTGGAAAGCAGTGAGCCCAGTGGGGGCTGCGGTTCGCTCACGGGGAAGAGACGATCAAAACGGTAGAAGTGAATCAGGACAGGGTCTGCTGTTCGCTCACAGGGATGTCAGAGACCAGCCGAAAGTGGAGATAGGGTCACAGGTAAGCCTGGAATGAGCTGCCGCTGCCAGCTGCTCTTTCGGTTACATATCTAGTGGGTACCCTTAAAACTTAGCAACAAGTTAGAAGTTCAAGCTAGGGAAGGGGCATAGTCTAGAGCAGCAGTCGCCAAGCAACAGTCGCCAACTGGTCGTCCGCAGACCACTGGTGGTGCATGAGGTCCGAAAGGATGGCAACCGCTGGGAGAGAGAGAGAGAGAGAGAGAGAGAGAGAGAGAGAGAGAGAGGGAGGGAATTTGTTGTTTCACTTGTTTATGCATTCATTGGTTGCTTCTTTTCTTTGCTCTGATTAGAGATCTAACCCACAACCTTGACATATTAGAACAATGTCATAAAATCCAAGTTTTGGGTTGTCTTTCGTTCTGTTTTATTGCTTTAACTTTTATCTTGGGTATGTCTTTGTTGAATGGGGTTTTTGTTACTTGTTCCCCTGAGTTCACCTATCCCTCCCTTAATGATATCTATCCCTGGGTTAACTGGCACAAATGACATTTATTGGGTCTCTTTTCGGTATTTTCTCAGACCAGGGGGTTTCAAGCTATGAATTCTTTGGTTAGAGAGGGAGGTGTACACTATTTGTTTTCACGTGTTTTTGGTCAGGGAAAGTAAGCTCTTAAATTCACAAGTTGGCTGTAAGTTGTCTAAAGAGTCTGACCTTGTTTAATTTCTAGTCTCAATTTTTCTATTCCATTTACCCAAGAAGTTTTCTAGATTCTTATCCTGCCACTTGTCAAAAGACAAGTCTCAAACTATCAGCAGAAATCACATCAGGATACTTAGCTGATCACAATGTAAGAAACTAGAAATCAATTCCAGTTTCAAGAAAGTTGCTAAATTTATAAATATGTTGAAGTTAAATATAACACACTCTTAAACAACCAGTGGGTCACAGAAAAAAAAAAAGACCTCAAACAGATCGACAGGAGCTGGCTGGTGTTGCTCACAGGTTGAGCGTCAACCCAGGAACGAAGATGTCACTGGGTCTATTCCGGGTAAGGGCACATGCCTAGGTTGTGGGCTCCATCCCTTCTAAGGGGCAACCAGGAGGCAGCCAGCCCATGGATGATGTTTTTCTGTCATCCATGTTTCTATCTCTCCATCCCTCTCTCTTCCTCTCTCTCTAAAAATCAATAAAAACATATATTTTAAAAAATACCCACAAATATGTAGAGGCAATGTACTGGTATATAGAAAGACAATCTATTAAAGCTTATGAGTGGGGTGCAAGAAATGCAATCGTAAGAGCAAATTATATACCGATAAATGCCTCAATTAAGACAAATCTGAAACACATAGCAGCCTAACCTTGTACCACAGGAAACTAAAAACACAAGAAAGTAAATACAAGATTAGCAAAGAAGGAAGTGATGAATGTTAGCAGTGACACATCCTATATTATAAAAGGCTAATATGCAAATTGACCAAACCATGGAACGACCAGTCGCTATGACGCGCACTGACCACCAGGGGGCAGACACTCAATGCAGGAGCTGCCCCCTGGTGGTCAGTGCGCTCCCACAGGAGAGCACTGCTTAGCCAGAAGCCAGGCTCATGGCTGGCGAGTGCAGCAGCAGTGGCGAGAGCCTCTCCCGCCTCGGTGGTGATGCTAAGGATGTCCAACTGCTGGCATAGGCCTGTTGCAGACATCCCCCGAGGGCTCCCGGACTGCGATAGGGCATAGGCTGGGCTGAGGGGACGCCCCCCCACAAATGCACGAATTTCGTGCACCAGGCCTCTAGTATATAATAATTATAAGAAAGGCAAAAAGAGGAATATCATAACTAAGAGCTGTTGTTTTTTTATTTGTTTACATATTTTTCTTTGTTAATCCTCTCCTGCGGTTATTTTTTCCTTGGCTTCTGAGAGAGTAGAAGGGAGGTAGGGCGGGTGGAAGAGAGAGGAGACAGAAACACATTGACTGGTTGCCTCCCACATGCATCTCATGGGACATGGGGAATGAACCCACAACCCAGGTACATGCCCTTGACCAGGAATTGAACCCGAGACCCCTGGGTCCCGGAGCTGATGCTCTAACTATTGAGAAACACTGGCCAGGGCCAGCTGTTTTTTTGAAAAGACGCACAAAATTGGCAAAACGTTACCTAGACTAAAACAAGAAACAAGAGTCTAAGAAATTAAAGCAGAAATGAAAGACATTACACCCGACACTATGAACTACAAAGCATTATCAGAGATACTGGCAGATGACAGGACACTACATACAGAAAACTGTCAAAATCCTACTATAAACGTCTCCAATTAATAAGATACAAACACAAACATACAAACATAATTTACATTTTTATACATTAACATTTTTGATAATGAAGAAAGCAGTCAAATTTACAATAGTATCAAAAACACATAGAAATAAATTCAATCAAACAGTTGAAAGGTCTCTACACTGACAGTGATGACATAAAAGGAAGAAAACACAAACAAATGAAAGGGAATCCCACATTCTTGGATTTGAAGATTTAATCTGGTTGAAATGTACTGGGGCTGCAGTAAGAAAAGAGAGCAGTGCCAATAACCCAGCCCAGCCAAACACAGGAACTGCCCAGAAATCTAGGACAGCAAGTTGGGCCCAAAGAAGACATGTGAGAACTAAGCACCCTTCATCAACGGCGGGTACGAGGAAATGTAAATCCCAGTCCAGGTCCCTAGGGAGAGGGAGGGTTTTTTGTTGTTGTGGAAGTGAGATTAATTTTATTAGAGCTTAGAGTGAGACAAAAGGACCCTTAGAAACAGATCAGGGGCCGAAACTGGTTTGGCTCAGTGGATAGAGCGTCGGCCTGCGGACTGAAGGGTCCCAGGTTCGATTCCGGTCAGAGGCATGTACCTTGGTTGTGGGCACATCCCCAGTGGGGAGTGTGCAGGAGGCAGCTGATCGATGTTTCTCTCTCATCGATGTTTCTAACTCTCTATCCCGCATCCTTCCTCTCTGTAAAATATCAATAAAATATATTAAAAAAAAACACAAAAAAACAAACAGAACAGGAGTGAGCCAAAGGGTAGCTGCCTGGGGGCAAGTCTCCTCAGGACCCTCAGAGCGTCAAACAGAAGAAACAAAGTACAATCCTGAGGGAGGGGGGTGCAGGTGTGCTGAAAGAAGAACGCACCAGGAGAGGGATGGTCTTACCCTGTGAGGACACGAGAGCGAAATTCTCCAGCATCACATCGAGGTAGAGGTGTCTCTGAGCCTCGTCAAGGAGGCGCCATTCTGTCCTGGAGAAGTACACGGCGACATCCTCAAAGGACACACCAACCTGTCGGAGCGAATACAACTGAGTCAGGAACAGTCTGTCTGAGAACCCACAATCCTACTCTTCCCCACAACCCAATGCCTCCAGGGCCCCCAGTTCTGAGAAGACACCCAGCCTCAGTGCCAGTGCTGCCTGCTCTCTCATCACAGTCCCGTTAATCACTCTTATCACCCTCCCAACAACAGGCCGGACAAGGGGGAGGGGAGGGGAGGCAGGTAAATGCCATCGAAGCTCTGGGCCGTGCCGGAAGGGCTCCATCATTACTACCACACAAACCCAATCGGATGTCCCAGACCAGTGGTCGGCAGACTGCGGCTCTTTGGCCCCCTGAGTGTGGCTCTTCCACAAAATACCACAGTCTGGGCGAGTCTATTTTGAAGAGGTGGCGTTAGAAGAAGTTTAAGTTTAAAAAATTTGGCTCTCGAAAGAAATTTCCATTGTTGTACTGTTGATATTTGGCTCTGTTGACTAATGAGTTTGCCGACCACTGTCCCAGATCATACCCGCAAGACACAGCAAAAGTACACAGGACCATGAATTCAAACATCCTCTAGTCTGCACACCATTGTGTAATCTCTAGCTGCTTCACACCTTCAGACCCCAGGTCCTCTCCCTCAGCTCTGGCACCTTTTCCTGGTCCATAAAAAAGCTACCACTTTTTTTTTTTTAAATAGATTTTTATTGGTTTCAGAGAAGAAAGTAGAGGGAGAGAGAGAATCATCGATCACCTCCTACTGGGGATGGAGCCCGCAATCCAGGCATGTGCCCTTGGCTGGAATTGTACCCAGGACCCTTCAGTCCGCAGGCCGATGTTCTATCGACTGAGCCAAACCGGCCAGGGCAAAGCTACCACTTTTGCGTGTCTCCCTTCTGGACCTCTCCCCAGATTTCAGACCCATGTGTCCAGCTGCTCACTGGATGTTTCCCCTCACTATTGAAATGTCTAAAAACATTAACCAAAGAACCTTCTGGCCCTAGCTGGTTTGGCTCAGTGGATAGAGCGTCGGCCTGTGGACTGGAGGGTCTCAGGTTTGATTCCGGTAAAGGGCAAATGCCAGGTTGTGGGCTCGATTCCCAGTAAGAGGCAAACAGGAGGCAGCTGACAAGTGATTCTCTCTCATTGTTGATGTTTATCTCTCTCTCTCTCCCTTCCTCTGAAATCAATAAAAAAATATATATAAACATATATTTAAAAAAAAGAACCTTCTGAAATTCCCCCCAAAAATTAACATACCACCATATATACATATATACCCCAAGCCCAGTTGATAGGGCCTGCATCAGTTTAGCTGCTAGGACCAAAAACCCTCAGGGATGTGGGTAAAAACAGGCCACATGCTAACCTGACAAGTGCAGGGAAGGTCAGGTTGGTGGCCTTGCAAACAGAGACCTAAAGTAACGAGAAAGTAAAAATATCTTTTTCTCCAATATCAGGTATTTCCCTGCTTTGCTTTCTCCTGACTCCCTAATCGATCACCAATGGATTTTATGCCCCCCCTCCCCTTATGTCCTGCCCTTTGATTCTGATGTATAAAAGAGGTGGTAAAGTATAGCCAGGGTGGCTCAGTGGTTGAGCATAGACCTATGAACCAGGAGGTGATGGTTCGATTCCAGTTCAGGGCACATGCAGGGGTTGGGGACTTGATCCCCAGTATAGGCTGTGCAGGAGGCAGGTGATCAGTTAATCTCTCTCCTCCATGGTGTTTCTCTCTTCCTCTCCCCCTTCCTCTCCGAAATCAATAAAATATACTAGAGGCCCAACGCACGAAATTCGTGGAAGGGGTTTGGCCCTCGCAGCCCTGGTTTCCTCTGGAAGATCATCTGGACAGTTGCTCTGCTGTTCGGTCTAATTAGCATATTAGCTCTTTGTTATATAGGATTATACCCTAGCCAGTTTGGCTCGGTGGATAGAGCATCGGCCTGCGGACTGAAGGGCCCCAGGTTCAATTTCTGGTAAAGGGCACAGGCACAGAGTTGTGGGCTTGATCCCCAGTAGGGGGCAAGCAGGAGGCAGCCGATCCATGATTCTCTCTCACCATTGATGTTTCTATCTCTCTATCCCTCTCTGAAATCAATAAAGATATATTTTTAAAAAATGATAGACACAAACTTTTTTTACTTAGCTGGGTGCAGGATAATTAACAGCCAACAATTAACAATGGGGGAGGGAGGAGACATACTGTATTTTTCTGTGTATAAGACATATCCATTCCTTCAACTTCTATTGTATCACTGCTGTCTTCTGAGTTGCTGTCTATATATGTGAGATCATCCTCATAAACTGGTGGCATTTTCTGAGCTAACTTTGTTCGTATTCTCAACCCTTCTCTCCTCATGAAATTGAAGCACCATTTTGCCTTTCCTGTAAAATCAACAATGTTCATTTTGCTTGCAAACATTCTTGCCTGACTTTGAATAAGCTTGATTGACACACATAAGCCACTCTGGCGCTGCTCCTTAATCCAAGTCTTAAGCCTCTGCTCCAAGTTTGCCCATTTTTCTGGTTTTCCTCTGAAGGCCTTCTTCTCTTTGGGCATCTTAAGGAGTTGTTCTTCCTGTTTTCTCCACTGTCTGATCATACCCGCAGTGGGAGGAGGTCCAAATTGTCTCTCTGCAGCTATATTTCCATGCTCTTTTGCATAGCTGATTACATTCAGTTTGAATTTTGCAGAGTAAGACCATCGCTTCTTATTTTCTGACATCTTTATGGGCTCAGAGCGCTCCTGTCCCTGTTGCATCTGCGCACTCTCCACCTCCAATTATGGCATCAGCTGACTCAGTAACAATAAGGCTCGTGATCCCAGGAAGCCTGTTGGACAAGGTATGGGCAGCTCCGCATCCACGTGGCTCCCTCCTTGGCTGACTTCTGGGTATAAGACGCCTCTCGATTTTCAGTCTAACAATTTTAGAAAAAAAGAAAAAAATCGTGTCTTATACACGGAAAAATACGGTACATTATACTTTCAACAATAAAGATTTTACAAAAGAAAAAAAAAATAAGTAAGTAAACAAAAATATAGTGACCTCTCAAAGCAGCCTGGTACTGGCACAAGAACAGACATATAGACCAATGGAATAGAATAGAGAACCCAGAAATCGACCCAACCACTATGCTCAATTAATATTCGGCAAAGGAGGCACAAACATACAATGGAGTCAAGACAGTCTCTTCAATAAATGGTGTTGGGAAAATTGGACAGATACATGCAAAAAAATGAAACGAGACCACAAACTTACACCATACACAAAGATAAACTCAAAATGGATGAAGGACTTAAACATAAGACGAGAAACCATAAAAATACTAGAGGAATTCACAGGCAGCAAAATTTCAGACATATGCCGAAGCAATTTCTTCACTGATACAGCTCCTAGGGCAATGGAAACTAAAGAGAAAATAAACAAATGGGACTACATCAAAATAAAAAGTTTTTTCACAGCAAAAGAAACCATCAACGCCCTAACCAGCTTGGCTCAGTAGATAGAGCGTCGGCCTATGGACTGAAGGGTCCCAGGTTCGATTCCGGTCAAGGGCATGTACCTTGGTTGCGGGCACGTCCCCAGTAGGAGGTGTGCAGGAGGCAGCTGATCGATGTTTCTCTCTCATCGATGTTTCTAACTCTCTATCCCTCTCTCTTCCTCTCTGTAAAAAATCAAAAAAAAAAGAAAAAAAAGAAACCATCAACAAAACAACAAGAAAGCCCACTGCATGGGAGAACATATTTGCCAATGTTATCACAGATAAGGGCTTAATCTCCAACATTTACAGAGAACTCATACAACTTAACAAAAGGAAAATAAACAACTCAATCAAAAAAGAGTCAACAGACCTAAATAGATACTTTTTAAAAATATATATATTTTATTGATTTCAGAGAGGAAGAGAGAGGGAGAGAGAGAGTAACATCCATGATGAGAATCATGGATCCGCTGCCTCCTGCACGCCCCCACACTGGGGATCGAGCCCGAAACCCAGGCATGTTCCCCGACCGGGAATCGAACCCTGACCTTCTGGTTTATAGGTCGGCGCTCAACCGCTGAGCCACGCCGGCCGGGCTAAATAGACACTTTTCGAAAGAAGACAGAAGGAAGGCCCAGAGGCATATGAAAACATACTCAAAGTCACTAATCATCCGAGAGATGAAAATCAAAACAACAATGCGGTACCATCTCACACCTGTCAGAATGGCGATCATCAACAAACCAACAAAGGACAAGTGCTGGTGAGGATGCGGAGAAAAAGGAACCCTCGTGCACTGCTGGTGGGAATGCAGACTGGTGCAGCCACTGTGGAGAACAGTATGGAGTTTCCTCAAAAAACTGAAAATGGAACTCCCATTTGACCCAGTGATCCCACTTCTAAGATTATATCCCAATAAACTAGAAACTCCAATCAGAAAGGATATATGCACCCCTATGTTCATAGCAGCACAATTCACCATAGCTAAGATTTGGAAACAGCCTAAGTGCCCATCATCAGATGAGTGGATTAGAAAACTGTGGTACATCTACACAATGGAATACTACGCTGCGGTAAAAAAGAAGGAATTACTACCATTTGCAGCAGCATAGATGGAGTTGGAGAGCATCATGCTAAGCGAAATAAGCCAGTCAGAGAAAGATAAATACCACATGATCTCACCCATTTGTGGAATATAATGAACAACATAAACGGAGGAATAAAAACAGATCTAGCCCTGACCGGTGTGGCTCAGTGGACAGAGCGTTGGCCTGCGGACCGAGGGGTCCCAGGTTCGATTCCGGTCAGGGGCATGTACCTTGGTTGCGGGCACATCCCCAGTGGGAGGTGTGCAGGAGGCAGCTGATCGGTGTTTCTCTCTCATCGATGTTTCTGGCTCTCTCTCCCTCTCCCTTCCTCTCTGTAAAAAATCAATAAAATATATTAAAAAAAAAAAACAGATCCAGAGACAGAGAAGCATCGATCAGACCGTCAATCCTCAGAGGGAAGGCAGGGGAGGGTGGGGGTCAGGGGGAGCGATCAACCCAAGGACTTGTGTGCATGCACATGGGCCTGACCAATGGACACGGGGGGTGGGGTGAGGGCATGAGTGGGGGTGATGGGGGGTCATGGGGGGATGAGGACACATAGGCAATACCTTAATCAATAAAGAAATTAAATATGTATACAGAGTGAGCTCTGTCAGGGAAGAGTCCGGCCCAGGACAGGACTATATACGCTTCTTCCGGTGAAAGCTTTAATTTCAGAACATCCATGGAGGTTCCGTCCGTCTTCCCTTTGCCAGACCGCCGGCCACGCAGGCCTTCCCTGCGCCTGTGGGGTGCGCATGGGGCCCCTTTTCCGTCCACACCCCCCTCCAGCTCCCTCTCAGCCGGATGGGGAGCCCTTCAAACCCCAGCCCAGCCCGGGTCCCCCCTTCACGACCCCCACGGCCCCAAGGAGCGAAGGCCCAACCCTCCGCCTCCCACACAGTTTAGGGCGCAGGGGAGACGCACCCCAGGACCCCGCGTCCTCCTGGGCCAGGCCCCTGCGCTGTTCCCCGGGCGGCCCCTCAGCCCCTCGCTCGCCTCTCCCGCCCCCGTCACCCCGGGGTCACCCCCCAGCGCCTCGCGGTCCTGACGCGGGGCCGGGGCTGCAGGACGGACGGGCGCCCATTCCGGGCTGCAGGGTTGGGAGGGGGAAGCCGGGTGGCCCGGGGGACGCGCTCACCTCATCCGGGCGCCTCAGCGCGGCCCCCGCCATCGGACTCTCATCCGGGCACCTCAGCGCGGCCGCCGCCACCGGACTCTCATCCGGGCACCTCGGCGCGGCCCCCGCCACCGGACTCTCATCCGGGCACCTCAGCGCGGCCGCCGCCACCGGACTCTCATCCGGGCACCTCAGCGCGGCCGCCGCCACCGGACTCTCATCCGGGCACCTCAGTGCGGCCGCCGCCACCGGACTCTGTAGGGGGAGCGGGCGGGGGCGGCGGGTGAGGAGGGGACCCCGTGCCGCCCCGAACCGGGTCGCTGGCGGGATGGCGGAGAGACACACCGGCGTCCGTGCAGCTGGGACCACGCCTCTCGCGCCTCGTCGCTCAGGCCTCTCCACCGGGAGGAAGGAACAGCGGCCACCAGATCCATATGCAGGAAGTCCCGCCCCCACACAGTTGCCTAACGGGATCCGCCCTTCCGGAGCCTTCCTTGGCTCAGCCCGCCAACAGCCTTCTGGGTAATGTAGTTTCCAGGGCAGAGGCAAGAGCAGGCGATTTCCCATCTGACTCATAGAAAAGGAGACCCCCTCTCCCCCCTCCCCCCCCCCAGAGGCACAGGAAAGAGCTGGTCCTGCTTAAAAGGCACCCACACCGCAGCCCCAGGGTCCCAGGCTGGGTTCCCAGTCAAGGGCACCTCCCTGGTTGCAGGTTCCTCAGCCCTCAGGGTCAGTCCCCTGCTGCAGACAAGCAATGGATGTGTCTCTCTCACATAGAAGTTTCTCTCTCTCTCTCTCTCCCTCACCCCCATCCCCCTTCCAATCTCTCCAGAAATCAATAGGAAAAAATATCCTCGGGTGAAAATTATATAAAAAAATCTTGAAAATGGCTAAAGGAAGTTGTCATCTTCTCCCTGGCGGTGGGCCCTGTGCATGCTGATAAAAATGCATGGTCTGCCCTAGCCGGTTTGCTCAGGGGGTAGAGCCAAATATCTCAGATGTTTCTGTCTCTCCCTCTAAACATAAATGGAAAAACAGCCTGAAGTGAGAATTAACAACAAAAAAAGCATTACCTGTCAAGATCCACACAGTATTAAGGGAGGTATGCCTACATTCCAGGGTGTTCAAAACTTTATCTGACAAAATAACGTACTTACTGCATCACATATAGGACAAACAACACAAGAATGTTGGACACACTTCGTTTTTTTAAATATATTTTATTGATTTTTTACAGAGGAAGGGAGAGGAATAGAGTTAGAAACATCGATGAGAGAAACATAGATCAGCTGCCTCCTGCACATCCTCTACTGGGCATGTGCCCGCAACCAAGGTACATGCCCATTGACCGGAATCGAACCCGGGACCTTTCAGTCCGCAGACCGACGCTCTATCCACTGAGCCAAACCAGCTAGCGCCGCACCTTTTTAAAAAATATATATTTTTATTGATTTCGGAGAGGAAAGGAGAGAAATAAACATCAATAATGAGAGAGAACCATTGATCGGCTGCCTCCTGCACACATCCCACTTGGGATTGAGCCAGCAACCTGGGCATGTGCCCTGACCAGGAATCACATGATAATTCTTTTATAGTACACATGTATTACAATTAGCAATAAATCATGGGTATGCACATATGCAAAAAAAAATTAATAACGATCAGATTCTCTCTCATCATTGATGTTTCTCTCTCCCTCTCCCTTCCTCTCTGAAATCAACAAAAATAAAAATATTATAAAAAAAGATCCATAGTGATCCTGTAATGAGACTTCTCCTATTTGAAAATTTAAAATGATTTCTCAGATTGCAGTAGGTGCAGAGGTCTTTGTCTGAAACCATCTTCAATGTCCCATCTGGCTGAGGTCTTTGCAGGCTTTAGAGTGTGGACAAAAAGTGGCCAGATGCTAACCTGACTAGCTCAGGTAAGGCCTGCGGGGCCTTGCACATTCAGAGTCCTAAAACAGCCACAAAGGATCGTCTAAAATTAACTTTTTAACCAGAAGCAGTGCCCGGGCTGTGGGTCAATCCCCAGTGGGGGGGCGTATACGAGGCAGCAAATAGGTGATTCTCTGTCATCATCGATGTTTCTCTCTCCCTCCCTTCCTCTAAAATCAATAAAAACATTTTCTTAAAGCATTTGATGGTGGGTACTCATGTCCTAGGCCAGTATCTTCCCTGACAAAGGTCAACCTTTACCCTGAGCCTGTCTGCTATCTTTTTGCATCTACAATAACATATCTTGGAATGCCTATGTAATTTCCCTTTTCTCCCGAATCCTCAAAGCACAGGCACCACTCTGAAAGACCACAAGTCCCCCCACTGTTATTAATTATTGACTGTTCACTATCCTGTACCCAGCTATGTAAAAAAAAAAAATGTTTATCATTTTACATTTTAGCCAACAGGATCCGCCCTTCCGGTTCCCTCAATTTGCTTTCTCCTACCTCCCTAATCTGTTAGCAATGGATTTCGTGTAACCAATATACATGTCTCCTCTTTTTAAAAAAAAAAAAAAAAAAATATATATATATATATATATATATTTATTGATTTCAGAGGGGAAGGCAGAGAGAAAGACAGAAACATAGATGAGAATCATTGATTGGCTGCCTCCTGCACACCCCCTACTGGGGATCCAGCAGCCAGACATGTGCCCTTGACTGGAATTCAACCCAGGACCCTTCAGTCTGCAGGCTAATGCTCTACCCACTGAGCCAAACTGGCCAGGGTTCACTGTTCTTTTAAAAAAAAAACATATAACAAACAAATAAATACATGAAAAAATAGCCAAAATTGACAGCCAATTAGGTTGAACACATTTTATCCAACGTACAGATATCTAGCAAATACACATCTGAAAAAAAGGCTCTCCATAAATGTCAGGAAATGCAATCAAATAACAGTGAGGCACAAAACAAAGATATAAGACAGTTTATACCACGACTTGCTAATACTGTTAAGTTAAATATTCATGTAGTCTAGGACTCAGACTATTCACTGAATTATTGACAAAAGTAAACAAGTCTATGTAATGATACACATATGCTTGTACCAGCTTTACTTGCTTATTTTTAAAAATCTATTTTAGGGAGACAGACAGTAATAGAGACAGAAACATACATTTGTTTTTCCAATGTTTATGCATTCATTGGTTGATTCCCCAACGTGCTCTCCTGAAAGGGGATTGAACCTGCAACCTTGACCTATCAGGAGAGCGCTCTAACAAACTCAGCTACCCAGCCAGGGCCCAGGTTTATTTCCAAGAGTCAAAAATTAGAAATAACCCAGTGTGCATGTACAAAATGAATGGGTACACTAATGGTTTATATATTTGAAGGTAATATAGTCAAAGATAATATTTCTCTGGAAAAGAAATGATGAGGTACTAACACATCATTAAATACATCTTCAACTATTTATGCAACAGAACTGAAGGCAGAAAATCCACTTTTATTGTCACCATATAAATTCTATGAAATGCAAAGTCAGCTATTAAAATGAAAAGTAAATTAATGGCAAGGAGAGATTATAAAAGGACATGAAGTAAATAGTAACACATATGGTTGACTATGATGATGGTTTCAGCTTAATACATGTCAAAGTTCATCAAATACTATACTTAAAATGTCATTTACCACATGTATCTTATAACAGAATAAAGATTTTTTAAAATGTCTCAAGATAAAAAAATTATCTTCAACTCTTTAAAAATACAGTTTGCAACTCTATATTCAATCCACGTTCTCATACCCTCTTGGGGTCAGTCTTGCTTAGTGACAACAAGTATATCAAACAATGGACTTTCATTGAAATCAACAGGAATGCTGGCTGGGTAACAATGTCATATCCCTGGAATATGACCCCTTTTCTTTATCTTTGATTTCCTGCCTGGGCACCAGTGGTCTTGAGATGAACATCTAAGACCCTATAGAAATTCATACACACACACACACACACACACAAATTTTTTAAATGTTGACATTTTATTTATTTTTAAAAATACATTTTTATTGATGTCATAGAGGAGAGAGGGAAAGATAGAAACATCAATGATTACAGAATCACTGATCGGCTACCTTCTGCATGCCCCCACACTGGGGATCAAGCTTGCAACCTGGGCAGATTCCCTGAGCAGGAATCAAACCATGACCTCCTGGTTCATAGATCGACACTCAACCACTGAGCCATGCCAGCCGGGCCACAAAATTTTTTGTAAAAGATAGCGATAGAAACATCAATGATAAGAATCAACCCTAGCCTGTTTGGCTCAGTGGGTAGAGCGTCAGCCTGTGAACCAAAGGTTCCTGGGTTCAATTCTGCACGTACCTTGGTTGCAGGCTCCTTTCCGATGGTCAGGGCCCATGCAGAAGGCAACCAGCAGATGTGTTTCTCCCACATCGATATTTCTCTTTCCCGCTCTCTAAAAAAGATCAATGGTGCCCTAGCTGGCTTGGCTCAGTGGATAGAGCGTCGGCCTGCTGACCGAAGGGTCCCAGGTTCAATTCCAGCCAAGGGCACATGCCTGGGTCGTGGGCTCGATCCCCAGTGGGGGGTGTGCAGGAGGCAGCTGATCAATGATTCTCTCTCATCACTGATGTTTCTCTTTCTCCTTCTTCCTTTCTCTCTGAATCAATATATTTAAAAAAAATATATCAATGGAAAAATATCCTTGGGTGAGGATCAACAACAAAAAAATAAAATGATGCCAAAACCGGTTTGGCTCAGTGGATGGAGCGTCGGCCTGCGGACTGAAGGGTCCCGGGTTCAATTCCGGTCAAGGGCATGTACCTTGGTTGCGGGTACATCCCCGGTGGGGGGTGTGCAGGAGGCAGCTGATTGATGTTTCTCTCTCATCGATGTTTCTAGCTCTCTATCCCTCTCCCTTCCTCTCTGTAAAATATCAATAAAAAATATATTTAAAATAAAATAAAATAAAATAAAATAAAATAAAATGATGAGAATTATTGATTGGCTGCCTCCTGCACACACCCTACTGGGGATCTAGCTCGCAAGCCAGGCATGTGCCTTGACCAGGAATCAAACTGTGACCTCCTGGTTCATAGGTCAATGCTCAACCACTGAGCAACACTGGCCAGGCCTAAAAATCTTTTGATTATCTTCGATGAAAATGACGTAAGTCACAGAAGATAAACATGCCTGGAGACCCTCAGATTTGTGTACACACTGATACATTCTTTTTCGCAGAAACATTTCCGGATGCACGTTTAGGAGAGGCACATTCCATCCAGTTGGATGCGGTCTCCAACAATACCAATTAAGCCAGTGATTCTGTAGCAAGCATGGCTTTCCCCTAACCCCTACATCCCACAGCCAGTTACCATCAACCATGTAATTGTGGACATAAGGGCACATGGCTCTTTGTAAGAACTTGGAAAATAATTCCCTTGAAAACTACTGGCATACCTTGTGAACAAGGTATAAATTAATGCTGCTCCCAGAAGCACTTGAGGTTGCACACCCTGACCCTCCTTAGGGTGATTTCTGAGGCTCCTAAAGTTCATAGCATTTAGGCTTCACATGACCAGAAAGCCCCGCAATCTTTCCTCGAAAGATGTGAACATGAACGCAAATTTGGCAAAACCCGGTGAGCTAGTTTCTGTCCCCAGGCCATTCCCTGTAACAGAGACACTTGGAGGCCCCTCCCATAAAAAGTTGTTTGTAGAACCCAAATCTGCTTATAGATTACACCACACATTAACTAGTGTACCCAAGATTGAAGAGTACTTAAAACAGTAAGAGAGTCATTATTTCACAAACCCAAGGAACACGGACCTGGTACTTCTTGCACTGGTGACTTGGAAATTGGAAATATTCGTCACAGGTATCCAGGGAAACCAGGACCCTGAAAAAGTCCTTCTCAGGGTGCCAGTTGAATTCAGATGACGTTCTCTGGGTTATCACCGCATCAGGTCCATTGCCCAACTATTCAGAGTGAACAGAATGCAGATCCCCTAAGGGCTCAGGCTATTCCTAATTTCCTCCAACAAACCAAGAAACAGAGTAAGCCACCCTGAGCACATTAGTATGGTGACTGATGCAAACTGTGGGAACCTTCTAGATGTTACAGGTGAAACATCTTTGACCAGAGACATCTGTAGTGACATAAATCTGGCAAAAGATGTGTGTAGATCAGAAAGTACAACGTAGACACATATGCTTCCCACATAACTAAAACTTATGGGGAACCACCCTACTGTTGATGTTTTATGCCCGAGATCAAATTCAGGCAAATGGAACCTCAGAGTTTCCTCCAGTGTTATTAACACTGAAAACAAAAAACACAAGCAAACAAACAAAACCACCTTAGAAGTCCTACACATCTAAGGCCTTCCTCCAGTGTGAACTCTCATGTGCTGAGAAAGGTTAGATTTTCGGCTAAAAGATTTGCCACATTCGATGCACTCAAAAGGCCGTTCTCCCGTGTGAACTCTCTGATGATACTGGAGGGTGGAACGAGAAGTAAAAGATTTCCCACATTCACTGCATTCGTAAGGCCTTTCTCCTGTGTGAGCTCTCTGGTGAATAATGAGGTGAATTCTTTGGGTAAAGGATTTCCCACACTGACTGCACTCATGAGGCTTTTCTCCTGTGTGAACTCTACGGTGTCGAATGAGTATTGAGCTATTTGTAAAAGACTTCTCACATTCACTGCACTTGTAAGGCCTCTCTCCCGTGTGAACTCTCTGATGATATCCAAGAGCAGAGACAGAAGTAAAAGACTTTCTACATTCACTACACTCATAAGGCCTTTCTCCAGTGTGAATTCTCCTGTGTTTAGAGAGGTACGAATTCTGGCTAAAGGTTCTCCCACAATCAGTACATTCATAAGGTTTTTCTCCAGTGTGAACCCTCTGGTGTTGATTCAACTGGGAACTATCCCTAAAAGATTTTCCACATTCATTGCAGTCAAAAGGCCTTTCTCCTGTGTGAACTCTCTGATGACAACGGAGGGCAGAGCTAGAGATAAATGATTTCTCACATTCACTACACTCATAAGGTTTTTCTCCAATGTGAACTTTCTGATGATAACGAAGGGAGGAGCCAGAGGTAAAGCATTTTCCACATTCACGACACTCATAAGGCCTCTCTCCTGTGTGAACTCTCTGGTGTATATTGAGATGATTTCTTTGGGTGAAAGTTTTCCCACATTCACTGCATTCGTAAGGCCTTTCTCCTGTGTGAACTCTGCGGTGTCGAATGAGTATTGGTCCATTGGTAAAAGATTTCCCACATTCACTGCACTCATAGGGTTTTTCTCCAGAGTGAACTCTCTGATGATAACAGAGGGCAGAGCCAGAGGTGAAAGATTTCCCACATTCACTACATTCAAAAGGCTTTTCTCCAGTGTGAACTCTCTGGTGTTGGGACAGATAAGATTTGTGGCTAAAGGATTTTCCACATTCACTGCACTCATAAGGCCTTTCCCCTGTGTGAATTCTTCGGTGTATAATGAGGTGATTTATTTGAGTAAAAGATTTCCCACAATGACTACACTCATATGGTCGTTCTCCTGTATGAACTCTCTGATGATAACGGAGGCCAGAGCTAGAGGTAAAAAACTTCCCACATTCATTGCATTTATAAGGCTTTTCTCCACTGTGAACTCTCTGATGATAACGAAGGGCAGAGCTAGAAGTGAAAGATTTCCCACATTCACTACACTCGTAAGGCCTTTCTCCTGTATGAACTCTCCCATGTTCAATAAGGTCAGATTTCCGTTTAAAGAATTTCCCGCATTCGGTGCACTCAAAACTCATTTCTCCAGAATAAACTGTCTGTTGTTGTGGAATAAGAGCAGAGCTTTGCCTGAAAGATGGTGCACATTCACAACAGACATAACAACTTTCTCCAGTGTGGCTTCTCTGAGGATAAATGAGGACAAATTTTTGGTTAAAGGATTTCCCACATTTTCCACACTTGTGCTGCCTTGCTGCGGAATGAATTCTTCGGTGTTGATTGAAGGCTGAGCTTCCCCTAAAGGATTTCCCACAGTCATCACATACATGAATTCTGTCATCATTGTGGACTCTCTGGTGAATAACAAATGAGGATTTGTACCTGAATGTTTTCCCACACTCACGGCACACAAAACACTGTTTTTTAATGTGCACTCCCGAGTCCTGAACATGTGTGTGTTTAGGACTGAAAGTTTTCTCACATTCTTCCCTAGTATAGTTGCTTTTTCTGTGCTGAAAAGTCCCCCTACATTTGGAGATTTTGTTTGGCTTCTCTCTGGTGTGAGTGGCCTGTTGGAGATGTCCTGAGGAGGTCAGGCAGTCCTTCCCAACCCCCTCACGGGTAGAGGGCTTCCGTGACTTATGGACATTGCAGCTCTTTTCAAACGAGGGTCTATCCGCAACACTTATAAAGGGTTTCTCTCCCATGAGCTGCTCCTGGTCATGTTGACAGTTGGCACTGAAATAAAATTGTTTTCCACATGCCCCACACTTCAGTCTGTGTAGTGTTTCCTGGTGCTCAGTCAAATGGAAGATATCTGTCAAGACTGGACCACACATCTCACAGGGGTGGGTCTTCTGGGAAGACTGAGATTCCCTGGAAGTCCTGGCTTGTGATACTCCCACAGGAATGCTCTGTTCAAATGGTGCCTCCACATTCTTTGTTCCACAACAGCAACCTAAGTGCAAAGAAATGATGGTAAATTACACGCTGACTTTATTGGCAAGGGGCAACCCAACCACAAATGTGTAAATCTTCAACAAAAAAAGAGCAGGGATAACTATGATTATGTCAGACTACATGACTTTAAGTCAAAAACTGTCACAAGTGACAAAGAACTTCTTTATATAATGATAAAGCAGCCAAGTAATCAAGAAAATGAAACTGTTATGAGTACATATGTACCCAATATCAGAACACATAACTATATTTAGGAAGTACTGATCTGAAGAAAGAAATGGACAGCAATGCAGTAATAGTTGGTGACTTCAATACTCCACTTTCAACATTGGATAGATCACCCAGACAAAAATAGCAGTAAAAGAATATCGAACCTGAACTTTTCTTAAGAGCAAATGGACCTGGCCCTGGCCAGGTAGCTCATTTGGTTACAGAGTGGTCCTGATATGGCAAGGTTGCAGGTTCAAGACCTGCTCAGGGTACATACAAGAATCAACCAATGAATTTATGCATAAATAAGTGGGACAAAAAAATCAATATTTCTCCCTCTCTCCCTCTGCCCCTTCTAAAATCAATAAATAAAAAATTTAAAAACAACAGATATATACAGAACATGCAGCAGTATACACATTCTTCTCAAGTCCAAAATGAACATATGATATAACAAATCATGTTAGGTCACAAAACAAGTCTTAACACGTTAAGCGCCCAGTCAGTCACCGTTGACTGACACTATACTTTCTGTCGGGAAGACAAAACAGGTTGGGCGCTTAATGTGTTAACAAACTTAAGAAGGCCGAAATCATATCAAATATCTTTTCCAAACAAAATGGCATGAAACTAGAAATCATCAGAGAAAGAAAGCTGGAAAATAACAAATATGTAAAATTTAAGCAACAAACTCCTGAAAAATCAATGGGTCAATGACATCAAAACTACATAGTCAGACAAATGAAAACGGAAACATAACACACCAAAATGCAACAAAAGCAGCAGAGGTAAGGTTATAGTAATAAATGCCTACCTTAAGATAAAAGAAAGATCTCAAACAACCTCCCTTTATATTTTAGGTATAAGAAAAAACAACAACCCTAGCAGGTTTGGTTCAGTGGACAGTGTCTGCCTGCGGACCGAAGGGTCCCAGGTTCAATTTTGGTTAAGGTTACTACCTTGGTTGCAGGCTCCTCCTTGGCCCTGGTCCTAGTCAGGGCCGGAGCAGAGAGCAACTAATTGATGTGTTTCTCTCACATCGATATTTCTCTGTCTTTCCCTCTCTCTTCCACTCTCTCTAAAAATCAATGGAAAAATCCTTGGGTGAGGATTATAAAAAGAAGAAGAAAAAAACATCAAACTAAGGTAAAAGTTAGTAAAGAAAGCAAATAACAAACATAGCAGAAATAAGTGAAAAGGAGAGAGAAAAAAATAATTGAAAAGATTCATGAAAAAGAATTGGTATTTTGAAAGGATAAATTGATAAGCATTTAGATACACTAAGTGAAAAGACACATATGATCAGAAATAAAAGGAGATATCACAACTGGTAGTACAGGAATACAATCCTATATGACAAAGGCTAATCTTCGAATTGTCCCCATGGGCAGGAGTTCAACCAACGGGGAGTTGGATGTGCACTGACCACCAGGGGGTGGCACAGAACATGGTGGGTGTCAGCGACTCGGCGCTGGCAGCGGGAGGCAGTGAAGCACTGCCGGCCCTGATGGGCCCCGAGGAGAGCGGGAATGCAGCGCGATGATGGAGCAGGTGAGGGGGTGGTGCCAGGCTAAGGTGGGGGTGAGCCAGGGGTCCCGAACACCCTGCCGGTCACCCCACAGATCGGTCCTGATCGCCAGCCAGGCCTAGGGACCCTACCCATGCACGAATTTCGTGCACTGGGCCTCTAGTAGAAAAATAAAGAATACCCAAATTAGAATGGAAGAAGCAAAACTGTCTGTTTGCAGATGACATCATCTTATATATAGAAAACACTCAAGACTCCACCAAAACACCCTTAGAATTAATCAATGAATTCAGTAAAGTTGTAGGATTAAAAAAAAAAATCAATATACAAAACTCAGTTGCCATGGCCAGTTAGCTAAGTTGGTTAGAGTCATCCCAATAGGCCAAGGTTGCAGGTTCATTCTTCGATCAGGGCATATAAAAAAGCACCAACCATGCTCAGTGGACAGAGCGTCGGCCTGCAGACTGAAGGGTCCTGGGTTCGACTGCAGTCAAGGGCCCATGCCTGTGTTGCGGTCTCGGTTCCCAGTGGGGGACATGCAGGAGGCGACCGATCAATGATTGTCATCGATGTTTCTCTCTCTCTCTCTTCCTCTCCCTTACTCTCTGAAATTAAAAAAAAAAAAATTTTTTAAAAGCAGCAACCAATCTATAATAATAAAAGCATAATATGCTAATTAGACCAGACATCCATCTGGACAACCTTCCAGACGAAGCCAGGGCTGCAAGGGAAGCCCGGGTCCTGGGTGCCAGAGGGAAGCCGGAGCCGGCAGCCAGGGGAAGGAAGGCCTACTCTTGCATGAATTTCGTGCATACTAGTAAACAAGTGGAACAACAAATCAACGTTTCTCTTTCTCTGTGCCTCTCCCTCCCTCCTCTAAAAAACAAACAACCTATTGTTTTCAGTCCCAGGAAAACACCTGCATCTTTCTCTTTCCTCTATTCCTCCTCCATACCCATGCATCTCCTAAACGATAAGGGACCCCGTGAGACCTGCAACCAGGGAGTAATGGCAGCAGCAGCTTGTCCCAGGCTAACCCCTGACCCTGTCCCCAAAGCCACGTTTTCTGACGTCTTCGTGAGCCAAAGTGGCTCATTTCCCCACCAATCCCTCTCTTGTTGCTTCTTCTATCCCAGGCCCTTCCTTGTTTCACTGTCCCCAGATTTAATAAATATCTTCTAAAAAAAAAAAAACCGAAAACAAAACAAACAAAATGTATTAGAAAAAAAAAATTTTTTTAACGCAGCTGTGTTTATACACACCAAAAATAAACTATCTGCAAAGGAAATTTTTAAAAATCCCATTTAAAATAGCATCAGTGCCCTGACCGGTGTGGCTCAATGGAGTGAAGGTCGTCCCATGCACCAAGAGGTCACCATATTGATTCCTGGTTAGATTCAGGATAGAGCACATGCTGGGGTTCGGACAGCCGTGGGCAAACTACGGCCCGCGGGCCGGATCCGGCTGTTCTATCATCCGGTTCTCTTGCTCTCCCCTCCGCTCCTTTACTTTGAATTTATATTAGTTCACACAAACACTCCATCCATGCTTTTGTTCCGGCCCTCCGGTCCGGTTTAAGAACCCATTGTGGCCCTCGAGTCAAAAAGTTTGCCCACCCCTGGGTTAGGATCTTGATCCCCAACAGGGGATGTGTGGGAGTCAGCCAATTGATGTTTCTCTCTCATGAGTGTTTCTATCTTTTTATCATCTCCTTTCCTCTCTCTAAAATCAATAAAAACGTATTTAAAAAAATAAATTAAAAAAAAAATATCCTGAGGTGAGGATTAACAATAAAAAAATAGCATAAAAAATAATAAAGCACTCATGAATAAATTTAACCTAGGAGGTGAAAGATCTTTATTCTGAAAATTATTGAAGAAGTTACAAATAAATAGAAAAATATCCAGTGTTCTTGGACTGAAAGAATAAATATTGTTATGTTCATTTTACCCAGGTAATCTCCCCAGTGTGATCTACAGATTCTATGTAATTCATATCAGAATTCCAATGACATATTTCACGGATACAGAAAAAACAACCCACTTGATTTGGGATGATGAACATAGTGGAAAGATGATGTGTTATAGAATTGAAACTGGTATTACTTTGTTAACCAGTGTCACCCCAATAAATTCAGTAAGAAGATCCTAAAATCCGTATGGAACCACACAAAAAATCCAAATAGCCAAAGCAATCCTTTTAAAAAATATATACATAGGTTTTTACTGATTTCAGAGAGGAAGGGAGAGGGAGAGAGAGACAGAAACATCAACGATGAGAATCACTGATTGGCAACCCGGGCATGTGCCCTGGCCAGGAATGGAATCATGATCTCCTGATTCATAGGGTGATGCCAGCCTGGCAGGAATCTTAAAAAACAAAACAAAACAAAACAAAAAAAAAACAAAACAAAACAACAGAAAGAAAAACACAAAAGCGAAAGCCATCGCACTTCCTATCTCAAAATATTGCAAAGCTGTAAGCAATCACAACACTTGGTACCGGCATAAAAATAGACGAATGGAAAAGAGCAGAGCCCAGAAATAAAGCCCAGCATCTGTGGTCAGATCATCTTTACCTGGGGAGCCAAGAACACACCTGAGGAAAGGACAGTCTCTTCAATAAATGATGATGAGCCCTGGCCAGGGAGCTCACTTGGTGACCAGCATCATCCCAGTACACCAAGGTTGCGGGTTGGAACAAGAATCAATCAATTAATGCATAAATAGGTGGAACAGCTAATCGATGTTTCTCTCTCTCTCTCTCTCCCTCTCTAAGATCAATAAAGGAAAAATAAACAAGGGATGAGAAAAATGGATCATTATTATGTGCGAAAATTAAAAGTAACTTGAACGTAAAAAAGATTTAAGACCTGAAATTGTTAAACTTTTAGAAGAAAGTGTAAAGGAAAAGCTCCTGGACTTTGGTGTTGGCAATGATATTTTTGGATATGAAAGCAACAGCACAGACAACAAAAGCAAAAATAAGCAAGTGGGCGACATGAAACCAAAAAGCTTCTACACAGCAAGAGGCATAATCAACAAAATAAAAAGGCAACCTAAGAAATAGGAGAAAATATTTGCCAAAGATGTATCCAATAAGGGATTAATATCCAGAATATATAGCTCTGACAAGTATGGCTCAGTTGGTTGGAGTGCACCAAAAGGTCACAGGTTTAATTCCCAGTCAGGGCACATTCCTGGGTTGCAGGCTCGATCCCTGCCCCAGCTGGGGAATGAGTGTGAGAGGCAACCCCATCCATTTCTCTCTCTCGCGCGCTCTCTCTCTCTCTCCCCCCCACCCTTCCGTTACTCCCTTCCCCTGTCTCTCTAAATAAATAAATGAATCTGTCCTCAGGTGAAGAAAAAAAAAATCCAGAATGTATATATAAAAAACTCACACAATTCAACAACAAAAGAATAATTCAATTAAAAATGGCAAAGGATGTGTACGGATATTTACTCAAAGACATACAAATGGCAAAGAGATACCACAAAGATGCAAATTCAAACCACAATGACACACCACCTCACAGCTGTTAGGATGGCTACTAACAACAACAAAACAACAAAACAACAAAAAAAAAACCACACACACAACAAGAGATAACAAGTGTAACCAGGATGTGAAGAAAAGGAAACCTTTGTATACTGCAGGACCGCACCTCCATACAGCCACTATAACCAACTGTAGGGAAGTTCCTCAAAACATTCAAAATAGAACTACCATATGGTCCAACAACCCCACTTCTATTGTACTTTATCCAAAAGAAACAAAAATCAGTATCTCAAAGAGATATGTGCACGCCTATGTTTACTGCAGCATTATTCATAATAGCCATGTTAAGAAATTACCTAAAGAATCTGTCTACAACTGAATGGATAAAGAAAGTCTGACACACACACACACACACACACACACACACACACACACACAATGGGGTACTATTCAGCCATAAAAAGAAAATCTTGCATTTGTAACAACATCAATGAACCTGAAGGGCATAAAGCAAAGTGAAATAAGCCAGACTGAGAAAGACAAATACTGTGTAATATCACTTACATGTGGAATCTTAAAAGAAGAGTTGAATCATAAAAACAAAAAGAATGCCAGGGACTAGGGGTTAAGGGAAATGGGGAGATATTGGTGAGTTACAAAATTAAGTTCTGAGATTCTAATGTAAAACATGGTGACTATAGTTAATAATGCTGTACTGTGTACTTGACATTTGCTAAGAGCGCACATTAAGAAGGTAAATACAATAGTCTGCTCTAATCGGGGGGGATGCCTTCCAAGAAGCCATGAGTAGTATCCAGGCCGTACGTAAGGTGATGGATGCGTTAATTTGATTGCACTAATCGTTTCACAATGTATATGTACAATAAATCATATCATACATTTTAAATATGTACAATAGTGTTTGTCAGTTATACCTCAATAAAGCCAGAAAAAAAGATCTAAATACTACAAATAGAACCATACAGGACAGTCTTAAAAAATAACCCATGGAGCCCTAGCTGGTGTGGCTCAGTGGACAGAGCATTGGCCTGCAGACTGAAGGATCCCGGGTTCGATTCCAGACAAGGGCACATGCCTGGGATGTAGGCTCGATCCCCAGCAGAGGGCATGCAGAAGGCAGTCATCACTGACGTTTCTCTCTCTCTCTCTCTCTCCCTCTCCCTCTCCCTTCCTCTCTGAAATCAATAAAAAATATTAAAATAAACAAATTAAATAAAAAATAACCTATGGGACTGGTAAGTAATGACCATGATGATGCCTGTAATTGCCAGCATAGGCAAGCACAAGAAAATGTCAAATAAAGAAAGGAGGGGAGCTCTAACCTATGTGGCTCAGCGGACAGAGCGTCGGCCTGCGGACTCAAGGGTCCCAGGTTCGATCCCGGTCAAGGGCATGTACCTTGGTTGCGGGCACATCCCCAGTGGGAGGTGTGCAGGAGGCAGCTGATGGATGTTTCTCTCTCATCGATGTTTCTAGCTCTCTGTCCCTCTCCCTTCCTCTCTGTAAAATATCAATAAAATATATTAAAGAAGAAGAAAAAAAAGGAGGGGAAAACTGAAGTGCCACCTGCCTGGATACACGGCCCCGCCAGGCCGAGGGAAGACAAGGCGGGTCATTGGGCTCCTGTGCGCGTTCAGCACGGCATGTATTCAGGCCGCAGGGAGGAGAGGCCGTGCGGGCAGACAGGCCCTGCCAAGGACAGCAACTGCCCAGAAACCAGGGAGGCAGGCAGTGCTCACAGTCCGCACGGGAGGACGGAGCCCCCTGGGGGAAGAGGGACGTGGGGAAGTGCACAGGCCGGTCCAGGTCACTGGGGAGAGCGAGGGTCTTACCCTGAGAGGACACAAGCCGGTGCCCACAGTCCACACGGGAGGACGGAGCCCCTGGGGGAGGGGGACGTGGGGAAATGCACAGGCCGGTCCAGGTCACTGGGGAGAGTGAGGGTCTTACCCTGGGAGGACACAAGCCGGTGCCCACAGTCCACACGGGAGGACGGAGCCCCCGGGGCAGGGGGACGTGGGGAAGTGCACAGGCCGGTCCAGGTCACTGGGGAGAGTGAGGGTCTTACCCTGGGAGGACACGAGGGCAAAGTTCTCCAGCATCACATCGAGGTACAGGCGTCTCTGAGCCTCAGGAAGGAGGCGCCATTCCTCCTTGGAGAAGTGCAGAGCGACATCCTCAAAGGCCACACGGTCCTGTCAGGGTTAAAACAAACAAAACATGAACAGTGTCTCTCGGTACCAGCTCCTCACACATCTTCCCGTTGCCCATCATCCTCTAGGGCTCCCCCCTCAGAGGAGATGCCAGGCCCTGGTGCTCACAGAGCCATTAATCACCGTTCTCGCTCTCAGCAACAATAGGAGGCGGGTCAGGGGGAAGGGGGGGAGGGGGAGAACGCAGATAAGTGTTGTCTGCGCTCTGAACGGGGCCTGCACCCCTCCTGAGAAACCATTTACCTGGGGTTTCCCACACTGTGCCTCTAAGACAGCTGAAAATCTGATTGCATGTTCAGTCCAGCAGCTCTGCCCCCTTCGGATCCACAGCACAGGCAGATCTCTGCACTCACCGTGTACTTGGCACAGGACACCCAAAGGGTACACAGCCCGTCCTCTGGGGGATCTCAAACACGAAACGCCCCGAATGAGACTCTGGAGACCCCCCAGCCTGCCTCTGATATTCACTTCAGTATTCGCCACCCAGAACCACACGTGAATTTCAGGTAATAATAACCCCCTTCTATTTTCTGCACTGTCCTTGACATCCCCACAGCAGCCACATCCTGCTCCCTCCACCCGACCTCCCTTACAGGTACACTGACACAATGACCACATTTGTCCCAGACCTTATCCCCGGGCAAGGTATGAACTCCCCAGATTCCATCCAAACTCACCACAAAGCCCTAACCGGTGTGGCTCAGTGGATAGAGCGTCAACCTGCGGACTGAAGGGTCCCAGGTTCGATTCCGGTCAAGGGCATGGACCTTGGTTGCGGGCACATCCCCAGTGGGAGGTGTGCAGGAGGCAGCTGATGGATGTTTCTCTCTCATAGATGTTTCTAACTCTCTTTCTCTCCCTTCCTCTCTGTAAAAAATCAATAAAATATATTAAAAAAACTCACCACAAAGTTCTGGTGAGCCCACACAGCAGTGGATAAACAGAAGCCCCGTCCTCTGGTGTCATTCCTCTCTTTTTTAAAAACATAATTTTACTGACTTCAGAGAGGGAGGGAGAGGGAGAGACAGAAACCTCAATGATGGAAGAGAACTACTGACCAGCTGCCTCCTGCGTGCCCCCTGCTAGGGATGAGCTCACAGCCCGCGCATGTGCCCTTGACTGGAACTGAACCCGGGACCCTTCAGTCCGCAGGCCGACACTCCCAAACCGGCCGGGGCTGGTGTCATCTCTGAATTACTCCTCCGCCTTCATGGCTGCTCCATGGAAGCCTGGGCTCCCCCAGCCCCTGCCAGATCAGCCCCCTCCCACACCATTCCCGCCATCACTTCCCTCCTCAGCATGCACGCTCGTCTTTCTGGTCCCATAATTAGTTAGCATTACCACCACGACCTGCACTCCCCTCCTTACATGTGCTCCACCGCTCCACCCTGGTCCACAGTAAGAGCCATCGCTTTTGCACGTCTCCATCATGAAACCCTCCCAGATTTCCCGGCCTGTGTGTCCCGTTGCCCACTTTATGCCTCCACTCACTGTCTCTGAAACTTCTCAGACAAACAATGACAAGTGTTATTGGATGAAGATGCGTGTCAAACTCAAAGACAACTTGCAGAAAGATTAAACGCTGCTCAGCAAACAATTTCCGACCGTTTACAAGCAATGGGAAGGATTTTAAAGGAAGGAAAATGGGTGCTGCCACATCAACTGAAGGAAAGACAAATGGAAAACCGAAAAGTCATCAGTAAAATGTGGCTTCAACGGCACGAAAGAAAGTCTTTTTTGCATCGAACTGTGACTGGTGATGAAAAGTGGATTTATTGTGAGAATCCCAAACGCACAGAATCATGGGCTGTTCCAGGTCAACCATCAACATCGACGGCCTCCATTGCTTCAGCCGCTAAGACCAAAAATCCTGAGGTTGTTCCCAATTCCTCCTTTTTTCCCCTCACCTACGACGTCCAAAAATCTACATGGCCCGTCTTTAAAAATGGACCCAGAATCCAACTTCTTCCACCTCCACCGTCACCACTCCCGTCCAACAACTTCCGTCTGGATTAGAGCAGTTGCCCCTCCTCGGCTCTGACTCCTCCCTTAGCCCTATAATCTGTCCTCCATGTGCAGCCAGAAGAAACCTATTACATCCTGGAGAGACCAACTCCTTCTTCTTGTCCATCTGCCTCCACTAGAGATGCCCCACCTCTTAGGCAGCTACATTACAGGCATGATCACTGACCGCCCCCCCTCCCCGGCCCGCTCTTCTTTTAAAAAATATATTTCTTTATTGATTTCAGAGAGGAAGAGAGAAGGAGAGATAGAAACATCAATGATGAGAATCATTGATCCACTGCCTCCTGCACGCCCCCCACTGGGGATCGAGCCCACAACCCAGGCATGTGCCCTTGGCCGGAATCGAACCTGGGACCCTTCAGTCCACAGGCTGACGCTCCATCCACTGAGCCAAGCCGGCTAGGACCCTGCACCCTCCTCTTTATTCTTAAAAAGAACGGAGACCTGCCGGCAGGGTGGTCAGTCGGTTGGAGCGCTGTCCCGAATGCCAACAGCCTGCAGGTGCAGACCTGGTTTGGGGGTTTGATCCCTGCTCAGGACGTGTAGGGGAGCGATGTTTCTCACATCCATGCTTCTCTCTTTCAAGTCAGTAAACACATCCTCGGGGGAGGATTTAAAAACAAATTATTAAAATGAAAAAGTGAAAACAGAAAAAGGGAAGAATGGAGATCGGCACTGCCTCCGTATCCCCAGCTTCGCGGCACCTCCGCGCATCTGCACCTGCTGGTGTCTGCCCTGGGTTAACCTCCCACGCCTCTTTACACCGGCTGCCAGAAATGGGAGCCCCTTCAGGTCACCTGTGCCCCGTCCCTCGGGACACAGGGATTGGGGGTACCCCAGGGGTCCCCACATCCAAGAGATGGGAAGATACCAAGGGGAGAGTCTGCAGACACCACGACCTCAGACCTTTAGGCTTGGGGATCTCTAAAGGCCTCAGACCCACCAGCTTGGGACACAGATGAAAACGTCGGAACCTGGCAATCGCAGACGTCACCCGGGTGGCGTCAGGACCGCGGAGGGGCTGGGACACCCTGCCCTTCCCTGTGTGGGTGCTAGAAGCGGCTTTGCAATGCCGGGGACCTGTGGGAAGACGCAGACAACCACCCAGCAGCGCCAAGGGAGCGGGTCTGGCGGAACCCCCGGCCGCCCTGGAGTCGGTGCCCTCCATGCTGCCCGAGTCAGCTGTGACCTTGGGCAAGAACGCAAGTAGCGGGCGAGCACGATGGCGTTGGTGGAGCGGGCCCACGCCATCAGTCTGACCTCCCCCTGGGGCCTCCTCACTCCCATCCTAGACTTGCTCTCTCTCTGAGCAGCCTTTTTTTTCTTTCTTTTTCTCTGAGCCGCTTTTGTAAAACATTAAAAGGCCTGTCACAGCCCTAGCCGGTTTGGCTCAGTGGATAGAATCTGGCCTGCGGACCAAAGGGTCCTGGGTTCGATGTGTTTTTCTCACATTGATATTTGTCTTTCCCTCTCTCTAAACATCAATGGAAAAATATCCTCGGGTGTAGACTGAAAAATCCTATATAATAAAAGCCTAATATGCTAATTGTCCGGTCATCTGGTTGGCCGTTCAACCAATCAAAGCGCAATATGCTAATGCTATGCTAAGGCTGCTCAACCGCTCGCTATGACGTGCACTGACCACCAGGGGGCAGACGCTCTGATGCTCCGACTGGTAGGTTAGTTTGCTGCTGGGGTCCAGCTGATTGGGACGGAGTGAGACGGGATGGACACCCTCTGAAGCCTTCCCGCAGTCCCTCCCCAGCCCTGACGGTGTACGGGTGGGGGTCCCTCAGCGTGACCTGCACCCTTATGCAATCCGGGACCCCTGGGGGATGTCAGCGAGCCGGCTTTGGCCCGAAGCTAGGAGGCGCACGGACCACCACGGGGGCAGATGCTCGATGCAGGAGTTGCCCCCGGGGGTCAGTGCGCTCCCACAGGGGGAGCGCTGCTCGGCCAGTCGCTGGGGGGACGGCGGGGGGGGGTGCAGGGGCGGGAGCGGGCCTAAGCCATCAGTGGGACCTCCCCAGAGGGCACAGGCCATGTTGAGGCCCCCCACCCCCCGCCCCCAGGGACCGCTCCCCCGCGTGCACTAACTCTGTGCACCGGGCCTGTCCCCCAAGTGTCCCTCTTCCGTTCACAAACGTCCACGGCGCGCCAGCCCGGCCCGTCCAGACGCCAGTCTGTCCCTGGTGCGCGGCAAAAAGGAGCCCAGGTTCCCGGATGCTCCCGGCTCAGCCGCCCTGCGCGGTTCCCCCGCAGCCCCTCCCCACCTCCTACCCCCCTTCACACCGGCCCTCACGCGGGGCCTGGGCGGCAGGACGGACGGGCTCCCGCCCCCGGGCTGCAGGGCTGGGGGGTGGGGCGGCGGGGAGGCCGGGGGACGCGCTCACCTCATCCGGGCGCCTCGGCGCGGCCGCCGCCATCGGGATCAGCGGGAGGAGCGGGCGGGGGGCGGCCCGGGTCGGCGTCCCCGTCCCTGTCAGTCCCCGGAGGAGCCGCCCGCCTCACCCCGCGTCTGCGCGGCGGAAACCAGGCCTCCGGCGCCGTCCAGGTTCCAGCAGGTCGTTCTGGGCCCACGGTCCCCGGCCTCCGACGCGATGAAAGGGTCCGTGAGGTGCCAAGTGACCGCCACGGGAGAGGCCGGAAGTCCCGCCTTGGCGGGACCCGCAGACCGGAAGTGCCTCCTCCTGAGTCGCCATTGGCTCATCCTGTCGGTCCCTCGCGCACAGTCTCCTGGGTAACGTAGTTCCCAGGGCCCCGGGCACCAGAAGGAATGTGTTCATGCTTGGATCAGAGCATGGGCCGGCCTGAGGAAATGCTCATCAATGGTGAGGGGCCCGGCAGGTGGTGCTCAGGGGACAGAGCGTTGGCCTGCGGACTGAAGGGTCCCGGGTTCGATTCCGGCCGAGAGCAGGGGCCCCCGTGTGGCTTCATCCCCAGGAGGGGGTGTGCAAGAGACAGCAGATCCAGGATTCTCATCATTGATGTTTCTCTCTCTCCCTTCCTCTCTGAAATCAATAATACTAATAATAAAAAGGTTTTTTAAATAAATGATGAAGGGAAGAGGGCAGACTGGAAGGGGATGTGAATCAAGCCGGTATACTTTTGCCGAAACCGGTGTCGCTCAGTGGATAGATCGTCAGCCTGTGGACTGAAGGGTCCCGGGTTCGATTCCGGTCAAGGGCATGTACCTTGGTTGCGGGCACATCCCCAGTGGGGGGCGTGCAGGAGGCAGCTGATCGATGTTTCTCTCTCATCGATGTTTCTAACTCTCTATCCCTCTCCCTTCCTCTCTATAAAATATCAGTAAAATATATTTTTTTAAAAAAAGCGGGTATACTTTTAACTTCTTCAACGTGTATTATAAAGCCTGTTCCTTTTGTTTAGGAAATGCGGGGGTGCAGACTTATGTGTCTATGCACGCAATGGCTATTTCCTCGTTTTCATATTCCACCTCCCATTCTCTATAATACAGGAGTTACCAATTACTGTTTCCCCCCAGGAATCGTCTTTACTTGTTAGTACATGTTTATGGTCACCAAATTGTACTTTTTCAAGTCTGATGCTCCCTAAGTTTTAATCCCTATTACTCACTCGTTACTTAATAACTCACTATTAATGAAAACAAGCAAAACATTATTATGGATTTGAAGTAAATGATGCTATAATAAGTCCGAATTTGAACAGTCTGGGATCATATAAATTTTACCTGTTTCTTTTTTTAAAAAATATTTTTTATTATTGATTTCAGAGAGGAAGGGAGAGGGAGAGGGAGATAGAAACATCCATGATGAGAGAGAATCATTGATTGGCTGCCTTCTGCATGCCCCCAACTAGGGATCGAGCTCGCAACCCGGGCATGTGCCCTTGACTGGAATCGAACCCGGACCCTTCAGTCCTCAGGCCGACACTCTATCCACTGAGCCAAACAAGCTAGGGAAACAGGCAGTTCTTGAGTTTGTGACTTGGAAGCTAGAAAAACTCATCCCAAGTATCAGAGCAGACGAATTCGACCCTGAGAATGGTAGTCCTTTGGGAGAACTGTCAGAAAACTCGTATATTCTCTGGGCCAACATCAAGCCAGGTCCATGTCCAAGGTGGTCAAGGACGAGGACACCCCCTAAGAGTTCAGGTTACTCCGAATTTGCTCCAATACAGAGAACAGTTCCCTGAGCTCACTGGGCTGATGACTGCGGCGGAACGGCCAGGTGGTAGAAGTCAAATGGCTTTGGCCACAGAAAATGGCAGTGACGTTCACCTGGCAAGAACCCTGGGCAGGTGAGAAAATGCAACGCAGCCACACCTTCCCCAAATCTGAAGCTTAAGGGGAAATCTCTCCACTGTACATGTTCACCTGACAGATGGCTCCCACAGAGAGACCACCAGTGTCCTTACATAAACTGCACATATGCGCCTTTTCCAACTGTGAACTCTCCGATGTACAATGAATGTACATCTCTCGCTTAGCCCGGCCGGCGTGGCTCAGTGGTTGGGCATTTACCTATGAACCAGGAGGTCACGGTTCAATTCCCAGTCAGGGCACATGCCTGGGTTGTGGTCTCGATTCCCAGTGTGGGGCGTGCAGGAGGCAGCCAATCAATGATTCTCTCTCCCTTCCTCTCTGAAATCAATAAAAGCGTATTATTTAAAAATTTTCCCACAGCCAAAACCGGCTTGGCTCAGTGGATAGAGCGTCAGCCTGCGGACTGAAAGGTCCCAGGTTCGATTCGGGTCAAGGGCACGTAACTTGGTTGCGGGCACATCCCCAGTAGGAGGTGTGCAGGAGGCAGCTGATCGATGTATCTCTCTCATCGATGTTTTTAACTCTCTATCCCTCTTCCTTCCTCTCTGTAAAAAAATCAATAAAATATATTTTAAAAAAAATTTCCCACATTCATTGCACTCATAAGGGCCTTCTCCTGAGTGGATTCTCTGGTGATAACCAACACCAAAATGGACACTAAAAGATTTCCCATATTGGTTACATTCTAAGGACGTTCTCTATTATGAATTCTCTGGTGTTCTGAGCAGTGAGACATTTGTTTAAAAACTTACCACATTCACTACACTCATAAGGCCTTTCTCCAGTGTGAAATCTCCGGTGCTTAATCAATTGGGAATCACTCTTAAAGGCTTTCCCACATTCACCGCATTCTTAAGGCCTTTCTCCTGTGTGAGATCTTTGGTGATACTTGAGAGCAGATCTACCGGTAAAATGTTTCCCACATTCACCACACCTATACGGCCTTTCTCCCGTTGTGAACTCTCTGGTGTTGACTAAAGTGGGATTTCGTCATAAAATATTTCTCACATTCAGTGCACTCACAAAGCCATTCTCCTGTATGAACTCTCCAGTGCTGTTTGAAGTGGGAAATATCTCTAAAGGACTTCCCACACTCACTGCATTCATAGGGCCTTTCTCCTGTGTCACATCTTCAATGATAACTGAGGGTGTAGCTAGAGCTAAACGATTTCATACACTCACTGCACCTATATGGCCTTTCTCCTGTGTAAACTCTCTGGTGTTAATCGATTGAGGTTGGATTTGGCCTTAAAACACTTCCCACATTCGCTGCACTTGTAAGGCCTTTCTCCAGTGTGAACTTGCAGATGACAATGAAAGTTATAAATTCTGGTTGAAGATTTCCCACACTTATTGCACTCATAAGGCCCCTGTTCGGTGAGAGATCTCTCATGACAGCTGAGGGAAGAGTTTGAGATAAGGGATTTCACGCCGTCCCTATTCCTGTAAGGCCTCTGTCCAGTTTGAACTCTCCGGCGTTGAACGCGCACTGAGCTATGGCTCACAGATTTTGCGCATTCGTTGCACACAAAGCTGCTTTCTTTCAGCCCTCTCTGGGAATAACTGAAAACTGATTTGTGGCTTTTAAGATTTTCCCATATTTGCTGCACTTGTTGGAGAAGTACACGCTGACTTTGTAAGGACTGATAATCCCATCATAAATGTCCCCCATCAGATCCAGGAATGAGTCTTTAAGATGCTTTTCCAGACAAGGGAACAGAACTCTGGTTGAAGTGACTGCTGTGCATTCCCGGGTCCATACGTTTGAAGAATAGCAGAAACGCCAGCGGGGGAAGGATAGAGAAATAGGGTGTGATACAAGGGAGAGTGTCAGGGCGTCCAAGGCAGAAACAGTCAACAACACAACAACAGACGTCAATATTCCCTTCTTAACGATGGAAAAATCGCCCAGGAGATCGATAAGGAAACTTTGGACCTGGAGTATACTCTATTTAGATGAAATGGACCTAATAGACATAAACAGAACTTTTCCTCCAAAGGCAGGAAACATGTTCTTCCCAAGTGAGTTGTAGGTCGAAAAGCTGTCTCGGTGACTTTAAGAAGACAGAAATAATCAAGTAAATCCAGAAACATGTAGAAATGAAACACAATCCTGAATAACCAAGGCGCCATTTTTATATAAATACAAAATATTAGGATAGCGAAAACAAACACAAAATAGCAGGACTTGTGGGATACAGCAAAAGCAGTTAGAAGAGAACCTTACAGCAATAAATGACTACATTATGAAAGATCTCAAACAACTTAACTTTACATCTCTCTTTTTAAAAAAATATATTTTATTAATTTTTTACAGAGAGGAAGGGAGAGGGGTAGAGAGCTAGAAACATCGATGAGAGAGAAACATCGATCAGCTGCCTCCTGCACACCCCCCACTGGGGATGTGCCCGCAACCAAGGTACATGCCCTTGACCGGAATCGAACCTGGGACCTTTCAGTCCGCAGGCTGACGCTCTATCCACTGAGCCAAACCAGTTAGGGCTTAACTTTACATCTCAAGGAACTAGAAAAAGACCATCCTAAGCCCAAATTTATCAGAAGGAAAAGAAGTAACCAAGATCAGAGCAGAAATAATGGCAACACACACACACACACACACACACACACACACACACACACACACACACACAAACTAGAAAAATGGAAAAGATACACAACACAGAAAGCTCACTCCTAAAAATAAGAAAATTTTGAAAAAAGGGAAATAAATAAAATCAGAAATGAAAGAGGAAAACATTACAACTTATACCACAGAAGCACAAAGGATCGTAAGACTACTGTGAACAATTAAATGCCAACAAATTGAATAACCTGAAAGAAACAGAAAAGGTCCTACAAACATACAACTTACCGAGACTGAATCACAAAAAAAATAAAAATAGGCCTGTAACTACTAAGTAGGTCAAATCCACAATAAAAAATAAAAAAAAATCAGTGAAAAGCCTAGGATCGATACATTCACTGGTGAATTCTACCAAACATTCAAAGAAGTAACAATCAATCCTCTACAAACATTTCCAGAAACTGAAGAGGATGGACGACTTTCAAACTTATAAGGCCTGCATTACCTGGCTACAACAGCCACTGACGGACACTGCGAGGAAAGAACATTATACCCCAACACTCATGAACACACTAGTGACCCGGTGCACGGATTCGCGCACATTGAAAGGGAATTAATGAGGTGGCGGCCTGCGGGGCGGGGCGGGACTGGGTGAGACGGGCCAGACACGCCCTGGAGCCAACCTCCCGCAGCGGGGTCCCTCGGCCTGGCCTGCGGGGATCGGGCCAAAACCAATCCTCCGACATCGCCTGAGGGGTCCCCGAGTACAAGAGGGCACTCTGAAAAGTTGCTGTCGTACAGGGTGGGGAACGCAAACACGAGTGTGCGGTAAACCAGATTCGGGGCCAACAGTGCCCCAGCAGCAACATGAGCCACGGCCGAAGGTGGAATCGCGTGGCCCTGTGAGGAATCGGGCTCCTTCCTGTCTGGTTTTGGGGTGCATCACCCAAGAACCACCACTGCCAAGTCACTGCAGCTCAGCAGCTCCTGCATTGAGCATCTGCCCCCCGGTGGTCAATGCATGTCATAGTGACCGGTCAGACAGAGGGACGGAAACTTAGCATATTAGCTTTTTATATATATAGATTAGAGGCCCGGTGCATGAAATTTGTGCATGGGGTGGGGGGGGGGGGTGTTCCTCAGCCCAGCCTGCACCCTCTCCAATCTGGGACCCCTTGAAGGATGTCCGACTGCCC
The DNA here is from genome assembly GCF_963455305.1 of Plecotus auritus. Classification (NCBI taxonomy): domain Eukaryota; kingdom Metazoa; phylum Chordata; class Mammalia; order Chiroptera; family Vespertilionidae; genus Plecotus; species Plecotus auritus. The sequence continues at coordinate 379,357 of NC_137785.1, read as the reverse complement.
ATTTAGGCCTGATCACAGTAGGATCGGGCCTAAATGGGGAGTTGGACATCCCTCTCACAATTGAGGGCTGCTGGCTCCCAACTGCTTGCCTGCCCCCCTGCCTTCCTGATTGCCTCTAGCTGCTTCTGCCTGCCAGCCTGATCACCCCCTAACCACTCCCCTGCCAGCCTGATTGATGCCTAACTGCTCCCCTGCCAGCCTGTTTGCCACCAACTACCCTCCCCTGCAGGCCCGGTCACCCCCAACTTCCCTCCTCTGCCGGCCTGGTCACCCCTAACTGCCCCCCCCTGCAGGCTTGATCACCCCCAACTGCCCTCCCTTGCAGGCCTGGTCCCTCCCAACTGCTCTCCCCTGCTGGCCATCTTGTGTCCACATGGGGGCAGCCATCTTGTGTGTTGGAGTGATGGTCAATTTGCCTATTACTCTTTTATTAGATAGGATAAGCAGAAACCCTCAATAAAATATTACCAAACTTGCCCTGGCAGGAGAGGCTCAGTTGCTTGGGCATCATTCCATGGACCAAAAGGCTGCCGGTTCGATTCCTGGTAGGCGGCATGCAGGAGGCAACCAATCAATGTTCTTCTCTCACATTGATGTTCCTCTCTCTCTCCCTCTCCCTTCCTCTTTCTCTAAAATCAATAAAAAATATATTTTTTTAAAAATCATTCCATCATTGCAACAGATGCAAAGGAAGCATTTCAAAATATTCAGCACACTTTTGTGATTAAAAACTCACAACAAATTAGGTACAGAAGAAGCGTATTTCTACTTAATATATACCACATGTGACAACCGTATAGCTTACCTTGTATTCAATGGTAAGATCCGAACAAGACAAGGATAGTCCCTCTCTTATCACTTCTATTCAACACAGTACTGCAGTCCTAGTCAGGGCAATTAGTCAAGAAAAAGGAATAGAAGACACCCTAATTGGGAAGTAAAATTACCTCTGCAGACGACATGATCATATGTACAGAAAACCCTAAAGGCTGTCTGAACAAATACATTCAATCGAGTTGCAGGAAAGAAAACCAACAGGTAAATATCACTTTCAAAAGCGGCCACGGATTCCACCTGGCGGTATCTCTGAGCTCGCCTGGACACCATGAGCAGAGCTCACCCTCCCGAGTCAAAGAAAGATACAGAGAAGAAACTGTCATGGAAATTAAATGGTGGCAGACATGTCCAAGGAATATGGCGGGGGGTTGATCTCTTTATGGATCTTGTGATTGATGAACGTGTGAAGATGGCAACGGGTGGGCAAGAGAGCAACACCGGAGGGGTGGCGATATGAGGAAACGGTGTCGTCGTGTTAGAAGCTTGGGAACGAGCACAGAGAACGGATGCAGTTGCCCAACTGGCGTGGCCAGGTGGTTGAGCATCGACCTATGAACCAGGAGGTCACGGTTCGATTCCCGGTCAGGGCACGTGCCCGGATGGCGGGCTCGATCCCAAGTGTGGGGCGTGCGGGAGGCAGCCGATCCATGATTCTCTGTCATCCTTGATGTTTCTCTCTCTCTCTCTCTCCTCTCCCTTCCTCTCTCTGAAATCAATATTAAAAAAAAAAAAAAAAAAAAAAAAGCCAAAACCGGTTTGGCTCAGTGGATAGAGCGTCGGCCTGCGGACTGAAGGGTCCCAGGTTCGATTCCGGTCAAGGGCATGTACCTTGGTTGTGGGCACATCCCCAGTAGGGGGTGTGCAGGAGGCAGCTGATTGATGTTTCTCTCTCATAGATGTTTCTAACTCTCTATCCCTCTCCCTTCCTCTCTGTAAAAAAATCAATAAAATATATTTAAAAAAAAAAAAAGAAAACAAAAAAACAATGGCTGTAGTTACCAGAGAAATCAACTGACATGTCCCTTCTCCACAGCACCTGTTTAACTACAATATAAAAATCGAGTCCTGTCCATTTTCACATGGAAATTTTGTTAAGTATACTTCTGTATTGGTAAAAAAATACAAAATAAATACACAAATAAATAAATATCACTTTCATTTCGGTACCTTAACAAACTATCAGAAAGACAAAGGAAGAAAGCAATCCCAGTTACAATAGCATCAAGGTCAATAAAATACTTAGGAATAAAATTAACCAAGCTGAAAGATTTACACTATGAAAACCTTCTAACATTGATGAAGGAAACTGAAGGCCAAAATAAGTGGAACAATATCCCATACTCGTGGAATAGGGGAATTAATATTGCTAACATGGGTATAATATCCAGAGTTATGGGCAGTTTGCATGCAACTCCTACGAAAAGTTCAATGCTGTTTTCGCAGAGATATTAAAATATACCTGATACTGATACGGGACCTCAAAGGAACCTGAACAGCAAAAACAATCTTGAGAAAGAAGATTAAAGCCAGAGGATTCACACTGCTGATTTCAAACAATTCTAAAGCTGTAATAATCAATAACAGTATGGAACTGGCAGAAGGACAGACAGAACAATGGCAAAGAATAGAGAACATACCAGTAAACGCAGGCATACGAAGTCAGTTGACCTTTGACCAGTATGCCGAGAACACATCGCTGGGAAAGTACAGTCTCGTCAATAAACAGCGTTGGGAAAATGGGACCCACCTGCAAAAAAACTGAAACTGGATCCCCAGCTTATAGCCCTCGTGACTATAAACCGGAAATGGATGAAAGAATTTAAGACGTGAAACCATAAAACTCCTAAAAGAATACACGGAGAAAAGGCTCCTTTACCTTGTTCTATTTTTTTTTAAATATATTTTATTGATTTTTTACAGAGAGGAAGGGAGAGGGATAGAGAGTTAGAAACATCGATGAGAGAGAAACATCGATGAGCTGCCCCCTGCACACCCCACACTGGGGATGTGCCCGCAACCAAGGTACATGCCCTTGACCGGAATCGAACCCGGGACCCTTCAGTCTGCAGACCGACGCTCTATCCACTGAGCCAAACCGGTTAGGGCCTTTACCTTGTTCTTGACAATGCTCTTATTTTAAAATGTTTTTATTGGTTTCTTAGAAAGAGAGGGAGAGAGAGAGACAAACATCAAGGATGAGAAAGAATCATCGATCGGCGGCCTCCCGCATGCCCCATACTGCACATGTGCCCTGACCAGGAACTGATTTGTTACCTCCTGATTCATTGGTCGACGCTCAACCACTGAGCCACGCTGGCCGGGCAACAACGATGATTTTGATATCAAAAATGACATCAAGCCCTAGCCGGCATGGCTCAGTGGCTAGAGCAGCGGTGGGCAAACTTTTTGACTCAAGGGCCACAATGGGTTCTTAAACTGGACCGGAGGGCCGGAACAAAAGCATGGATGGAGTGTTAGTGTGAACTAATATAAATTCAAAGTAAAGGAGGAGGGGAGAGCAAGAGAACCCTCCGCTCTTTCGGCTCCGCGGGCCGGATAGAACAGCCGAACGGGCCGGATCCGGCCCGCGGGCCGTAGTTTGCCCAGGGCTGGGCTAGAGTGTTGACCTGCGGACTGAAGGATCGCAGGTTCAATTCTGGCCAAGGGCATAGGCCTGGGTTGCGGGCTTGATCCCCAGCAGGGGGCGTGCAGGAGGCAGCCGATCAATGATTCTCTCTCATCAACGATGTTTCTCTCTCTCTCTCTCTCCCTTCCTCTCTGTAAAAAAAATCAATAATATATATATTTTTTAAAAAAGACATCAAAATAGGCAACAAAGGCAAAAATAAACAAATGGGACTACATCACATTACTGTGGAGAAAAGGGATCCATTGAACACTGTTGCTGGGGGGGTAAATTGCTGCAGTCATTACGAAAAATATCACGGAAGTTCCTAAAAAAAGTAAAAAAAAGAATCAATAACAAACATTTAAAAATTTAAAAATAATAAATAAAAATAAATAATAAAAATAGAACCACCAGATCATCCACCATTCCCATCCGTGGATATATAACTGAGAAAACAGCAACCAACAGGATCGGTATCGGCAGACACATAGGCGTGTGGGCAGTTATCAGAGTGTTACTCACAACTAGAGCCTGGTGCACGGATTCGTGCACAGATGGGGTCCCTCTGCCTGGCCGGCGATCAAGGCCTATCAGGAGGCCGGCCGGGTGAGGGATCCCGGGAGGTTGGCCGGCCGGCCGGCCCCCTAATTGGGGCCCCGGGGGAAAGACCAGGGAAGGTTGTCCAGCTGGGGGGAAGGGCCGTGGGAGCTCACGGACCACCAGGGGGCAGCTCCTGCATTGAGCATCTGGCCCCTGGTGGTCAGTGCGCATCATAGCGACTGGGGACCAGTTGTTCTGGCTGTTTGGCTGTAATGATCGCTGTTTGGTTGAACCGATACGGAAAATGTGGCAAAAACACACACACAGAGACACCGCAAAGCACACGAAAACATGCATGCAAGAATATTCTACCATAAAAAAGGTGGAAAAACTGCCTCGTGCAACATGGATGAACCAGCAGGTTCATTTAGGACAGTGTTCGGCAAACCACGGCTCACCAGTCACATACAGCTCGCGAGCCGCGGTTTGCCACTCTGTTGACTAATGAGTTTGCCGACCACTGACTTAGGCCAAGTGAAATAACCCACAAATACTGTATTACCTACACATAGAACCTTAAAAAAGAAAAAAAAAATCAAACTCAGAAACGGGAAGTAGAAAGGCAGACACTGAGGGTTGGGGGCAGTAAGGAGATTTTTTTGTTTGTTTGTTTTTTAAATATATTTTATTGATTTTTTACAGAGAGGAAGGGAGAGGGATAGAGAGTTAGAAACATCGATGAGATAGAAACATCGATCAGCTGCCTCCTGCACACTCCCCACTGGGGATGTGCCCGCAACCAAGGTACATGCCCTTGACCGGAATCGAACCTGGGACCCTTCAGTCCGCAGGCCGACGCTCTATCCACTGAGCCACACCAGTTAGGGCCAGTGAGGAGATGTTGATCAAAGGGTACGAACTTGCATTTATTTATAAGATGAATAAGTTATGAGGATCTAATGTACAGCATGGCGACAACAGTTAGTAATACTGTATTTGAGACTTGAAATTTGCTAAGAGAGTAGATTTTAAGTGTTTCACCCCAAAAAAGATCATTATGTCAGGTGATAAGTGCAGTAATTAACTTCATTGTGGTAACTATTTCGTAATGTATACCTATATCCAATACATACAATACACTAAAAATACATATAATCTTGTCAACTGTACTTCAATAAATTGGAGGGGAGGGACAGGGAGTAGAAGAGATGTAAACACGACAAAAAGTACCTTACAGGAGATACTCCTGGAAAGTAGCCAGTGGACCCAGTGAAGGAATGACCATGACAATAACTGCATCCTGCCACCGTCAGGCACAAAGATAGGTCAGCTAAGAGAAGGTATCAAAACCTGGACACTAGCCCTGGCCAGTTTGGCACAGTGGATAGAGCAGAGGTAAGCAAACTTTTTGACTCGAGGGCCACAATGGGTTCTTAAACTGGACTGGAGGGCTGGAACAAAAGCATGGATGGAGTGTTTGTGTGAACTAATATAAATTCAAAGTAAAGGAGCGGAGGGGAGAGCAAGAGAACCCTCTGCTCTTTCGGCTCCACGGGCCGGATAGAACAGCCGAACGGGCCGGATCCGGCCCGCGGGCCGTAGTTTGCCCACGGCTGGGATAGAGCATCGGCCTGCAGACAGAAGGGTCCCGGGTTCGATTCCAGTCAAGGGCACGTACCTCGGTTGCAGGCTCCTCCCCAGCCCGGCCCCTGGTCGGGGCATATGTGGTAGGCAACCAATCGATGTGTTTCTCTCACATCAATATTTCTCTGTCTTTCCCTCTTTCTACCACTCTCCCTGAAAACCAATGGGAAAATATCCTTGGGTGAGTATTTTTTTTTTAATATATTTTTATTGATTTCCTATAGGAAGGGAGAGGGAGAGAGAGAGAAACATCAATGATAAGAGAGAATTATTGATCGGCTGCCTCCTGCACGCCCCCAACCAGGGATCAAGCCCATAACTCGGGCATATGCCCCTGACCAGAATCGAAGCTGGGATCCTTCAGTTGGCAGGACCCTTCTATGCACTGAGCCAAACCGACTCAGGGCCTCAGGTGAGAATTAAAAAACAACAACAACAACAACAACAAAAAACCAACCTGGACACTAGAAATTGCATGGACCGGGACACACTGACCGGGCCAGGGGACAGCACACAAGGTGGAATCCAGGAGCCTCACTCAAAGGTCATGGACGTTGAATCCTTCCCTGTGAGGCTTCCGTGAGCACATCCTGGGGCTGCAGGAGAGGGGGCAGTGCAAACCACCCAGCCAAACTGACCACAGCATCTACTCGGGAAACTGGAGAAGCAAAGCAGTGCCCACGGTCCTCGTGTGAGGACAGAGCACCCCTCGGAGGAAGGGGGACGCGGAGAAATGCAAAGACTCGTCCGTAGTCCGGGTCAATGGGAAGAGTGGGAGTCTTTTTTTTTTTTTAATATATTTTATTAATATTTCACAGAGAGGAAGGGAGAGGGAGAGAGAGCTAGAAACATCGATGAGAGAGAAACATCGATCAGCTGCCTCTTGCACACCCCCCACTGGGGATGTGCCCGCAACCAAGGTACATGCCCTTGACCGGAATCGAACCCGGGACCCTTCAGTCCGCAGGCCGACGCTCCATCCACTGAGCCAAACCGGTTTCGGCAAGAGTGGGAGTCTTACCCAGAGAGGATGTCAGCGTCAAGTTCTCCAGCCTCACATCCAGACACAGGCGCCCCTGAGCCTCAGGAAGGAGGCGCCACTCCGCCCAGGAGAAGGTCACCGCCACGTCGTGAAAGGTCACGGGGGCCTGTAATAGCGGGGAAGGATGGAGTCGTCATTCTCTCTCGGAGAACCCACTGTCCACTCTTTGTGTAGCTGCCCCTCACACAGGAAATACCAGGCCCTCGAGCCACCGATACCTGTTCTCTCCTCATCATCCCATTAAACAGTGTTCGATGATAGGGTGCTGAAGGCCTGGGGCAGGGGGTGGGGGTGGGCTGGAGGGGATCAATGGGGGGGGGGGTGGAAAGAGGACATATGTAACACTATCAACAATAAACAATTATTTAATAAAAAATAAATAAATAGCCCTGACCGGTGTGGCTCAGTGGATAGAGCGTCGGCCTGCGGACTGAAGGGTCCCGGGTTCGATTCCGGTCAAGGGCATGTACCTTGGTTGCGGGCACATCCCCAGTGGGGGGTGTGCAAGAGGCAGCTGATCGATGTTTCTCTCTCATCGATGTTTCTAACTCTCTATCCCTCTCCCTTCCTCTCTGTAAAATATCAATAAGATATATATTTTTTGAAAAGAAAGTAAATAAGCACCTGCTGTCGGGTCAGCGGGCCCCAAACGTCTGAACGTCGTCCCCACCACCCCCCCTGGCGCCCCTTCAGCCCCTCCCCCGCCCCCACCCCCACCCCCTCACACCGGGGGTCACCCCGAGCGCCTCGCGGTCCCGACTCAGGGCCCGGGCTGCAGGAGGGGACGGGCGCCCGCCCCCCCCCCCCCCCCCCCCGGGCTGCTGGTTGCCAGGGGAAGGCGGGGAGGCCCGGGGGACACGCTCACCTCAACCGCCGCCATCGGACTCTGCGGGCGGAGCAGGGGGCGAGGAGGGGACCCCGTTCCGCCCTGAAGCGGGGCCCTCGCGGGGTCCCGTCCGTGCGGCGGGGACAACCATCTCGCGCTGTCTGGGTCCGTCCAGGCGCCTCCACCGCCCAGCGCCACGGAGCCTCCGGCCGGTAGGGGGGCGCCTCCAGAGAACGGACACCGGAAGTCCCGCCTCCACGCAGTCACCGGAAATGCTTCAGACTGAGCTGTCATTGGTTCGTCTCGTCGCGGTGTCTTCTGGGTAATGTAGTTTCGCGAACCCCAGCGCCCATGCGCTAAGGGCTAGAGCGTGTGCCCTGTGGCACTGGAGGAAGCAGGAAGTTATACCCCTCGCCAGGGGCGGGCATCGTTCTTTGTTAAATGAGGCGAAGGAGGATTATTTCACTCTCCCTGGGGTTAACCTGCTCCCAAAGAATCTATACTAAAAAAAGGATAATATGGTAATTACACCGAAAGACCTTATGGGAGACCTTCTGGACATCCTTCCAGACAAAGCCATGGTGGCGGGGCCGAGGCAGAGGCGGTTACGGGCGATCAGGCCAGAGGGGAGGGCCGTTTGGGGTGATCAGGCTGGCAGGGGGGGCAGTTGGGGGTGATCAGGCCAGCAGTGGGGTGCAGTTGGGGACAATCAGGCTGGCAGGTGGGAGAGGGGGGCAGCAAGCAGGGATCGGGCCTAAACCAGCAGTCGGACATCCCCTGAGGGGGTCCCAGATTGTTGGAGAGGGTGCAGGCCGGGCTGAGGGACACCCCCCCCCCCCCGTGCACAAATTTCATGCACCGATCCACTGCTAAAATTATTAATACTGAAGTAAATGTCCTGTCATTCTTGAGAGCCCCTGTGACATAAAGGCATTCATCCATAGTCTGAAATGTGATGTGATTGCTCTTCAAATGCATGTAGCCTGAAGCGCTGTGTGAGTTTCAGGGTCGTGGGTTATGAACTGTAGAAAACCCCATACAGGTGTATGACAAGGAAGAGAGATGTTGGGTCACAGGGAATGAGGATGACAACCAGGACGTTGCCCTCTGCTTCCTCCAAAACCTCTCTCCCCTGTATGTATAGTTACTGGGTCCCAACCATTGAGAACAACTTTTACCCTCTTATTTTAAAAATATATTTTATTGATTTTTTACAGAGAGGAAGGGAGAGGGATAGAGAGTTAGAAACATCGATCAGCTGCCTCCTGCACACCTCCTACTGGGGATGTGCCCGCAACCAAGGTACATGCCCTTTACTGGAATCGAACCTGGGACCTTTCAGGCCGCAGGCCAAAGCTCTATCCACTGAGCCAAACCGGTTAGGGCAACTTTTACCCTCTTTTTTTAAATTTTTAAAAAAATATATATTTTATTGATTTTTTTACAGAGAGGAAGGGAGAGGGAGAGAGAGTTAGAAACATCGATGAGAGAGAAACATCGATCAGCTGCCTCCTGCAAACCTCCTACTGGGGATGTGCCCACAACCAAGGTACATGCCCTTGACCGAAATCAAACCCGGGACCCTTCAGTTCGCAGTTTGCCAAACCCATCAGGGCAACTTTTACCCTCTTAACATAAGAAACATTCAACCCTGTAAATAATTTCTGTGTGTTTATTTGAACCAAACTGTCAACAATGATCTCAATGATGTATTAAAATAACGCTCCGGAAAATGGCAGGTTTGTACCTAGTTTTATAAACTACCATCCAAGGAGACGTAAGTGGGAGTGTTTGGCCTTGGAGGTACAATTTCCCAAGTTAATTTTTTTAACCCCTCACCCCACCCCCCTTTTTTTTTTTTAAATCTACAGACTGACCAAATGTTCTAGGGATGAAGACTATTTCCACTCGTGTCAACAGGAACACAGCTGAGGCTGAGTCACAAAAGCCACATCCCTGGACTGTGATAGCCCCATCCTGCCTGCAGAGCAATGTCCTTGATGAAACGAAAAGTCCAGGAAGGGATCAGGACTCCAAACACCTTGATTGTTTTGTCTGACAACGATCTGTTACACGAGATACATGGGTCTGAAGGTCGGAGAATTGCTGTGCACACTGACCCTGCAGTCCCTGGAATATATGTGGATGCGCGTATAGAAGCAGCACATCCCATCTACGTGGCTGCGTCTCCTCCACATCCTATTAACCCGGTCTCCGGGGTGAGCAGTTATGGTTTCCCTGCCTCCCTGGTGTTACAAATGAATTCTGTACATCAGGGCGCCTGGCTGTGTCGCAGGGTCTGGGGGAGAGACTGCACTCAACGTCACCCGGTATGATATAGACTGTGAACAAGCAAATCATCCATGGTGTTTCTAGAAGCAATGGAGGTTGTTACAATTGCTCCCCTTTCAGGATGACCTCCGGGCCCAGACCACACAGCCCAGATATGAATCCCAGGAGGCTGTATTCGTCAGCTTAAACGTCCGTAACCAAGTGCCGCTGACTGGGTGGCTGAGACAACAGAGATTTATTTTCGCGTGCATGTAGTCTAGACATGGGACTTCTCCGAGTCCTCTCTCCTTGGCTTGTGGACAGTGGTGTCCTTTCTGTGCGTGTCTGTGTGCTCACCGCTTCTGTTAAGGACACCATTCTTATTTCATGAGAGGCTACCCTAATGACTTCAATTTAGCTTAGCATCTCCTTTAAAATGAGGAAAAAAAAAAAGGAGACATATGTACTACTATTTGTAATACGTAAAACAATAACAATAAAAATAAAATAAAAGAAAATCCATGCAAGCAGGACACAGGATTTAAAAAATAAAAAATAAAATAAAATGTTGTCCAAATAGTCACATTTTGCCCCAGCCGGTTTGGCTCAGTGAATAGAGCATCTGCCTGCGGACTGAAGGGTCCCAGGTTCGATTCCAGACAAGGGCATGTACATCCTTGGTTGCGGGCACATCCGCAGTAGGGGGTGTGCAGGAGGCGGCTGATGGATGTTTCTCTCTCATCGATGTTTCTAACTCTCTATCCCTCTCCCTTCCTCTCTGTAAAAAGTCAATAAAATATATTTCAAAACAAAACAAAAAAAACAAATAGTCACTGTTTGGTGGTTAGGACTTCAACATCTGAATTTCGGGCTACACAACTCAGCCCATAACAAAGGCTTTGTCTTATAATACAAGACCAAAAAGTGGAGAACCTTTATTCATTCATTTGCAATTACACTGTCCACTCTAAAACATGAACCTTGGGATCCAATGAAATCTGTTCACCCCTTGTTGCTGGCAGAGCCCAATTCCGTTTTGAAACCCCCCCTCAACGTGAACACAACACCCACGTTTAACGGTGATTAAACTAAACCGTCTTTATTATTGTATAAACCAAAGAAACATGTGGCACACAATTCCTGGGTTGGGGACTTTGAAGCTGCAAAGATTTATCACAAGTCTCATGTGAGACAGAAAATATTCTTAAGAAACGTGGGCCCTGTTTACAAGGCACCACCCAGAACGTAGACCAGGTACCCTGGGCCAACGCCGGGGCTCAGCAATGCCCTAGACCAGTGGTCGGCAAACTCCTTCGTCCACAGAGCCAAATATCAACAGGACAACGATAGAAATTTCTTTGGAGAGCCACATTTGTTAAACTTAAACTTCTTCTCACACCACTTCTTCAACATAGACTCGCCCAGGCCGTGGTATTTTGTGGAAGAGCCACCCTCAAGGGGCCCAAGAGCCGCATGTGGCTCGCGAGCCGCAGTTTGCCGACCACGGCCCTAGGTTAGAAGGGAATGAGCATCCCTGTGGGTTCCTTACCTATCGCTTCCGAAGGCAACGAGATAAGACAGGTGGGAATACCCTACACATGTGGGCGGTGACTGATGTGCATTGTGGGGACCTGCCAGGTGGCAGAGGTGAAATCACTTCAGCCACAGAAACTGGCAATAACTTAACCTCTGGCCAAGACTCCAGGGAGGTGAGTAAGGGCAATGCAGCTTCCCAACATTTTCCAAGCGGCTGGAGCACATGGGAAGTCACCCCCCGGGGGACAGTCAGACCCATAAAGTTCAAAAGTCAACAACTGCCCCGCAAAGGGTCTCCTCCAGTGTGGTTCTACGAAGCAAAGAAATATATTCCCTGCGGAGTTCACACCTTTGGGCAGTGTGAACTCTGCAGTGTGCCATGAAGACACGACAGGCTAGCAGGATTGTGACAGTCACTGCACTTACAGAGGCCTTACTCCAGTGTGAATTCTTTGATTTTTAAGAGTCTGCATCTTTGGGGAAAGGGTTACCCATATCCTGCACAATTGTCTTAGCACAGGTTACTACAAAATACTGGTAAACTGGGCTTTTATTTATTTTTATTTTATTGATTTTTTTTATAGAGAGGAAGGGAGAGGGACAGAGAGTTAGAAACATCGATGAGAGAGAAACATCGATCAGCTGCCTCCTGCACACCCCTTACTGGGGATGTGCCCGCAACCAAGGTACATGCCCTTGACCGGAATCGAACCTGGGACCCTTCAGTCCGCAGGCCGATGCTCTATCCACTGAGCCAAACTGGTTAGGGCAGGGCCACTGTGCTTTTTATAAACAACAAAAACTTCTCACACTACTGAAGGCTGGACATCTGACATCATGGTCCCCACATAGTCAGGTCCAGTGTCTGGTGAGGGTTAGTGTCCTCATTCATAGATGACCATCTTCTCAAAGGGTCCTCACATGACAGATAGAGGGAGCAAGCTTACCCTAACTCTTATAAAGACACTACTCCCATTTCTGAGGGCTCTACCCTAATGACCAGTTGTCATCCTAATTACCTCCCACAGTTCTCACCTCCTAATAATATCACAGGGGAAGAGTTTCAACATAGGAACTTTGGGGGGACGTAAACATTTAGTTCATAACATCGCTCATAAGGCCATTATCTAGTGTGTACCTTCTGGTGTTGAATGAGACTAGAGCTTTGGCTAGAAGATTTCCCACATTCACAGCACTCATAAGGCCTTTCTCCAGTGTGAACTCTCCAATGCTTATTGAGGTTGGACTTGTTACTAAATAATTTTCCACATTCACCACACTCCTAAGGCCTGACTCCAGTATGAATTCTTTGGTGTTGAAGGAGGCCAGAATTTTGGTGGATTTCCCACATTCCCCACACTCATAAGGCCTTTCTCCACTATCTGGTGTTTAATAAGGCTAGAGCTGTGGCTAAAGGATTTCCTACAATCACAGCATTCATAAGGCCTTTCTCCAGTGTGAATTCTTTGAGTGTTCTAAGACAGTGGTCGGCAAACTCATTAGTCAACAGAGCCGAATATCAACAGTACGACGATTGAAATTTCTTTTGAGAGCCAAATTTTTTAAACTTAAACTACTTCTAACGCCACTTCTTCACAATAGACTCACCCAGGCCGTGGTATTTTGTGGAAGAGCCACACTCAAAGGGCCAAAGAGCCGCATGTGGCTTGCGAGCCGCGGTTTGCCGACCACTGTTCTAAGAGAATGGACCTGTCGATAAAGAATTTCCCACATTCCTTGCACTCATAAGGCCTCTCTGCAGTATGAACACTCTGGTGTTTAATGAGGTTAGAGCTATGAGTAAAGGTTTTCCCACATTCCCTACATAAATAAGGCCTTTCTCCAGTGTGAACTTCCCAATGATTTCTGAGGGTACAGCTTTTACTAAAGGATTTCCCACATTCCCCACATTCATAGGGCCTTTCTTCCGTCTGAACTCTCCAATGTCCAATGAGGCTGTAGCTTTGGCTAAAGGATTTCCCACATTCACTGCATATGTAACATCTGTCTCTATTGAGGACTCTCTGTTGATGAACAAGGGTGTGTGTGTACCTCAAAGCTTTTATGCGTTCTTGAGGGTTGTAATGAGTTTTTCGCCTCGGAAAGGCGGCCATCCAGTTGGTTCTGGTGTTTTGAGTTTTCTTCACTGTTAGTGGTTTGTACTTGGAGAAATTCTGAAGTGGCCAGGAAGTCCTTCCCAACCTCCCAGCAGGTAAAGGGCTTCCCAGACACACGAATATTTGCAGACGTTCCCAATGGAAGCTCTGTTCCCATTGACTGCGAAGGGTTTCCCTCTGATATTCTGCATCTGGCGCTGAGGGAAGTTTGCACTGAAATAGAACTGTTTCCCTCACAGGCCGCGCCTACACAGCTTCTGTCCATGATGTGTTCCCGGGCAGATCTGTCTCAGGAATCTTGACCTATGACACTCTTTCTACAGAAACGCTCTGCTCAGGTGCCTCATCCTTTGCCTCACACCAACAACCTAAAAGAAAAAAATATTCTGGTAATGGGCACGTGGACTGTGGTGGGAGGGGCAGCCTATGCGCAAATGCATATTTGACACAATAAGGACAAGCCCACGGAATGTTGAGGATTACTTAGCAGTACTGGGCCACAGGGTCACAGAATGTGGGCAGCCTCGTGAAGCAAAAGCCACAGCACAGGGAGGACAGACAGGATCTACAACTCATTTCTCTGTAAACCAACTGTAGAGGACCTGTCTGCTGGTGGATACAACCTAAATGCGGGGTAGAAAAAGTACTAGGTACATTGCCGAAACCGGTTTGGCTCAGTGGATAGAGCGTCGGCCTGCGGACTCAAGGGTCCCGGGTTCGATTCCGGTCAGGGGCATGTGCCTTGGTTGCGGGCACATCCCCAGTGGGAGGTGTGCAGGAGGCAGCTGATGGATGTTTCTCTCTCATTGAGGTTTCTAGGTCTCTATCCCTCTCTCCCTTCCTCTTTCTGTAAAAATATCAATAAAATATATTTTAAAAAAAAAGAAAAGAACCAGGCTACAAAGAGCACACAACGAGGAAGGAGGTATCACAAAGTGATGGCAGGGGCTACTACTGGTTTATTTGAAAACATGCAGAACGATCTTCTCTGTAGCTGACCCGTGAGCACTGTGCAGACGGGCGTGTGCAGGGTAAAGAATGTACAACTAGCTCTAGCCGGTGTGGCTCAGTGGATAGAGCGTCGGCCTGCAGACCAAAGGGTCCCAGGTTCGATTCCAGTCAGGGGCATGTCCCTCGGTTGCAGGCTCCTCCCCAGCCCAGGCCCTGGTCAGGGAACGTGTAGAAGGCAACCGATCGATGTGTTTCTCTCACATCGATGTTTCTCTCTGTCTTTCCCTCTCTTCCCCCACTCTCCCTAAAAATCAATGGAAAAATAGCCTCGGGTGAGGATTCACAACAACAAAAGACCCCAGGCCTTGCCCTAACCGGTGTGGCTCAGTGGATAGAGCGTCGGCCTGCAGACTGAAGAGTCCCGGGTTCGATTCCGGTCAAGGGCATGCACCTTGGTTGCCGGCACATCCCCAGTAGGAGGTGTGCAGGAGGCAGCTGATCGATGTTTCTCTCTCATCGATGTTTCTACCTCTCTATTCCTCTCTGTAAAAAATCAATGAAATATATTTTTAAAAACGAATGTACAACTGCACCAGGGAGCAGCTGGTGTTCAGTGACTGCCTAAGAACCCGTGTGCACACTGTGCCAGGACTGCAGAGGCCAATGCTGGAGAGCACCACCCACGGAGCAGCAGGAAGAAAGCCTGAGACACGGAGTCCCTCTGGCTTCTACCTAACAGGCCCCGCCTGCTCTTCGGGGGCCGCCCCGCCTGCTCTTCGGGGGCCGCCCCGCCTCACACGCTCTGCTCCCCGCAGACAGGCGGCCCCCCGGAGAACGCGTCCTCCTGGGCCAGCGGCCCCTCAGCCCTCCCCCTCTCCCACCCCCTCCCCCTCGGGGTCCCGACGCGGGGCCTGGCCTGCAGGAGGGACAGGCGCCGCCCCCGGGGCTGCAGGGCGGGGTGGGGGAGGCGGGGAGGCGGGGAGGCCCGGGACACACGCTCACCTCGGTCGGGCGCCTCCGCGAAGTCACCGCCGTCGGATTCTGCGGGCGGGGCCGGCGGGGCGACGGGACCCTGTTCCGCCCTGAAACGGGTCACCCGGGCGAGGTCACCGGGCTTCACCCCGTCTGTGCGGCGGAGACCGGGACTCCCCGTATTCTTGGTCCTGTCAGCAGCCGGAATAGGGTCAGAGGAACCAGAGCAGCCGCCAGGATGAGGAAGCCGGAAGTCCCGCCCACGCGGCACACGCACACCCGGAAGTGCCGAACCAGGCCCCCTCATTGGCTGCCCACACGGCCTCTCCACGCAGGCGCCTCTGGGTAATGTAGTTCCCAGCGTTCTCGGGGGCCTTGGGAGCGCTGTTCATGGTCCTGAACAAACTTTCATCAGCAGCCCGGTCGTCGGGATACCGTCCCACATACTTGTCTTCCCGCAATTTCCTGCCCCGAGAGGCTCACGGGGATGTGAAGTACAACATGGGGAATAGAGTCGGGAATATTGTAGTAGCTGTGTCTGGTGTCTGCTGGGTAAGAGACTTTGTTGTTTTTTTTTTTTGTTTTTGTTTTGTTTTTTTTTAAATATATTTTATTGATTTTTTTACAGAGAGGAAGGGAGAGGGATAGAGAGCCAGAAACACCGATGAGAGAGAAACATCGATCAGCTGCCTCCTGCACACCTCCTACTGGGGATGTGCCCACAACCAAGGTACATGCCCTTGACCGGAATCAAACCCGGGACCCTTCAGTCCACAGGCCGATGCTCTATCCACTGAGCCACACCGGTTTCGGCTGGGTAAGAGACTTTGTAAATCAGATAAATGCCTGCCCTGGCCGGTTTGGATCAATGGCTAGAGCTTCAGCCTGCACACTGAAGGGTCCCGGGTTTGATTTTGGCCAAGGGCACATGCCCGAGTGTGGGTTCCATCCCCCCTAGTAGGGGGCGTGCGGGAGGCCGACAATCAATGATATTCTGTCATCATTGATGCTTCTCTCTTTCTCTCCCTTCCTCTCTGAAATCAATAAAAAATATATTTTTTTAAAAAATATATTTTGATTTTTTCACAGAGAGGAAGGGAGAGGGATAGAGAGTTAGAAACATCAATGAGAGAGAAACATCGATCAGCTGCCTCCTGCACACCTCCCACTGGGGATGTGCCCACAACCAAGGTACATGCCCTTGACCGGAATCGAACCCGGGACCCTTCCGTCCGCAGGCCGACGCTCTATCCACTGAGCCACACCGGCTAGGCATCCCCCTATAATCCTACAACTCTACACCTAACCCCTCCGGAACGCTGGGCTTTGGGGCGCATGGATGCTTGAAAGGACAGGGTGACAGATTTCCCTCACGAGGGCTGCACATGAGGCAGCAGCCATGGTGACGAGAACAGTGTCATGTCATGTTGCTCCTGGACCACCACAGGTCGAGGCCTAAACGCACACAAGATCATGGAGCGCAGGCTGCACATTAGGCCTTGGGCGGGCACAGGGTCCAGGCGGGTCAGCGGCATCCTCCGTGCCGTCACGCCATCCCCTCTGAGACACGCCGTGTGGGAGCCCAACAGGGAGCGGTCACTTCTTCATGTCAGCAGGGACCACGCGTTCTCAAACCACCACGTCCCGTACACAGGACTCCAGAACCCCAGCAGCCTGAACGATAGAGCCTCCTTTCACGGTCACTACACTCACGCGTCAGCCCCGGCCCGTTCGGCTCAGAGGACAGAGTGTCTGCCTGCGGACTGCAGGGTCCCAGGTTCCATTCCGGTCACGTTATAGAAAGTGAACATTCTTGGCCCTGGCGGGCTTGGCTCAATGGAAAAATATCCTCAGATGAGGATTTATTTTATTTTGTTTTATTTTTTTCAGATTTTTTATTATTTATTTATTTTTAAAAATATATATATATTTTTTTATTAAGGTATTATATGTGTACATATCTTACCATTGCCCCCCCACCCCACTCCCATACATGCCCTCACCCCCCAATGTTTTGCATCCGTTGGTTACTCTTATATACATGCATATAAGTCCTTCAGTTGATCTCTTATTTCCCCCACCTCTCCCTAACCTTCCCACTGTAATTTGACTGTCTGTTTGATGCTTTACTGCCTCTGTATCTATCTTTTTGTTCATCAGTTTATAATGTTTTTCATTATCCCCAGATGTGTGAGGTCATGTGGTATTTTTCTTTCATTGACTGGCTTATTTCACTTAGCATAATGTTCTCTAATTCCATCCAGGTGCCTACAAACGGTAGTAATTCCTTCTTTTTTATGGCAGCATAGTATTCCATTGTGTAGATGTACCACTCAGATGAGGATTTAAACACAAAAACCAAAACAACCCACAATGAATTGGGTTCCCCCCGCTGTGCCGTGCCAGCACAGCCAAGGGCTCAGCAAGCCTGAGGGAGGGCCGGTGACGGATGAAGAAAAGACAGACAAAGAGAATACGCTGGGTCTAGTCCATTGGTCGGCAAACTCATCCGTCCACAGAGCCAAATATCCACAGGACAACGATGGTCATTTCTTTGGAGAGCCACTTTTTTTTAAACGTAAACTTCTTCGAACGCCACTTCTTCAACACAGACTCGCCCAGGCCGTGGTATTTTGTGGAAGAGCCACACTCCAGGGGCCCAAGAGCCGCCTGTGGCTTGCGAGCCGCAGTTTGCCGACCACGGGTCTAGGTGGATCTCCTGTGCCCGGCTGGGGCCACGGAGAAAGATCCAGACGCTCTATCCACTGAGCCAAACCGGAATCGAACCTGGGACCTTTCAGTCTGCAGGCCGACGCTCTATCCACTGAGCCAAACCGGTTAGGGCGAAAATTTTAAATTTTAAATGATTCTCCCGTATTCAAGCTGAGCCTTTATTTTATAGCCCGAGGTAAACAAGGTAGTGGTCGCCATAGTTACAATGTCCTTGGTGAGTGTTGCTTGTTTTGACAGCACTTCCTGCACCTCCCACAACCCATTAGCTACCCAGGAAGGATCTCGGGGGCATGGTAAGGTCAAGCTTAATGATGCGAAGAGGGCTGGGCCCTCCAAGCTCGGACTTGTTTGCGGCTCACACAAACACTCCATCCATGCTTTTGTTCCGGCCCTCCGGTCCAGTTGAAGAACCCATGGTGGCCCTCGAGTCAAAAAGTTTGCCCACCCCTGGCTCTGGGAGGTGCCCCCCCCCCCAAGAAATTCCTTGTATTTCTGGTTAGGCGCCAGGAAAGGAAATACAATTCCTCGTTCATAGGTACAAAGTTGGACTTTCCTCTTGCAGATTACATTACAATTCCTCCCTCGGGATCCACGAGGGCTCAGAGGCAAGGATGAATGTGATGCATTTATTTTGTGTTATATACTTCCTGTTTTCTTCCCTGAGGGTTCCTCAGGCTGATGTCCACCGTGTGTCCCCCACCCCACGGGGGGAGCAGGCACGGCCTGCGGCTCTCTCACGGGCTTTCACGGTTTCCCGCGTCTGCAAGGGGCCCAGCATTCCGTGCTGTGCTTCCTTCCTGCGTTTGCCCGCTCTCCAATCCTGCTCCTTCAAGATGCTGTCTTCTTTTTGATCTAATGGCTGAAACAGAGACATGGTGGTATTACGTTACGAATACCGGAGGAACAGAACCGGGGGGAAGGGCCGATGGAAAAAGGATGGAAAAATACAGGTGCGAATAGTGGGATTTTTAGGACGTGATGCATGTTTCTTGATAAAGAGGGTGAAAATGTGGGATTTTATTTTATTTATTTTTTATTTTTTTTAAATATATTTTATTGATTTTTTTACAGAGAGGGAGGGAGAGGGATAGAGAGTTAGAAACATCGATGAGAGAGAAACATCCATCAGCTGCCTCCTGCACACCCCCTACTGGGGATGTGCCCGCAGCCAAGGTACATGCCCTTGACCGGAATCGAACCTGGGACCTTTCAGTCTGCAGGCCGACGCTCTATCCACTGAGCCAAACCGGTTAGGGCAAAAATTTTAAATTTTAAATGATTCTCCCGTATTCAAGCATTATTTTTTTTCCGTTGGATTTAGTGGGGTAACATTAGTTAGCACGATTATATAGGGTTCAGGAATACGATTCTATAATACATCATCTGTGTATTGTATTATGTGCTGACCACCCCACGTCAAGTCCCCTCCCAACACCATTGATTCCCCCTATACCCTCTGCCACTTCCCCCAAACCCTTACCTCACTGGTAACCAACATAACCATTGTCTGTGTCTATGAGTTTGTACTCAGTCTTTGTTTTAATAGTGTTCTATATATATATATGTGTGTATATATATATATATATATATATATATATATATATATCCTATCTAATAAAAGAGTAATATGCAGATTGACCATCACTCCAACACACAAGATGGCTGCCCCCGTGTGGTCAAAGATGGCCAGCAGGGGAGGGCAGTTGGGAGAGATCAGACCTGCATGAAAGGGTAGTTGGGGGCGACCAGGCCTGCAGGGAAGGGCAGTTGGAGGGGACCCAGGCCTGCAAGGGAGGACAGTTGGGGACGATCAAGCCTGCAGGGGAGGGCAGTTAGGGGTGACCAAGCTGGCAGAGGAGGGAAGTTGGGGGCGACTGGGCCTGAATGGAAGGGCAGTTGGGGGGACCCAGGCCTACAGGGGAGAGCAGTTAGGGGCAATCAGGATGGCAGGGGAGTGGTTAGGGGGTGATCAGGCTGGCAGGCAGAAGCGGTTAAGGGCAATCAGGAAGGCAGGCAGGCGAGCAGTTGGGAGCCAGCAGTCCTGGATTGTGAGAGGGGTCCCAGATTGGAGAGGGTGCAGGCTGGGCTGAGGGACACCCTCCCCCCCGTGCATGAATTTCATTCACCAGGCCTCTAGTGTGTGTGTATATATATATATAATTCCAGAGAGGAAGGGAGAGAGAAATATCAATGATGGGAGAGAATCACTGATCGGCTGCCTCCTGCACGCCTCCCATTGAGGATCAAGCCCACAACCTGGGCATGTGCCCTTGACTGGAATCAAACCCAGGACCCTTCCTTCCGCAGGCCTTAACGCTGTATCCACTGAGCAACACCAGCCAGGGCTGCACTCCGTCTTTATAAATGACCGATAATAACAGAATGGGGGCCCTAACTGGTTTGGCTCAGTGGATAGAGCGTCGGCTTGCGGACTCAAGGGTCCCGGGTTCGATTCCCGTCAAGGGCATGTACCTTGGTTGCAGGCACATCCCCAGTGGGGAGTGTGCAGGAGGCAGCTGATTGATGTTTCTCTCTCATCGATGTTTCTAACTCTCTGTCCCTCTCCCTTCCTCTCTGTGAAAAATCAATAAAATATATTTTTAAAAAAACAACTAAATTAGATGATGCATTCTCTACAGACTTGTGCTCTAGGAATATTTTTAAATATATATTTTATTGATTTCAGAGTGGAAGGATGAGAGAGAGAGAGAAACATCAAGGATGAGAGAGAATCATGGATCGGCCGCCTCCTGCACGCCCCCGACTCGGCATCGAGCCCAAAACCCGGGCGTGTGCCCTTGACCCGAATCAAACCCGGGACCCTTCAGTCCACAGGCCGATACTCTATCCACTGAGCCACACCGGCCAGAGCTAGGCATTTTTCAGAGCAAGTATCTAAGCATGTCAGAGCGTCTACCAAGTCAGGCTTCTATGTACATACATGGGGCCCTCTCCTCACAGGGGCCTGCGGGCGTGACGGGCGTATGGGACAGGGGTCTTTGAACCTGGGGTAGCAGCCTCTGCTTTCTGGGCCTGGATCCTGTTTTCACATCAGGTTGAGGCCCAGGGTGAAGGGGGGACGTCGGCTTCTCTGTGTTCTCAGCTCGGGAGTCGTGTCACTCTAATACGTATCTGCAAGGAGGTGTCTGGCCTGGGGAAAAGGGCTGTTTCCTTGTCCCTGTTTTCAATCCTCGGAACCCTAGGAGCCAACCAGACACACAGCGGGTTAGCGCGGGTACCACTGGACGGGAGCGGGTCGTGTCTGCAGCTGTGGCTGTCGCTATTCATCTTCCTTCCCTCAGATGCCACCAAGTCCCACTTTGCTCTGCCTTCGAAAACCAACCATCGCCCTGGCCGGTGTGGCTCAGTGGCTCAGTGGGTAGAGCGTCGGCCTGCAGACTGACTGAAGGGTCCCGGGTTCGATTCCCGGTCAGGGCACATGACGGACGGGTTGCGGGCTCGATCCCCGGTAGGGGGCGTGCAGGAGGCAGTCGATGAATGATTCTCTCTCATCACTGATGTTTCTACATCTCTCTCCCTCTGCCTTCCTCTCTAAAATTAATAAAAATATATTTTTTTCTTTATTTTTTAAAATATATTTTATTGATTTTTTACAGAGAGGAAGGGAGAGAGAGTTAGAAACATCGATGAGAGAGAAACATCGATCAGCTGCCTCCTGCACACCTCCCACTGGGGATGTGCCCGCCACCAAGGTACATGCCCTTGACCGGAATCGAACCCGGGACCCTTGAGTCCGCAGGCCGACGCTCTATCCACTGAGCCACACCAGTTAGGGCTATATTATTATTATTATTTTTTTTTTTAAAGAAAAGAGAACTAAGCCATCGTGGCCAGCTCAGCTTCCCTGTGGCTTTGGATCTGCCGGGATGAGCGGGTGGATTCCTACCTGAATTAATGAACTCTGCCAGCTCCTTCTCGTTCCCCGAAAGCAGGTAACCAGACTCGCCTGGGCAGCCGGCCTGGAAGGCCTCCTCTTCGTCTCCTGACAGTGGTACCTGGATGTTTTCGTAAAGCGCTGCCAGCTGCTCCCTCTCCTCGTCCTGTCCCAGTCGACTGGAGAGTAACACAGGTGAATTCAGGAGCACGAAGTCCACAACATGTCCTCGTGTCTTTTTTTTGGGGGGGGGGGTGTTCATAAATTTGGGCTAGTTTTGCTCCCCGTCCTCCAAATATTCTTATGGATTTTCACGATATATATTATTTTAATTGATTTCAGAGAGGAAGGGAGAGGGAGGGAGAGAGATAGAAACATCAAAGATGAGAGAGAATCATGGATCGGCTGCCGCCTGCACATCCCCAGTAGGAGGTGTGCAGGAGGCAGCTGATCGATGTTTCTCTCTCATCGATGTTTCTAACTCTCTTTCTCTCTGTAAAAAATCAATAAAATATGTTTAAAAAAATAATAATAATAGCCCTAACCAGTTTGGCTCAGTGGATAGAGCGTCGGCCTCCGGACTGAAGGGTCCCAGGTTCGATTCCGGTCAAGGGCATGTACCTTGGTTGCGGGCACATCCCCAGTGGGAGGTGTGCAGGAGGCAGCTGATCCATGTTTCTCTCTCATCGATGTTTCTAACTCTCTTTCTCTCTGTAAAAAATCAATAAAATATGTTTAAAAAATAATAATAATACCCCTAACCGGTTTGGCTCAGTGGATAGAGCATTGGCCTGCGGACTGAAAGGTCCCGGGTTCGATTCCGGTCAAGGGCATGTACCTTGGTTGCGGGCACATCCCCAGTGGGAGGTGTGCAGGAGGCAGCTGATCCATGTTTCTCTCTCATCAATGTTTCTAACTCTCTATCCCTCTCCCTTCCTGTCTGTAAAAAAATCAATAAAATATTTTAAAAAATAAAATAAAAAGCCTATTATTCTCAGGAAAAATTAAAAAAAAAATAATATATTTTTGTGTTGGGGTGGGTTTTTTTTAATCCTGACCTGAGGATATTTTTCCATTGATTTTTAGAGGGAGTGGAAGAGAGAGGAAGAGACAGAGAGAAACATGGATGGGACAGAAGCACATCGATGGGTTGCCTCCTGCACGTGACCCAACCATGGCCCCGGGCCGGGGAGGAGCCTGCAATCGAGGAACGTGCCCTTGACTGGAATGGAACCTGGGACCCTTCGGTCTGCAACCGACACTCTATCCATTGAGCCACACCAGCCAGGGTGACATAGATAATATCTTAATGCAATATTGTACAAAAGAAAAACAAATGCCAAGAAACCCATGATGAACAAAACACCAACATCCTATCTAATAAAAGAATAATATGCAGATTGACCATCACTTCAACACACCAGATGGCTGCCCCCATGTGGACACAAGATGGCCAGCAGGGGAGGGAGGTTGGGCAGGACCAGGCCTGCAGAGGAGGGAAGTTGGGGGCAACTGGGCCTGCAGGAAAGGACAGTTGGGGGGAACCAGGCCTGCAGGGGAGGGCAGTTCGGGGTGACTGGGCCTGCAGGAAAGGACAGTTGGGGGGAACCAGGCCTGCAGGGGAGGGCAGTTCGGGGTGACCAGGCCTGCAGGGAAGGGCAGTTAGGGGCAAACAGGCTGGCAGGGGAGCAGTTAGGCATCAATCAGGCTGGCAGGGGAGTGGTTAGGGGTGATCAGGCTGGCAGGCAGAAGCGGTTAGGGGCAACCAGGAAGGCAGGCAGGCGAGCAGTTGGGAGCCAGCAGTCCTGGATTGTGAGAGGGATGTCCGACTGCCCGTTTAGGCCCAATCCCAGCAGAGGGGTCCCAGATTGGAGAGGGTGCAGGCTGGTCTGAGGGACACCCCGCCCCTGTGCACGAATTTCATGCACCAGGCCTCTAGTGTGAAATAAAGACATTACAGGTGTTAGAGCTTTCCCTCTGGGTCAGCCTACAGTGTGGCGTGTCCCGGCACCATTGCTGATCCCGTGCTGAAATGGCTGATACTTTGGCCCTGGCTGGGTAGCTCGGTTGGTTCGAGTGTCGTCCTCCCTACACCAAGGTTGAGGGTTCAACCCCAGTCGAGGCACATGCAAGAAATAACCAACGAATGCCTACATAAGTGGAACCACCAATGGATATTCTTCTCTCTCCCTTCCTCTCTCTAAAATCAAGAAATACAAAAACAAATAACATTTTATAAAGGGAATCATCTTGATTTAAGAATTCAATGAAAAAACTGTTGATATTTTGTTCATCATGGATTTGGAGGACATTAATTAAGATTTAAAAAAAAATTATTGCCTTAGCCCTGACCGGTTTGGCTCAGTGGATAGAGCGTCGGCCTGCGGACTGAAGGGTCCCAGGTTCGATTCCGGTCAAGGGCATGTACCTTGGTTGCGGGAACATCTCCAGTGGGGGGCATGCAGGAGGCAGCTGATGGATGTTTCTAACTCTCTATCCCTCTCCCTTCCTCTCTGTAAAAAAATCAATAAAATATATTTTTTTAAAAAATTATTACCTTAAAGCCTTAGCGGCTTTGACTCAGTGGATGGAGCGTCAGCCTGCAGACGGAAGGGTCCCAGCAACGTCAAGGGCACATGCCTGGGTTGCGGGTTTGATTCCCAGAAGGGGGCACATACCCGGGCGTGCAGGAGGCAGCCAATCCATGATGATCTATCATAGATGTTTCTCTCCCGCTCTCCCTCTCCTTTCCTCTCTGAAATCAATAATAAAAATAAAAAAATAAATAAGGGTTGGGCCCTAGTTGATTTGGCTCAGTGGATAGAGCAGGGGTGGGCAAACTTTTTGACTTTTTTCTCTTTTTTTTTAACATATTTTATTGATTTTTTACAGAGAGGAAGGGAGAGGGATAGAGAGTGAGAAACATCCACGAGAGAGAAACATCGATCAGCTGCCTCTTGCACACCTCCCACTGGGGATGTGCCCGCAACCAAGGTACATGCCCTTGACCGGAATCGAACCTGGGACCCTTCAGTCTGCAGGCCAATGCTCTATCCACTGAGCCACACCGGCTAGGCCGCAATAATTTTATCTTACTTTAATATGTGTAATACTTTTTAACGTAGTCTCTTCTTCTAAAGTACGTTTGGTTCTCTTTCTTTCTGTTTCCCTCCCCACTGAGGTCATGAGCCATATTCTGAAAACACTAGTCTTTTTTTTTTTTTAATATATTTTATTGATTTTTTGCAGCGAGGAAGGGAGAGGAATAGACAGTTAGAAACATCGATGAGAGAGAAACATGGATCAGCTGCCTCCTCTACGCCCCCCTACTGGGGATGTGCCCGCAACCGAGGTACATGCCCTTGACCGGAATCGAACCTGGGACCCTTCAGTCCGCAGGCCGACGCTCTATCCACTGAGCCACACCGGTGAGGGCTGGAAACACTAGTCTTGAAACGTATAAAGGTTATAACTTAGTGATGATAAGAATCGTGATCATCATCATCATCATCACCACCAAATAGTAACCCAGGTGACGTGTGTCTAACTTAAGGCAATGTCACTGGCAAGGACTTACTATATCACATAGGAAGCAGCGACCCCACAAACCAAGGCCACGCTCAAGGCTGCACACGCGATGCTGACCACTCGGACGAGAGCGCGTCTCCGTGGACTCGGCACTAAAAGGGAGAGAAAAGACGTTCTCGTCGAATTCCACTGTTGCTGTGCCTGTCAGTTATACGTTAGTCAGTCATACGGTTGTTACAAAGGGGAGTGGGAGATACGATCGGAAATACCACCCAAAAATAGCATTTTAACCCGGCCGGCGTGGCTCAGTGGTTGAGCATCGACCTATGAACCAGGAGGTCACGGTTCAATTCCTGGTCAGGGCACATGCCCCGGTTGTGGGCTCCATCCCCAGTGTGGGGTGTGCAGAAGGCAGCCGATCATTGATTCTCTCATTATTGATGTTTCTCTCTCTCCTTCTCCCTTCCTCTCTGAAATCAATAGAAATATACACTGAGTGGCCAGATGATGATGATCTCTGAACGCATAATCATCTGGCCACTCCGTGTCTATCCTATAGAATAAAAGGCTAATATGCAAATTGTCCCCTCGACCAGGAGTTCGACCAGCAGGCAGGCCGGCCAACCGCCCATGTCCCCTCCCCCTGGCCAGGCTGGCTGGACCCCACCCATGCACGCATTCATGCACCAGGCCTCTAAAATACACACGCACGCACACACACACACACACACACACACACACACACACACTGAGTGGCCAGATTATTATGCATTCAGAGATCATAATAATCTGGCCACTCCGTGTGTATATATATTTTCAAAATAGCATTTTAAAATATGGAGGCATATCACATGATCTCCCTTATCGGTGGAATCCAATAAACAACATGAATTGACCAATAGAATAAGACCGGAAGCAGGGAGGCATGGAACAGACAGACACCCTTGATGTGAGGGTGGGTGTGGGGGGGGACGAGAAGAGATACACCGAAGAGCTTATATACTTACTAGCGACCCAGCACACAAAATGGTGCACAGGTAGGGTCCCTAGGCCTAGCCTGCGATCAGGGCCCTCTTCCGCCCGCTCGCCAGTCCCCAGTCCTGCCCCACCACCACCCACCCCGGTTCTCCGTGGTATCCCATTGGCCATCTGGCGATCAGAGCCTGCAGGCGGGGGGAAGTAGGAGGGACAGAGAGGTGGTCAATGCACCTCATAGCGACTGGTCCATCGGTCATTCTGGTTGTGACGCCGTTATGGTCGCTGGCCTTTTCTTTTTTTTAAACTTTTATTTTTTATTTTTTTTAAAACATGTTTTATTGATTTTTTACAGAGAGGAAGGGAGAAGGATAGAGAGTTAGAAACATCGATGAGAGAGAAACATCCATCAGCTGCCTCCTGCACACCTCCCACTGAGGATGTGCCCGCAACCAAGGTACATGCCCTTGACCGGAATCGAACCCGGGACCCTTCAGTCCGCAGGCCGACGCTCTATCCACTGAGCCAAACCGGTTTTGGCATAGCCTTTTCTTATATAGGATATGCACAGCCCATGGACACGGGCAATAGGTGGTGAAGACCCGGGGGGGGGGGTGGGGCTGGGAGGAGAGGGGAAATGGGAGACATCTGTAATACCATCAGCAATACAAAAAAAACTATTTGTAAAATAAAATAAATAAAATAAGGAGGCGAGGCGGCACAGCCTGTGTGAACAAATATACCTTGAATTCCCACGTCCTGGCGGGCTCCCCTCCGCACCTGCCTCCCTCGCTCGGTAGGGACGTGCGTCCCTGGGCCACACCGGCCAGGCTATGCCTCCAGGGCAGCAGCGCCTGCCATCGACGTGGCCCACACCCATGGAGAGTGGGCCTTGCTTTACAGCTCGGGGCTGCCCTGATGGGCCCAGGGGGGCTCGTGCTGTGAGGAAGGGACATCAGAGGGCAGCCTGGGGGCCCTGCCACCCACCTGCATCCCAGGCGCTGGTGCTGGGGGCCAGCGAACGCGCGGAGACGTCCCTCTTTACAGGCTCAGGTGTATCCTCCTTTCTATCACCTGGAAACAAACAAACAAACAAAAAGAAAAAACAGGCCCTGACCGGTGTGGCTCAGTGGATAGAGCGTCGGCCTGTGGACTGAAGGGTCCCGGGTTCGATTCCGGTCAAGGGCATGTACCTCGGTGGCGGGCACATCCCCAGTGGGAGGTGTGCAGGAGGCAGCTGATCGGTGTTTCTCTCTCATCGATGTTTCTAACTCTCTATCTCTCTCCTTTCTTCTCTGTACAAAATCAATAAAATATATTTTAAAAAACCCAACAACACACAGAGAAGTATTGTTAGTACAGATTGAACAAAAGCAGAAGAGGCAAGTCCTGGCCAGGTTCGCGCAGTGGATAGAGCGTTGGCCTGCGGACGGAAGGGTCCCGGGTTTGATTCCAGTCAAGGGCACATGCCTCGGTTGCAGGCTCAATGCGGGAGGCAGCCAATAGATATGTCTGACTCACATCGATGTTTCTCTCCGTCTTCCCCGCTCCCCTCCATTCTCGCTAAAATGGAAAAATAGTCCGGCTGGTTGAGCGTCGACCTATGAACCCGGAGGTCATGGTTCCATTCCCGGTCAGGGCACATGCCCGAGTTTTGGGCTCGATCCCCAGCAGGGCAAGTGCAGGAGGCAGCCGATGCATGATTCTCTCTCATCACTCATGTTTCTCTCTGTCCGTCTCTGAAAACAATAAAGATATGTTTGAAAAAATAAATAAAATGGCCCTAGCCGGCTTGGCTCAGTGGATAGAGAGTCAGTCTGCGGACCGAAGGGTCCCGGGTTTGATTCCGGCCAAGGGCACATGCCTGGGTGGCGGGCTTGATCCCCAGTGGGGGGCGTGCAGGAGGCGGCCGATCGATGATTCTCTCTCATCATTGATGTTTCTATCTCTCTCTCCTTCTCCCTTCCTCTCTGAAATCAATAAAGAAATATATTTAAATAAATAGATAGATAGATAGATACATAGATAGATAAATAAATAAATAAATAAATAAAATGGAAAAATATCCTCAGGTGAGTATTAACAAACAAATAAACAAACAGTGCAAGAGGCAGGTAAGGACATTGGTCAGCCACTTGCAGAATCTGACACACTGAGGTGGCCACTCTGTGCCCTCACGGCCTCCCCTCCCCTGGTCCAGGAGGAGGCGTTCGGCAATCGCGCTGAGACAGGCCTCCAGGCTCAGGCCTTGGTGAAGTCGGCCTGGCTGACGCTAAGAACCTGTGCTGCGGAAAACAGCAGGGCAACACGCTTTGTGGTGGACGTGTCCGTGTGGGGCGCATGGATGTGCGCTCTGGCGTTCTTTAAATTTTTCTGTGTGTTTCTCTCTCACCATGGGTGTTTCCCTCTCTGATATCAATCTACACTAATAAAAGAGTAAGATGCAAATTGACCATACCTTCGCGATGTCCACCAGCCAACCAGGAGTGAGTAGGCAAATTAACCCAACAAAGGAAAGGGAACACGAATATGGGTCACAGATGGTTTCGATACAAGTAACGGAAGCTGGCCTTCGGGTCTGGCTACGGGAGGGCCATCGGAAACCTAGACAACGTGGCCTGAGGGCCATGGGGGGGCAGGCTGGACTGAAACAGGGTCAAGAGAAGAGAATGGGAGGAAAGGAATTAGAGACACGAGTTTCAGAAACATTTTAAAAAATATTTTTTTATTGATTTCAGAGAGGAAGGGGGAGACAGTGAGAGAGAAACATCAATGATGAGAGAAAGAGAGAAACATCAGTGATGAGAGAGAAACATCAATGATGAGAGAGAAACATCAATGATGTGAGAGAGAGAAACATCAATGATGAGAGAGAAACATCAATGATGAGAGAGAAACATCAATGAGAGAAAGAGAGAGAAACATCAGTGATGTGAGAGAGAGAAACATCAATGATGAGAGAGAAACATCAATGATGAGAGAGAGAGAAACATCAGTGATGTGAGAGAGAGAAACATCAATGATGAGAGAGAAACATCAATGATGAGAGAGAAACATCAATGATGAGAGAGAGAGAAACATCAATGATGAGAGAGAGAGAAACATCAATGATGAGAGAGAGAGAAACATCAATGATGAAAGAGAGAGAAACATCAATGATGAGAGAGAAACATCAATGATGAGAGAGAGAGAGAAACATCAGGGATGTGAGAGAGAGAAACACCAATGACGAGAAACATCAATGATGAGCGAAATATCAATGATGAGAGAGAAACATCAATGATGAGAGAGAAACATCAATGATGAGAGAGAATCATTGATGAGCTGCCTCCTGCACGCCACACATTGGGGAGCAAGCCCACAACCAGGGCACGTGCCCTGTCTGGGAACCAAACTGTGACCTCCTGGTTCATAGGTCAACGCCCAACCCCTGAGCCACGCTGGCCGGGCCACTTTTTTTTAATTTATTGATTTTAGAGAGAAATGAGAGGGAGGGAGGGAGGGAGGGAGGGAAAGAGGGAGAGAGATTGATTGGTCGTTCCACTTACAGATGGTTTCACTGGTGGATTTTTGTATGGGCCCTGACAGGGATCAAACCCGCAACCTTGGCACACGGGGGTGATGCTCCATGAACGGACCTACCAGCCGGGCCCGAGTTTTGGGAGCGCTGGAGGAGCGCGGCTGCCAGGCGGGGAGAGAAACGGGGTCCGCTCCTGGAGGGCGCTGAGCAGTTAAGAGACGGGTTTTGTTTCTATCGAAAGCATATTCCTGTAGGAATCGGACTCACATTTCATATTGTGATCTGAAAGGAAAAGTCACCGGGCAGACGGGGAGGGGAGAGTGGACCAGGGGAACAGAGGGGCATTTTTTTCACAAGAGTTCCCGGAGCCCTGGCCAGTGCAGCCCAGTGGTTAGAGCGTTGTCCTGTAGCTCGAAACGGGGTGGGTCTGATTCCCAGGCAGGGTTTCTACCAGGTTGCCAGTTCCATCCCAGGTTGGGACTCCCGGTCACCAGTTTGGCTCAAATAAACTCGTACAAAAAAAATTGTTTTTAATATATTTTTACTAGAGGCCCGATGCACGAAGATTCGTGCAAGAATGGGCCTTAATTACCATGGCTGCTGGAACCGCCTTCGCTCTGGCGGGAGACGCCTTTCCGCCTTCCCACGCTGCCCAGAGGCCCGGAGCGGCTGGGGCGGTGCAGAATGCCTGTGTCCCTCCCTGACCCCAGCCACTCGGTGCCTGTGTATGCAAATTAACCTGCGATCTTTGTTGGGTTAATTTGCATATTCACTCCTGGTTGGCTATTGGACATCACGAAGGTATGGTCAATTTGCATCTTACTCTTTTTTTAAAAAATATATTTTATTGATATTTTACAGAGAGGAAGGGAGAGGGATAGAGAGCTAGAAACATCAATGAGAGAGAAACATCGATCAGCTGCCTCCTGCACACCTCCCACTGGGGATGTGCCCGCAACCAAGGTACATGCCCCTGACCGGAATCGAACCCGGTACCCTTCAGTCCGCAGGCCGACGCTCTATCCACTGAGCCACACCGGTTTTGGCAGCATCTTACTCTTTTATTAGTGTAGATTGATATCAGAGAGGGAAACACCAATGGTGAGAGAGAATCACGGATCAGCTGCTTCCTGCACACCCCGCACTGGGGATCGAGCCCGCAACCCAGGCATGTGCCCTTGACCGGAATCGAACCTGGGACCCTTGAGTCCACAGGCCAATGCTCTATCCACTGAGCCAAACTGGCTGGGGCTAATTTTTTTTTTTTTAAATAGTGAAATGGAAGAGAAACGGCACCAGCTCCAGAGGGAAGAACCCGGATTTCATTTCCTGGCTGTGCTTCTGTAATCCTGTTATTTCGTGGGCCGTGCGACTAACAAGTGCACGGGAGGCCTTACCCCAGGGGTCCTCAAACTACGGCCCGCGGGCCACAGGCGGCCCGCCGAGGACATGTATCCGGCCCGCCGGGGGCCGCTGTCTGTCCTGCTTAGCAGCCGACGCGTCCCGGGCCCGCAGTGCGCATAGGAATTCGTTCATAGTTTTTTTTTTAAACTATAGTCCAGCCCTCCCACGGTCTGAGGGACAGTGAACTGGCCCCCTGTTTAAAAAGTTTGAGGACCCCTGCCTTACACAGAGCCGATGAGAGGGCTGCAGGCCTGAGGGTCCACCTCACCGAATGAGCAATAGGAGGACTTACGGCTGGGGTCCTGGGGACCCTGTGAATCTGAGGGGTTTCCTTTCCTCGGGGACACTTCGGGCTGCCGGTGACTTTCACGGGCTCCCAGGACCACCGACAGCCGTGAAAAGAAAACGTGTAGCAGTGAAGTGGAACGGTCCCTGCTCACTTCTCCGGAATCAAGTACAAACAATGGCTGGTGCTACCCATTAAGCCTGTCAGCCTGGCCGGCGTGGCTCAGCGGTTGAGTGAGCGTTGACCTAGGAACCAGGAGGTCACGTTCGATTCCCGGTCAGGGCACATGCCCGGGTTGCGGGCTCGATCCCCAGTGTGGCGTGTGCAGGAGGCAGCCGATCCGTGATTCTCTCTCATCATGGATGTTTCTAGCATTCTTCCTCTCCCTTCCTCTCTGCAATCAATAAAAAATATATATATACTAGGGGCCCAGTGCACAAATTCTTTTTTTTTTTTAATATATTTTTTATTGATATTTTACAGAGAGGAAGGGAGAGGGATAGAGAGCTAGAAACATCAATGAGAGAGAAACATCGATCAGCTGCCTCCCGCACACCCCCCACCGGGGATGTGCCCGCAACCAAGGTACATGCCCCTGACCGGAATCAAACCCGGGACCCTTCAGTCCGCAGGCCGACGCTCTATCCACTGAGCCAAATCGGTTTCGGCACAAATTCTTTTTTTTTAAAATATATTTTATTGATATCTAGAGAGTAAGGGAGAGGGATAGAGAGTTAGAAACATCGATCAGCTGCCTCCTGCACACCTCCTACTGGGGATGTGCCCACAACCAAGGTACATGCCCTTGACCGGAGTCGAACCTGGGACCCTTCAGTCCACAGGCCGATGCTCTATCCACTGAGCCAAACCGGTCAGGGCCCAGTGCACAAATTCTTGCACGGGTAGGGTCCCTCGACCTGGCCAGCAATGGGGACTCACTGGGGGCAGTTGGGTGGCTGGGGGGAGGGACCACGGGAGGTTGGTTGTCCACAGGAGGTTGGCTGTGGGAACGCACTGACCACCAGGGGGCAGCCCCTGCATTGAGCATCTGCCCCCTGCTGGTCAGTGCACGTCACAGCAACCGGTCGACGGGTCGTTCGGTCACTTAGGCATATATATGTGTGTGTGTATATATATATATATTTTTTTTAAAGGCCTGTCGTTTTCCCACCTAGGTCTGAACTCACCTGCATAAGGTAAGCATTCACACAACGGCCACTCCATCAAAAACAAAAACAGGAAGGCGAAGGAACGCCGAGGCGTGTCCATCAGGCCAGCATCGTTGGCCTTTTACCCTGCGGGTGAAGAGGAGCTGTCCCGCGGGAGCCCAGCGTCTGCCCTGAAGCACGGCTTCCTGCCGAGCACCTGGGTTCTGCCTTGGGGCCACCAGTGTGAGGTCAGCCCAGGTTGCCACGCGGAGTCCCCTCACGGAACCGTGCCAGCCAATGGGAGGCCGAGAGGAGAGGGGTCATGGGGCAGGATTGACGATGGGACTGATCGTGGAGGAGGCAGAGCAAGGCCCTGACCTGGCCTCCTGGGATTCCTCTTCCGTCTGGTTTTGGTCCCAGGCCCGGCCCCTCCGCTGTCTCCCCAACTTTCCCCAGGTTCTCCCTCCTGGGCCCACCCCACACCCCACACCCCGCCCTTGGCTGCCTCCTTAGCCACATGTCCACAATGCAAACCAGGGCCCATATGAAGTCAATAGAAATATATTTTAATATTTTTTATTGTTTTTTTACAGAGAGGAAGGGAGAGAGTTAGAAACATCGATCAGCCGACTCCTGCACACTCCCCACTGGGTATGTGCCCACAACCAAGGTACATGCCCTTGACCGGAATCAAACCTGGGACCCTTCAGTCTGCAGGCCAACGCTCTATCTACTGAGCCAAAATGGTTAGGGCAGAAATATATTTTAAAAATAAAATACACCCAAAACCGGTGTGGCTAAGTGGATAGAGCGTCGGCCTGCGGACTGAAGGGTCCCGGGTTCGATTCCGGTCAAGGGCATGTACCTTGGTTGCGGGCACATCCCCAGTAGGGGGTGCGCAGGAGTCTGCTTATAGATGTTTCTAACTCTCTATCCCTCTCCCTTCCTCTCTGTAAAAAAAAAAAAATCAATAAAAAATATATTTTAAAAAATAAATAAATAAATAAATAAATAAATAAAATAAAAATAAAATAAAATAAAAAACACCCCCAATAAAAAACACCCCCGAGCAATGGAAACAGCTGGTGGTTTCGTTGCTGGCTTCGGGCTGTGGACAGCGGTAAACAGCGCGACACCACCCGTCCCGCCCTGGTCTGACTGTGGTGTCTCACCACACCTGTTTCTGTCTGTCCTGGCAAATCCATTCAATTGCCCGAATTCCCTCCTGCAACTCTTGCTGGGTGACCAGGACACAGCAATCCCGCCCCCGCCCTGGTCTGACTGTGGTGTCTCACCACACCTGTTCCTGTCTGTCCTGGCAAATCCATTCAATTGCCCGAATTCCCTCCTGCAACTCTTGCTGGGTGACCAGGACACAGCAATCCCGCCCCCGCCCTGGTCTGACTGTGGTGTCTCACCACACCTGTTCCTGTCTGTCCTGGCAAATCCATTCAATTGCCCGAATTCCCTCCTGCAACCCTTGCTGGGTGGCCAGGACACAGGGAGCCCTGAAAGGTGGAGAATCGGGTAGTATCTTCCTGTGGAAGCTCGTGAGCCAGGACGGTTTCTCACGCTGGGGAGTCAGCACCCACATGGACTGTCTGTCCCGGGACTTCCAACCCACACCCTGGCGGCTCTCCAGGAAGGGCTGCTGGCCCCTAATGACAGCCCCACAGGCAATCTCTGGGGAGATACAGGAAAGACGTGCGAACTGGAGAGAAGGCACCCAAGTCGCCCTCTTCCGCTCGCTCCCCCCCCCCCCCCCCCCCCCGGGAGCACCCCGAGAGCCTTCCTCGCTCTGTGGTGAGCTGCCTTCCCACATGAATCCTCTCTGCCCGAGGCAATCTCTCCACCTGGAGAAGATGAGAAAACATAAACCTGAATTCGAGGGAGACCGTGAGGACGCTGCGCCCCCTGCAGGGGGGGGGGACAGGCGAGACCCGTCGACGAGCATCCCTCCACCTGGTCTGCGCCTCCAGCAGGTCTTCCAGCTCCTGGTCTGCCCTCAGCCTCGGGGCTGTGGGTGGCGAGAGGGTAAGGCACCCAGGTTCCAGGAAATGCAGTGAGTCTGAATGTCCGACCCAGACTTCACACTCCGCAGGGGGCTTCGCCCTCGTGGACAGAGAGCCAGGTCACTTCAGGTCTCATCACTTAGGAATTTCTTGATTTTTATTAGCAAATACCTACCATAGAAACACTGGACAATAACAAAAACATGAGGGGGGATCGCTGGAGAGAGTCAGCGTAACTGTGGTTAAAAACATGGACTCGGAAGCCAAACAATCTCAGTGCCGCTCTGGACTAGCTGCGTCCTTAGGTCGGTTTCTCAACATCTCTGCCTCAGTTTCTCCACTTGTAAAACTGAGATAATAATAGCACCTACCTCACAGAACTAAGGGGACTGAACACATTAATAACTGAAAAGCATTTAAAACAGAGCTCAGCACGTGGTAAGTGCTGTATGTGTTTATAAAACTTTAAGGTTTTAAAAAATTAACTGGGTTAATTTATCCATGGGTCTTTCCAGTCCATACACAATTTTAGATGTTACAGTAGACATGTATATACAACTCTGTGTCCTTGCTATTCCTTCAGGGTGTGTACTCTGACGCAGTGTCTATAATTATAACGTATAGTGATTTCCTAAAACAAATTACAAACACCCAACAATGAGTAAACCATGGACATGGACACACTGTGATATTAAATGTCACTTTTTGTCCCAACAACATCAGCCTCATACTTCTAGAAAATAACTTTTCCACCGTTAGTAATCTCATTAACTAATTTTTCTAAGCTTAATTTCGACTAACAGTAAATATCCCATTCAACACTATTTTTTTTCCTTAAATTCAAACTTAGTATTCCATATTCTATTCCTTAAAGGTCACCCAGACCCTCCCCCTAATAGCAAAAATCTGTATTTCCGTAATTATGCACAGAATGTTATTATAAAGCTTCCCATGCAATACTCCAGCTCGATGCAAAACAGCGTTATTTCCAGCTGAAACACTTCCTAGTTCAAGGCTTTTCTCCATCAATGCACTCTGATCCACAAATCCTTGAGATCTCTCACTAAAGGCGTCTCCTTCCCTACGTTCACGTTCCTCCAGCAAGATCCTGGTGGACCGTGAGGAGTGGGGCCTTCTTTCTTCACTGTAATTATCTGACATTACATCAGGGCTACATAACTGCTATGCTTTCCTCTATCATTTTCATTATTTATACGTTTCTGCTAGATGTTTCTATTGAGTAGTAAGGGGAACAGCCTCCCTGAACTCTTACTGAAAAAACAGCCCCTCCTGATTATACTTATAGGGTGTTTTTCAAAGTATCAAATGTACAAGGAAAGGAAATCTCTCATCAGTTCAGTTCACAGACTTTCTCTGCACTGTGGCTCCTCTGGTGCTGCAGCAGGGCCGAGTGGCCACTGTAGGACTTTCCACAGTCAGTGCAGATAAAGCGCTTCTCTCCGCTGTGCATTCTCTGGTGAATAATGAGGGAGGAATTCTTGCAGAAAGCCTTCTCGCAATGGTTGCATTTGTAGGGTTTTTCTCCGGTATGGTTTCTCAGATGCACAATGAGGGAAGAACTCTCATTAAATGCTTTCCCACATTCGTTACACCTATACGGTTTCTCTCCAGTGTGAGTTCTCCGGTGCGCAATCAGGTGAGAGCTGCAGTTGAAGGACCTTTCACACTGATTGCACTTATAGGGCTTCTCACCCGTGTGAATTCTCCGATGGGCAACAAGGTGACAGCTCTGGCTGAAAGATTTCCCACATTTATTGCACTCATAGGGCTTTTCTCCAGTGTGAGTCCTTTGATGTCTCACAAGGTGAGCCATTTGGCTACAGGATTTTCCACACTTATTACACTCATAGGGCTTAATTCCAGAATGAATGATTTCATGTTTAGTGAGGGCTGAGCGTTCTCTGAATGCTTTGCCGCATTCCTGACAGTTATAGGGTTTCTCTCCAGTGTGAGTTCTCTGGTGGGCAATAAGGTGGGAACTCCAGCTGAAGGACTTTCCACACTCAGTACATTTATATGGTTTTGCTCCGGAGTGAGTTCTTTCATGTTTACTGAGAGCTGAGTAATCCCTAAAAGCTTTTTCACATTCATCACATTTGAAGGGCTTCTCTCCAGTATGCATTCTCATGTGGGCAATCAGATGGGAGCTCCAGCTGAAAGACTTCCCACACTCAGTGCATTCAAAAGGTTTTTCTCCGGTATGAGTCCTCTGATGGCCAATCAGATGGGAGTTCCAGTTGAAAGACTTCCCACACTCATTACATACATAAGGTTTCTCTCCCGTGTGAATCCTCGTGTGCACAATAAGATGGGAGTTCCAGCTGAAGGCCTTCCCACATTTATTACATTCATAGGGTTTTATTCCAGTGTGAGTCCGTTCATGTTTAGTAAGGGCTGAACGGTTCCTAAAAACTTTTCCACATTTATCACATCCGTAGGGTTTCTCTCCAGTATGAGTTTTCTTATGTTGGATAAGGTAAGAGCTCCAGATGAAAGAGGTCCCACATTCATTGTATTCGTAGGGTTTCTCTGCAGTGTAAGTGCTTGTATGTTGAGTGAGGAACGAGTCATACCCGAAGACTTTCTCCCATTCATTGTATTTATATGCTTTCTCTACAGTGCCGATATTTTGACGCTCCATAAAGGACGAGAAGTAAAAGATATTCTCATATTCTTTATAACCATACTGGTTTTCTCTGATAAGAGGTCTTGGATCTTCAATAAATGATGGGCTCTGGTTAAAGATTTGATGGCATTCCTTATACTCATAGAGTTTTCCTCCTGTGTGCATTCCCTTATGATCACCAAAATGCAGTACGTGATTGAAAGATTTAACAGCATCAGAACATTTGAAAAGAGTATCTCCAGTCTGCATCCTTGCAGGATGAAGAGGTTGCATGGACTGGTTGAAGGCTGTGTCATAATCATTATTTTCACAGGTAATCTTATCTGCATACATGATGGCTGACTTACACCTCCAACTTCCAACATGTGTATCAGGCTTATAGAAATGTTCTATTTGAGAAACTTTCTGAGAGGGAATAAAGTTTAAGCTCTGGCCACAGTCTGCTCCAAGTTCAAAGAATTCAGAGCCTCTTTGAGACAGCACTTGCTTTTGCATGAAGACCATCTTCCTCATAGCTGTACTCTGGTTCACATGGCACATTTGTAATTGGTCGTCACATCCCAGAATTTCTAACCTGGAGAACCAAGGATCGTCCCACACGTATCGTTCCAACTTCATGCTATGGGATTGTTCTTC
The DNA here is from genome assembly GCF_963455305.1 of Plecotus auritus. Lineage (NCBI taxonomy): Eukaryota > Metazoa > Chordata > Mammalia > Chiroptera > Vespertilionidae > Plecotus > Plecotus auritus. Next base: position 341,208 of record NC_137785.1, on the reverse strand, counting down.
CTCAAAAATGCGACGTGTTGGGATCAACGCTTTACTTTCAGGATTTCTCACCGTTTCTGAAGTCAACAGAAAAAAAAGTCATGAGAAAGGACGTTTAAGAACAGAGTGTAAAAGGTGGGGTTTTTGTCCATATTATTGAGACGGCAAGTGTGAACTAGTTTTCAAATAGACTCACAACTCGGAGGAGCACCATAACAGGAAAAAGGAAAATAGTAAAGAGTGCACAAAAGCAGCTGGCCACAGTATAAAGGGTGCTGAGTACTAATAAAATCCATTCAGCATTTTTCCACGAGAAGGAAGGTAAGACTAGATGAGGGTGTGCAGGAAAGAGGTAACCACCTTCCATGAGTTGCTATAACGGCACATTCCCAAGAAGGCCTGCTTCAGGACTGGGCCTCGGCCAACTCCTAGGAAGCGAGGTCTCGGAATGCTCTAACTTATGAGTGTTTTACATGCTTGAGGCTTTGAAGCATGGGTATCAACGTCTCTGCATGGTTTGTACAAACAATATTGTTTATGGTGAACACCTTCTTTCCTTCCAGAGTCTGGAGCTTCCATGGTTGCAGCCAGTCATGTGTGCCTGTGTGACCAACCCCCAATTAATACCCTGGGCCCCCAGGCAAGCTTCCCCTAGTGTATGACACTTCGCATAGGTCACCATTTGTTGCTGAAAGAATTAAGTGTGTCCTTTGTAATTCCACTGGGAAAGGACTATCAAAAGCGTGTACTTAAGCCCTAGCTGGTTTGGCTCAGTGGACAGAGTGTCAGTTGTGGGCTCAATCCCCAGGAGGGGTTGTGCAGGAGGCAGCTGACCAATGATTCTCTCTCACAATTGATGTTTCTATCTCTCTCCCCCTCTCCCTTCCTCTCTGAAATCAATAAAAAAAAATACTAAAAAAAATAAAAAAGCTTGTACTTGTAAAAAAAAAAAAAAAGGGGAAAATAAAACTGATATAGACAGCACCTGGGAGAGCAAAGGTCGTCAGCTGAACCCTGCGGCATCGGCAAAGCCACGGCCAGGAAACGCACTTCACCAAAGGCAGGAATGTTGTCAGTCCTGACCTTTAGCTCAGGCGCCAGGGAGTGGGTGCCATTATCTAGGTTCACTTAGGCGCCAGGGGCGAATGCAATGATGCGGGTCCAGCCAGGCCTGACAATTCTGAGAAACCACAAGAATGAAGAATGCAGCTTGATCTTTAAGGATGATTTAACAGCTTCCTTTGTCTTCAACTCTAGTAAAACGTCCTGGTATCGTGCTGTGTATAATAAACGTGCTGCGCTAGCCTGAGTCACTGTCTCTCCGTCCGAGCACAGCGTCCCACCTGTTCCCACCTTTACTTACTGTCTCTGTGTCTGTCTGTCTCTTTCTTTTTCTCAACCCCCAGTCGCCCCTTCTCAGGTCTCGTCCGCTCTCTAGCCGTGCTGGTCGCGGCTAAGAAACCCACAAACTGGTACCTGGTTTCCTCCTCCAGCCTTAGCTCCGGAGTCTTTTGGTCTTGCGTTTTAATAAAACAGTACCCTAAGTGGAATGACGTGTGAGTCCTGTCAGTACTTCTAAGTCACTGAACCTAGGGGTGCTCTGGGGAATCCCTGACAGAAGGACACGGTAAATAATATTAAGGTGGAAAAATAAGAAATACTGGCTTCACAAAATATAGTTGAGCAACCAAGTCCGTAGCAATGGTTTAAATTATTGAGGTGTTGGTCTGGCTGTGTAGCTCAGTTGGTTACAGCGACGTCCTAATATGCCAAGGTGTTGGGTTCGATCCCTGGTCAGGGCACAGAGAACAATCAACCAATGGTCCGGCCGGCGTGGCTCCGTGGTTGAGCATCGACCTAGGAACCAGGAGGTCGTGGTTCGATTCCAGGTCAGGGCACATGCCCGAGTTACGGGCTCCATCCCTAATGTGGGGGGGGGCGGTGCAGGACGCAGCCACGCAATGATTCTCTCTCATCACTGGTGTTTCTCTCTCACTCTCCCTCTCCTTTCCTCTCTGAAATCAATAAACGTGTATTTTAAAAATACAGACTCAACCAATGAACGCATAAATAAGTGGAACAACAAATCTCTCTCACTCTAAAAATCCATCAATAAAATAAAATTATCAAGGTGTCCTCATTAACGTATGAGTTATAACATCCTCATTGCTCCCCTCTTTGACACCTGCCCAAACAGGATGGGATGGGGTTGGGAGACGGTATCAGCCACAGAGGCTGGGAGCCAAGATGTTACCTCGGACAATACACTGTCACATTACTTCCCTCTCCGTAGAGCTCAGTCGGAAACACGAAATTCGTCATCAGCCCCAAGGGCAAAACCATGGGGTTACAACTCTTCAGACAACTACAGAGCCGTCTGCGGAGCAATGACCACACACAGACCTGAGGCAGCGCCTGTGAGTGACCGTCTGATCGTCTGTATTTAAGTCCTGGCTCAGCCACCACCCTCGGAGGACTTTTCTGATTACGTAAGATTGCGAATCGGTGCTGAGGTACCCGTCCCCAACAACTGGAGGGGTCTGCGATAGTTTTCTGTGGCTGAGACAAGCTTCCGCACATGCCCGTAGTGACTCTGACAAACTTCACTCTTAATTTTTTTTTATAGCTTTTTAAAGAGAGAGAAATATCGATTTGCTGTTCCACCTGTTGGTGCACTCCCTGGTTGATTCCTGTATGTGCTGACTGGGGATCGAGCCCGAACCCACAACCTTCGTGCCCCGGGAAGATGCTCTAACCAACCGAGCTACCCAGCCGGGGCCACGCCTGCTTCGCCCTGAAAGGGACGGACCTGTTGGACCTTGTGTGTGAACTAGCGTGTGATCGGTGCCTTTCTCCCGCCGTGGGTGACCTTGGCTATCTATCAGTCAGTGGCCTGGCTTATAAAGCCTTGGGAATATTTTCTGTGTAAAAAAAAAAAAAAAAAAAAAAAGGACCTTGAGATTACAATGGGCCCGCCCAGCTGGTTCCAGCTGACCGCTCCATCTCAACACCCTTGACGCACTCATGCCTGAAAAGCCCCTCTGCCCTACATGGACTCGTGTTCAGGTACGGAACGTGCACGTCTGTTTCTGGGGGTGCTGTCATGCCGACTACCGTGGGGTCGAACGCTGCGGGGACACCGCAGGCCCTATCCCAGGGGTGGGCAAACTTTTTGACCCGAGGGCCACAATGGGTTCTTAAACTAAACCGGAGGGCCGGAACAAAAGCACGGATGGAGTGTTTGTGTGAACTAATATAAATTCAAAGTAAAGGAGCGGAGGGGAGAGCAAGAGAACCCACCGCTCTTTTGGCTCCGCGGGCCGGATAGAACAGCCGAACGGGCCGGATCCGGCTCGGGGGCCATAGTTTGCCCACGGCTGCCCTAAACCCTTGCCCTCTCTGCGTAGGTTTTTCTTCTCTCTCCGCCATTTCCCCCTTTTTCTCCCCGCGACCATCTCACCAGAGGCTCTACGCGGCTCAAGCACCGGCACTTACTATCCATTTCAAGCTTAGATCGCGGCCGTTAAGAAATGATCTTCACACGCTTTTGAACACTTCCGGTAGAAACCCTTGAAAATGGTAACGGACCAACTCCCGGCCCGAGTGAACGATTCCTGTCCAACGTGACAGCCAGCGCTGGCGGCCTGAGAGTCAGCGCGTCTCCTCCCCCGACGCTGGAGAGGACCATGTGGTGAGAGCCCGTGCTGACAGGTCTGAGCAGCACACGCCGCGTGCCCGAGAGACGATGGGCCGTGGGTGCTAAGTCGGGGGAGAGGGTGTCGGGAAGATCAGCACGGACAGCGGCCATCGAGGGAGGTTCACACAGAGAAAGGCCCCCCTCCGAGCTCCGCTCACGGCAGATGGAGAAGGCACGCACGACGTGGCTGACACGCGGGGAGGACAGAGGGTCCCGCTGAGGAAACGGCAGACACGCGTCAGGAAACGAGAAAAACAACAGAAACCACGAGAAGGTCTCGGTCTGGTCAGTTATTTAAAAGGCACCAAGCCCTGGCTGGAGGTCTAGCTCAGTGGATGGAGCGTCGGGCCTGCGGACTGAAGGGTCCCGGGTTCGATTCCGGTCAAGGGCATGTACCTTGGTTGCAGGCACATCCCCAGTGGGAGGTGTGCAGGAGGCAGCTGATCGATGTTTCTCTCTCATCGATGTTTCTAGCTCTCTATCCCTCTCCCTTCCTCTCTGTATAAAATCAATAAAATATATTTCAAAATAAAAAAAAATAAACTTAAACTATACAGGTAGGTACATAGTTAATTAGGGTACTCCTTCCATCGCACTGTGCGTGCGCGCCCGCACGTGGTACTTTGTGGAAGAGCCACACTCAAGGGGCCAAAGAGCTGCATGGGGCTCGCCGGCCGCGGTTTGCCGACCGCTGGTAGTGGGTTGGAGAGCTCCCGGCCCCCGCCCCCGCCATGCATCAGGGCTGTGGGTTCAATCCCCGGTCAGGGCACACACAGGAATCAACCAACGAATGCGTAACGAAGTGGAACAAATAAACAATGCCGATGTCTGTCTCTCTCTCACCCGTCCCCCTCTCGCTCCAAAAATAAATAAAAGCTAAAAGAAAGAAAATGGCTGAACTTTTACAACAGCAGTGAGCTTTGTGACACGGAAGCTCACCCTGGAGGGCCGTCCCCAGCGCGGCCGGAGCCGTGGAAACGAACAGCTCTACCCCTGCCACGAGATGGGCAGGGGGAAGCGCGACCTACGACGCCTGCTCCCCGAGAGCAGCCCTGGCTGGCCTGGGGGTGGCCCCTGGGAGACCTCATGGGAAAGGCTCGTCAGGACTCACCAGTGCTGGGAGCGCAGGTATCTGCCAAACGATGATGCCAGGTTTTTTAATGTTTTAATTAATTTTAGAGAGAGGAAGGAAGAGAGCGAGAGAGAGAGAGAGAAACGGATTCGCTGTCCCACTTATTCATGCATTCACTGGCTGATTCGTGCATGTGCCCGAGCAGGGATCGAACCTGCCACCTCGGGGTGTCAGGACGATGTGCTAACCACCTGCGCGGCCAGCCAGGGCCACAGGGCGAGTTTGGAAATCACTGCCGACTCGGACATGTGGGGCATCGATACACACACCACAACGGAGACAGGACAGCCAGGGAGGGAGGTGCCGCGGGGCCTCTGAACGGCGGATCCCGGGAGCCCAGAGACCACAGGCACACGTGCCGTCACCACACGGCAGGAGCCAGGGCCACAGTGAGGGGACCGCCATCGAGAGGCCGGCGCCCGCCCAGCTGACCAACACCGACAGTGCCTCCCCGAAGCCCGGAGGCAGAGCAGCCACAGGTTGGGACCTGGTGTGACTACCCTCCCACGCAGGGTCACCCACGGGCGGTCCGTGAGGTCCCAACGCCGGCGACGGCTGCTTCCAAGGACGTCCCTTCGGCCGGTAACTCCTTTGAGGGGGGGGTCTGACTTAAGACACTACGTGAGAAAGCAGTTCCTCATCCGTTTGGAGGGACTCAGTGGACAGAGGTGATCGGCGACAAGAACAGCCCAAAAGGTGGAAGACACGGCGACACCGAGCGAAGCTGTCACACGCTGCCAGTCACCCGGGTGTTAATTAAAGTGGACGATGGCAAGTTGGGATTTAATAACAAAACGACTGAAGAACTCGCAGGGGAGCCCAGCGGCTGGCTCAGGGGCTGAGCGTCCACCTAGGAACCAGGAGGTCACAGCTCGATTCCCAGTCAAGGGCACAGGCCCAGGTTGCAGGCTCCCTCCCCGGTGGGGGGCGTGCAGGAGGCAGCCAATCCACGATTCGCTCTCATCGTGGATGTTTCTCTCTCTCTCTCTCTCCCTCTCCCTTCCTCTCTCTGAAGTCAATTAAAAAAACACCCACATATTAAAAATACTGGTCACCTGTGCATGTGCCTGTGTGTGTGTGTGTGTGTGTGTGTGTGTGTGTGTGTGTGTTTGAGGTGAGAATAACATGCGGAAGGAGGAGTGTAAATGAGATTTCCTTACGTATTCATTCGGCTGTGGGTGTGTTCACCCATGTGAACGTGCTACCTCCCTTAAAGACCTATTTTCTCGTTTGGTTTTTTACAGCCGAGGCTGAGGCTGAGGCTGAGGCTACGGGTGTGGCAATAAGCAAACTGAGGACGAAGAGCAGGTGAGAGAACGCGAGGCCGCGGGAGCGAAAGGCACGACCAAGAAGGTGAGACGCCGCGGGGGCGGCAGGGGGACCCGCAGCCATGAGGGCGCAGCCTGTGAGGTGGGGCGTCTGCTCTGACGCCTGGGGGGGAACTGTGGGTCTGAGGACCCGACTCCTCGCGGCTCAGCAGTCCTGGGACAAGGGCCCCTCCCACCGGGCCTGCTCTCACCTGGACACGGGCTCCGTGCACGTGGCTGCTCCACCCGCCAGGGCTCCGCGCCCTCCTCCAGCAGCGAGATGACCTCGGGCTTGGCGACCTGAGCCCCTGCAGGGGGGGAAAGCAGGGGCCGTCACCTGGAGAGCCCCCCCCCGCCCGCCTCTTCCTCCCAGACTCTCCCGCTTCCTACTGGAGAAGCACCAGGAATTCACCCTGAGCCTCGGCTCCAGACCATCTCAGCCCGTCTTTATTTTTTAAATGTTCTTACTGGTTTATGTTACTGGTTTTAAAGGGAGAGTGACAGAGACAGAAACATCTACCGGCTGCCTCCTGCACGCCCCCCCCTCCGCCCCCCGGGGATCGAGCCCGCCACCGGGCCTGAGCCCTGACAGGGAGTCAAACCGTGACCTCCTGGTTCACGGGTCGGTGCTCAACCCCCGAGCCCCGCGGCCCGGCAGCACCTGCCTTACCCACAGACAGCAGGTGCCCGAAGGTCTCCAGCATCACGTCCCGGTACAGGGTCCTCTGCGCAGGGCCCAGCCGCCCCCACTCCTCGGGGGAGAAGTCCACGGCCACGTCCCGGAAGGTCAGCGGTTCCTGGAAGAGCACAGCCCCCTCAGCCGGGCCCTCAGGGCTTCCTGAGGACGAGGGGCTGACGGCGGGGAGGAGGCGTACGTGGAGAAACCCCTGGCGTCATCAATGCCCTCACGGAGGGCAGGTCGCCCTGGACTAGGGGATTCGCTACCTGGGCCACCGACCACAGCAAATGGGTCCGTCTCCTGAGACCCTGCCCATCCTCATCCTCGGGACAGAGACAGCGCAGACCGACACCCCGGGCAGCGCCTTCTCTGGAGATGCAGGCACTCAGGAGGCGGACTGGGCGGAGGCAGGTCTGGGAGCTGGGAGCTGGGAGCTGGGCCTGGGAGCTGGGAGCTGGGAGCTGGGAGCTGGGAGCTGGGCCTGGGAGCTGGGAGCTGGGCCTGGGAGCTGGGAGCTGGGAGCTGGGAACTGGGCCTGGGAGCTGGGAGCTGGGAGCTGGGCCTGGGAGCTGGGGCCTGGGAGCTGGGGCCTGGGAGCTGGGAGTGGGGAGCTGGGAGCTGGGAGCTGGGAGCTGGAACCCGGGAGCTGGGAGCTGGGAGCTGGGCCTGGGAGCTGGGAGCTGGGAGCTGGGAGCTGGGAGCTGGGAGCTGGGCCTGGGAGCTGGGAGCTGGGAGCTGGGAGCTGGGAGCGGGGAGCGGGGAGCGGGGAGCGGGGAGCGGGGAGCGGGGAGCTGGGAGCTGGGAGCTGGGAGCTGGGAGCGGGGAGCTGGGAGCTGGGAGCTGGGAGCGGGGAGCTGGGAGCTGGGAGCTGGGAGCTGGGAGCTGGGAGCGGGGAGCTGGGAGCTGGGAGCTGGGCCTGGGAGCTGGGAGCTGGGAGCTGGGAGCTGGGAGCGGGGAGCTGGGAGCTGGGAGCGGGGAGCTGGGAGCGGGGAGCTGGGAGCTGGGCCTGGGAGCTGGGAGCTGGGAGCTGGGAGCTGGGAGCTGGGAGCTGGGAGCGGGGAGCTGGGAGCTGGAACCCGGGAGCTGGGAGCTGGGAGCTGGGAGCTGGGAGCTGGGCCTGGGAGCTGGGAGCTGGGCCTGGGAGCTGGGAGCTGGGAGCTGGGAGCTGGAACCCGGGAGCTGGGAGCTGGGAGCTGGGAGCTGGGCCTGGGAGCTGGGAGCTGGGAGCTGGGAGCGGGGAGCGGGGAGCTGGGAGCTGGGAGCTGGGAGCGGGGAGCTGGGAGCTGGGCCTGGGAGCTGGGAGCTGGGGGCTGGGAGCTGGGAGCTGGGAGCTGGGAGCTGGAACCCGGGAGCTGGGAGCTGGGAGCTGGGAGCTGGGAGCTGGGAGCTGGGAGCTGGGAGCTGGGCCTGGGAGCTGGGAGCTGGGAGCTGGGAGCTGGGCCTGGGAGCTGGGAGCTGGGAGCTGGGAGCGGGGAGCGGGGAGCTGGGAGCTGGGAGCTGGGAGCGGGGAGCTGGGAGCTGGGAGCTGGGAGCTGGGAGCTGGGAGCTGGAACCCGGGAGCTGGGAGCTGGGAGCTGGGCCTGGGAGCTGAGAGCTGGGCCTGGGAGCTGAGAGCTGGGCCTGGGAGCTGAGAGCTGGGCCTGGGAGCTGGGAGCTGGGAGCTGGGAGCTAGGAGCTGGGCCTGGGAGCGGGGAGCTGGGAGCTGGGAGCTGGGAGCTGGGCCTGGGAGCTGAGAGCTGGGCCTGGGAGCTGAGAGCTGGGCCTGGGAGCTGGGAGCTGGGAGCGGGGAGCTGGGAGCTGGGAGCTGGGAGCTGGGAGCTGGGCCTGGGAGCTGGGAGCTGGGAGCTGGGAGCTGGGAGCGGGGAGCTGGGAGCTGGGAGCTGGGAGCTGGGAGCTGGGAGCTGGGAGCTGGGCCTGGGAGCTGGGAGCTGGGAGCTGGGAGCTGGGAGCTGGGCCTGGGAGCTGGGAGCTGGGAGCTGGGAGCTGGGAGCTGGGAGCTGGAACCCGGGAGCTGGAACCCGGGAGCTGGGAGCTGGGAGCTGGGAGCTGGGCCTGGGAGCTGGGAGCTGGGAGCTGGGAGCTGGGAGCTGGGAGCTGGAACCCGGGAGCTGGAACCCGGGAGCTGGGAGCTGGGAGCTGGGAGCTGGGAGCTGGGAGCGGGGAGCTGGGAGCTGGGAGCTGGAACCCGGGAGCTGGGAGCTGGGAGCTGGGAGCTGGGAGCTGGGAGCTGGGAGCTGGAACCCGGGAGCTGGAACCCGGGAGCTGGGAGCTGGGAGCTGGGAGCTGGGAGCTGGGAGCTGGGAGCGGGGAGCGGGGAGCTGGGAGCTGGGAGCTGGGAGCTGGGAGCGGGGAGCGGGGAGCGGGGAGCGGGGAGCTGGGAGCTGGGAGCGGGGAGCTGGGAGCTGGGCCTGGAACCCGGGAGCTGGAACCCGGGAGCTGGAACCCGGGAGCTGGAACCCGGGAGCTGGGAGCTGGGAGCTGGGAGCTGGGAGCGGGGAGCTGGGAGCTGGGAGCTGGGAGCTGGGAGCTGGGCCTGGGAGCTGGGAGCTGGGAGCTGGGAGCTGGGAGCTGGGCCTGGGAGCTGGGAGCTGGGAGCTGGGAGCTGGGCCTGGGAGCTGGGAGCTGGGAGCTGGGAGCTGGGAGCTGGGAGCTGGGCCTGGGAGCTGGGAGCTGGGCCTGGGAGCTGGGCCTGGGAGCTGGGAGCTGGGAGCTGGGAGCTGGGAGCGGGGTGGGGTCCGACACGCACACCCGTCCTGCGGCACGGACCCTCTTTCCTGAGGACCAGGTGGACGGGGGGGCAGGACTCAGCCACGGGAACCAGTCACGCTGCCAAGCAGCCGAGTCCTAACAAGTCCACCCTGAGGGTTTTAGGAAAAGCAGGTGCAGGAACAGCCACCAGGACAGGGACAGGAAGAGAAATTGTAACCCAAGGGGGGCGTTTCCAACGAAAGCCTCCCGTCTGGTTCTTAAAGGAGCCGCCGGCCAGCGGGAGCCTCGGGGCCGCAGGGCAGGACCCGGGGAGGCAGGGGAAGCTGTGAGCCCGTCTGTGCACCGTGACCCTCCCCTCGGCCTGGAGCCTGGCTCCCTGCCCCCCGAGGTGCCGTGCTCCCTTCCCCGCCACGGCCTCCCGCCCCTGCGCGTCCTCTGCTCAGGGCTGGCCTCCCGCTGCCTCTGCCTGACCTGCTCCCCTCCCCTCCCCTCCCCTCCCCTCCCAGGACGACGGGGCCTGGCCTGCTCCTGTGATTCTGACTCTGAAAGCAGGTCAAGGTGCCCCCCACCCCCGCCGCCCCCATCGAGGCCAATGTCACAGCTTCCTCCTCCGGCCGGCCTGGCCTGCTTCCTGGACGACTGTGCTACACGCTGGGTCCCGGCACCTCTTTACTGTGAGGTGCCGTCGGGGAGCCCAGCCTCCATGCTCGCTCCCCCGGACACCCTGAGCCCACAGACACCCCCCTCCCCCTCACCTATCTGCCCCCCTGCGGTAGGACAGCCAGGCACCCTGAGCCCACAGACAACCCCCCCCCGGGAGGAGCACCCAGTGCCTGCTAGGAAGCACTCTTGCCAAAATACAAAACCCGAACCCACTCCAGCTCCGGCCCAGCCACCAGTGTAGGGCGGACACAGGGATGGGACTCAGCAACCACACCTCCAGGGCCACGCCGGGGGAGTCACATGACCAGTGGCCTAGGCCCGTGGTCGGCAAACTCATTCGTCAGCAGAGCCAAATATCAACAGGACAACGATTGAGGTTTCTTTGAACAGCCAAATTTTTTAAACTTAAACTTCTTCTAACGCCACTTCTTCCAAATAGACTTGCCCAGGCCGTGGTATTTTGTGGAAGAGCCACACTCAAGGGGCCAAAGAGCCGCATGTGGCTCGCGAGCCGCGGTTTGCCGACCACAGGCCTAGGTGCTTCCACAGAGGAAGCCCACACAAGGCAGGGCCTGGGATGGGCCTGGAGGCGAGCCAGCAGCTGTGAGCAGGCGTTTTCAAGACACGGGGTGACTGAGCACAGACGGGTACTGGGTGGTGGGAGGACACAGGATGACTGAGCATGGACGGGTACTGGGTGGTGGGAGGATGGGGTGACTGAGCATGGACGGGTACTGGGTGGTGGGAGGACGGGATGACTGAGCACGGACGGGTACTGGGTGGTGGGAGGATGGGGTGACTGAGCATGGACGGGTGCTAGGTGGTGGGAGGATGGGGTGACTGAGCATGGACGGGTACTGGGTGGTGGGAGGACAGGACGACTGAGCATGGACAGGTACTGGGTGGTGGGAGGACACAGGATGACTGAGCATGGACAGGTACTGGGTGGTGGGAGGACGGGGTGACTGAGCACGGATGGGTACTGGGTGGTGGGAGGACACGGGGTGACTGAGCATGGACGGGTACTGGGTGGTGGGAGGATGGGGTGACTGAGCATGGACAGGTACTGGGTGGTGGGAGGACGGGGTGACTGAGCATGGACGGGTACTGGGTGGTGGGAGGACGGGGTGACTGAGCACGGATGGGTACTGGGTGGTGGGAGGACACGGGGTGACTGAGCATGGACGGGTACTGGGTGGTGGGAGGACAGGATGACTGAGCATGGACGGGTACTGGGTGGTGGGAGGACGGGACGACTGAGCGTGGACGGGTACTGGGTGGTGGGAGGACACGGGGTGACTGAGCGTGGATGGGTACTGGGTGGTGGGAGGACACGGGGATGACTGAGCATGGACGGGTACTGGGTGGTGGGAGGATGGGATGACTGAGCATGGGCGGGTACTGGGTGGCAGGTAGGACGGGATGACTGAGCGTGGACGGGTACTGGGTGGTGGGAGGATGGGATGACTGAGCGTGGACGGGTACTGGGTGGTGGGAGGACGGGACGACTGAGCATGGACGGGTACTGGGTGGTGGGAGGACGGGACGACTGAGCATGGACGGGTACTGGGTGGTGGGAGGATGGGATGACTGAGCGTGGACGGGTGCTGGGTGGTGGGAGGACGGGATGACTGAGCGTGGACGGGTACTGGGTGGTGGGAGGACGGGATGACTGAGCGTGGACGGGTGCTGGGTGGTGGGAGGACGGGATGACTGAGCGTGGACGGGTGCTGGGTGGTGGGAGGATGGGATGACTGAGCGTGGACGGGTACTGGGTGGTGGGAGGACGGGATGACTGAGCGTGGACGGGTACTGGGTGGTGGGAGGACACGGGGTGACTGAGCACGGACGGGTACTGGGTGGTGGGAGGACGGGATGACTGAGCATGCACGGGTACTGGGACTCTGGGTGCTGAGGCTGCGGTGTAAAGGCGGCCTCTCCAGGGGACCAGCGTCGCTGAGATGTGCCCCAACGCTCTGGTGTTTACAGGAGGCTGTGCCCGGCCTGGGGCTCGGCTGGGGAGCACATCCCTGACGCACACGGGGCTGCAGGTTCGGTGCCCGGCAGCGCACACGGGGCACAGGGCGTAGGAGAGGGATCCAGAGCAGCGGCGCTTCTCTCTCTCAAACAAGAGGGTGCTGAGCCGGGGAGTGGAGGGGGCCGGTGTTCCCACAGGGTCCTCATCAGGAAGGCGGACAGGAGCGTCGTGCAGCCCAAGCTGGCTGGGCCCCGAGACGGCTGAACCCCGAGAAGGCTGAACCCCGAGACGGCTGGGCCCCGGGACGGCTGGGCCCAGAGACGGCTGGGCCCTGGGACAGCTGGGCCCCGAGACGGCTGAACCCCGGGACGGCCGGGCCCCGGGACGGCCGGGCCCCGAGACGGCTGAACCCCGAGAAGGCTGAACCCCGAGACGGCTGGACCCCAGATGGCTGAACCCCGAGGCGGCTGGGCCCCGGGACGGCTGGGCCCCGGGACGGCTGGGCCCCGGGACGGCTGGGCCCCAAGACGGCTGAGCCCCGAGAAGGCTGAACCCCGAGACGGCTGGGCCCCAGGACGGCTGAACCCCGAGACGGCTGAACCCCGAGAAGGCTGAACCCCGAGACGGCTGAACCCCGAGGCGGCTGGGCCCCGGGACGGCTGAACCCCGAGAAGGCTGAACCCCGAGACGGCTGAACCCCGAGGCGGCTGGGCCCCGGGACGGCTGAACCCCGAGAAGGCTGAACCCCGAGACGGCTGAACCCCGAGAAGGCTGAACCCCGAGACGGCTGAACCCCGAGAAGGCTGAACCCCGAGGCGGCTGAACCCCGAGGCGGCTGGGCCCCGGGACGGCTGGGCCCCGGGACGGTTGAACCCCGAGAAGGCTGAACCCCGAGACGGCTGGGCCCCGAGACGGCTGAACCCGGAGACGGCTGAGCCCCGGGGCGGCTGGGCCCCGGGGCGGCTGGGCCCCGGGGCGGCTGGGCCCCCGGCAGGAGAGCAAGTGCAGGCTGCTCTGGGCTGTCACCTTGTGGGGATGTCACAGTGGCCACAGGAGACAATACTCGCTTCAGGTCCCCTGTGCTTTGTTTAAAGACCTCCTACATTTAAGAAAAGGGTTTTTATTTAAAAAAGTGAAAGAAACATCCCAGCCAGTGACGCGAGAGGCCAGTGGCCGTGGCCGTCCACGCTCCTGGGGGGGGGGCAGCCCGGGACACGGGTGTGCAGCGGGGGGTGGGGGGGAGGCAGAGCGGCCCAGGAGGCACTGGGCTCGGGCTCGGGGGCGGGGAGGCAGGAGTGAGCGGCGCACTCAGGCGGGTGAAGGTGCAGCCACAGGTGCGTTAGGGACCGCACAGCCAGCTGCCCCCCCACCCAGCCCCCCGCCTGCGGACAGGGCCCAGCAGCCCTGGAGGAGTGGAGGCCTCTCAGCCCCAGGGCAGAGGAGGGCGCGGTGGCCCGAAAGCCACAGTGTCCAGGGCGGTGGGCATGGAACCAGCCTGGTCACCCAGCCCCGCTGGTCCCCCCGCCCCCCCCAGCCTGGGGAGCTGGGCCTGAGACTTGCCAGGAGAGACAGGGAGGGAGTGAGGGGCCGCCAGGAGCCAGACCTGACGGACACGGCCTAGGCTCCTCCCGGTGAGCGGACCCTGCAGAGGAGCCTGGAGGCGGGACCGAACCTGGCAGCCGAGGGCAGAGCCCAGGCAGCGCCATCCCTGCCTCGAGGTTCCCCTGGAGAACAGGACCGGGTGACGGAGCGGCTCGCCCGGGAAGGACGCACAGAATACAGAGGCGGCGGAGGCAGCACTGCTCCGGAGGCCCCGGGACAGGAGCCAGGGCGCGTCCGGGGGCGAGAATGCGGGCCAGCACCCCCACCTCCAGCAAGAAAAGGATGAGAGACTCGGCGGCTCGCTCAGGACGCACCAGCTGACGGAAGACCCGACGTGGAGAACGTAATGTAAGGGACAGGAGGGGATTTAAGAAATACACCACCACCACCACCACCACCACCACCCGGACGGACCGTCTCACACCCGCTTCTGAGAACAGCCGAGCGGGGACAGCTCAGCGGAGCTGCAGTTGGGACCACGACCAGGACGCGTGTGAAATGCCTCCACTTGCTAAGTCGCAGCCCGCGGAGACCGAGGGGCAGGCGTGGAGCGGCACGGATGCCGCGAGGACAGGAAAGGCTCCCCCCTCACACCCCCCCCCCCCCCCCCGCCGAGCCACCACGGGATGTGCACCAAAGCACACCGGCCGCTCCGGTGGGGACCGTCCGCAAGAACCGATACTGCCCAGCGGCAGCCGACGGAGGGACCGTCCCGGCTCTTCCGAGACCACGCGGCAGCTCGGGTCCCAGGGAGAACGTCCCAACGTCCAGAGAGCCCTCGGCTGACACTTATGTGCCATGGGGGGAACCAGAGGCCGTCCACACAGCCGGGCGGACGCAAACCCGGGGGCAGGCGGGCGCCCAGCCCGTCCAGAGGGAAGAGTCCTCGTCTCCGACAGGGCACCGCGTGTGAACCGGACCTCCACCCTGCACACGCGTGGGCCGAGTGCTGAACGAGTGTGCAGAGCTCCAGAAAAGCTGTGTGTCGCCCTAGCCCAGGGGTCGGCAAACTCCTTTGTCAACAGAGCCAAATACCAACAGGACAACGATTTAAATTTCTTTGGAGAGCCCAATTTTTTAAACTTAAACTACTTCTAGCGCCACTTCTTCAAAATAGACTCGCCCAGGCCGTGGTATTTTGTGGAAGAGCCACACTCAAAGGGCCAAAGAGCCGCCTGTGGCTCGCGAGCCGCAGTTTGCCGACCACGGTCCTAGCCGGTGTGGCTCAGTGGAGAGCGTCGGCCTGTGGACTGAAGGGTCCCGGGTTCGATCCTCTGGTTAAGGGCACAGGCCCGGGTTGCAGGCTCGGTCCCCAGAGTGGGGCGTGCAGGAGGCAGCTGATCAATGATTCTCTCATTGCTGATGTTTCTCTCTCCCCCTTCCTCTCTGAAATCAACGATAACGTGTGTTTTTAATAAACCCTACCACCTGCACGTGAGGATGAAGGAGCACACCACACGGTGTTCTGAGGCGGGCTGGGCGGGAGCCATCGGGGACTGGACAGGAGAGCAAAGCAGGCGTGACCCAGTGTTAGCGACGGTTACCATGGTACCTTGGAGCGGTAAGAACCATGTTCTGTTTACTTACTTTCCAGTAATTACGGAATTTGTCAAAATAATATTCTTAAAGCACATCCAGAATCGAAGACGGCGTCAAACTGGAAGGGCCGTGGACTGGGGGGTGGGGGGACCCCAGCTGAATGTGCCCCGTGTCGGGGCCTACAGCCCATGGAGGCCTCAGGGATGCAAACCCGGGCTGGACACAGGGGAGGCGGAGTGGGGACCAGGGCCCCCGCAGGTTCACTACCTGACACTGTGGGGACAGAGCAGGGCCCTGCCCGGCCCTTCTGGTCCACAGGGGACCCCTCCAATCACCTGCTGGGGGGCCGGCAGAGACGTGTCCCCCAGTCTCGCCAACACTCCTGTTCACGTGATTCACACACGTGCTCACCTGGGCATCCAGGGCTGTAGGGACCTCCCAGCACACCAGCCGCACGGCTAACCACGGAGGCTGCGCCCCAGGGCCCTCGGGGGGCTCCTGCACTGCCTGAGCTCTGACCGCGCCCCTTCCTGGGCCCTGGGGCCCTGACGGCCTCTTTGGAACCTCCAGGATTTCACCCTTTGTTTCTATCTCAGTGCAAGCTCCTTGCAGAGAAGGAACGTGTAGCCAGACTGTTCTCGACCAGGAGGGTGTTTGAGCTGGTGTTTGACGGGCATCGGCCGTGCAGACTTGGCTGGCGGCTGGCACCGGGGTTTGGGGAGGCGCTGGGGCGCCCTTTCTCTCCCTGATGCTGAGTAATGGACCTGACCACCCGCTGGCTGAACTTCTCTGCCACAGGCTCCGGGAGAGACTGTCAGATGTGAGGGACGAGGGAGGCCGCCCGGGCTGCTTCACAGGTGAAGGCTCTGAGGGACGTGTAATGTGGAGGGAACAGAGGGCCTGGGCTCTGTGCTCCCGAGACCCTGGCGGGGGGGGGGGGGGGGGGGGGGGGGGGGGTGCTCTTCAGACCCCGAGGGGGTTATTGATCCCGTCTCACTTTCTCGGCACCAGCCTCCCGGTTCTCAGGAACCCACGGGCCGCAGAGGGCGGCGGTCCTGCAGGCTCCTCAGGCCTTATCACCACTCACTCCCGTCCAAGTCGGAACCGCGTCTCCCGGCCCAGCCGGCTGCGCTGCTGACGGTCACGGGACCTGAAAACGGCCGTGCACAGCAGCAGCAGCAGCAGCAGCAGCAAACACCTGCCACCACCGAGCCTCGGCCGGACACGCACCGGCTCCACGGGCCTCAGGCCTCTGCCTCCCAGGACGGCGGTGCCGCCCGTCACTGTGGAAACCGGGAGGTCCGTGAACTTCTTCTAACTTGGGGGAGGCACACGGGGGAGACCCTCAGGCTTTCGCATCGCCGTAATCGCACGTTTGCTGACTCGTCGTCGTTTTAGCTCAGAAACGAGCGACCTAAACACGGCAGCGAATCGGTCTCCTCCCGTTTCCGGCCGGGTCAGCAGCGTGAACGTGCACTCGCCGTATTAGGAACAGGGAGAACCTAGGACGCGGACGCAGGACGTGAAAAACAGCTCTTGAATCACGAGGGGGAGATGCTGACGCTGCTACAACACGGACGCCCAGAGGGCACGGTGGCATGGCTCCCGACGGAGCGTGTCCGGGACAGGCCCATGCACTGGTGTTAGGAGGGGGCCAGGGCCGGGGGGGGGGGGGGGGGTCCGGCCTGTGGGGTGATGAAAACGCTCCACAATTAGCTGCTAGTGATGGTTACTCAACTCTGTGACCCTCCAGCCTGTACGCTTAAGGGGTTGGACCTCATGTATCGGAATAATATTTTAATGAAGCTGTTATAACAAACTTTTTCTTCCTTTTCTTTTAAACATATTTTTATTGGTTTCAGAGAGGAAGGGAGGAGAGAGAAACATCAGTGATGAGAGGGAACCGTGGATCGGCTACAACCCGGGTGTGCGCCCTGACCAGGAATCGCACCGTGGCCTCCTGGTTCCCAGGGCGACGCTCAACCAGCCCCACCGGCGGGTGCAAACTCTTTCCTAAGCGGCTGCCGCTGGGGCGGGGCTGGGCAGGAGGGGAGGGCGCCTCTGGGCACCATCGCCTCCTCCTCTCAGGAGCCCTCGGGCCCTCCAGCCACAGTCCCTGTTCCAGTCCCTGTCTCTCAGATCCTGCTCCGGGGCCTGGCCAGACTGACGCTTGCAATGCCAGCTGCTTCCCACAGCCCCTCTCCCACCCCGACACCTTCCCAGCCGCCCCGGCCCCGGCCCCTCCTGCTCCCAGCTCCGCCGAGGCTCCCAGTCACCAGGATGGAGCCGGCCTGGGCCCTGACTGTGCAGACACCGCCCCACCCCTCAGGCAGCAACAGGCTGGGCTCCTCCAGGCTCAAACCCCCCAGCACAGCGGGCTCAGCGGGGAGCGGGCTCAGGGGGGAGTGAAGCACTCTGGGAGCGCCTCAGGGCAGGGCTCAACTTGTCCTCCCTCCCTCAGCAAGCACAGCCCACGAGACATCAGCCTGAACCCACAGGAACACAGGGGGATTGGGGGGGGGGACGGGGGGGGGGGGGGAGCCTGCCAACCAGGGGGTTGCCCCTCATCCACCAAACCCCCCAGCACAGCGGGCTCAGCGGGGAGCGGGCTGGGGAGGGGGGGAGCGGGCTCCGGGGGAGCAGGCTGGTGACAGCGAGGCTCCGGGTGGTGGAAGCTGAGCCCGCCCTGAGCGCAGGAGTGACAGGCATGGACTGACTCCTGCTCTACCGGAGCAGCTGTCACACACGGAACCACCGCACGCAGGGAGAGGGTGGCTGGGACAACCTGGACACCAGGGACAGGGACCGTCAGGGGGAGCGGGAGCCCCATCTCACCTGCACCGGGGCTGGTGGGGGCCCGGCAGCCCTGCTCCCCGCCTCGGGGGCCTCCTCCACGCGCCAGGCAGGGTCCTGAGGGCACGGAGCTGGGGAGGAAAGCAAAGGCATAGAGCAGCTCGCCCTGCCGCAGCGTGCCCGCTCCAGCCCTGCCCCGAGTGGGGTGCTCAGGGGGCCCGGCCGGCCCTCCCCTCCCCACTGGGCAGGGGAGAGACCCACCCTCAGTCTCCAGATGAAGGAGGGGCACCCACACCGTCCGTCCGCCCTGCTCTGAGCCTGTCTCTGAGAAGCAGCGTCTGCTCAGCCCTGGAGGCGCCCCCACCACCCCACCACAGCGGCGGAGGGCTGAGACCACCCCCTCGCCCCACCACCACCCCGCCCCCGGTCCCAGCCTCCCCCTCTCCCCCCGCAGAGCTGGCCCAGACCCGCCCACCTGGCTCCTCGGGGCGGGTGCCCGGCCTCGGCAGGTCACTGCTGGCCGAGGACA
Organism: Plecotus auritus; assembly: GCF_963455305.1. Lineage (NCBI taxonomy): Eukaryota > Metazoa > Chordata > Mammalia > Chiroptera > Vespertilionidae > Plecotus > Plecotus auritus. The sequence goes on along the minus strand of NC_137785.1, from coordinate 322,601 downwards.
CAGCGCGGCAGCCGGCCTGGCCCGGGCGAGCACAGGCTCTCGGCGCCCCCCAGGCCCAGGGCTGGTCGGCGAGGACACCTGCACGGAGACCAGGCAGAAAGGAGGGAGCATGTGACCATCCTAGGGACAGGCCACGCGTGCAGGGCGTCTCCTGGCGGGCACAGCCGGCCCGAGCCCGGAGCCTGTGAGGGCGTCGGCCACAGCAGCTGGTGGTGCCGTCACTGCCAGGAGCGCCCAGGACACAGCCCACAGCAGAGCCACGCGGCCGAGGGGCGTCTCACCGAACGTCCAACACGCACACACACACAAATAACAGAAAGACGCTCCCTTGATGTGCTTGGGGGCAGGCACTGAGACACACACAAGTATGAAGCGCACCGACGTGGGCTAAGCCACAGGCCCGTGCACGCGAGTGCGAGGCAGCGATCAATTAAGACACGGGCGGGAAGGGAACGCCGACGTCGCACGGCTGTCTCCTAGGAAACCCCTGAGCCAGTGGAACCCCGCAGGAGACCACCAGACAATCTGTAACGGTCACACTAAGCTTCCCTCCCAATAACCAAGTTCCAAAACTCCCTCAGCCCGGCCGGCGGGGCTCAGGGGCTCAGCACCGACCTAGGAACCAGGAGGGCAGAGTTCGATTCTGGTGAGGGCACAGGCCCGGGTTGCGGGCTCGATCCCCAGTGAGGGGCGTCGGGAGGCAGCTGATCCATGATTCTCTCCCATCGTTGGTATTTCTCTCTCTCTCCCTTCCTCTCTGAAATCAATAAAAAATATATTTTAAAAAACAAAGTCACCCTGGCTGGTTTGGCTCAGTGGGTAGAGCATGTCTGTGGACTCAAGGGTCCCGGGTTCGGTTCTGGCCAAGGACACATGCCTGGGGTTGCCAGCTCGGTCCCCAGTAGGGGGCGTGCAGAAGGCAGCCAATCAATGATTCTCTTCCATCATTGATGTTTCTCTCTCTCCCCTCTCTCTTCCTCTCTGAAATCAATAAAAATACATATATTTTTTAAAGTCATTTGTGTTTAAAGTAAATAAAAATCTCCCTCACCAGAACAGACTCCCCGGGCCCCAGAAGCCCCCGGCCCACACCCCCACCCCAGCTCGGACCGCCGGGCACAGCGAGTCACTCCTAGGAAGGCCCGAGGAAACAGGGCTGGGACTCACCCCAGGAGGCCCAGGGGCTGGTGGCAGCCATCCCAGGGGTGAACGGACCCGGCGTGGCCCCGGAGTCGGTGCAACCGGAGGGCGAGGCAGCGCCAACCTGTGACACAGCGGGAGACAAAGGTGGTCCTGTCACACAGAAGCAGGGGGCGACAGAGAGCTCAGCCCCAGGGAGGGCCCTGGTGTGGCTCAGCGGACAGAGCGTCAGCCTGCATACGGAGGGGTCCCAGGTCCGACTCCTGTCTGGGCACAGGCCCGGGTTGCGGGCTCGATCCCTGCCCGGCCGGGTAGCTCAGTGGTCAGAGCGCCGAGGCTGCAGGTCCGATTCCTCGTCAGGGCTCATACGGGTATCAACCAATGAACCCGCAGGTGGAGGAACAAATCGATGTTTCTCTCCCCCTTTACCCTCTCTCTAAAGTCAAGAAATAAAAACTAACAATTACATGTATCATTACAGAAATATGAGAATCTCTGGAGAGAAACGGGGATTTGAATCAGCTGGGAAAGGCACCCCGCCCCGCCGCCCGCCCGCCCGCCCGCCCGGGTGAGAGGGAGGAAACCGCCAGAGGCAGCCAGTCCCTTTCAGGTCCATTTGGCAGTAACTACTGTGAGATCATGAGGGACCCTCACACCTCAGTGGCTCCCCGGGGCTGAGGGGAGGACTGGGGCTGTGGGGGGCTGCCTCACGGGTGCAGGGGTGATAAAAATGGTCTGGAAAGAGGATCAGGATTGAGCATCGACCTATGAACCAGGAGGTCAAGGTTCGATTCCTGGTCAGGGCACACGCCCACGTTGCAGGTTCGATCCCCGTGTGGGGCGAGCAGGAGGCAGCCAATCGGTGATTCTCTCTCACCACTGATGGTATTTTTCTTAATCCTTATGGTGTTTTTTTTTAATATATTTTACTGACTTTTTACAGAGAAGAAGGAAGAGGGACAGAGAGTTAGAAACATCGATGAGAGAGAAACATCCATCAGCTGCCTCCTGCACATCTCCCACTGGGGATGTGCCCGCAACCAAGGTACACGCCCTTGACCGGAATCGAACCCGGGACCCTTCAGTCCGCAGGCCGACGCTCTATCCACTGAGCCAAACCGGTTTCGGCAGGGCTCAATCTTTATTGATGAAGGGATGACATGTCCCCTTTGCCCCACATTGGCCCCCTCCAGCCTGTCCCCGCCTACCCCAGGCCCTCAGCACCCTATGGTCTGTGTCCATGGGTGATGCATACACATCACTGATGTTTCTCTCTTTCTCCCGCTTCCTTCCTCACTGAAGTCACTTTAAATATAAGTGTAAAATCTATACATTTAGCCCTGGCTGGTGTGGCTCAGTGGATAGAGCCTACCTCGGCCTGCAGACCAAAGGGTCCCAGGTTCAATTCCTGGTCAAGGGCACATGCCCGAGTTTTGGGCTCCATCCCTAGTGGGGGGGCGGGCAGGAGGCAGCCGATCCATGACTCTCTCCTCATGGATGTTTCTCTCTCTCCCTTCCTCTCTGAAATCAATAAAAATACTTAAAAAAATAAAATAAAAAAAAATAGATTAAAAAAAAGAAAAATATCCTCGAGTGAAAATTTTAAAAATGAGTAAAATGTATATATTTATATACACATGTGTAACACAGATGCCCTTAAATATACATGTAATTAGTGACAACTGCACAACTTTCTGAATGTACAACCAAACCACCGAATCCGTTCATTTTATGTAAATTTTTTCTAAAAAAAATAAAATAAAAAGCCCGCTGCAACCCATCCGGCCGAACCCGTCCCCTCCCGGTGCGGGCCCAGCGCCCCCCACGCCCCGCTCCGGTCTCCGCTTTCTCTGTTTTCATCCTCACCCGCGGCCACGTTTCCACCGACTGTGCACCCATCGCCGCCTCCACCCCCCGGGCACCCGCCGCCGCTCGCACCCGCCGCCCGGGGCGCGCAGGCGCCTCTCCCACCGACCGCGCCCCCGGGGGCCGGGCAGGAGCGGGTCCCCAGCCCGTCCGCGACCCCGCGGCCCAGCGCCCCCGGAGGGGCGGGCGGACTCGGGGTCCGAGAATAAAAGCCCCGGAGCGGCGGCGCCCACACCGAGGGCCCGCGAGCCGCCCAGCCCCGCGGTTCGCAGCCGGACACGGCGCGTGGGGAGGACCCGGGTCGCCAGCCCCGGCCCCGGCCCCCGGCCCCCGGCGCCCGAAGCGACGGCCGGACCGAACCGCCCGCCGGGAGAAAACGGGGTGCCACCCACCAACGCGAGCCGCCCGCCGGGGGGAGACGGGGTGCCTCCCACCAACGCGAGCCGCCCGCCGGGGGAAAGGGGGCGCCTCCCACCAACGCGAACCGCCCGCCAGAGGAAAGGGGGCGCCTCCCACCCCCGGCCCGGCCTCACGCCCCGATTCCCACCCGCGAGCGCCCCTCACCTGGTCCGCAGCCGCCCCCCGAGGCGACGACGGGGCGCTCGGCTTTTGTTTCGCGCCGGTCGCCCCGCGCGGCCTGGGGGACAAAGGCGGACGCGCTGGGCCGGGGCCGGGGCCGGGGTCGGGGCGTCCAGCGGCGAGCGCGGCCGCCGACCGGGGCGCAGGGTCCGCGCGGGCCACGGGGACGGGAAGCGCGGCCGCCGCGCGAAGGGCGGGGGCGGGACCCCCTCTGGCGCCCCTCGGCCCCGAAGGAGGCGCCGCCTCTCCCGCCAGCGCTCCCGACCCCCTGGGCCTCCCGCGCCGTCCCCGCGACCGCCTCACCTCGGCCGCGGACAATGGCGACCGCTCCCCCCGGCGTCGACCCCGGGCGCGCCGCGCGGGCTGCTGGGAGTTGTAGTTCCGGGTGGAGCACTTCCGGTTTGGGGGCCAGCGCTGGCGGGGCAGGTGTGGGGCGCTTCTCCACCTGCAGTCCGGCTTGCAGTCCCGCTTGCCCCTGGGGCTGCTCCTGTCCGAGGCGGGCGGTGCCTTCCCGGCCCTGAGCGCCCTCCCCACCCCTAATGGGGGGGCGGCGTGCGTGTGTCTGTCTCGCCGGTGATGCCCTCAGTTTGCCCGTCTGTGAAATGGGAGCTCAGGGTAGCCACCCTGAGCAATAGGAACGTGACGTCTGAGCTATTGGGGGGAATCCCTTAGTGTCTTAGCTACAAGTGTGGACGAAAATGGGGGGTCTTATGGAACCTCACAGGGTGATCTGACCCTAAATTCCTTTTTTTTTTAATTTATTGATTTTTTTTTTTAATATAGAGAGGAAGGGGGAGGGAGAGAGAGCTAGAAACATCGATGAGAGAGAAACATCCATCAGCTGCGTCCTGCCCTGTGCGCCTGCAACCTAGGTACATGCCCTTGACCGGAATCGAACCTGGGACTCATCCGTCTGCAGGCCGACGCTCTATCCACTGAGCCACACCGGTTAGGGCCTCTGTTCCTAATTGGGCAGGTGTGGTGGGTAGCCATGGCCCAGACAGGCAGCTTTTCCGGGAACGGGCTTACCTTTGCCCTAAGAAAGCCCGGCTCCACCGGCATCGACCTGTGAACCAGGAGCTCACAGTTCCATTCCCGGTCAGGGTCAGGGCACATGCCCAGATTGGGGGCTCGATGCCCAGATTGGGGGCTCGATGCCCAGTGCGGAGCTTACAGAAGGCAGCCAATCAATGATCCTCTCTCCCTCCCCCTTCCTCTCTGAAATCAATAAAAGTATAAAAAATAATAAAGGCCCTCATCGGTGTGGCTCAGTGGATGGAGCGTCGGCCTGCGGACTGAAGGGTCCCGGGTTCAATTCCGGTCAAGGGCATGCACCTTGGTTGCAGGCACATCCCCAGTGGAGAGTGTGCAGGAGGCAGCTGATCGATGTTTCTCTCATTAATGTTTCTAGCTCTCTATCCCTCTCCCTTCCTCTTTGCAAAAAATCAATAAAATATATTTAAAATAATAATAATATTTTTTAAAGCCCTCTGCCTTGTTCCTGTGCGCCTGGGTTTAAGGCACCTTGGAAATAAGCGTGTCCATCCTCAACCGGCCAGATCATCTCCTTTAAGGCCCTGTAATCTGCCCCCCACCTTCCTCCCACCCCCGCTTCCTGACATCCCCTCCTTCATTTCAGACGTAGAAAGAAACCAGGAAGCTGTCGTTCTCCGAGGCACCCGAGAACTTGCTTCCCGGCCGTGTCATCCGCGTTGGCTCACAAACTCCCAGGAGTTCTTGCCGGGTTAGGAATGCTTCTGGTCCACACACGAGGGAGAGGAAGCGGCTCGTACACCTGTTCCCCCCGAGGAACCCGATTTTGACCTTTCCCCTCGAACATGGAGCCCTATGCTGAGAGCATCAGGGATGGCTCCCCAGGCACGCTCCAGAGGGCGAAGTCGTACGGGAACCTAAGTTATCATCGACCTGTTTGGTGATTTTTGTTGTTGTTAGTCCTCACCGAGGATATTTTATATATATATATATATATATATATATATATATATATATATACACACACACACACACATATCAATTATATATATATATACACACACACACACATATATCAATAATATATATATACACACACACACACACATATATATATGTATATGTGTGTGTGTGTGTGTATATATATATATATATATATATATATATATATAATTGATTTTTTACAGAGAGGAAGGGAGAGGGAGAGAAAGTTAGAAACATCCATCAGCTGCCTCCTGCACACCTCCTACTGGGGACATGCCCACAACCAAGGTACATGCCCTTGACCGGAATCGAACCTGGGACCCTTCAGTCCGCAGGTTGACGCTCTATCCACCAAGCCAAACCGGTTTCGGCCCGAGGACATTTTCTCTATTGATTTTTTAGAGAGAGTGGAAGGGAGAGGGAAAGACAGGGGGAAATACCGATGTGAGAGAAACACATCGATTGGCTGCCTCCTGCACACGCCCCGAATCAGGGCCCGAGCTGGGAAGAAACCTTGTCCGGAATCGAACCCCGAGGCCCTTCGGTCCACAGGCTCATACTCTATGCACTGAGCCGCACCGGGCAGGGCTATTTTGTGATTCCCCCCCCCACCCCATCCCCGAGTCAGCATTTACTGAGCGGAACCGAGGCACAGAGTGGGGGGCACAGCCAAAGAAACCTCCCTTGGCAGCTGCCCATCAGGCCACTGTTCAAGAGCAGGGCAGGGAGGAGGAGAGGGCTCCTCGCCCAGCGCAGGGAGGACCCCTGGGTGCCCACCCCCAGCATCCAGCCCTGGCTCACCCTGGGCTCCCTGGTGGCCAAGCCCGCTGGCAGCCCCCTGGGGCCCTCCGAGCCTCCTTCCCGCCCGCCCGTGTTGGGGGTGACCCTCGCCCAGAGCTTCCCCGCCCCCAGGCCCTTCCCTTCTCGCTCCCTGCTCACCTTGCCTATTCCTCTGCCCGCCTTCTTTCCAACAGCACGGTGGTCAGAGAGGCAGGGGGCAGAGGCAGCGAGTCGCGGGGGGGCTTGTGATGGCTCTAGCTTTGAGGGAAATGGAGGGCCGGGACCCGGTTCTGAGCAGAGGCAGGGAGGCGTTCTGGCCTCGTCAAAGCATCGCTGTTTCTTTTAAAAAATACTAGAGGTCCTGACCGGTGTGGCTCAGTGGATGGAGCGTCGGCCTGCGGACTGAAGGGTCCCGGGTTCGATTCCGGTCAAGGGCATGTACCTTGGCTGTGGGCACATCCCCAGTGGGAGGTGTGCAGGAGGCAGCTGATCGATGTTTCTCTCTCATCGATGTTTCTAGCTCTCTGTCCCTCTCCCTTCCTCTCTGTAAAATATCAATAAAATAAATAAATAAATAAATAAAAATAAAAAATACTAGAGGCCCTGACCGGTGTGGCTCAGTGGATGGAGCGTCGGCCTGCGGACTGAAGGATCCTGGGTTCGATTCCGGTAAAGGGCACATGCCTGGGTTGCGGGCTCGATCCCCAGTAGGGGGCATGCAGGAGGCAGCCGATCGATGATTCTCTCTCGTCATGGATGTTTCTATCTCTCTCTCTCCCTCTCCCGTCCTCTCTGAAATCAATAAAAATACTTTTTTTTTAAAAAAAAAAGATGACATTTAATTTCTGCACCATCATTGCTGACACATTCTCCTGACGCGGTTGGGTAGCTCAGCCGGTGAGAGCATCGTCCCAATAGGCCCATGTTGCAGGTTCGATCCCCGGTTAGGGCCCATGCCAGCAATCCTATCTAAGAAAGAGCTAAAATGCAAATAGTCATCACGCCCTCATGCCATCACGCCATAACGGCTCAGACACTCAACACATGGGGAGAGAGGAATGGGGACCAGCCAGGCTGCGACCCGGGAGAGCAACCAGCCACCCACTCCAGGGTCCCGGGGGCCAGCAGCTGCGCCTGTGCCTCTGGCCCAGGAGAGGAACAAGCCGCCCGCACCACAGTCCTGGGCACCAGCACAGAGATTGGGCCTAAACGGGCAGTCGGACATCCCCAAGGGGTCCCCGATTGGAGAGGGTGCAGGCTGGGCTGAGGGAATGCCCCCCCCCCACTCTCTGTGCATGAATTTTGTGCACCGGGCCACTAGTAGATCCATAAGTAAGAGGAACAGCACATGGATGGTTTTCTCTTTCTCTCCCTCCCTCCCTCCCTCCCCCCTCTAAAATCAATAAATTAAAAAAGAAAGGAAGGAACATTCTCCGATGGCTGAGCAGGCTTCCTTCGGATTTTGCTGTTGCTGACCCCATCATTACGAAGGCCCGAGGCCTGCGTGCTCTCGGGCTTGGGCAGTGGTTTCCAGGAGGGACCTGCAAAGGTGAGATTGCTGAATCACCTCACGCGCACACCTGTGTCCAGTCATCCGGTTGTACCTTCAACCAATCAAAGCGTAATATGCTAATGATATGCTAAGGACACTCAATAACTCGCTATGACGTGCACTGACCACCAGGGGGCAGACACTTTGACTGGTAGATTAGCTTGCTCCTGGGGTCTGGCTGATTGGGACTGAGTGAGCTGGGATGGACATGCCCTGGAGCCCTCTTGCTTCCAACCCGACAGCTCTGCAGAGACGGTGCACCCAGATAACCGTCCACAAGTGCTTCCTCACAGGGCCCACTTCCCCACGATTTTTACCTGCACCCAACACAGTCCTTTCCTGCACTCGGGGGGAGGGGAGGGGGTGTCCCTCAGCCTGGATTGCAAGAAGGTGCAGGCCCAGGCCGAAGGACACACTGGTGCACCGTCGCAGCCGGGGAGGGAAGCAAGAGGGCTCCAGGGCATGTCCAGCCCAGCTCACTCAGTCCCAATCAGCCAGACCCCAGGAGCAAGCTAATCTACCAGTCAAAGTGTTTGCCCCCTGGTGGTCAGTGCACGTCATAGCGAGTTATTGAGTGTCCTTAGCATATCATTAGCATATTACGCTTTGATTGGTTGAAGGTACAACCGGATGACTGGACACTTAGCATATTAGGCTTTTATTATATAGGATAACTCTTTCAGGAAATGGTAGTTTCATTATATATATATATATATATATATATATATATATATATATACACACACACACACTGAATGGCCAGATTATGATGATCTTTGAACGCATAATAATCTGGCCACTCAGTGTATATCCTATAGAATAAAAGGCTAATAAGCAAATTGTCCCCTCGACCAGAAGTTCAACCAGCAGGCAGGCCGGCCAACCACCCATGTCCCCTCCCCCTGGCCAGGCTGGCAGGACCTCACCCATGCACGAATTCATGCACCAGGCCTCTAATATATATATACTGAGTGGCCAGATTATTATGCGTTCAGAGATCATCATAATCTGGCCACTCAGTGTATTTTATTGATTTCAGAGAGGAAGGGAGAGAGAGATAGAGATAGAAACATCAATGATGAGAGAGGATCATGGATTGGCTACCTCCTGCATGCCCCACACCGGGGATCGAGCCCACAACCTGGGCATGCACCCTGACCAGGAATTGAACCGTGACCTCCTGGTTCATAGATCAACGCTCCACCACGGAGCCAGGCCGGCCAGGCAACACAGTCCTTTCAAATCATTGCCAATCGTTACCTGCCAATTGGCCTCTTTGTGGTACATTTTCTGCACCGGTAAAAATGGAAATTATAGTCCTGACTGGCTTGGCTCAGTGGATAGAGCACTGACCTGTGGACTCAAAGGTCCCAGGTTCAATTCCGGTCAAGGGCCTGTACCTTGGTTGTGGGCACATCCCCAGTAGGAGGGTGTGCAGGAGGCAGCTGATCGATGTTTCTCTCTCATTGATGTTTCTAACTCTCTGTCCCTCTCCCTTCCTCTCTGTAAAAAATCAATAAAATACTTTTTTTTTAAACAAAAATGGAAATTAAAGAACTTCCCTTACTAGGATTTCTGTATGGAATGACGTTATATAGATTGAGTGCTTGGAATACTGCCTGCCTCATCATAGCGCTCAAGGACACACTTTTTCCATTTTTATTTGCATCTCTTTGGTTATTGGCAAGATGCAAACACACGGTTACCTGTGTTTACTGTCCATTTGCACTCCTTCCGTGAACTGCCTGCTCGTACATACACACTAGTGAGCCACCGGGCCTCGGTCTTCCCTGAATGGAGTGTAGATGGCTCTAGATTGGGATTGGCAAAGCTTTCTGGGTAAAAATGTTGGCTTTTCAGGCCATGCGATCTCTGACAGCTACTCAACCCTGCCTTATTAAACAGCTGTAGACAATATGGAAAGGAATAGGTATGCTGTGTTCCAATAAAACTTTCCTTACAGAGCCCTAGCCAGTTTGGCTCCGTGGACAGTGCGTCAGCCTGCGGACTGAAGGGTCCCAGGTTCGATTCCGTCCAAGGGCACATGCCTGGGTTGCGTTGTGGGCTTGATCCCCAGTGGCGGGGGGGCGTGCAGGAGGCAGCCAATCACTGATTCTCTCTCATCATTGATGTTTCTTTTTTTAATATATTTTATTGATTTTTTACAGAGAGGAAGGTAGAGGGACAGAGAGTCAGAAACATCGATGAGAGAGAAACATCGATCAGCTGCCTCTTGCACACCTCCTACTGGGGATGTGCCCGCAACCAAGGTACATGCCCTTGACCGGAATCTAACCTGGGACCCTTCAGTCCACAGGCCGACGCTCTATCCACTGAGCCAAACCGGTTAGGGCTCTTTCTTTAAGCTTTAACGGACTGGAGTCATGCTAGAAGTAAATGTTCAGCTTTCTGCATGTTCCGGAATGGTTGTACATCAAAGAGTTTCTATTTCTTGAAGGTGGAAGTAATTCACCCGTAAAATACCTTGGGTTTAAAAGTTTTTGTTGTTGTTGTTTTTAAAATATATTTTATTGATATTTTACAGAGAGGAAGGGAGAGGGATAGAGAGCTAGAAACATCGATGTGAGAGAAACATCAATCAGCTGCCTCCTGCACACCTCCCACTGGGGATGTGCCCGCAACCAAGGTACATGCCCTTGACCGGAATCGAACCCGGGACCGTTCAGTCCGCAGGCCGACGCTCTATCCACTGAGCCAAACCGGTTTCGGCTAAAAGTTTTTTTAAATATATTTTATTGATTTTTTGTTGTTGTTGCAGAGAGGAAGGGAGAGGGATAGAGATTTAGAAACATCGATGAGAGAGAAACATCGGTCAGCTGCCTCCTGCACACCTCCCACTGGGGATGTGCCCGCAACCAAGGTACATGCCCTTGACCGGAATCGAACCTGGGACCCTTGAGTCCACAGGCCGACGCTCTATCCACTGAGCCACACCGGTTAGGGCTGGTTTTAGAATTTTTAAAAATATTTTGTTAATTCTCACCCAAGAATATTTTTTCCATTGGTTTTCAGAGAGTGGGAGGGGAGAGGGAGAGAGAGAGAAAGATCAATGTGAGAGAGACATATTGATTGGTTGCCTGTGGCAACCCAGGTATGTACCCTTGACTGGGAATATAACCAAGACCCTTCAGTGTGTGGGCCGACGCACTAACCATGGAGCCATGCCAGCCATGGCTGGGCTTAGAATCCTATTATAGAGTAATCCTCTGAAATCTCTTTCAATTTATTCCAAAGTGTTTGGTTTATTTGGGTGTTCTGTGCCTTCTTCAATCAGGATTATAGTTTCCTAGAAAAGTGTGTTTTCCACTGTTTTCAAGTGTACACAAAAAATGTACAATCCTTTTGATTTTATTTTCTTCTTATTTCCCTTTTCATTCCCAATGTAACAAATCTCTTTGTCATTTAGTTTTTTTTCCTCAGAGTCACCTTTTACCAAACATTTTCTGGGTTGTTTTTTTTTATTGTATCCTTCCTTCTGCTTTGATTACAAATAATTTCTTTTTCTTACTTCTTGTGCTGACCATTAAAATTTATTTCCATTTCTTGTTTTCACTACCTTAGTGCATCCATTTCTAATGATTTAGACTGACATTTAATCTACTGCTTTCTTCTCACCTTTTCATTTACTGTAAAATAGTAGCAATTTTTAGAGTAATGAAATAAAAATCACACAATATTCCAAGAGTCTTATAAGTTAGTTATGTTCATTTCTGTGTCTCCTTTTAAGCCCTTGTCCAAATGTACAAAGAGTGTAATATAGCCACAATTCTGCATTTTTAAAAAATATATTTTGATTTTTTTACAGAGAGGAAGAGAGAGGGATAGAGAGCTAGAAACATCGATGAGAGAGAAACATCGATCAGCTGCCTCCTGCACACCTCCCACTGGGGATGTGCCCGCAACCAAGGTACATGCCCTTGACCGGAATCGAACCTGGGACCCTTCAGTCCACAGGCCGACGCTCTATCCACTGAGCCAAACTGGTTAGGGCTGCATTTTTTTTTTTAATTGTAGAAGGAGGGGGCGAGAGAGAGATTTGTTGTTCCATTCATGACTCTTGTGCGCTGACCAGGGATTGAACCCCCAACCTTGGCATATCGGGACGATGCTCCCACGAACTAAGCTACGGGCCAGGGAAATTCTGCAGCTTTTACTGCACATTACAGATGTTTTCCATGTTTCTGCACCGTGTTCATGATTACAGTTTAGGGCAGCCCTGGGCAAACTACGACCCGCCGGCCGGATCCGGCCCGTTCGGCTGTTCTATCCGGCCCGCGGAGCCGAAAGAGCGGAGGGTTCTCTTGCTCTCCCCTCTGCTCCTTTACTTTGAATTTATATTAGTTCACACAAACACTCCACCCATGCTTTTGTTCCGGCCCTCCGGTCCAGTTGAAGAACCCATTGTGGCCCTCGAGTCAAAAAGTTTGCCCACCCCTGGTTTATAGTGACTTCCTGAAATAAATTAGACCCAAGCCTAACTTCCTAGCATTGGAGAACAATGGCACTCCAGCTTTTTGGAATGGTCCACTGTCATTTAACCAGATATCGTCAACCTATTTCGACATCTCAGCAACAGCCTTTCCCACACTGGTTGGTTGATCATATGAACTGGCATTGAAGTGAGTTTTTTTTTAATATATATTTTATTGATTTTTACAGAGAGGATGGGAGAGGGATAGAGAGAGAGTTAGAAGCATCGATGAGAGAGAAACATCGATCAGCTACCTCCTGCACACCCCCTACTACTGGGGATGTGCCCGCAACCAAGGTACGTGCCCTTGACCGGAATCGAACCCGGGACCCTTCAGTCCGCAGGCCGACGCTCTATCCACTGAGCCAAACCAGTCAGGGCTGAAGTGCGTTTTGATCTCAGTCATTATACTTCTCATTGGCGATTTCCCTGGGTAAACAGATGCCACGCAGGCTCAGGCCTTCTCTAGGAATGGGTCAAAAATGACAAAATCTAGCCCTGACTGGTTTGGCTCAGTGGATAGAGCGTCGGCCTGCGGACTGAAGGGTCCCAGGTTCGATTCCGGTCAAGGGCATGTACCTTGGTTGCAGGCACATCCCCAGTAGGAGGTGTGCAGGAGGCAGCTGATCGATGTTTCTCTCTCATCGATGTTTCTAACTCTCTATCCCTCTTCCTTCCTCTCTGTAAAAAATCAATAAAATATATTAAAAAAAATGACAAAATCTCAACGTAGTTGCTTAGCATCTACGTATTAAAATTAAACGTGTAGTTGGCCCCCTCTGGTCTAAGTTTTTTGGTGCCCAATAAAGTTAGAGCCTTGATTGAAAGTTTTCCCGCACTGAAGACATATGTATAAGGTTTCTCACCAGCACGGATGCTCCTGTGGACCGTGAGGTGGGAGCGGTGGCTGAAGGCTTTGCCACATTCATTCAATTTGTACGGTTTCTCTCCAGGATGCACCCTTTCATGCTAAGTGCGTGTGACCAGTGGTCACTAAAGGCTTTGCGGTACTCGTTAACACTCATCACACGCATAGTGTCTCTCCAGTAGGAGTCCTCTGACACACACTAAGGTAAGAATGCTGGCGAAATGATTTTCCTCGTTTGTCACATTCATAAGGTTTCTCACGGCGCTCATTTTTTTTGTTGTTGTTGTAAAATGAAGTGAAAAGGACGTCCCACGATCATTACATTCATAGTCTTTCTCTCTACTATGATTTCTCAGATGATGAGTAAGAGATAAAAGCTTCTTAAAGTCTTTCCCACATTCATTACATTCATAGGTTTTTCTCCCCACTATGAGTTCTCATTACCCGAAACAGATATGACCTATGGGTAAAAAAAAAAATAAAAAAAACTTCACTTCATTTACATTCATAAAATTTCTTTCCTCTATACAGGTTTTCCAAGGTTTATATGGATTGCCTTTACACGGTTTTTTTCCTAACAAGATTTCCTGATGATTTTTTAAAAACAAAATTATGTTATAAGCTTTGAGCTCCTGAATCAATTGGATGGAATGTTCTTTCATAAGAATTCTCTGTGAAGAAACTAAGTCTGAATTGAAGCTGCATTTTCCCCACAACTTCAGCATTTTCCCCCAATCCCCGTCCTGGGTCACTACTGGCCTTTGTTTATATTCCACTGGCACAATACTTCCAACGTGTTCCCTTCTGCTTTTCCGATTCATCCTCAGATTCCCAATCGCCTGCTGTTCTAGAACTCAATCTCCCACTGTGGATCTTACCAGGTTCATGTTGTTAGGAAATTCTTCACCGGAAATGGCCTCGGTTGATGATAACTCTTGGCTTCGAGGTCTGTTCTTCCATTTGGGAAGGTAAAAAACACACAATTTGGGTACTTAGAAAAAAAGAGAGCATGAGAATGACTAGATAAAAGGAACATGATGTGCATGGCACAAGTAGAGGTTTTAAAATATCAACTAAGGGAAGAGATGGAACGATAAAAAGAGAAGCCACAGGAAGGTTGATCAACAAAAAGGGTGATCAAGAAAACAGACGGAGCCGAAACCGGTTTGGCTCAGTGGATAGAGCATCGGCCTGCGGACTCAAGGGTCCCAGGTTTGATTCCAGTCAAGGGCATGTACCTTGGTTGCAGGCACATCCCCAGTAGGGAGTGTGCAGGAGGCAGCTGATCGATGTTTCTCTCTCATCGATGTTTCTAACTCTCTATCCCTCTCCCTTCCTCTCTGTAAAAAAATCAATAAAATATATTTTTTTAAAAATTGGCTCTCAAAAGAAATTGTAATCGTTGTACTGTTGATATTTGGCTCTGTTGACTAATGAGTTTGCCGACCACTGTCTTAGGGGCCATCGACCCTGCCCCTTTTTCTCATTTACGTCAGGATTCCCAGGTCACCTCCCCTGAGAGACCCACCCTGACCTCCCAGCCAATATGGTTTCTCCTCACCTTCCACCTCACTACCCTGTTTTATTTCTGTTTGGTGCTATTTAACATCCCCTTGCTCTTTTTTTTTTTTTTTTTTTTTGTCTGTCTTTCCCCAGAAACCAGAAACTAGAGATTTTAAGTTCCACAGACGTGGGGCTCTGTTCACACTATGTCTCCAGTGACCAGCACAGCATCTGAGCATTGTGGGTTCCCGGGACGTGTCTGTGAGGCGTGCATACAGGATACCTGGTTGTGCGCCCCAGCAGCCTGACTCCCATCAGGTGGCGACGCCTTAACTTTCTGACCATGGGGAGGAGGCTATGGAATTGACCGTAAGGAGGGCTTTGCAGTGTCTTGAGAGAAAAAAAGGAGACGCAGAAACTTGCAAATAGTAACTCCTTCGCTGGGCCCCCAGCTGCAAACGCGTAGTAAGACCTGGCCAGGCGCAGCTGCTAGAGGACAAAGGTGATCCGAGGACGCGGCCAGGGATGCCCATCGGACTTCGTGCGGCTGGGTAGGTTGCTTCTACTTTCTGGGCCTCGTTTCCTCCGGTGGAAGAGAGTGAACGAAGGCTCTGTCTCCTGATTTGTGACGTCAGGCTGCTCAGGGCTGGGAGGTGTCTCAGGAAGATCATCTGAGCCCATTGTTCCCATTTTAAAGATTGGGAAATGGCCGAAACAAGTTTGGCTCGGTGGATGGAGCGTCGCCCTGCGGA
This sequence comes from Plecotus auritus, assembly GCF_963455305.1. Classification (NCBI taxonomy): domain Eukaryota; kingdom Metazoa; phylum Chordata; class Mammalia; order Chiroptera; family Vespertilionidae; genus Plecotus; species Plecotus auritus. The sequence goes on along the minus strand of NC_137785.1, from coordinate 307,092 downwards.
CTGAAGGGTCCCGGGTTCGATTCCGGTCAGGGGCATGTGCCTTGGTTGCGGGCGCATCCCCGGTGGGAGGTGTGCAGGAGGCAGCTGATCGCTGTTTCTAGCTCTCTGTCCCTCTCTCTTCCTCTCTGTAAAATATCAATAAAACATATTTAAGCCCTGACCAGTTTGGCTCAGTGGATAGAGCGTCGGCCTGCGGACTGAAGGGTCCCGGGTTCAATTCCGGTCAAGGGCATGGACCTTGGTTGTGGGCACATCCCCAGTGGGGAGTGTGTAGGAGGCAGCTGATCGATGTTTCTCTTTCATTGATGTTGCTAACTCTCTATCCCTCTCTCTTCCTCTCTGTAAAAATTAATAAAATATTTTTTTAAAAGTCACCTCAAGGAGAGATGGTCCTTCTTTTAGACAGATTATTCCAGATGATGGAAAGACCAGAATTGTTTGTCCCTGATGTGCGGTGGCTGAATAGTTATGCGGCTTTGTTGGTACCTTGAAGGACAGTATGACTCATCAGATTTACTGCCTCTTCTGTTTCCCTCTGTGAACAAATGACCGGCTGAGGGGCCATCCAGAGGGAAAGCGGGGATGTCGCGCATGTCCATCCCCCCGGGATCCGGGGGAAGAGGCCACTTAACCAGCGACGAGCTGCTAGGAGCCTCACGATCTAAGTCTCAAGAGCCCGGGAGGCTCAGTGGATAGAGCATTGGCCAGCAGACTGCAGGGTCCCAGGTTCAATCCCAGCTAAGGGCACATGCCCCAGTTGCGGGCTTGATCCCCAGTGTGGGACATGCAGGAGGCAGCGGATCCATGATTAGCTCTCATCACTGATGTTTCTCTCTCTCCCTCTCTCTCAAGTCCTCTCTGAAATCAATCCTATATAATAAATCCTATATAATAAAAGCCTAATATGCAAATCGACAGAACAGCAGAACAACAGGTGGAACAATCAGTCGCTATGACGTGCACTGACCACTAGGGGGCAGACGCTTAATGCAGGGGCTGCCCCCATCCCTCAGGCCCCCGGCCAGCCAAGGCGGGTGCCAGTAGGGGCCTCCTGATTGCCCGCCAGCCGCCCTGCAGCGGCAGGGGGCTTGGCCTGCGAGCAGGTGGCGCCAGGCTGGCCAAGGCGGGTGCCAGTGGGCCCTCCCATCACCCACCTGTCGCCCCACAGATCGGCCCTGATTGCTAGCCTGGCCTAGGGACCCTATCTATGGACGAATTTCGTGCATTGGGCCGCTAGTAAAAAATATTAAAAAATAATTTTAAAAAAGAGTCTGGAAGAGGCTCCTGTAAGGAAACTAGTGAGAGGACCTGGGCCGCACTGCCCCCTTCAGGCCGGGAGACAGACCGCACCTGGTCCGCGGCAGGAAGGCTCCGGGCGGAAACCAGGACTAAGGTCCGGAGTCAGTTCCTATCAACCAACGGACCTCGGAGAAGAGCAGAACTAGCGCGACCAGAAGTCTCCACGGCTAGGCCACCTGACCAACCGCAGACTCCGTACCGGCCAAAGGCAGCCGCTAGTTCTTCTGGGAGTTGTAGTCCTAAGGCCCCCAGCCTTAACATGGGTCCCATAGTCAAAGCAACTGGTGCCGCGAGAGTCCGACTTCCCAGAACGCAGGCCAGTGAGAACGAACACCCAGTGGGCGTGCACTGAACCTCGGTCTTCGGGGACACACACACACACACACACACACACACACACAGCCTCGCACTACTTCTCCCAGAAGGCACCGCGGCACTGCGGGCCACCTTGACCGTGGGCCGGAGTGGGCGGCTCCAGCAAATGAACCTCACGTAGGAGCGAAGCCTCTCGGAAGTTGTAGTCCTCATCCCGATAGACCTGCGGACCACATCTCCCAGGAGGCCATGCGACAAGGCCGTGGGCTTCTCCGCGCCTTCAGTCGGCAGCACGGATTTCAAACATGCCACCTTCAAACAGACACGTTCCTGGGACGCAAGGAAAATAAATGTCACAATGTACTTTCTATAGGTGACAAAGACGAAGCTTAAATGTTATGTCACTGCCCCGGACCAGTCCTTTTTCTGTCTCCTAGGATGAAACCCAGGAAACGATCGAACTTATTCTGTATCTTTTTTTTTTTTTTTTGCCCCACTCCTTTTTTATGTCTCTGTTCACCACCCAAGCTGGGGGCCTGTCCACAAAGACCGTTATGCGACGGGCAGGGCAGCGAATATTTATAAAGGGAGGAAATAGGTACAACAGCCGGAAATCAAACTACGGCTGTGAACCCTCAGACAGGAGGCGAAGCTGCGCACGCAACCCGTGGGTGGCCCTCTGGGAGTTGTAGTTCGATGCGCGCCAGCGCAGGCGCACTACAGGCGAACACCCAACGTGTCCTTCGACTGCCCTTCCACGAAACAGTGCGGAGTGGGAGGTTTGGGTGGGACCGTGAGGATGAGGCCGGCTGGTTCTGCGAACCGAGCTCGGATCCAGCCTAACGCCTAACGACGCGGCCCTGGGCTTAGCCAACACGGAAATGACCGGAAGCGCGCGGCTCCCTCTGGGTGATGTAGTTCGCTCCCAACGACGTGGCCTGCGGCCTTTGTGCCCCCGGCCAGCGGTAAGGGTCCAGGGCGTGGCAGGGCGGCCCACACGGGCCGGTGTCCGCAGACCTCGCTCGGATTCCGATCCTTGCAGAAGCAATTTTGGACGCGGGCGGGGGACGCGTCAAGCATGGGACAACCCGGATGCGAGCGCGCAGCCCTATGGGAGCTGTAGTCCGCTCACTGTTGGCGCAGGCGCAGTCCCCGTCGGTACCGGACGCGGCCTCCGTTCCGACGCCCGGCGGGTAAGAGAAAATGGGGTGGCCGGGCCGGAGAGGCCACGCTGGCCGGGGACCCGGCGTCTGCCCGGGGGCTCTGGCCTCAGTGTGTCCCCACCACACGCGATCACGTCGAGTCCGTTTGTTCCTTTGCTCCCCGGGCGGGTCGCGTAGGGGGCGGGGCCGGGGCGGGGCCTGGGGTCTGAGAGCGGCTGGTCGGGCAGGGGTGGGGCCTCCCGGCTTCGGGGCGCAATGGGAAAGACAGCCGGCCCCACCCATCAGGGACCGAGCCAGCCTGACCGGCACCCCTCGCCTGCTGTGGAGGGTGCGGGGGGGGGGGGGAGGGGTGCGGATTCCAAGGGTGGGAAAGGCTCAGGTTCCCAAGACCCAGTCCATATGCAGCCTCGCCTTCCTACGGGGCCTTCTCTCCCAACGCATGGAGATGGGGGCGGGGGGCGCCCAGAAACAGGAGGTTTTCATCCCAGACCACTGGGACCCAGAAAAGAGACGCATGCCGAAACCGGTGTGGCTCAGTGGATAGGGCATTGGCCTGCGGACTGAAGGGTCCCGGGTTCGATTCCGGTCAAGGTCATGTACCTTGGTTGCCGGCACATCCCCAGTGGGGGGTGTGCAGGAGGCAGCTGATCAATGTTTCTCTCTCATCGATGTTTCTAACTCTCTATCCCTCTCCCTTCCTTTCTGTAAAATATCAATAAAATATATTAAAATATATATATATATATATATATATATACACATAACATTTTATTTATTTTATTTTTTTAATATATTTTTATTGATTTCAGAGAGGAAGAGATGAGAGAGAGATAAAAACATCAATGATGAGAATAACTGACGGCTGCCTCCCGGACGCCCCACACTGAGGACCGAGCCTGCAACCCGGGCACGTGCCCTGACTGGGAGGAACCGTGACCTCCTGGCTCATAGGTCGATGCTCAACCACTGAGCCACGCCAGCTGGGCATTCAACCAGTTATCGAGATATCCCAGATGCCCACCACCATCTTATGCCCACGAGCCTCTGCACAGACCCAACGGAGTCTCTGCCCCCGGCGGTGCGTGGAGTGGGGGTTGTCGGGGAGATGATTGTAAAAGGCTGTGCACACATCACAACCAAGTAGCTCCCATCCTCAACACTGTAGTGAGGACAACACAGAACACGAGGCAGGATCCGGGTGCATAGTCAGGGCCCCCACGGGTAGGTACAAACATGAGGGAGACGCACCGGGCCTCGGGCCTGATTTCATCTAGGCCAGTGGTCGGCAAACTCATTCGTCCACAGAGCCGAATATCAACAGGGCAACGATTGAAATTTCTTTGTGGAGAGCCACATTTTTTAAATTTAAACTTCTTCTAACGCCACTTCAAAATAGACTCACCCAGGCTGTGGTATTTTGTGGAAGAGCCACACTCAAGGGGCCAAAGAGCCGCAGTTTGCCGACCACTGATTTGGTACAATTAGATGGGGTTCAGCTTGTAAAGCCCCGGGACCACGGAGCAGGATGCGTGTCTTAAGACGATAGCACTCACTGTCACGTTTATACTGCTGTTCTGCTCCGGGTTCAGACGCTGTCCCACTGTGATTCTGGTGACCTCCAAGCCGCGCCACCACCCTCACTGTAGGGGAGAGGGAAACCGAGTCACACCAAGCCCTGCCCAGGGATCCCAGAACGGAAACGGTCGTCCCCCTGGAAGTCCTCTGTGTAACCAGGGCTGAGGCCCGTGCCCACGCTGGTCCTCAGCTTTCCCGTCTTTAGAATGGGCGTGCGTAAATTTGCCATCGTTCATGGGCAGCGCCCGGGACAGCCCCGGCTCACCACGGGGGCCCAGGAAATGCCCAGCTGAGGTTCACTGTGTTGGGTTGGCCTGGGCACTGGGCTCCAGGCTCTGGCACCATCGCTCCTCCTCCCTCCAGGCAGGGGTTCCGGTCCTCGGTTCCTGGTCACCACAGACACCTGCTCGGGGCCTCGCAGCCTCTGCCCCCAGAACTGCCCGCGGAGTAGGCAGCTGTCCCTGCAAGAGGCGGAGGAGGAAGGAATGACCGCTGGGCTCCTGGATGCGGGGTTCCCGGTGAGTGCACCACCGCCCCCGTGCTCGGGCCTCCGCCTGAGGGACCCCCTCCCCCGGCAGTCCAGCGGGGCCTTGTCCCGCCTCCCCAGCGGCTCCCACCAGCAGCCAGGGCCGGGCCTGCCCCGGTGAGGAAGCTCCTGGGTGGCGTTCCAGGAGCAGGTGGCCTTTGAGGACGTGGCCGTGGACTTCACCCAGGAGGAGTGGGCGCAGCTGACACCGGCCCAGAGGACCCTGCACCACGAGGTGATGCTGGAGACCTGGGGGCTCCTGGTCTCTGTGGGTAAGGCCACCCCGTGTTCCTCACGTCCTCCCCGGGATGGACTCCCCTTCTCCTGGGATTCCCCGTGGGGTGGGTCTAGGCCTGAAGAGCAGATCACTCGTGTGCCTTGGGCCCGAGGGACCCGACTGTTTAGGGAATATCAGGGGGGATGTTTGCCCACACGTTACAGATCCCACCCGAGAATGCCAGAGGCAGGAATCACGGGGTCAGAGGACCCACGGCTGCAGAATCTTAGGTCAGACCCGGGTCTTCCTGTGTTGCCCCCCCTCCCTCTGCACCTCTCTGAGTCCAGATTCACACATGGGCCCCCTGAAGGTGCAGAGACAGTGGCCAGCATCCAAGGGGCCCAGGGAAGGCCCATGGGTTGTCTTGTTTCAGCCGCCAGGTCCCCTCCGTATTGGTCACTGTTGCCAGCTGGCAAGGGAAGAACTCTCACTGGGTGCCCAGATCTGAGTCACAGGTCCACCCCAGAGCCAGAGGCGGGGTTAGGGCTGAGGGTGGGTGGAGGACACTGGAGGCTGTTGTTGCCTCCATCACTGTGGCCTGTCTGGGTTCCCAGCCACTTTAGTCCTGAAAGGCTGAGTGGAGCGGGCAGAGGGTTGGGAAAGGCCCTGGGATGCAGATGCTCACATCTGGGTCTCCCCGTGAGCCGGACCTTGGCTCCTGACACCCACCCTCACCTCTCTGCTGGAGGCCGAGCTGTGGCTAGTGGACCAGGAGGTTCCACAAGGCGTGTGCCCAGGTGAGGTGAGAATGTGCAGGGCAGGGAGGAGCCCACGCACCCCGCAACCACATCTCCCTCTTCATATCTGCTCCCAGATCCTTCAGAGCAAACCGACTCCTCGTTCTTCCAGTGAACATTCACCAGCCGCGTTCTGCTATGAGCGAGACCTCGTCCCTGTCTTCACTGAATGTAGGGAGAGGGGCACACCATAAATAGCTAGAAAGCAATAGTAACAGCGAGAGAGATGATTACGGATTGTGATGAGAGCTGAGACGGTGACAGCAGGTGATGGGGCAGACCAGAACTGGGGAGAGGACTGGAGCAGAGAGATGAGGGCTTCCCTCTTGAAGAGGGCGATGAGGGAGGTAAAGCCTGGACCATGAGAACAGTGACCCCAGGAAATGATCAGGGAGAAGAATTACAGGCGGTGGTGCAGGTCTCTTACTGCGGATCGGACACTCCAGCCTTGGTGCTCTAAGCCAGAGACTCACCGATGACTCAGCACCTGTGGCTCCAGGCCAGGCTCGTCCAGATAGATGCCCAGAGGTTGTCTGGGTGGCCATTCTCTTCATACCTGCTGTCCAGCTCCCGAGACAGGCAGGCACCTCTGTAGGACGTGGGGCGTCCTGGCCCATTGACAACCAGTGTCCCACTGGCGTCAGGCCGTGTAAGCAGTGGCCAGCGCCCAGGAAGGATGGACGTGTGTGGGAGGGGGTCACAGCAGGGGCTCCCCTGCCTCAAATAGTAACCACCCCTCACCTAGTGTGTTAGCCTCCTCTAGCTGCTGTCACAAATGACCACAAATGTAGTAGTTGAAGCAACACAAATGACCTTGCAGTTCTGGAGGTCACAAGTCCGGTGGGTCTGACCGGGGCGACGTGCGAGGGGTCAGCAGGCAGCGTTCCTTCCCGAGGGTCGGGAGGCTCCATGGCCTTGTCCATCTTCAGGATCAGCAGAGGCGGGTCCGGTCTTCACGCATCACGGCCCCCTCACCCTGACCTGCTGCCTCTCTCGCACATTTAAGAACCTGTGGTTACACGGGGCCACCCCAACAATCCAGGGTGATCTCAGGTGATGGGCTAACGTCAAAGATTTGCATCCTCAGCTTCTTGTCCACACGTAAGGTGACAGCACACTCAATGCAGGGCTGAGGGCGTGGCATCTCGGGAGACACTCTTCTGCCAGTCCCCCTGGACTAGACCGTTCCCCCCAACTTTTCACGAGAGCGACACCCACGGGGAAGGTGCCACGTCACACATTCTCGCCAGCTCAGTGTCGTGTGGAGGCTGGGTACCCGCCGTCCTGCCAGGAAGGAGGGGGAGAGACTGCTTGTTTTCCGTTCAGCATGTGTGTGGACCCCCTATTGTTGTTGGGGGTACAGTGGTGAGTAAGGCAAACAGAGACCCTGCCCGAGGGGTCGTCTCACTCAGGGACACAGACAGACTAACCCAGCTCAAAGGGCTGCAATGCTCCACAGCCATTTATCAGTCCCCTTGGTGACGGACATTCCAGCAGTTCCCGCTGTGGGGATCTGACGGGCTTCTTCACATCCGGAGGAAGTGGCCCCACAGGGAAGGACCTCCAGGAGGAGACGGGCTCTGAGAAACGGGAGGGCTGACGGTCCTTCCCTCTACCACAGGGGTGGAGAACCTTTTTTCTGCCAAGGGCCGTGTGGATATTTATATAACATCATTCGCAGGCCATATAAAATTATCACCTTAAAATTCAGCCTGCTATATTGGGCCAAAAAGTTCATTAACTCCCCCCTAATGCCTGGGCAGTGCCAGGCCAAATGGTTTTGCGGGCCTTTTACAGCCAGCAGGCCGGACATATCCCACCCCTGCTCTCCCACCACACGCTGTAGTACAGGCTGTGTTACCCGCGCCTGTTGTTTAGCTCCTTCCAAGCCTGGCTGTCTGTTGCATTTCCCCTGAAGGCTCACTCTTTTCTTCAGCACTGACTTCCTCCAAAATTCTCTGCGCAAACTCCATCTGTACCCCTTATACCAACTCAACTTTCCGTGCTCTGAACATTCTCTTCCTTCTCTGGTTTACAAAACCATATGGTTAAATGGTCAAAGCCACTCGTGCCTTGAACTGTTAGAAAATGTTGGTTTAATTTTTCCATCCACATATTCACCAAGAAACTTTTTTTTTTAATATATTTTATTGATATTTTACAGAGAGGAAGGGAGAGGGACAGAGAGCTAGAAACATCGATGAGAGAGAAACATCAATCGGCTGCCTCCTGCACACCTCCCACTGGGGATGTACCCACAACCAAGGTACATGCCCTTGACCGGAATCGAACCCGGGACCGTTCAGTCCGCAGGCCAACGCTCTATCCACTGAGCCAAACCGGTTTCAGCAAGAAACTTTTCCTCCCAGAACAGCGATTAAGGGACAATTCCATTTTTATTGTTTTTTCAGACTTGGAAACAAAATTGAAAGCCAAACTGTCAGCTGCAAAGCAAGACGCCTCTGAGGGACTGTCCAGCCTTGTCCTGGTAGAAAGATTCCTGTGGGATGGTCTGTGGAGCTCTAAGGGTGAAGACGCCGAGGGGCGCCGGGAACAGAGCTGTGAGAGCCTTGATGGCCGTGGGGAGCAGGCGGCCTGCACACCTGTGAAGACATCTGTTCAGCGGCAGCAGCCCGGGTATGGGTTTGGGGAGAACTTAACTCTGAGCCCTGATCTCCCAAGTCAACCCATGACTCCTGAAGGACAAGGCTCTCATGCATGGAGAATGCACAGAAAAAGGGAGAATCCATACTCAAAACTGAATGCACAACAGGAAACGTACGCAAAAGAGAAAGCCTACAGGTGTCTGGAATGTGGAAAGGCGTTTGTTCACAGCTCTGCACTCACTGAACACCACCGAACACACACAGGAGAGAGACCCTACCAATGTCGGGAATGTGGAAAAGGCTTCCGAAACAGCTCGGCACTTACCAAACACCAGAGAATCCACACTGGTGAGAAACCTTACAAGTGCACGCATTGTGGGAGGACCTTCAACCAAACTGCCCCACTGATCCAGCACCAGAGAACTCACACGGGGGAGAGGCCCTACGAGTGCAGTGAATGTGGGAAGTCCTTTAGTTTTAGGTCCTCCTTCAGCCAACACGCACGGACCCACACGGGGGAGAAGCCCTACGAGTGCAGTGAATGTGGGAAGGCCTTCCGGCAAAGTATCCACCTCACCCAGCACCTGCGGATACACACCGGGGAGAAGCCTTACGAGTGTCCCGAGTGTGGCAAGGCATTCAGTCACAGCTCATCCCTGACGAAGCACCAGAGAATCCACACTGGAGAAAAGCCCTACGAGTGTCATGAATGTGGAAAAGCCTTCACCCAGATCACCCCACTGATTCAGCATCAGAGGACGCACACGGGAGAGAAGCCCTATGAGTGCAGTCAGTGTGGAAAAGCCTTCAGCCAGAGCACACTCCTGACCGAGCATCGGAGGATTCACACAGGGGAGAAGCCCTACGGGTGCAACGAGTGTGGAAAAACTTTCAGCCACAGCTCATCACTCAGCCAGCACGAGCGGACACACACGGGAGAGAAGCCCTATGAGTGCAGTCAGTGTGGCAAGGCCTTCCGGCAGAGCACACACCTCAGTCAACATCAGAGGATCCACACAGGGGAGAAGCCCTATCAGTGCAGTGACTGTGGCAGAGCCTTCACCCACAACTCATCTCTAACCAAACACCAGCGAATCCACACCGGGGAGAAGCCCTATGAGTGTAATGCATGTGGCAGGGCCTTTAGCCAGCTCGCTCCACTCATTCAGCACCAGAGGATCCACACGGGGGAGAAGCCCTATGAGTGTAACGAGTGTGGCAGAGCCTTCAGCCAGAGCTCCCTCCTCATAGAACACCAGAGGATCCACACCAAAGAAAAACCCTACACGTGCAACGCCTGTGGGAAGTCCTTCAGTCACAGCTCATCCCTCAGCCAGCATGAGAGGACACACACCAGGGAAAAGCCATATGAATGTCCAGATTGTGGGAAATCCTTCAGGCAGAGCACTCACCTCACTCAGCACCGGAGAATCCACACAGGAGAAAAGCCATATGAGTGCAAGGACTGTGGGAAGGCCTTCACACACAGCTCTTCCCTGACCAAGCACCAGAGAACTCATACTGGGTAGAGGCACTCTACAGGAGCTGCACCATAGGAAGCCTTAAGCCATAGTTCATCTCTTCCCTTCCTACACTTGACCCAATCACATTCATGGGCAATATCACAGACTTACGCACACACCTTCACACATACTAGTAGTACGCTCCTCAGATCATTCTAACAGTAGGGAAATGCAGAGATGATTAATTTTGAAGACCTTCAGATGTGAGTGCCCATCTATGCTATATTATAGAAGCCACAAAAATAAGAATTGGGAAAATGTATTGGATTTGGGCATGACTTATAAGAATTCACCAGATTCTGGCCAGCCGGGTGTGTGGCTCAGCGGTTGAGTGTCGACCTATGAACCAGGAGGTCAGGGTTCGATTCCAGGTCAGGCCACATGCCCAGGGTTGTGGGCTCGATCCCCAGTAGGGGGCGTGCAGGAGGCAGCCAATCCATGATTCTCTCTCATCATGGATGTTTTTCTCTCCCTCTCCCTCTCCCTTCTTCTCTGACATCAACAAAAAATATATTAAAAAGAAAAAGAGTTCACCAGATTCCAAAATTGAGATTTTCAAAATGGTGAGACCCCAACTAATGCTGTTCATAAAAAAGAACCAAGTGCAGTGACATTTTATCTTCAATGCACATCATAAGCTTGAGTGGGGAGAAGTGGTCATGAATGGTGTAAATTGACACTGACACTCCCTATAAACACTACGGAAGTGTTCCACACGTGAGAGTGACATCCATGTGCAATCCCCATGCACTCAACTGTCTCAGAAGTTCTGATCTGTGTGTAAAGCATTTGATCAAGGTACATGGCAAACAGCCACACAGATTTGAATCCCATATGACAAAGCATCCAGTGTACCGTAAACATTTTAAACTAGTTTTCGGCATTAGTTTGCAATAAATCCTTATTTGCCGTGGAATTGAAAACTTTCTAATAGGAAGTCTTAAAATGTAACTTGCATGGAGCCTTGCAGGTTCTGTGATTGCTACTCTGTTCAGGCTATACATTTTTTTTTTTACAGGACTCATAGAAATTAAAAAGACAGATGGGCCTAGCTGGCTTGGCTCAGTGGGTGAGCATCGACCTATGAACCAGGAGGTCATGGTTCAATTCCTGGTCACGGCACATGCATGGGTTGCAGGCTTGATCCCTAGTGTGGGGCATGCAGGAGGCAGCCTATCAGTTATTTTCTTTCTTTTTTTTAAAAATATTTGTATTGATTGTTTACAGAGAGGAAGGGAGAGGAATAGAGAGTTAGAAACATCGATCAGCTGCCTCCTGCACACCTCCCACTGGGGATGTGCCTGCAACCCAGGTACATGCCCTTGACCAGAATCAAACCTGGGGCTCCTCAGTCTGCAGGCCGACGCTCTATCCACTGAGCCAAACTGGCCAGCCCCAGTTATTTTCTTTCATAATTAATGCTTCTATCTCTCCCTTTCTGAAATCAATAAAAAAATATATTTTTAAAAATTTTTATTTCTCATTTTTTAAAATGTTTTTATTAATTTCAGAGAAGAAGGGAGAGGGAGAGATAGAAACATCAATGATGAGAGAGAATCATTGATTGGCCGCCTCCTGCACACCCCCCACTGGGGATCGAGCTGAAAATCTGGCCATGTGCCCCTGACTGGAATCGAACCCGGGACCCCCTCAGGCCACAGGCCAACACTCTATCCACTGAGCCAAACCAGCTAGGGCTAAAAATATATTTTAAAAGAAAATAAAAAGACAGAGAGATGGTGCCATTGCACAAAAAGAGCAAGATTTTTCCTCATTGCCATCTCATAAACAATAGGACTTCCATGTTGTAATTTTATTTTGCAAGATTTAGTCTTTTGATAAATGTAACTATTAACCCTTTTTTTGCAGCATGTTTTCATTGATACTTCACTGTTTATAATTTAACTTGAAAATCCATTGTATTTCATTGAACCTTAAATCCTCTAAAAGCATCTCGCTGACAACCACATCCCTTACATGGTGACTTTGCACCCTTGACGATCGCCACACGGCGATTGTAACTAATAACACTCTGGGAGAGAATCTCTTTTCATACAAGTGTGATTGGGCCCCTCTTGCCTCAGACCCCGCAGTGGGTGGTTCCTACCAACTCAGATAAAGAGAAACCCCTGACTGACACCCACGGTGCTGCAAGATTGGGCGTCTGCCCCACGTGGGTCCCAGTCGGCCCCAGATGCCTGTGTGCCAGCCACACAGACCTTGTTTTTCTGAGCTAGTGTTTCACAGGGGGACCCAAGACTTTTGTCGTCAACATCACCTGGGTGTTGCTTATAAATGCAGACTCGGGTCTTTCTTGCATCCCAACAAATAAGTCCAAACCTTGGGGGTGGGGTGATGAGGCTGGCTGTTGTGTCCTCTCTATTGTGAAGGTCCTGCTCTAAACACTTAACTGGCTGCCCTTCTCAGGGACTGTAGGAAGGCCCCTTCTGCTTCCTTAAGGGGCTGCTCCCTCCACCTGTCACTAGGTCACGTCCACCTATTCTCCCATCTCTGACCCAAGAAGCTTTCCTCAAGGAACCCTTTCCAGAGACTTGCAGTACACGTAGCAGCCATTATTTGTCTGATTTTTGGTTTAAGGACTACTACTCTTGGCAGACTGGAGGTGGGGGCACACTCTCTGACCCACTGTGGAATGAGCGCCCCCACACACGTTTTACCCTCATTTGACCCACGGCACAGACCCATTGCCACTAATGCCTGAGCCAACCAGCTTCCCCCGAGAGTAAGAGGGAATGTCTGCCTGTATTTTTGTCCCTGCGCTGAACAAATCCTCCGCTTAGGAGCTGTACAGGGAGGTGGTGGTTAGGGGAAGAGGGGACTCCTGAGATCTTTTCAGAAGGCTTGGGGTTTTTTTTTTGTTGTTTTTTTTTTGTAGAGGAGTGAGAACAGCAATTCTGAAACTATTTTAAGAGATATTTTGGGATTCAACAAGTTGATGTGTTGCTTCTGGAGGTGCTAGCATGCTACGGGGCCCAGCTACCTTTCCCAGGAGACACCCGGCAGACAAGCACCGATGGGCCTTTGCAGGGCCTCTGGACTTGCAGTGCAGCCACCCAGCCGTGACTAAATAGACCTGAGGTCGCTTTCTCACTAGGAAATGCGTCTGCCTCTGCGTGGACGACCTGACAGTCACAAGGGTGGGGGTGGACATTTCGGCAGAGTCCGGGGAGCCGCGCTGTGGTTTGAGAATTCCAGCAATCCCTGGGAATCATGATTACACTAACCTTATCCACCAGGTTGCAAACTCCTACACCTGGTGTCTCCTACTGCTCCCCGAAGGTGCTCCAGAAGGGGTGTCCCTTCCAAGGGAAGTATGCAGTGGACAGCACAAGGCGGGAGGGAGGGGGCTGGAGTGGGGCGGGGGGAAGAGGGCGCCTCACCTGGGTGCAAAGCCTTTCGGGAATTGTAGTTCAGGCTCCCCCTACGCTGTCCAGGCCGCTATGAGAAGGCTTTTTCTCACTGCGTTTCCAAGACCCTACCTTTGGAGCCGCGCTCCGACCTCCGGAATAGTGCCGTAGGTTCCCCAGATTCCTAGAAATCCAGGTTTTGAGAATTCCGGGGAACCACGGTCACACTAACCTTGCCCACCCGGTGGCGCAGCAGGACAACTAGAGCCCGCTGGTGCCTCTCAAAGACGTAGAGAGTCAGGTAGGAAAGATGCCTCCTGGGAGTTGTAGTCCATAGTGACTGGCATTGGTCCCAGAACCACGGCGTTACGAACTACAACTCCCAGAAGGCAGAGCGACAGCGCGGCGGGTGGCCTCCCCCTGGGTATTCCTTTTTCTCAGCGCCGATTTCAAACCGGCCGCTTTCACAAATACACTTTCCTGGGACGAAATGAAACTAAATGTCGCGACGAGCTTCCTATATTCGATTTTTTAAAAACCTTCAATGACAGGAAGGAAGGGAGCCTTTCCTTCCTTCCTGTCATTCCCCCCTCCCGCCGACCCCTTTATTCTTCCCTCCTTTTCCGTGTCCCTGCTTCTTGTCGCCCCCGGGGTGGGGGGACCACCTGCGAGCGGGTGGCGAACATGTATGGGGGGACGGAAGTACAGGCCCCGAGAATCGAAATTCCCTCACGAACACTCTGACCCGCTCGGGAAGCTGCGTCCCGACCTCACCCGCGGCCCTCTGGGAGTTGTAGTTCAGTGCCCGCCGGCGCTAGCGCAGACCTCACTAACGGACGTGACCGTAGTTTTTGGTTACGACCACAGAGTCCGGAATGGGAGGTGTCGGGTGGGAAGGTGAGGCCGAGGCGGACGGGTGTGCGAGCCTCACAGGTGAGGCGGCTGCTCCGGGCGGGGCGAATACGGGACGACCGGAAGCGCGCGCGCAGCCCTCTGGGTGTTGTAGTTCACTGGCCCACGGATGGTGGCCGCGGTCTTGTGCTGCCTCTAACGGTGAGAGGTGCGGCCCCGGGCGTGGCGTGGCGGCTGAGAGCGGCGGTTCTACAGTCCCGGGCGGGTCGGGCCGAGCCTGGAGGACCCGGACGGGAGCGCGCGGCCCTCTGGGAAGTGGACCTCGTCGCCGCCTGCGCAGGCCAAGTCCCGGCCGGTGCAGTCCGCGCACTTAGTTCGGTAAGCGAGATCGGGGTGCCCGGGGGCGGGGCGGCCCAGCCGGTGGGGGATCCCGCGTCTTCCCCGGGGCTCCGGCTGTGGTGTGTACCCCACTGCGCGAGACTGTGCCTGGTTCCTTTCCTTTGGGAAGGGGGACTCGCTTCGGGGCGCCGTGGGAGGCGCCCGGCGTGGGGGTCGCGGTGCGCGAGGAGGGGTGGGGGCAGGGGTGGGGTCCTGGCTTTGGCGCCGTTTGCGGGGAGTCTCCCAGCGCTGGGCCACCATCGGAGAGACAGCCCCCCGACCTGACCCTTCAGTGCCCGCAGCCAGCCTGCCCCGCGGGGCGCCCCTACCCCGCTGCCCTCAGAGGGACCGGATCCCGGGATTCCGAGGGTGGGGGCGGCCCAGGTTCCCGCCCGCCCCACGAGGCAAACGCAGCCTCGCCTTCCTGAGGGGCCTTCACGCCCCGAAGGGTGGAGGTGGAGGGAGACCAGAAACGCGAGATTTTAAGCCCCGTGGACAGGGACCCAGGAAAGACTCCCCGTGTGTCCGCGTGGGGACACTCCCAGCTGCAGAGAGTGCCTGTGAGTCCGTTTGAGCAGAACTGGGGGCAGCTGCTGGGGAGCAAAACCTCCGGGATTGGGGCCCTGGCCGGTGTGGCTCAGTGGATAGAGCGTCGGCCTGCGGACTGAAGGGTCCCAGGTTCGATTCCGGTCAAGGGCATGTACCTTGGTTGCGGGCACATCCCAGTGGGAGGTGTGCAGGAGGCAGCTGATAGATGTTTCTCTCTCATCGATGTTTCTAACTCTCCCTCTCCCTTCCTCTCTGTAAAAAAATCAATAAAATATATATTTTTTAAAAAAACAAAAAAACCCCTCTGGGATTGGGGAGATCTCCAGAGGACGGCAGTTTTACGTCTTATGCACTAGATGCCTGGTGCACAAAATTCATGGGTGGGGGGGGGAGGTTTGGGTCCCTCAGCCCAGCCTGCACACTCTCACCATCTGGGACTGCTGGCTCCTAACCACTCGCCTGCCTGCCTGCCTGATCGCCCCTAACCACTCGCCTGCCTGCCTGATCGCCTCTAACCGCCTCTGCCTCAGCTCCTGCCACAGCAGCTTCATAGGGAAGGACATCCAGAATGATGTCCAGAAGGTCATCCGGCTGTCCGGTCTAATTAGCATATAATGCTTTTATTATCATCGACTAGAGGCCTGATGCACCACATTCCTGCAAGAGTAGGCCTTCCCACCCCCCCAACCCCCCTCCCCGGCCGCCAGCACCGCCTTCCCTCTGGCACCCGGGACCCGGCTTCCCTCAGCCCCAGCTTCATCCAGAAGGTTGTTGGAAAGGACGCCCGGTCTAACTAGCATATTACACTTTTATTATTATAGGTTACACTCAAAAGGGAAGACAATGGACCGGTCAGTGTGGCTCACGGACCCTGGAACCAGGAGGTCAGGGTTTGACTCCCCGTCAGGGTCCATGTCGGGGTTGGGGCTCAATCACCAGTATGGGGGCGCATGCAGGAGGCAGCCGATCAGTGTTTCTCATTTAATGTCTCTCCCCCCGTCTCTAAAATCAACATTTTTAAAATTTTATTTATTATTTTATTTTTTATTTTTTTAAATATATATTTTATTGATTTTTTACAGAGCGGAAGGGAGAGTGATAGAGAGAAACATCGATGAGAGAGAGACATCGATCAGCTGCCTCCTGCACACCCCCACTGGGGATGTGCCCGTAACCCAGGTACAGGCCCTTGACCGGAATCGAACCCGGGACCCTGCAGTCCGCAGGTCGACGCTCTATCCACTGAGCCACACCGGCCAGGGCGGCGGCACTGACTTGTTTGGGAAGATCGCAGCCTGGGACGTGGCCACCTGCCACGAACTGCTCTCGGTTGCAGAGTCTGAACCTCAGGCGTCCTTGGTGGTTCCTGCAGATCTCTGCGTCTGCGAGGCCGCCAGGCAGGCCGTCCCGAGCTCGTCGGGTGCGCTTTCGGCCCCTTGTCACCCACAAACGCCCACTGAGCACTGGCTGCGTGGCAGGCGCCCTCCAGGCTCCTGGTTGTTGTCAGTCCTCACCCCAGGATACTTTTTCTATTGATTTTTTTAGAGAGAGCGGAAAGGGAAGAAGGGAGGGAGAGAGAGAGAGAGACCGACCGATTGATTGCCTCTGGCCGGTGCCCTAACCTGGGCCAGGGATCGAACCTACAACCCAGTACATACCTTTTTTTAAAAAAATACATATTTTTATTGATTTCAGAGAGGAAGGGAGAGGAGGTAGCAAGAGAGAGAGAAACATCAATGCTCAGAGAGAATCACTTATCGGCTGCCTTCTGCACGCGCCCCCACACTGGGGATCGAGCCCACAACCCAGGCATGTGCCCTTGACCACAATCGAACCCAGGACCCTTCAGTCCGCAGGCTGACTCTCTATCCACTGAGACACACTGGCCAGGGCCCAGTACGTACCTTTGACGGGAATCAAACCTGCCACCCTCTGATGTGCGAGCCTGTGCTCTAACCACTGAACCACACAGACCAGAGCCAGGTTCCTCTCCTAATTCGTCAATCACGTGTTAAGATATCCTTGGTCCCAGGCCTGATCCTATGCCCTCACGCCTCTGCATGGACCCCAACACAGTCGCTGCCACCTAGACTGCCTGGTAGGGGAGTGGGGAGGGCGGGGTGGTGGTGGTGGTGGTGGTAAGGAAATGATGAAAAAAAAAAATCCCATAAACTCATCACAGCCACGTAGCTGCCACCTAGGACACAGGTGTGAGGACAACATGCAGGAGCAGGACGAGGCAGGATCCGGACGCACAGTCAGGGCCGCCACGGGCAGGTACAAACACGAGGGAGACGCACCCGACCTCGGGCCTGACTTCGTTCTGGGCAATCAGACGGGGTCCAGCTTGTAAAGCCCCAGGACCACGGAGCAGGATGCGTGTCTCAGACGATAGCACTCACTGTCATGCTTATACTGCTGTCTGCTCCGGGTTCAGACGCTGTCCCACTGTGATTCTGGTGACCTCCATGTCGCGCCACCACCCTCACTGTAGGGGCGAGGGAAACCGAGGCACACCAAGCCCTGCCCAAGGATCCCAGAACAGAAACGGTCGTCCCCCTGGAAGTCCTCTGTGTAACCAGGGCTGAGGCCCGTGCCCACGCTGGTCCTCAGCTTTCCCGTCTTTGGAATGGGCGTGCGTACATTTGCCATCGTTCATCAGCAGCGCCCGGGACAGCCCCGGCTCACCGCGGGGGCCCAGGAAATGCCAAGCTGAGGTTCACTGTGTTGGGTTGGCCTGGGCACTGGGCTCCAGGCTCTGGCACCATCGCTCCTCCTCCCTCCAGGCAGGGGTTCTGGTCCTCGGTTCCTGGTCACCACAGACACCTGCTCGGGGCCTCGCAGCCTCTCCCCCCAGAACTGCCCGCGGAGCAGCCAGCTGTCCCTGCAAGAGGCCGGAGGAGGAAGGAATGACCGCTGGGCTCCTGGATGCGGGGTTCCCGGTGAGTGCACCACCGCCCCCGTGCTCGGGCCTCCGCCTGAGGGACCCCCTCTCCCGGCAGTCCAGCGGGGCCTTGTCCCGCCTCCCCAGCGGCTCCCACCAGCAGCCAGGGCCGGGCCTGCCCCGGTGAGGAAGCTCCTGGGTGGCGTTCCAGGAGCAGGTGGCCTTTGAGGACGTGGCCGTGGACTTCACCCAGGAGGAGTGGGCGCAGCTGACACCGGCCCAGAGGACCCTGCACCGCGAGGTGATGCTGGAGACCTGGGGGCTCCTGGTCTCTGTGGGTAAGGCCACCCCGTGTTCCTCACGTCCTCCCCGGGATGGACTCCCTTCTCCTGGGTTCCCCGTGGGGGTGGGTCTAGGCCTGAAGAGCAGATCACTCCTGGGCCTTGGGCCCAAGGGGACCCGACTGTTTGGGGAATATCAGGGGGGATGTTTGCCCACACGTTACAGATCCCACCTGAGAATGCCAGAGGCAGGAATCACGGGGTCAGAGGACCCACGGCTGCAGAATCTTAGGTCAGACCTGTGTTGCTGTCAGCAGCCCCCCTCCCTCTGCACCTCCGTCACCTTCACAGAGGGGCCCTCTGAAGGGGAAAGAGTGACCAGCGTCCACGGGGCCCAGGGAAGGCTTTGGGTTGTCCACCCAGGAGCCAGAGGTGGGGTTAGGGACTGAGGGTGAGTGGAGGAGCTGGAGGCTGTTATTACCGGCGCCTCCCTGGGTTCCCAACCACTTCAGTCCTGGGAGAGTGAAGGTGGAGTGGCCAGAGGGTTGGGAGGGGCCCAGGGACACAGATGCTCACGTCCTGGGTCTCCCTGAGCAGGATGTTGGATCCCGAAACGCCCCCGCCCCTGCCCGATGGGTCAGGAGGCAGAGCCGTGGCCGGTGGATGAGGAGGTTCCACAAGGTGTGCGCCCAGGTGAGAGGATCAGCACCTTAATTCCTGGAGGACAACTTTGGGAGACACTATCCTGTCCCATCCTTAGGCCAGTTCAGTGTGGGGTGGAGGCTGGTTCCGGGGCTGAAGGCGTCCTGCCAGCCGAGGGGGGGCGGCCCGCTGCGTGTTTCTCACTCAGCAGGCGTGTGGACCCGTTGTCGGCGGGGTGCAGCGGGAGGCAGCCGGGCTCCGGAAGTCCTGGTTGGAGGGAGAGACGGGGGCGCCCACGCACAGCCATCCATCGGCTCCCTGGGTGACGGGTGTTTCAGCAGTTTCCAACGTTGTGAGCTGCTGCATTTCTTTTTCTTTTCTTTTTTTTAATATACATTTATTTTATTGATTTCAGAGAGGAAGGGAGAGGGAGAGAGATGGAAACATCCATGGTGACAGAGAATCATGGGTTGTCTGCCTCCTGCTCGCCCCCTACTGGGGATCGAACCCACTGCTGGGCATGTGCCCTGACCGGGAATCACACCATGACCTCCTGGTTCATGGGTCAATGCTCAACCACTGAGCCACACTGGCCAAGCTTATGCATTTCTTTACATCTAGGGGGAGGCGGTGCCACAGCGAGGGGCCTCCAGGAAGAGGCTAACTCTGACAGCGGGAGGGCTGCGTGTCCCTCCCCACAGGCAGCTTCCTTCCTGGTGGCGGCGGTCAGCCTGTGTCCGACCACTGTTCTCCTTCCAGGACTGGGCATCTGTGGACATGTCCCCTGAAGGGTCCCTCACTCCTCAGCATCTTCTCTGCCCCAATTCTCTGTGCCCCCTGGCAACCCCATCTGTGCCTTTTGTACCAACTCCCCTCCCCTGTTCTCTGTACGTTCCCTCCCTCTTCTGTTCCTTCTCTGGTTGGAAAACCATGTGGTTAAATGTTCACATCCACTGGCGTCTTGAACCTGTTGAAACGGTCGGTTTAATTCTTCCATCCACACAGTCACCGATAAACTTCTCCCAGAACAGGGATTGAGGGATGATTCCAAGTTTTGTTTTTTTCAGGTTTGGACACGGGATTGAAAATCAAACTGTCAGCTGCAAAGCAAGACGCCTCTGAGGAACTGTCCAGCCTTGTCCTGGTAGGAAGGGTCCCGTGGGACGGTCTGTGGAGCTCTCGAGGTAAGGACGCCGAGGGGCACCGGGAACAGAGCTGTGCGAGCCTTGATGGCCGTGGGGAGCCGGCGGCCTGGACACCTGTGAAGACATCTGTTCAGCGGCAGCAGCCTGGGATTGGGTTTGGGTTAAACTTACCTCTGAGCCCTGATCTCCCAAGTCAACCCGTGACTTCTGAAAGACAAGACTCTCCCAGGTGTGGATCACAGGGAAAAAGCGAGAATCCGGACTTACATGTGCAACAGAAAACCTATGCAGCAGAAAGACCCTATAGGTGTCAGGAAGGTGGCAAGGCCTTTCACCACAGCTCCACACACACCCACCACCACCCAACGCACGCAGGAGAGAGACCGCACGACAGTCACCAACGCGGAAAAGGCTTCCAGAGCTCTCCACTTCCCGAACGCCAGGGCGTCCATCCGGGCGAGCAGCCCTGGGAGTGCACGCTGTGTGAGAGGACCTGGAACCAAACGGACCTGCTCACTCAGCCCCCGAGAAGTCACTCTGGCGAGAAGCCCTACGCGTGCAGTGAATGTGGGAAGGCTTTCAGCAAGAGCCCACTCCTGAGTAAGCATCGGAGGATCCACACAGGGGAGAAGCCCTACAGGTGCAAGGAGTGTGGGAGGGCCTTCAGCCAGAGCACACTCCTGAAGAAACACCAGAGAATCCATACAGGGGAGAAGCCCTACAGCTGCAATGATTGTGGAAAAACCTTCACCCACAATTCATCACTCAGACACCACAAGTGGACACATACTGGAGAGAAGCCCTATGAGTGCAGTCAGTGTGGCAAGGCCTTCCAGCACAGCACACACCTCAGTCAACATCGGAGGATCCACACAGGGGAGAAGCCCTACAGGTGCAAGGAGTGTGGGAGGGCCTTCAGCCAGAGCACACTCCTGAAGAAACACCAGAGAATCCATACAGGGGAGAAGCCCTACAGCTGCAATGATTGTGGAAAAACCTTCACCCACAATTCATCACTCAGACACCACAAGTGGACACATACTGGAGAGAAGCCCTATGAGTGCAGTCAGTGTGGCAAGGCCTTCCAGCACAGCACACACCTCAGTCAACATCAGAGGATCCACACGGGGGAGAAGCCCTACAGGTGCAAGGAGTGTGGAAAAACCTTCACCCACAATTCATCACTCAGACACCACAAGTGGACACATACTGGAGAGAAGCCCTATGAGTGCAGTCAGTGTAGAAAAGCCTTCCGGCATAGCACACACCTCAGTCAACATCAGAGGATCCACACGGGGGAGAAGCCCTACAGGTGCAAGGAGTGTGGAAAAACCTTCACCCACAATTCATCACTCAGACACCACAAGCGGACACACACGGGAGAGAAGCCCTATGAGTGCAGTCAGTGTGGCAAGGCCTTCCGGCATAGTACACACCTCAGTCAACATCAGAGGATCCACACAGGGGAGAAGCCCTATGAGTGCAGTGACTGTGGCAGAGCCTTCAGACACAGCTCATCTCTAACCAAACACCACCTAATCCACACCGGAGAGAAGCCCTATGAGTGTGACGGGTGTGGCAGGGCCTTCAGACAGCTCTCTTCACTCATTCAGCATCAGAGGATCCACACGGGGGAGAAGCCCTATGAGTGTAACGAGTGTGGCAGAGCCTTCAGCCAGAGCTCCCTCCTCATAGAACACCAGAGGATCCACACCAAAGAAAAACCCTACACGTGCAACGCCTGTGGGAAATCCTTCAGTCGGAGCTCATCTCTCAGCCAGCACGAGAGGACACACACCGGGGAAAAGCCATATGAATGTCCAGATTGTGGGAAATCCTTCAGGCTGAGCACTCACCTCACTCAGCACCGGAGAATGCACACAGGAGAAAAGCCATACGAGTGCAAGGACTGTGGGAAGGCCTTCACACACAGCTCCTCCCTGACCAAGCACCAGAGAACTCATACTGGGTAGAGGCACTCTACAGGAGCTGGGCCAGTGGCTTAAGCCATAGTTCATCCCTTCCTCGACTTGAGCCCATTAATTCTCATGAGCAATAGGTCATACACATGCCTTCACACACACTGCACTCTTCAGATCATCCTAACTGTGGAGATGCCCAATGTTGAGGACCTTCAGCCGCAAGTACCCACTAACATTACAGAACCCACAGAAGAGAGAAGTGGGAAAATGTAGGGAGTTTGGACGTGACTTATGTCCGCAGATTCACAAGGTTCCAAAACAGAAGTTTCCAATCGGTGAAAACACAACGAGTGCCTTTCATATATAAGAACCAAGGGCAGTGAGACTTGATCACTAACTCACATCACATCCTTTGGGTTGGGGTGTGTTTATGAGTGGTGCCAACTGACGGTTATATGCTCTAAAAGTAACATGGCAGAGTGTTCCACACGCAAGTGCATCGCCACCGTCTCACTACGAAGTCTGGTCTGTGTATAAATCACTTACCTGGTCCAAAAACACACCTCATGTTGGAGTTTTCCCTGAAATGTCTGTACCGAGTAGGGAACCATCAAGCTCTGAATGCTAGTGATGATGTTACAATTCCCCTTGACTTCCTCTTCCCTGATTGCACCTATGCATTGTTTCTTGCCCCATCAGAACAAACCTAGGATGCTTTTCCCCACCTTTACAAGACAAAACGATACCAATATTTTAAAAATAAAATCAAATTTTATCTCAAAAAAAAGGTACGTGGCAACCAGTCTCACAGATTTGAATCCCATGTGAAGTATCAGTGCATTTTAAACAGAATTAAATTACTTATCTGCATTATTTTGCAATAAATTAATCCTTTTCAGTAGGTTTGTAGTGATTTGAGAAAAGCAATTCTGAAACTATTTTAGAGGTACTTTAGCATCCAGCATTTTTTTTGTTAGTAGTGTGGGACCCAGAGTTCTCATAGGGACATAAAGATATGGGGGCCCTAACTGGTTTGGCTCAGTGGATAGAGCATCAGCCTGCAGACTGAAGGATCCCAGGTTCGATTCCAGGCAAGGGCATGTACCTTGGTTGTGGGCACATCCCCAGTAGGGGGCGTGCAGGAGGCAGCTGGTTTATGTTTCTCATCTGTGTTTCTGACTCTATCCCTCTCCCTTCCTCTCTGTAAAAAAAATCAATAAAATAAAAAGATATGGGGGAGTGAAAATATAGTTACAAAAAGTGATAGGTTGGAATTGTATTTGTTCACACATATACATGCCTTTATTGGTGTACTGACATGTGCTCCTATATGTGCCTGTATTTCTAACTCAGCAGAAGACAAGCGAGCAGCAAGGAGCAGACCTAGCACTCAGATTTGGTCCCTAATGCCGCTCCCACTAAAGGGAACGAGTTGTTTGAAACTGGAGAAATGGCTGATTTCAGAGCTGAAGCAAGTAGATAAGCTTGGAACATCCTATACTTAAAAAAATTTTCCAAAAATGGTGGCGGTGTGCCACAGGGTGCAGGTTTCGTGTAAGGCTCGTGAGCCATCTGGCACAACCTGAGCACCGAAACCAGTAAGGGCGGCAGTGAGTTACACACCATCCATCGAGAAAACAGGAGCCCGTGAGTGCGTCTGATGATCACGACGAGGACATGGGCAGAAAGACGTGCCCAGGGCTGAGTGTGAACACAGAGGGAGGGCTGGCACTGGGTAATCGACACCCTACAGCCTTCGATGCTCAAGACTGATTCAGGCAAGAATGAATGGAGGCTGACCCACGGGCGTACTTTGGTGAGAAACTGGAAATGTGCATTATCTTCAAGGTCTCCTCACAGATCAGTTATTAGTTCAGGGGGAAGCAGTAACTAGATGGTGGAGAAACTGCAAGAGTTTCACCAGAATCACCAGCGGGAGCAATGTGGACTTCGCACCCCCCCCCAGGTGTGTGTGTGTGTGTGTGTGTGTGTGTGTGTGTGTGTGTGTGAACATGTTAACAGGTGGGTCTGGGTGAGGACACCTGTGTGAGCTTTGTACTGTTGTCATGATTTTGTGACTTTTCCGTAAGGTTTAAGTCATTTCCAAATAAAAGAGTAAAGAGTAAACAAGGCCCAGGCATCAGCTGTGCACTGACTGAGACATCGGATGGAGAGCTGAGGACACGGAGGGAGGGACGTCATGGTGACAACGGAGTTGTCTGTGGGCCTGAGGGCTGAGTGGGACGCATCCTGGGAGGGATCTCCCTGAGGCAGAATGGAACTCATGGGTCAGGCTAGGAACAAGCGCTAAAACAGTAAATTTAGTTGTTTTTTTTAAATTACCAGAGCCACACCCAGCTTGGGGTTGGGGGATGGACAGGCAGAGGCTGGGGGGTGGGCAGGTGGGAAGTGGTGGAAATTAAGAGGAATGCCAAGTTGAAAGGACCTAAAATTAAAACTATGAGGAGCTCAGGGGTCTGGGGGCCTCCTACGAAGGAGGGTTCTGGGACCTACTGTCCAGAGGAGAGGGGAGACCCACGAAGGCTGAGCGCCCCAGTCTCTGCCCAAGGAGGACAGGAAAGCCGATGCCTTCAGGCCACAAAGCCTTCCCAGATGCGGGAGCTGCAGGTTTCACAGGCAGGGGCTGCCAGCTCCAAGGCCCGGGGGGCGGGGGCGGGGGGCGCAGAGACCGAGGTGGGCACCTTGGCAAACTCATTGAAGGTCACGTCAAATACGCTCACAACGCACTGAAGCTCAGATAGACAGTGAACACTGCGCTGTCCCAACCAAAGCCCCGTGAGGGAGTCAGTCGCCCAGGCCAACAGTTTTGTAACAACCGAGGGTCGAGGGTCGAGGGTGGTGGGACTGGGCCCTGTGCACGGTGGAGCTGCCCCGTCAGCGGAGGGATGCTCACCTCTGAGCCTCTCACATGGGGGAACTAAACTCTCAGGGGAGCGGCTGCCTGGGATCTGGGCCGTGTGAGGTCAATTCCACGCCTCCCAGCACTGGCCCCCTCCTCCTTTCCTCTGAGGCCGGGGTGGGAGCCCTTGTCAAGGGCCATTCGGATATTTAGCACATCATTCGGAGGCCATACAAAATTATCCTGCTGTATTTGGTCCAATGTTTAATTAACTCACCCCTCACACCTTGGCAGGGCCAGACCAAATGATTCTGCGGGTCTTCCTCGGCCCGTGGGCCGGTCGCTCCCCACCCCTGCTCTGAGGCATGCTCCCCTCACCTGGCTCCTCCCCATCCTTGGGGAGGTCCTCCGCCAGGGAGGCCACCTTCTCGTAGCTCTTGGGAAGGTGTGCCAATACCCAGGGCCGGACGGACCTTGCTGGGCAGGACCTTGAGGAACGAATCCAGCTCCAGCACCTGCTCCTTGGAACACGCCTCAGGCTGCAGCCGCTGGTGGAGCTGGGCGAGGGCCTGGTGGGTGAAGTTCCGGAGCAGGTGGGAGACGTCCAGGTCGGCAGGAGTTCTCCTGCAGGTGGTCCTGGGTTCCTCCAGCGGGTCCCCCGCTGCCATCCTGGCATGGGCAGTGCGGGGGGAGTTGGGGAGCTCCTGGGGGGGCGGACGCCTTCTCCAGAGCCAACATCTTCCCATATCTACGTTGGGAAATGTGACCGTGCCAGCCAGGGGCAGGGCAGCGTCGTGGAGGGCAGGTTCACGTAACCATAGCTCCAAGGAAGACACAAAACAAGCAACAGGATGCGGTGAGATCTCCGCCGGCTGGAGTCCAGACCTGCGGAGGGCAGACAAGGACGTGCCCACGTGGTGAGAAGCAGGCCGTGGGGCACCCACAACCAAGAACTGGCAGGGGCATCTGAACTGAGCAGCCCGCACCCTCCACACCCAGAGTCCACGTGAGATTATTTCCAAGCAATTCCCTTGTTAAGTATTGGTGGAGGGTTGTACTCGTGTAGACAAAAATGACCACAAAAAGCAGAGTGGCAACTCATTCTGGAAGACTAGTACTACC
This sequence comes from Plecotus auritus, assembly GCF_963455305.1. NCBI lineage: Eukaryota > Metazoa > Chordata > Mammalia > Chiroptera > Vespertilionidae > Plecotus > Plecotus auritus. The sequence goes on along the minus strand of NC_137785.1, from coordinate 281,068 downwards.
AGGACTTTAAAAATAACCCAAAAGCCCGGCCGGCATGGCTCCGTGGTTGAGCATCAACCTATGAACCAGGAGGTCACGGTTCAATTCCCGGTCAGGGCACATGCCTGGGGGTTGCGGGCTCGATCCCCAGTGAGGGGTGGGGGGGTGCAGGAGGCAGACGATCCATGATTCTCTCTAATCATTGATATTTCTCTCTCTCTTCCTCTCCCTTTCTGAAATCAATAAAAATATATTTAAAAAATAAAAAAACCACAACCAAAGGACTTGTATGCATGCATACACTGAGTGGCCAGATTATTATACGTTCAGAGATCATAATAATCTGGCCACTCAGTGTACAAGCCTAACCAATGGACACAGACACCAGGGAGGTGAGGGCATGAGTGGGAGGGTGGGGTGGCAATGGGGGTGTATTACCTTAATCAATAAAGAAAAAAAAAATTTTTAAATCAGGTCAAAGTTGCTTAAACTTGTTCCCATTTTCAATATACTGTGTGCATAAATTCTATAATGTTTATCTTTTTATATTTTCTGCATGTTTTCAATTATTTATTTTTACTAGTAATGGTAGGTTGGGGTGGAAGGGAGAGTAAGGGCATCTTGTGAATATATTTATATATATTCAAGTTGGGCATGTTAAAAGAAAGTAAACTGATTTCTTAGGTTCTTTAGATGGCCAATACAATTTTCTGGTCCAAAACCATATGTATTTGTTAAATTTGTCTACAGGAAAGATTATACACTGAGAGGCCAGATTATTATGATCTCTGAATGCATAATAATCTGGCCACTCGGTGTATATCCTATATAATAAAAGGCTAATATGCAAATTGTCCCCTCGACCAGGAGTTTGACCAGCAGGCAGGCCAGCCGGCCGGCCAACCACCCATGTTCCCTCCCTCTGGCCAGGCTGGCCGGACCGCACCCATGCACGAATTCATGCACCAGGCCTCTAATATATATATATTAATATATATATATATGTATACACACACACACACACACACACACACAAACACACACTCTGAGTGGCCAGATTATGCGTTCAGAGATCATAATAATCTGGCCACTCAGTGTACATTCTGTAAATATGAAAACAGAAAAACAAGTATTTTCATTGCTGTTAAAAAAAAAAAAAAAAAAAAAAAACTCAAAAAGTCCTGGCCTGTAGCTCAGTTAGAGCATCGACCGGATACTCCAGGGTTGTGGGTTTGATTCCTTGTCAGGGCACATACAAGAATCAACCAATGAATGCAGGAACAAGGGGAACAAATCCATGTGTCTCTCCCTGTCTCTCTCCGCACCCCCCCCCCCCAATCCCTGTCTCTCTCCCTTCCTCTAAATCAGTGATTCTGAACCTTTCTAATGCCGCGACCCTTTAATACAGCTCCTCATGTTGTGGTGACCCCCAACCATAAAATTATTTTCGTTGCTACTTCATAACTGTAATTTTGCTACTGTTGTGAATTATCATGTAAATATCTGTGTTTTCCGATGGTCTTAGGCTCTACAGCAGCGGTTCTCAACCTGTGGGTCAATCAATGAATGCATCCCTGTCTCCGTCTCTCCCCCCCCCCATCCCCGTCTCTCTCTCCCTTCCTCTAAATCAGGGAGAGAAACATGGATTTGTTCCACTTATTCATGCATTCATTGGTTGATCCACAGGTTGAGAACCGCTGCTGTAGAGCCTAAGACCATCGGAAAACACAGATATTTACATTATGATTCACAACAGTAGCAAAATTACCGATACGAAGTAGCCACGAAAATAATTTTACGGTTGGGGGTCACCACCACATGAGGAACTGGATTGAAGGGTCGCGGCGTTAGGAAGGTTGAGAACCACTGCTCTAAACCAAGTTTTAAAAAGGACTTTAAAAAATCAGGTCTCAAATAGGAGAAAGAAGAGTTACAGTATGACCTCACAATGATGTAAAAATCTGAGGACAGGAGCCCTGGGTGGTGGGCTCAGGGGACAGAACGCAGGACTGCGGACTGACGGGTCCCGGGTGTGGGGTGTGGGGCGTGGGGCGCGCAGGAGGCGCCGATCCATGATTCTCTCTCATCATTGACGTTTCTCTCTCCCTCCCTCTCCCTTCCTCTCTGAAATCAATAAAAATATTTTTTTAATTTTTTTTCTTTATTGATTAAGGTATTATATATGTGTCCTTATCCCCTCATCGCCCCCCCCCCAGCCCACATACATATGGTTTTGAACCAGTTAGAAACATCGATGAGAGAGAGACATTTAAAGGATCTTAAAAAAACAAAACAGCCCTGGCCGGTGTGGCTCAATGGATAGAGCGTCCACCTGCGGACTGAAGGGTCCCGGGTTCGATTCTGGTCAAGGGCATGGACCTTGGTTGCGAGCACATCCCCAGTGGGAGGTGTATGGGAGGCAGGTGATGGGTGTTTCTCTCTCCTGGATGTTTCTAACTCTATTCCTCTCTATAAAAAAATCAATAAAATGTAAAAAAATTAAAAATATATATATTTTAAAAAACAAAAACAAAACCTCAGTGGTCCCCACTCCGTCTGGCCGGCTACGCCACAGGCAGCACCCACTCGCCCTCTCCCACGGGGTTCCCTCGCCAGACGGGTCCTGAAGGAACCCTGTGGGAGAGGGCGAGTGGGTGCTGCCTGTGGCGTGGCCGGCAGGGCGGGCACCCACCTCAAGCCGCCGCCCCCTCGGGTGACGGGGAGAAACCACACTCGCCGCCCCAGCCCCACCTCCGGGCGCTCAGCCACCTGCGGGCTCCCAGGGGTCGCGCTTCCGGCCCCGCGCCTCCCCCGGGCGCCACAGCCTGCCCCTCCCCGGCAGACCCAGCCGTTAGCCCTCGGGCCCTTCCGGAACGCGGGCCCCCCACCTCGCCGCGCCCTCGGACCCGACCGCCCCGAACCGTTCAGGAAAGCCAGGTCGGGGCGCCCCACGGCCGCCGGGAAGACCCACCTCAGCGCCGAGCCCTTCTTCGCGCGACCGAGGCGGGTACAACGCTGCTTGCGCACCGCGGGACTACAACTCCCAGAAGGCAGCGGGCGTCCTCCGCGGACCGGGTGGGGACGAGGACGCGCGTCTGGGAGATAGCCAATCAGCGGCGGCGCCTCGCCAATCCCTGCGCGCATGCGTCACTATGGATACCACGGCAACGTGGTAAACAAGAGAATGGCGCAGCCACTTTGGGGAGAGAGCCAGGCAGGGGGACCGGAAGGGACACGGAGAGAAAGAGGCGCCGAGATGGGGGGCCAGGGCGACAGGTGCGTGAGGACCCAGAGTCGGTGAGGCAGGACGGGGAGACCCGGAGTCTGGGAGCCGGAGAAAGACTCAGGAGGGGAAACCCAGGCCTGGATAGAGACCCAGAGACAGGGTCACCGGAAAGGGGTCCCACCCAGAACTGGGGAGATGAAGACGACCTAGGAATGAAGATGGAGGCCTGGCCGGCGTGGCTCGGTGATTGAGCGTCCATCTATGAACCAGGAGGTCACAGTTCATTCCAGGTCAGGGCACGGGCCGGGGTTGCGGGCTCCCCCTCCCCAGTGGTGGGGGGCGTGCAGATGGCAGCTGATCCATGATTCTCTCTCATGGATGTTTCTAACTCTCTGTCCCTCTCCCTTCCTCTCTGTAAAACAATCAATAAATTAAAAAACAAACAAACAAAAAAACCCTCCAGCTTTGATGCAATGCCAGACAATAACAAAACCAAAAAAAGTCGGTTCTTTTCCCAACTACATTTCACATGAATGTTTTTGTGATTGTTTGATACATGCCCATCTCGCTCTCTAGCCGAACAGCTCCATGAGGCTGGACATACGGCTATGCTCCCAGCCTATCCTGGGGACTGGCGTTCTGACATCGGGGATGCTCATCAAATGTTTGTTGATTGAATTGGAAAACATTCTCTGAGACATTACTGATTGCTGGTGACAGGTGAGATTCTGGATATAACTTTTTTAATAAATACTTTTTCATTGATTTCAGAGTGAGGAAGGGAGAGGGAGAGAGAGAGAAATATCTATGATGAGAGAGAATCATCCATCGGCTGCCTTCTCGCATCCCCTACTGGGGATCAAACCTGCAACCTGGGCATGTGCCATGACTGGGAATCAAACATGAACTCTTGGTTCATAAGTTGATGCTCAGCTGCACCAGGTGGGGCTGGATGCAATTGCTTTATTTCCAATTTTTTTCAGAGCAGGGTGCTTACAGTCCGGCAAGGAAGATAAACAATTACAACGCGTTGTGTATCCATGAGATGGCAGGCCAGTTAATGCCCAAGAAGAGGACGAGAAAATGTGTGTTGGCTGTGCAGGAGGCAGCGGATTGGTGGATCTCTCTCATCATTGATGTTTCTCTCTCTCTCTCCGTCCTTTCTGAAATCAATAAAAGTAAATTTAAAAATAAAACAAAATAAAAACAGAAACACAAACTAGCCCCGTGAGTCAGGAGGGGCTTGTGGGACGAGGCACTGGGCCCCTCACAGCCCATGAGCCTCTTGCAGCTCCGGCTGTGAGCCCTGGTGCTTTAGTTTTTATTTTTATTTATTTATTTTTTAAAATATATTCCTTTATTGATTTCAGAGAGGAATGGAGAGGGGTAGAGAGATAGAAACATCCATGATGAGAGAGAATCATGGATCGGCTGCCTCCTGCATGCCCCCTATTGGGGATCGAGCCCACACCCAGGCATGTGCCCTTGGCCGGAATCGAACCTGGGACCCTTCAGTCCGCAGGCCGACCCTCTATCCACTGAGCCACACCGGCTATAGAGCCTGGTGCTTTAGTTTTAGTGTCTCCAGAGCACGGGCCTCTGCAGGGGGAGAGCTTTCCTAGTTCGGTGGAAGCAGGCCAGAGAGGGCGAGGTGGACCAGAAGGGAAGGGGAAAGGGCAGGTGGGGATTTTCTTCAAGGCTGTAAGTTTTTTATTGTTGCAGGAACAAATGACCACAAACTTAGCAGCTTATGACCACACAAATCAATCCCAGCCTTATTTTTTTAAAAATATGTTTTTATTCATTTCAGAGAGGAAGGGAGAAAGAGAGAGAGATAGAAACATCGGTGATGAGAATCATTGGCTGCCGCCTGCACTGCTCCTCCACCCTGGGGATTGAGCCCATAACCTAGCACGTGCCCTGACCAGAATCGAACCTGGGACCCTCAGTCCACAGTCCGATGCTCTTTCCACGGAGCCAAACTGGCTAGGGCTGCCCTAGCCTAATGGCCTCAGTGGCCTTCACTGTGACTCTGGCTCTGCAGGAGCAAGTCGAACCCCCCCAGCTTTGATGCGATGCCAGGGCCGTTTAAGCGGCTCTCACTCGGCCACCTGCCGCGGGCAGGACGTTCCCAGGCCTCCCTCACCTCTCCGTAGCCTCCTCCTCCTCATTCCCTGAGGCCCACCCTCTCCTCCACAGTGACACCCCTCACAATCCAAGTTCCTAAGAAGAAACTTATCATGTCCTGGGGCCTTCGTATTATTTTTGAAATTATTACAGCAACAATGTATGACCTGTAACAGAGAGAGAGAAAAAAAAATCACACACAATTGCAGTTCCCTAAGAAAACCACATTTATTTCTCCATGAACAACATCCACATGTAGACCCATCTTCACATGGCAAATCTTCTACTTCGTGTCATTTTTTGTTGTTGCCTGCCCCATTGTAACATTTCAATAAGGCAACAAAACCTTTGTAATTATGGTCCAGGACCGAACAAATCGGAAGTGTCCTAAGTGAACAGTAAGAGGTAAACATACCAACTCAGTCATTCTGGTTCAACGACTAGAGCAGCGCCTCACACTTCGACAGCAGCCGGCACCCGTCCCTAGTGCTCAGTCTTTCCTTAACCAGTTGACTGCCACGATATTTTGAATTTAACTAAAAAAGGTCCGTCCCTTGCATCTATAGACGCTTATGGCGTACAAATGGTTAAGCGGGATAATGTCACTGTTCATCCACAAGCAACATCTGTCTCCAAGGGCCTCTTCTGAAACGAGTCCTCAGCACCCAGCAGGCGGGGATACATCCGAACAGTAACCTCCTTGAATTCTGTGCCTGCTGCGGCGTGGAGCTTCACTGCTGATCGAGACGAGGCAATACCGATCCTGCTGAAGGCTGCTCTCACGGATCGCACTCGATCCTGCCAAGGGTTTGCTTCCGTACAACAGGCAGACACTCCCCATTCCAAGGATTCGTCGGGCTGATGGGTCACGGAACACATTCACAGGTTCTCCCCAGTTTACGCACGCTAACGCAGGAGCAGCTGAGTGTCTCCAGAGAAGCGCCTTCCTGACTTTCCAAAGGTTTTATTCCAGTGTATCATGTTCCGTACAGGGTAGGGTGAGCATCCCTGAAGCCTTTGCCACACTTAGCAGCATCCTGGGTTCCCTCCTGGAGTTCCTAATGTACCAACTTAATAATATGGGTAAGGAATGCCTCACGTTCCATTTACCGGATAGGGAAGAGAAACACTTAAAAGTAAGTTTCTATATGTAAAAGCCACATGTGTGACGGGACCCCATACATGCAGAATTACGTACACATAAGGAGATCGGGGAAAGGGTGGCCACCGGAATACTAATGATGATTATCCCAGAGGGTGGCATTGCAGGTGACTTACTTTTTTCCTTAATAATAATAATAATAATAATAATAATAATAATAATTTCTTGGGCCTGGACAGGTAGTTCAGTTGGTTAGAGCATCATCCCAATACACCAGGGTTGCAGGTTCAATCCCTGGTCAGGGCACATAACAAGAATCAAGCAATGAATGCCTAAGTGGAACAACAAATCAGTGTCTCTCTCTCTAAAAAAAAAAAAAAAAAAATCAATAAGTTAAACACACACACACACACACACACAAAGATTTCATCACTCAAATTAAAAACAATTACTTTGTACTGACTGGGAGGAGCCACCCTTGAAGACACCCTCCCTCACCAAGTGTTCGAGGGCACTCAGGAAACGAGTGTGCCCATATCCATTATGCTTCCACGGGTTTCTCTCCAGGGTGTGTCCTCTGATGTCGGGCCAGGGCTGAGCTCCTTCTGAACACTTTCCCACACTGAGGACACTGGCTGGGACCCTCCCTGCTGTGGAGTCTCTGATGTACTGCAAGGTGAGAGTTCTGTTTGAAAGACTTCCCACACTCTGGACACTGGTACGGGGTCTCCTTGGTGTGAATTCTCTGGTGCTTGGTCAGGCAGGAGCTGTCCCGGAAGGCTTTGCCACACCGGCTACACTCGTAGGGCTTCTCACCAGTATGAGTCCTCTGGTGCCGGATGAGGCCAGCGATGTTCCTGAAAAGTTTCTGACACCGGTCACAGCCATAGGGCTTCTCGCCAGTGTGAATTCTCTGGTGCCTGATGAGGTAAGCACTCTCAATGAACGTCTTCCCACACTCTTTACACTCGTAGGGCTTCTCCCCAGAATGGATTTTCTGGTGCACGATGAGGTGCGAGTTACGGTTGAAGGATTTTCCACACTCCGCACACTCAAAGGGCTTCTCTCCGGTGTGAGTCCTCTCGTGCTGGGTGAGGTACGAGCCATCCCGGAAAGCCTTCCCGCACTTGCTGCATTCATAGGGCTTCTCCCCAGTGTGGATTCTGAGATGCACGGTGAGGTGGGAGATGTCTGTGAAAGGCTTCCCGCACTCGTTACATCGGTACGGTTTTTCCCCCGTATGAGTTCTTTGATGCAAAATCAGGGATGAGTTTCGGTTGAAGGTTTTTCCACATTCTAGGCATTCGTAAGGTTTCTCCCCGGTGTGGATTCTCTGGTGTTGTGTCAGAGCTGACCCATCACTGAAGGCTTTCCCACACTTACTGCATTTGTAGGGCTTCTCTCCTGTGTGGATTCTTCGATGCACAATCAAGTTATAGTTCTTGGAGAAGGATTTTCCACACTCGTTACACGTGTAAGGTTTCTCTCCAGTGTGAGTTCGGTGATGCAAGATGAGGGAAGAGTTCCGTTTGAAGCACTTGCCACATTCCGTACATTTATACAGCTTCTCCCCAGGGTGACTTCTCCTGCTTTCATTAAGAGATGAGGTCAAGGTAAAGATGTCCCCAAAGTCCTTGCCTTCATACAGTTTCTTCCCTCTTTGTGTTAGCTTTTGTTCACCAAGGGCGGTAAAATGGTTGAAAGACTCAACACTTTCAGGGTATTTATAGAGCTTCTCTCTCATTGGATTTCTTCCCAGGTGTTGAATCACTTCCACGGAATGGCAGAAGGCTTTCTCACAGGCAACACTGTCACCAGTTCTTGTAGCGATACAACTTCTCTGAGGACTGTGTAAAGCTGGGTCACAATCCAAACGCGTAACCTCTGAGTCACGTACATGAAAACCATTTGTTGTGGGAATCTTCCGAGATACTGGAAGGTCAGAGCTGGCGCTCAAAGGCCTCCCAAGTCCAGGATACTCACAAATTACTTCCGGAGCTCCTGGCTTTTCCCGAGTTAAAGCTAATTGTCTCAGGTGTCCCTCCCAGTTCTTACAGTCCCACCTGTCACCTGGGATGGTGAAATGGGGACCCTCTCTTGTAAATCCTTCCATTTCCACGTCACACGGGAGTGCTTCCTCAGGAATATTCTGAGCTGTCATTTTCAGTCTCGTGTTGCAGGCTGAAAAGTGAAGAAGGAAAAAGACAGACTTTAGTACATGGAGCTATGTCTTCAAGAATAATAAAAAATGGTGACAGGCAGGGATATGGGTGTGTTCTTTTACTTGTTTTCTTTCTCAAATTCATATCTGTACAAGGGGGGGGGGATAAACTGAGAATCAGGGGATGAGGAGAAGAACAGGGTCAGAGAGAGCTACAGAGCATTTTTCTAATTTGCTTTTTAAAGGGAAAACACAAGGAAACTTTTATTTTTTAATATATATATATATATATATTTTTTTTTTTTTTTAATATATTTTGATTTTTTATAGAGAGGAAGGGAGAGGGACAGAGAGCTAGAAACATCGATGAGAGAGAAACATCGATCAGCTGCCTCCTGCACACCTCCCACTGGGGATGTGCCCGCAACCAAGGTACATGCCCTTGACCGGAATCGAACCTGGGACCTTTCAGTCTGCAGGCTGACGCTCTATCCACTGAGCTAAACCGGTTTCGGCTAAAATATATTTTTATTGATTTCAGAGAGGAAAGGAGGACAGAGAGATAGAAACATCAATGATGAGAGAGAATCATCGACCAGTTGCCTCCTGCACGTCCCCAACTGGGGATAAAGCCTGCAACTCAGGTATGTGCCCTTGACTGGAATCGAACCCAGGACCCTTCAGTCTGCAGTCCAACGCTCTATCCACTGAGCAAAACCAGCCATGGCTACAGAGCATTTTCATCCTCCTAAAGAACAGGCAGGAGGAACGGTACTTGGACTAAATATCACCACCAGGTTTAGCCTGGGACCGGGGAAACCAGGTGTCACTGCTCACACTGGAACACTTCCCAGCCACTGTTTGCCAGTCTCCAGCACCCACTGCCCGGACAACAAGCAGCACACGCCTTCAAAGCCTCAACTTCACAATGTGCGTGCAACAGTGCTGACGAACAGCCTGGGCCCCAGCTTGGTGGTGAGAGTTCCGCCTTCACGGAGGGGATGCAGCACAGGGTCAGGGACCACCCTGAGGATGACTAGGAGAGTCAGATCACGTCTGGGGCTGGCTGGGAGCGGGGGAAGGGACAGTGCTCTGTAGTGGCTGCTGGTGTCATCACCGTTCTTGATCCTCCTCTAACAACCCTCCCACCCCTCCACTTCATGATATCAAGACAACTGGCTTGCCACATATTTTTAAGATAAAATGAAATTAAACCCTTACCTAAAATAAATATATATATATATATATATATATATATATATATATATATATATATATATACTGTGTGTATATATACAGAGACCCTTACCTAAAAATATATATATACTGTGTATATACATACATACATATACATATATACATACATACACACACACACACACACACACACATATGTTTTTTTTAAATTCCAGGTGGATAAAGACCTCTACACAAAATAAAAGTTTAACTTATGTAGAATAGTTGGAGTGTCGCCCTGTACCATGAAAGGTGGCAGGTTCAATTCCCAGTCATAGCACATACCCAGGCTGCAGGTTTGATTTCCGATTAGGGCACGTGAGGGAGGCAACCTATCAATGTTTCACGCTCACATCGATGTTTCTCTCTCACTTGCTCTTCCACTCTCTCTAAAAATAAAAAATAAAGATACAATACAATGAAATAAATTCTGTCGGATACTTTCAAGAATGGGGCACTCTTGCCCTGACCGGTTTGGCTCAGTGGATAGGGCGTCGGCCTGCGGGCTGAAAGGTCCCAGGTACAATTCCGGTCAAGGGCATGTACCTTGGTTGCGGGCACATCCCCAGTAGGGGATGTGCAGGAGGCAGCTGATCGATGTTTCTCTCTCATCGATGTTTCTGACTCTCTACCCCTCTCCCTTCCTCTCTGTAAAAAATCAATAAAATATATTATAAAAAAAAAAAAAAAAAAAAAAAAGAATGGGGCACTCCTAGATCAACTGGGCTTAATAAGCAAAAACCATATAGATAAGGATTAACAACTCTGATAGCAACATCAAAAATTCCCACACACCAGCCCTGACTGGTGTGGCTCAGATGACTGACCATCATTCCATGCACTGCGAGGTCGCCCGTTCACATTCTCAGTCAGGGCATATGTCCAGGTTGCAGGCTAGATCTTCAATGGGAGGCATGCAGGAGACAGCCAATCAACGTTTCTCTCCCTCATCCATGTTTTCCTCTCTCTCTCCCTCTCCTTTTTTCTTCTTAAAATCAGTAAAAACATACTTTAAAAAAAAATCAAAATACAAGGGGCAGGTGGAGATACAGTATTATGAAATAAAAAAGACAAAGGGATAATGGTGAGATCTAACAAGAATTTCACAGAACAAAAAAATGGGTAAAGGATACAAAGAGGCACTTCACAGAGAGGAAGGAGAAAATATTGGTATCTGCTCATTCCCAGCATCATTCACGCGGTTATATACTACAATTTTTAAAAATATTTTTTTTATTGATTCCAGAGAGGGAGAGATAGAAACATCAATGATGAGAGAGAATCGTAGATCGGCTGCCTCCTGCACGCCCCCCACTGGGAATCGAGCCCACATCCCAGGCCTGTGCCCTTCACCAGAATTGAACCCCGGACCCTTCAGTCCACAGGCCGACGCTCTATCCACTGAGCCAAACCAACTAGGGCTACTGCAACTTCTTTTCTTTTTTTAAAAAAATATATTTTATTGATATTTTTACAGAGAGGAAGGGAGAGGGATAGAGAGCCAGAAACATCGATGAGAGAGAAACATCGATCAGCTGCCTCCTGCACACCTCCCACTGGGGATGTGCCCGCAACCAAGGCACATGCCCCTGACCGGAATCGAACCCGGGACCCTTCAGTCCACAGGCCGACGCTCTATCCACTGAGCCAAACCAGCTAGGGCTACTGCAACTTCTTTTTAATCCTCACTGGAGGATATGTTTTTATTGATTTTAGAGAGGAAAGGGGGTGGGGAGAGAGAGAGAGAGAAAGGGAGAGAGAGGAATATCGATGTGACAGAGAACCATCAATCAGCTGCCTCTCATATGTGTCCCGACTGGGAATCAAACCCATGGCCCCTAAGTGCATGGATGATGTTCCAATCTCTAAGCCACACTGCCCAAGACCAAAGTGCAACTACAGGAACACAAAACGTATCACAGCCGGTGGTTCAGTGGTTAGAGAATTGGCCCATGCATGGATTCTGGGTCAAGGGCATGTACCTGGACTGCAGGCTTGATCCCTGGCCCCAGGTCAGGTTATATGCAGGGGAGGCAACCAATGGATGTGTCTTTCTCACATCCATCTCTCTCTCTCTCTCTCTCTCTCTCTCTCTCTCTCTCTCTCTTCCCCTTTTCCCCTCCCTTCCACTCTCTCTAAAAATCAATGGGAAAAATACCCTTTGTGAGGATTAACAACAAAAAAAGAACAGAAAACATGCACACTTCATACTAGTAAAAGTAAAACAAGGGATCTGGCTGGTGGCTCAGTTGGTTAGAGTGTAGTCCCCATACGCCAAGGTTGTGGGAATGATCCGCGGTCAGGGCACATACAAGAATCAAACAATGAATGCATAAATAACTAGAGCAACCAACCAACGTTTCTTTCTCTCTCCCTCTCTCTAAAATCAATAAATAAATAAATTGAAAAACATAAAGCAAAACAAGGTATGAAAACATGAAGCTCGGGCAGGTCATGCAGGAAGAGTTGGCGAGCATTGGAAGTGGTCGACCAGTCGGTGATCTGCTAGCAGCAGTAAAAACATAAAATGGGCACATTTCTCACCCAGTGGATCCACCTGCAGGCATCCAGGCTCAGAAAGCATGAGTCCCGAGCATAAGTGCACATTTTTCTACACTAAGGTGACACATTTTAAATTTTTTTAATGATTTTAGAGAGTGGAAGGGAGAGGCAGAGAAGGAGAAAGAGAGAGAAAAACATCAATGTGAGAAACATCAATTGCCTGCCTCCTGCATGCCCACCACTGGGGATCAAACCACAACCTGGGCACAGGCCCTGACCAGGAATCGGATCAGGGACCTTTTGGTGCACGGACATTCAACCCACTGAGCCACGACGACAGGGCACGGTGACAGTCGTAAAGGCCAGCAGGGAGAAGACTCACCGCTGGTAACGAAATAGCAAGTATTGTGATGGACCCCTCCACAGCGAAACAGAAACCTGCAGGTAATGGCAGGTTACTTTCCAAGTGTGGAGGGAAAAACTATCAAATATGTAATTGTTCAAAAGTGAAGCCCTGGCTGGGTAGCTCGGCTGGTTGGAGTGTTGTCCCAATATGCCAAGGCTATGGGTCCCATCTCTGGTCAGGGCACATACAAGACTCATCCAATGAATGAATCAGTAAGTGAAACAGCAAACTGTTGTTTCTCTCTTTCCCTTCCTCTCTCACTCTCTAAAATCAATAAATATAATTTTTAAAAATAATAGAGAAGTTGTTCTTCAGGAAAACATACCACTGCCCCCACCCCCCCCAAAAAAAAAGGAAAGAAAAGGAAATGATAAATGTGTATTTAAATAAATCCAACACAGCCGAAACCGGTTTGGCTCAGTGGATAGAGCGTCAGCCTGCGGACTGAAGGGTCCCGGGTTCGATTCCGGTCAAGGGCATGTACCTTGGTTGCGGGCACATCCCCAGTGGGGGGTGTGCAGGAGGCAGCTGATCGATGTTTCTCTCTCATCGATGCTTCTAACTCTCTATCCCTCTCCCTTCCTCTCTGTAAAATATCAATAAAATATATTTTTAATAAAAAAATAAATAAATCCAGCACAGACCATATAAAATGTTGCTGTAGGACTGGCCAGTATGGCTCAGTTGGTTGAGTGTCCTCCAGTGCAACGAGAGGTCACCAGGTCAATTCCCGGTCAGGGCACATGCCCTGGTTTCAGGCTCGCTCCCCAAGAGGGGACGTGCAGGAGGCAGCCCACAACCTTGGCATATGCCCTGACCAGCAATCGAACCGGCAACCTTTCAGTTCATGGGATGATGTCCAACCGAGCCATCCCAGCCAGGGCCGCGAGCACCCCCGTTTTCCCCATCCTCTGACCCTGTCCTTGGATGTCCACCGTATCACTTCTCTGAAGCCCGGTATTACTAATTTCCCCAGTCTGTCCTTCTCTTCCCCGTGGCCATCAAAGGCTTTCGGCCCACGGAATGTTGCCTCAGCACATGCGGAGACCTCAGGTCTGGAGAACTTTCTGTGATAACGTGTCCTGATGCTGTTCCAGGTCCTAACACAGGGGGTTACTCGCGGTGGCTAAGACCCAGTTCATCTGGACAGCCTGGGACGCCTTCTAGTAAAGCACTCAGAACCTGCCCCCACCAAGGACTGCCCTTCTCCCTTTCCTGTTCCCTACACCCGGTCTGGGTCCACTTCCCCGATGCTCACTGTGCCAGCAGCATCCACCCATAGCTCACCTCATTCAACTGCACTGAAGACAATGAATTCTGACCGTCCTATTTCTCTTAACCCAAACCTATAGTCTCCAACATGGGACCGCCTCTTATGTCTTCTAGGGTAGCTGTGCCCAAGCACTTAAATACAGAAACATATATTTTAATACTTTCCTTTCATTGACTCTTTACCTGCACATAAGACTTGAGAAATTTTTTTTAATTATGTGGATATGTAATGTTATCTATAAAATTCCTTTCAGGGTGATAAAAGGCACACTACAAACTTGATCATAAAGAGTGAGCAGGAAATAAGAGATCAACTGAAGGACTTATATGCATGCATATAAGAGTAACCAACGGATGCAAAACATTGGGGGGTGAGGGCATGTATGGGAGTGGGGTGGGGGGGGGGGGCAATGGTAAGATATGTACACATATAATACCTTAATAAAAAAAAACAAAAAACAGCCGAAACCGGTTTGGCTCAGTGGATAGAGCGTCGGCCTGCGGACTGAAAGGTCCCGGGTTCGATTCCGGTCAAGGGCATGTACCTTGGTTGCGGGCACATCCCCAGTAGGGAGTGTGCAAGAGGCAGCTGAATCGATGTTTCTCTCTCATTGATGTTTCTAACTCTCTATACCTCTCCCTTCCTCTCTGTAAAAAATCAATAAAATATATTTTTTTAAAAAATAAAATAAAAAATAAAAAATAAAAAAAGCAGGTGTTGAGTCTGATAGGGTCATAACCACTGGTCTAGCTGGTCTAGACCCCACCTGGCCCGATTCTGGTGCGTTAAGACTTCATAAAGTAACAGTTTTACAGGATGTGCCAAGATTGGGTAGAATTCCTTCCCCAGGCACTCACCTCTGCAGGGCCTTATCCCCGGCCTCTATGACCCTGCAGAGAACTCCGCTGAGGCCCCGTGCCTGAATGGCTGACATCAAAGGCTGCCAGACCTCAGCTGCACAAGCCCTTCCCAAGGTTCCTGCCATCTCTGTGGACCAAACAGGATAGTGCTTGCTTGTTCAAATGATGCGTTCTTTAACAGAAATGAACTGCTGGCCACCGACGTGAGCCCTGTCCTAACAAAGCCACCCGCCCAACGACACATTGTGATAGTCTGACTCCATTTTTGGTGATTGACTGCTGCCAGCTTTCAAGCACCATTCCCTACCCGCCACCTCCTTCCACCTTACACCAGGGACGCTCATAACCAAGCCTGAATGCTTTCTCCTTGGAGTTGGCGGGAAGTTCTAACCATGCGAGCCCCCAGCAAGGCGAGGCCACCCTCGTCCCAGCTCCACGGGCTACTCACAACGGAAGCCCACCCCGTCCTTGTCCTGCTCGCTGAGGCTGTTTCTGGATTGCCTTGAGAGCACTGCCCTGCTCCCCCAGGACAGCCTCGTTAGGTGAGTAATCACCCCTCCATCCTCTTAGTGTGTGTACGTGTGTAAAACATATAGCGTGTGTATGTGTGTAAAATATAGTGTGTATGTGTGTAAAATAGTGTGTGTACGTGTGTAAAATATAGTGTATGCGTGTAAAATACATAAGTGTGTACGTGTGTAAAATAGTGTATGTGTGTAAAATATAGTGTGTGTAAAATACAGTGTGTGTATGTGTGTAAAATATATAGTGTGTATGCATGTAAAATATATAGTGTATGTGTGTAAAATATATAGTGTGTGTATGTGTGTAAAATATATAGTGCGCATGTGTGTAAAATATATAGTGTGTATGTGTGCAAAATATATAGTGTGTAAAATATAGTGTATGTGTGTAAAATAGTGTGTACGTGTGTAAAATATATAGTGTGTGCATGTGTGCAAAATAGTGTAAAATATAGTGTATGCGTGTAAAATAGTGTGTACGTGTGTAAAATATATAGTGTGTGTAAAATATATAGTGTGTACGTATGTAAAATACATAGTGTATGTGTGTAAAATATAGTGTGTGTGAAATACGTAAGTGTGTACGTGCGTAAAATATATAGTGTGTGTACGTGCGTAAAATATATAGTGTGTATGTGTGTAAAATATAGTGTATGTGTGTAAAATATATTGTGTATGTGTGTAAAATATAGTGTGTGTGTGTGTGTAAAATATAGTGTGTGTGTATGTGTGTAAAATATAGAGTGTGTGTATGTGTGTTTGAGACAGGGAGAAAAAAGGTAAAGCTTATGTAGCAAAGTGTTAACTTGAGGATCTGGATGGTTTTACAAGTGTTCATTGAACTATTCCTGTAACTTTTCTTTTCAATATATTTTTATTGATTTCAGAGAGGAAGGGAGAGGGAGGCAGAGATAGAAACATCAGTGATAAGAGAGAATCATTGATCAGCTGCCTCCCGCACACCCCCTACAGGGAATCAAGCCCACAACACAGGTATGTGCCCTTGACCGGAATCGAACCCGGGGCTCTGCAGTCCACAGACCAACACTCTATCCACTGAGCCAGAACAGCTAGGGCTTCCTGGAACTTTTCAAAATAAAAAGTTAGCCTGGTCGGCATGGCTCAGAGGTCGAATGTCGACATATGAACCAGGTCAGGGCACATGCCTGTGTTGTGCGCTCGGTTCCTAGTGGGGGGCGTGCGGGAGGCAGCCCATCCGTGATTCCCATCATTGATGTTTCTTTTCTCTCTCTCTCTCCCTTCCTCTCTGTAAAATATCAATAAAATATATTTTTAAAAAAATTAAAAAATAATGATGATAATAAAAATTAAGTGCTTAACACTTTATTATTAAAATAGTAATATTATAATCGCTATGTATGGTGCCAGGTGGGATTTTTCAGGGGGGTTACTTCATAAATTATATAAATGGCTAACCACTAGGCCAGTGGTCGGCAAACTCATTCGCCCACAGAGCCAAATATCAACAGGACAACGATTGAAATTTCTTTGGAGAGCCAAATTTTTTAAACTTAAACTTCTTCTAACGCCACTTCTTCAAAATAGACTCGCCCAGGCCGTGGTATTTTGTGGAAGAGCCACACTCGAGGGGCCAAAGAGCCGCACGTGGCTCGCGAGCCGCGGTTTGCCGACCACTGCACCAGGCTGTACACCTTATACTAACATACTGAATGACAACTGTCATTGGAAAATTAAAATTAAATTTTAAGAAGTGGGCTGGGAAGGGAGAAAAAACAAGCAATAGAACTGAGGAAAGTTACTTACTCTGGGGAAAATAAACCAAACAAAGGTTTGGCACCTAAAACGTTTTCATAAGCCCAACTGCCTAACAACCACATTTTTTTAAATTGGCAAAGTATAAGCGATCTTTCCGGGGTGATGATAATTCTGAGGTTTGGGCTGCATTTGTCCAAACTCATCGAGTGGTACCATGAAGATCTGTACCCCAATTGTGCCTCGAAATTTTTTAAATAACAATAGTATTGCCCTAACCGGTGTGGCTCAGTGGATAGAGCGTCGGCCTGCGGACTGAAGGGTCCCGGGTTCTATTCCGGTCAAGGGCATGTACCTTGGTTGCGGGAACATCCCCAGTGGGAGGTGTGCAGGAGGCAGCTGATCCATGTTTCTCTCTCATCGATGTTTCTAACTCTCTATCCCTCTCTTTTCCTCTCTGTAAAAATCAAATAATAAAATATATTTTTTAAAAAAAGAAAAAACAAAACAAAACAAAAAAACAATAGTATTGCCCTGGCTGGTTTGGCTCAGTGGATAGAGCGTTGGCCTGCGGACTGGGGTGGGGGTGGGGGTGGGGGGTCCCAGGTTCAATTCCGGTCAAGGGCACATGTCTGGGTTGTGGGCTCATCCCCAGTGGGGGGGCGTGCAGGAGGCAGCTGATGGATGATTCTCTCTTCCTCTCTGAAATCAATAACAAGTATTCTTTTTTTAAAAATATTTTATTGATTTTTTACAGAGGGGAAAGGAGAGAGAGAGAGTTAGAAACATCGATGAGAGAGAAACATCAACCAGCTGCCTCCTGCACACCCACCACTGGGGATGTGCCCGCAACCAAGGTACATGCCCTTGACCGGAATCGAACCCAGGACCCCTCAGTCCGCAGGCCGACGCTCTATCCACTGAGCCAAACCCGTTAGGGCCAATAAAAAGTATTCTAAAAAAAAAAATAGTATTGAACTCTAATCAACCAATGACTACATAAATAAGCGAAACAACAGATCAATGTTTCTCTCTCCCCGCCCCCCCCCCCCCGTCTCTCTCTCTAAAATAGTAGTAATAGTAACAAGTCTCTTTAAAAATTTTTTTTAAAAATAGTATTGAACTCTAACTGGATGTTAAGCACAATGAGGTATTTAAGGGGGAAGCTTGATGGTACCTGCCACTTCATTTAAGTATGTCCCCCAAAAAAGATTTAATGGATGACAGGGAGAAATACAGCGTGTCCCCCCTCCCCCCGCCAAAAAAAATGTATATACACTTGAACAGCTGATTCTATTACAATTTTTTTATTTTATTACAATTTTAAAATGAAACGGGCCCTAGCTGGTGTGGCTCAGTGGATAGAGCACCGCCCTGCGGACTGAAGGGTCCCGGGTTCGAATCCGGTCAAGGGCACAGGCCAGGGTTGCTGGCTGGATCCCCAGTAGGGGGCGTGCAGGAGGCAGCTGATCCGTGATTCTCTCTCATCCTGGATGTTTGTATTCTCTTTCCCGTCTCCTTTCCTCTCTGAAATCAATACAGATATATTTTTTAAAAAAATAAGAATAAATAAAATAGGGGGGAGGTCCATGGGGGGAAAAAAATAGACATATGTACTACTATTTGTAATACTTCAAACAATTAAAAAAAAATAAAGTAGAACTTCATAAAAAAAAAAGAATAAATAAAATAGAAAACGCATTTTCATCAACGCTGCCTTGATGATTATTCAAAGTGTGTATACATTTTTTGGGGGGGCAGGGGGACATCCCATATATGAGATCAAGCAAGTACAGGAGACACTCACGGGTCGGTATAAGGGGGCGCCAGGGTTTCCCCTTTTCCATTGGCGGGAAAACTCACCATGAACTCCTCGGGGGAGAGGAGCCGGGGAAATGAACCCCGAAAACCAAGGAAGAGAAAACGCCAAAAAACGGCCATAAAACAGATGGAAAACCACGGCCTTTATGGGGAACCGCACCGAGGCCGCACGCGGGGGTTCTTAAGGGGGACGGGGGGGGGGGGGGGGGCGGGGAGCAGGTGAACGGACGGGACCCCGGCGCCGCTGCCCTTCAGGCGGGAGAGGGGGTCACCCCGCGGCCCGGCCCGGGCACCAGGCGGCCGGGCGCCAAACGGTCCCTGAGGCGGGACCGACTGACCCCCCCCCCGCGGAACGGCTGAGCTCCCCCAGGGACAGGAAGGCCGGGGGGTGAGGGGGGGTCCTCACACCCAAATAAACATCCTCTCCCGCCCCGGGGGCGTCCTCACAGGCGAGGGCAGGCGGGCCCAGCCGACCCCGCCCAGCGAGCCGACCGCGCCCACTGCCTCCCTGATACCCGCCCGCCACGCGCCGCTCACGACCCAGCGGGACCCGGCGGATACTCCCCGCGGAGGGAAACGGAGACCCCGAAATACGAGGGGGAGCGGCGGACTCACCGCAGGCGAGCAGGCGGCGGCGGCTGCAACGGCAGCGGCAGTGGCGGCGGGGACGGCGGCCGCCATGTTGGGGCGAGTGCGCGTGCGCTTGCGTGCGCTTGCGTGCGCGCGCCGGGACCCGGATGTGCGCGTGCCCGGAGGCCCCACCGCGCGCATTGTGGTGTGAGGGGGGCCCGCTGTGGGGTGATGTTTGGAGTTTTTCTCAGGTGACTGTTTTTGTGACCCATTCCGAGGTGGCAGCTGCAGCCCGTGGGAGAGAGGCGCTGCCTGGCTTACACCGGCGCAGAAGGACTCGCGCGCACCCCCTTTCCCCGCCCATCGCCTCTGCCTGGTCCGCAGCGCCTCTAGCGGCCGCCAGGCGAAATGACAGCGGGCCCTAGAAGTCAGGGTCCTTAAGGCACTCGGGGAGGACCCCGGAGACAACAGGCTTTTTTTGTTTTTCAAATAGTGTTCTTTCTTTTCTTTCTTTCTCTCTCTCTCCCTTTCTTTCCTTTATTTATTTCTTTTTTTAATATTTTTATTGATATTTTACAGAGAGGAAGGGAGAGGGATAGAGAGTTAGAAACATCGATGAGAGAGAAACATCCATCAGCTGCCTCCTGCACACCTCCCACTGGGGATGTGCCCGCAACCAAGGTACATGCCCTTGACCGGACTCGAACCCGGGACCTTTCAGTCTGCAGGCCGACGCTCTATCCACTGAGCCAAACCGGTTTCGGCCATTTTTTAAAATTTATTTCTTATTTTATTAGATTTTTAAAAATTTTTTAAATATATTTTATTGATTTTTTACAGAGAGGAAGGGAGAGGGAGAGAGAGTTAGAAACATCTATGAGAGAAACATCAATCAGCTGCCTCCTGCACACCTCCCTACTGGGGATGTGCCCGCAACCAAGGTACATGCCCTTGACCGGAATCGAACCTGGGACCTTTCAGTCCGCAGGCTGACACTCTATCCACTGAACCAAACCGGTCAGGGCTTATTTTATGTTTTTAAATTATATTTTTATTGATTTCAGAGAGGAAGGGAGAGGGAGAGAGAGATAGAAACATCAATGATGAGAGGGAATCATTGATTGGCTGCCTCCTGCACGCCCCCTACTGGGGATGGAGCCTGCAACCCAGGCATGTGCCCTTGACCGGAATCGAACCTGGGACCCTTCATTCCACAGGCCGATGCTCTATCCACTGAGCCAAACGAGCTAGGGCTCCTTTATTTTTTTTGGACTTCACCCAAGGTTATATTTTTTTTCCCCATTGATTTTTAGGAGCTGGAGAGACAGAGCGAGAGAAACTATGGATGTGAGAGAAACACATTCATTGGTTGTCTCCTCGGGCGCCCATCAGGGCTGGGGAATGTGTCCTTGATGGGAATCGAACCTGGGACCCTTCAATACGAGGGCCGGCGCTCCAACCACTGAGCAAAACCGGCTAGGGCTCAGGGCCATCAGGCTTTTATATGACCCCACAGGTGAAAGGAAAAGTCGTCAGAGGGACTCAAACTCAAGCAGCAGGTGAATAAGAGCCTGAGACCCATCATGCTTTATTTTTAATTTTTTAAAATACATTTTTATTGATTTCAGAGAGAAAGGGAGAGGAAGAGAGAGATGGAAACATCAGCGATGAGAATCATTGATCGGTTGCCTCCTGTACGCCCCCACTAGGGATCCAGCCCACAACCGCAACCAGGGAATCAAACCGTGACCTCCTGGTTCATAGGAGGATGCTTAACCACTGAGCTACACCTGGTTGGGCTATTTTTATTGTTTTTTAAAATTTTTAATGTATTTCTTTATTGATTTCAGAGAGGAAGGGAGAGGGAGAGAGAAGAGGGAGAGAGATAGAAACATCAATGATGAGAGAGAATCATTGATGTTTCTATCTCTCTAACCCTGTCTTTTCCTCTCTGAAATCAATAAAAGTGTATTTAAAAAAAAAAAGAAAAGTGGAATTTAAATATATGCAAGAAAAGGACAGTTTAGTTTGGTCTTCATGGACTTGGAACCTTAGTACTTCAATTAGGGCTCTTTCAGTACTGCTAGCAACAACGCCGATAACCACCCCTGTTACCATTGAAGAGAAATGGACTTCATGTGGCTACCCATCAGCAAAAACAAGCAGTTGAATGATTTGGCCGTTAATAATTTGGACACGAACTTCATTTTATTCACCTTTTGGACATGGACTTTAGAAGTGGAAAGTAAAGGAGGCGATATAACATCCTGTGTGTGAAGATAATTTTCTCCAGCGAATATTCTGGGGATTCAGAGGAAACTTCCTTTTGTTGTTCTTGCCACTTGAATGTATTCTCTGCCTCATATTCTTCTGTCTCATTCACCAAAATATCCATCTTGGCTAAAGCGTTGCTCATTGACTTTATATTTGCATCTAAATGAGGAATATTTCTCCCAGCCGGTTTGGCTCAGCGGATAGAGCATCGGCCTGTGGGCTGAATGGTCCCAGGTTCGATTCCGGCCCAGTTTGCTGGCTTGATCCCCAGTAGGGGGCATGCAGGAGGCAGCCGATCAATGATTCTCTGTCATCATTGATGTTTCTATCTCTCTCTCCCTCTCCCTTCCTCTCTGAAAGCAATAAAAAATATATTTTAAAAAAATAAAATAAATGAGGAATATTTCTAATTGTGTCAAGATGGGTTTCTAATCTCTCATGGAAAAGTTACTACCAACTTCCAGCAAATGTACCAGGTCCCTGTGATAAATAGCTTCAATGGGCAGGTTTTCCTGACTTCGTCTTTGCCTGAGGGACCCCTTCTCCTTCAGCACTGCTTCCAAACGATGATTCATGCTTTGCAAAGTACAATGCATTTTTTTAAAATATATATTTTATTGATTTTTTACAGAGAGGAAGGAAGAGGGATAGAGAGTTAGAAACATCGATGAGAGAGAAACATCAATCAGCTGCCTCTTGCACACCTCCCACTGGGGATGTGCCCGCAACCAAGGTACATGGCCTTGACCTGAATCGAACCTGGGACCCTTCAGTCCACAGGCCGACGCTCTATCCACTGAGCCAAACCGGTTTTGGCAGTACAATGCTTTTGAGCCAAAAAGGAAGGATGAAGAAACATCCGCGGTATCTTTTTCTAGTCTTAGAAGTTCAATTTCGGTGTTTGTTTGTTTTTTCTGGTTAATTTCAGCTTGAATATTTGTGATCTGATGTAGCCTGGAGAAGTTCACAAAGCAAGAATGGTTGGTGCCTCCCAAGGGTTCGCTGCAGCCATAACTCCAGATTCACACTTTGGAGCGATACACCAAGGACCAGCCATGGCCTATAGGGGGCGGTAGAGGACTATTTATCTCATGGCTGAAATTTACTTCTTGCCACCCTAGGTATTTTTACCAGAATATTTTAATAATTTTTAAATTTTTTTTCAATGACAGTTGGCATACAATATTCGTTTCAGGTGAACAACATAGTGATTGCACGTTTATACAACTTATTAAGTGATCACCCTAAGTTTAGAGTATTTTTTTAATAAAAGGAAGAATCAATGGATTGGTTGTCTAAAAACGAATGAGAAAATTTCCTCAGCCAAAGATATGTGAACCTTAAAAAATATTGCATTTACAGGGTTTATTTTTCCTCAGCATTCTATGAAGAACATTTTCAGCCCTAACCGGTTTGGCTCAGTGGATAGAGAGTCGGCCTGCGGACTGAAAGGTCCCAGGTTTGATTTCGGTCAAGGGCATGTACCTTGGTTGCGGGCACATCTCCAGTAGGAGGTGTGCAGGAGGCAGCTGATTGATGTTTCTAACTATCCCTCTCTCTGTAAAAAAAAAAAATCAATAAAATATATATTTTTTAAAAAGAACATTTTCGCCCTAGCCAGCTTGGCTCAGTGGATAGAGCGTCAGCCTGAGGACTTAAGGGTCGGTCCCAGGTTCGAATCAGGCCAAGGGCACATGCCTGGGTTGCAGGCTCAATCCCCAATAGGGGGTGTGCAGGAGGCGGCCAATCAATGATTCTCTCTCATCATTGATGTTTCTATCTCTCTCTCCCTCTCCCTTCCTCTCTGAAATCAATAAAGAAATATTTTTTTTTAAAAAAAAGAACATTTTCAAGTGTTCAGAAACCTCTTCACAATTGTGTACCCAGTCCCTAGGTAAGTCACTTAACATTTGACAATATGTGCTTTGTCACTGTCCACATATCCATTATTGGGTATATTTTGGGATTGAGTGGCTATGGTTTAATTTTTATTTTTTAAATATATTTTTATTGATTTCAGAGAGGAAGGGAGAGGGACAGAGAGATAGAAACATCAATGATGAGAGAGAACCCTTGATGGACTGCCTCCTGCATGCCCCACACTGGGGATCTAGCCCGAAACGCAGGCATATGCCCTTGACCGGAATCGAACCCACGACCCTTCAGTCCACAGGCCGACGCTCTATCCACTGAGCCAAGCCAGCTAGGGCATAGTGGCTATGGTTTTAGACCAGCCATGGGCAAACTACGGCCCGCGGGCCGGGTCCGGCTGTTCTATCCGGTTCTCTTGCTCTCCCCTCTGCTCCTTTACTTTGAATTTATATTAGTTCACACAAACACTCCATCCATGCTTTTGTTCCGGCCCTCCAGTCCAGTTTAAGATCCCATTGTGGCCCTTGAGTCAAAAAGTTTGCCCACCCCTGTTTTAGACACAGCTTCTGCCTCAGATTTGCACAGATGCTTTCTAACTCCAAAACTTAGAACAAAAGACTTCAACTCTCTAAAACGCACCTTCATTATTTGTACATCAGGACAATTAGAGGGCTGTGAGAGGGCTGGATTTGCTAATACAGTAAAGTTTTCTTCTAAGACTGGGTTTGTTTCTGTGCATCTAGATTAACACACCACTGCATGCCTCTTTTCAGGCACCCCCTAGTATCGGAATTGCTCTGGGCACACTAACCTTCAATGCATATCCGCTACCATTCCTAAGGGACTTTTAGGAAGACCTGTTGGAAGTAAACTTCCTAAGTGCTAGAGAGCATCGTATGAACACTTTTTAAAAAATATATTTTATTGATTTTTTACAGAGAGGAAGGGAGAGGGACAGAGAGCCAGAAACATCGATGAGAGAGAAACATGGATCAGCTGCCTCCTGCACACCTCCCACTGGGGATGTGCCCGCAACCAAGGTACATGCCCTTGACCGGAATTGAACTTTCAATCCGCAGGCCGATGCTCTATCCACTGAGCCAAACCGGCTGGGGCTGAACATTTAAAAAAAAAAATTTTTTTATTGATTTCAGAAAGGAAGGGAGAGGGAGGGAAAGATAAAACATCAATGATGAGAGAGAATCATTGATCGGCTGCCTTCTGCACACCCCCTACTGGGGATCGAGCCCACAACCCTGGCAGGTGCCCTTCAGTCCGCAGGCCTATGCTGCATAGTATGAACATTTTATTTATTTTATTTTGTTGTACCATTTATTTATGCACTAGTGGCCCGGTGCACGAAATTCGTGCATATTAAAAGGAGGACCCAGAGTCTAGTCCCCGCCCACCCACATGCACCTCAAAATCGTGTGAGACCCAGACCTGGCTGCCCCCCCATTGGGCTAGATCCAGACCCAGCCAGTCCCACCCTTGTCAAGCCCTGCTGGGCAAGGGGGCGCAGCCTCAGGTCCCCAGTCAAGCTCCGCTGGGCGGGGGGTGCGGCCTGAGTTCCCCCGACCCAGCACTGGGGGGTGCACCTTGAGGTCCCCCATCAAGCCCCCCTGGGTGGGTAGCACGGCCTGAGGTTCCCTGTCAAGCCCTGCCAGGTAGGGGGGCGCAGCCTCAGGTCCCCTGGCCCAGTGCCAGGATGGGGGGCGTGGCCTGAAGTCCTCTGTCAAGCCCCACCTGGTGGGGGGCACGGCCTGAGGTCCCCTAGCCTGGCACTGGGGTGGGGGAGGGATCAGCCTGAGATCCCCTAGCCCAGCACCAGGACGGGAAGTGCACCATGAGGTCCCCCATCAAGCTCCGCCAGGCAGGGGGCGTGGCCTGGGGTCCCCCGCCTGGCTCCGGGGCAGGGGGCGAGGCCTGAGGTCCCCTGTCAAGCCCCACGGGCCGGGAGGGCGTAGCCTCAGGTCCCTGCTGATTGCTCCTTAAGACTCCTTAAGGGAACTTGGCCTCAGCTGTGGGTGCAGCCATCTTTGTGACGGAGTGATGGTCAATGAGCATATTCCCTCTTTATGAGCTAGGATTCCTTGGTGGATTCTGGTACGTGCCCTGACTGGGGATCGAACCCACGGCCTTGCGTGTATCAGAACAATGCTCTGACCAACTGAGCTACCTGGCCAGGGCTGCGTGTGAACATTTTGAATAGGTTAGTTATACACTCGGAAACAGACATATTCACACTTCTGCCACCCACACTCACCAGCAGGGACAAACATTCTTTGAGTTTTTCGTGGCCTTGCTGGCTTCGTGGTGAAAGGCGACTGGGAAATGAGTGTGATCTTGGCTCCAGAAGGTACCCACAGCTGACAGCAAGGTACCTCTTTGAAGGAGAATCTGGACAACAACCAGATCTGAATCCTCTCCATCGCCCCCTGCCCCTGCCCCAGCTCCATCAGGGTCTGGCCCCTTAGTGTGTATGGCTTCTGATCTTCTTCTTTTTTTTTTTTTTTTTTTTAAATATATTTTATTGATATTTTACAGAGAGGAAGGGAGGGGGATAGAGAGTCAGAAACATCGATGAGAGAGAAACATCGATCAGCTGCCTCCTGCACACCTCCCACCGGGGATGTGCCCGCAACCAAGGCACGTGCCCCTGACCGGAATCGAACCTGGGACCCTTCAGTCCGCAGGTCGACGCTCTATCCACTGAGCCAAACCAGTCAGGGCTATATATATTTTTTATTGATTTCAGAGATGAAGGGAGAGGGAGAGAGAGATAGAAACATCTATCTATCTATCTATCTATCTATATATATATATATATAAATGCCCAGTGACGGGAACAGTGGAATGACCAGAATGACTGGTGGCTATGACACGCACTGTGGCAGTCAACCAGCCTGATCTGGGCCCCGATTGCACCCCCCCCGGCCCCCGCCAAGCCGGCCCAGTCCCCGATTGGCCCCCAACACCCCATTTGGGGGTGGGCTGGCCAGCAAACCGCCCATGGCCCCTCCCCCCTGCTGGCCTGACCGAATGGGCCCCCATCAGGGCAGGCTGGCCGGACCCCACCCGTGCACGAATTTGTGCACCAGGCCTCTAGTCAATGATGAGAAAGAATCATTGATCGACTGCCTCCTGCACGCCCCCCACTGGGGATCAAGCCTGCAACCCTGGCTTGTGCCCTTGACCGGAATCAAACCCAGGACCCTTCCATCCCCAGGCCGATGCTCTATCCACGGAGCCACACCAACTAGGGCTCTAAATCAATTTTTTTTTTAAACACTCATGTTTTAGAGTTCCACTCACATTGCTCGGTTCATGACTCTGAATTACTCCAACGTATGATTCCGTCATCAAAATGCCTTCTCAGCCCTGGCTGGCAGCGCAGTTGCTTAGAGCCGTGGTTGGCAAACTGCAGCTCGCGAGCCACATGCGGCTCTTTGGCCCCTTGAGTGTGGCTTGGCGTTAGAACCACTTCTTCAAAATAGACTCGCCCAGGCCGAAAACCGACTTCTGCGCATGGGCCACGAAGTTTTAATCACACTGTCCGTGAGCGCCCGATCGTGCTATTTTGTGGAAGAGCCACACTCAAGGAGCCAAAGAGCCGCATGTGGCTCGCGAGCCGCGGTTTGCTGACCACTGGCTTAGAGCATCCTCTCCCTACACCAAGGTTGTGGGTCCGTACCCAGTCAGGGCACACCTGAGAACCAACCCATGAATGCATGAATGAGTGGAACAGCACATCAATGTTTCTTTCTCTTAAAAAAAAATTGTTTTCTTGTTCTGACTCGTTTGCATTCCTCTTCCACTTTGAAGGACCCTTGTGCTTATGTTGATCCCTCCCCCAGATAATCCAGGACAACTTCTCCATCTCAAGAGGCTTACCTTAATCACTTCTGCAAAGTCCCTTCCCTCCCCCCCCCCCCCCGCCCCCGTGAAGTCACATATTCTCAAGCTCTGGGGATTAGCACATGGACATCTTTGGGAAACTATTGCCAAGTCCACTACACAATCCATGAAAGCCTTACTTTTAAAAATATATGTATATTTTATTGATTTTCATAGAGAGGAAGAGAGAGGGATAGAGAGCTAGAAACCTCGTTGAGAGAGAAACATCAATCAGCCGCCTCCTCCTGCACACCCCCTACTGGGGATGTGCCCACAACCAAGGTACATGCCCTTGACCGGAATGGAACCTGGGACCCTTCAGTCCGCAGGCCGACGCTCTATCCACTGAGCCAAACTGGTTAGGGCTGGTTTACATTTTTTTTGAAATATTTTTTTATTGGTTTAAGAGAGGGAGAGATAGAAACATCATTGATAAGAGAGAATCATTGAGGGCTGCCTCCTGCATGCCCCCCCCCCCCACTGGAGAGCAAGCCAGTAACCCAGGCATGTGCCCTGACTAGGAATCGAACCGTGACCTCCTGGTTCATAGGTCGAAGGGTTGTTGGTTCAATTCTGGGTAAGCTCGAGCTTACTTTGTAAGCTCGATCCCTGACAAAGTTGGGGGCGTACATGGGAAGCAACCAATCAACGTATCTCTCTTGCATTGATGTTTTGCTTCTCTCTCTCTCTCTCTCTCTCTCTCTCTCACCCCTCCCTTGTCTTTACTCTCTAAAATTCAATGGAAGAAACATCCTCGGGTGAGGATTAACAACAACGACAACAAAAGCAGACTTAACCAAAAAGCCTTACATTTCCCTTAGAACCATATGCTGTCCTGTAAACAGATTCACAGCGATGAACTATATCCTTCCACCTTTGGCCAAGGCCAGGACAGCAGCAGCAGCAGAACCAGGAGAGATGGTGGAATATATGGCCCTTGAGGAAATAGTGATTCAGGACAGAGGCAGCAAGAATAATGATTTTGGGGGGAAAGTTAACTAGAACTCAATCCTCCTTCCACGGTACAATGACATCAGTAAAGTCACAGTAGAGACAGATCATAAAAATGTAATGGGCGTAGAGATGTCTGGACAGAGCTCAACCCTTTTAACTATGAGCAAAATCACTCAGCAGACAAATCTCTTAAAAAATGCTTTTTATTGATTTTAGAGAGAAAGGGATAGGGAGATAGAAACGCAGAGAGAAACACATGGATTGGTTGCCTCCCACACTGCTCCCCACCCCCCACTGGAGGTCAAGCCCGCAACCCTGGCATGTGCTCTGACCGGGAATCGCACTGGTGCATGGGACAATGCTCAACCCACTGAACCACACCAGCTGGTCCAGGAGACAAATCTTACCAATGTGTTGAATATGGGGTAGCCTTCGAGAAAGTTCACCTTTCGGTATGCTTCAGAACTCACATAGGTAAAAAACCCTACCAACGTAAAGGCACAAATGACCCCTTTCTCAGTAGGAGAGCATTTACACTTATGAGAAATTATATTTGCGGTGAATTCAGGAAGTTATTTCCCAGCGGAGACTGCTTCACACCTAAGGACCTATCAAGGAGAGAAACCCTACAACGTGAGCTTTCAGGGAGAGGTCTCAGCCTTTTCGCCTTTCTTACTCCACATCACAGAACTTGCGCTGGAGAGAATCATGGGTGTGGTCCTCGTGGGAAAGGCATCGAACACAGCTCAGCACTTGTGATGCGACGTCAGAGAACTCCTACTGGGAGGAGCCCTATATGCGGAGTTGGTGTGGAAGAACTTCAGGGGGTGTCCTCGCTTTTTTCAACACAAGGACTCATACTAGAGAACAGGACGCATAGGGTCAACGTGGCAGGTTTTCAAGGAGGATTTTCACCTTATTTGACACCAGGAAGCTCATATAGATTAGAGAAACTCACATATATATATATATATATATATATATATATATATATATATATATATGTATGCTTAAGCTATATATATATATATGCTTAAGTGACCATTACGACCTGAATGACCGGTCGACCAGTCGCTATGATGTGCAATGACCACCAAGGGGCAGACGCTCAATGCAGGAGCTGCCCCATGGTGGTCTGTACGCTCCCACAGCCAACCTCCCACGGCCCCTTTCCCCAGCCTACAAAACTCCCGCGGCCCTTCCCCTTGCCTGGCCGGCCCCCCGACTAGCTGACCAACCTCCCGTGGTCTCTCTACTCTGCTGGCCAGTCCCCCCAATTGGCTCTGATTGGGGTGCTGGCCAGTTAACCTCCTGAGGTCCCTCCCCGCAGCTGGCCAGTCCCCCAAATAGCCTCGATTGCCAGCCAGGCTGAGGGACCCCACCTGTGCACTAATTTGTGCACCGGGCCTCTAGTTGGATATAATATGACAAAGCTGTAGTAAGACTTTGCACTGTGGCTCCCTGCAATCACGGATGAGCAGATATGAACAGTTATGCTCTACATATGCCCTTGATTCGCAACAGAAACACAATTCAAGGGGACTCAGAGTCTAGGCCTGAACAACAATGTCTCATAGAAATGACTGCCCTAGCCCTAACTGGTTTGGTTCAGTGGATAGAGCGTCATCCTGCAGACTCAAGGGTCCGGGTTCGATTCCAGTCAAGGGCATGTACCTTGTTTGCGGGCACATCCCCAGGAGGTGTGCAGGAGGCAGCTGATCTATGTTTCTCTCTCATCGATGTTTCCACGTTTCTATCCCTCTCCCTTCCTCTCTGTAAAAAAACAATAAAATATATTTTTTTAAAAAGACAACAGCATCTATATTTTATTTATTGATTTTTTTATAGCAGACATGGAAAGTTATTGAAAAATAAGTACAGACTCCCACATGGGGAGGGGGAAAGAGACCCCTTTATTGATTTTTTTTTAAGAGAAAGAAACATCAATTTGTTTATGCATCCATTGGTTGTTTCATAAGTGCCCTGACTGGGGATTGAACCCGCAACCTTGTTGTATTTGGACAACGCTCTATCCAACTGAGCCACCTGGCCAGGGCAGCATCTATCTTCTTACATCACATATGAGTCGGAGAACCACCAAATTTAAAGTGTCACGCACAGAGCATTCATCTTTGAGTATCACAGAGATCTCTCTTTATAATAGAGCTAGAGGCCCGGTGCATGAATTCGTGCATGGGTGGGGTCCCTCAGCCTGGTTGGCCATAGGGGCTGATTGGGCGGGGGGTGGGGAGGGGGGACCCGCAGGCCACAGGGAGGTTGGCTGTGGAAGCAGACTGACCACCAGGGGGCAACTCCTGCATTGAGGGCCTGCCCTCTGGTGGTAAGTGCACATCATAGCGACCGGTTGACCGGTCCTTTGGTCGTTGGTTCGCTTAGGCATATATATATATATATCCCTAACCGGTTTGGCTTAGTGGATAGAGCGTCGGCCTGCGGGCTCAGGGGTCCCAGGTTCGATTCCGGTCAAGGGCATGTACCTTGGTTGCGGGCACATCCCCAGTAGGGAGTGTGCAGGAGGCAGCTGATCGATGTTTCTCTCTCATCGATGTTTCTAACTCTCTATCCCTCTCCCTTCCTCTCTGTAAAAAATCAATAAAAAAAATATTATATATATATATATGTGTGTGTATAGATAGATAGATATATAGATAGATAGATAGATACATAGATAGATAGATAGATAGATAGATAGATATTCACAGAAGCAAACTGGGAAACAGACCATCCATGTTTTCCCTGCATAATCCAAATGCTGTCCCTTCAAACAAATCACGGAGCTTTACAGAAACTCACCAACGTTTCACAGGTGGCGTTCTGCTATTAACTTTAAAACAAGCATCACAGAAAACGGTGTGCATTCTCACTCTTCCAGGGGCATCGCCGGTGTCCGCTCAGGACTGAAATGACACACCACAGCCTGGTGAGGTATCCATACTCTAAGGATGATGCAAACCTCACAAGCTTTGACCAAAATCCCCTAAAAGGCTGGGTTTGGGAAGCAACCTCACCCACAGCTGCCCCAGTGGGTATCTGAAGTGTTCTGGGGAAAGGGAGAAGGGGAGTTCTTACAGGATAGAAAAGACCTTATAGATGTAATTAAGGATCTTGAGATAGGGAAATTATCCTGGATTACTTGTGAGCCCAATGTCACCACAATTGCCCTTGCTTATTTTTTGTTTGTTTGTTTTTTTATTTTTTTTCCAGAGAGAGAGAGAGAGAAACATCAATTGGTTGTTCTCCTTATTTTTTAAAAAATATATTTTTATTGATTTCAGAAAGGGAGAGAGAGAAACATCAATGATGAGAGAGAATCATTGATCAGCTGCCTCCTGCACGCGCCCCACTGAGGATGGAGCCTGCAACCCGGGCATGTGCTCTTGACTGGGCTCGAACCCAGGACCCTTTAGTCCACAGGCCAATGCTCTATCCATTGAGCCAAACCACCTAGGGCTTGTTGTTCTACTTACGTCTGCATTCATTGGTTGATTCTTGCATGTGCCCTGACTGGGGATCGAACCCACAACTTGAGTGTATGTTCAACAGAGCTGCCCAGCCAGGGCACAATGGTTCTTGTTTTAGAAGAGGCAGGAGAGCCCCAGCCAGTTTGGCTCAGTGGACAGAGCGTCGGCCTGCAGGGTCCCCACATCGATTCTGGACAAGGGCACATGCCTGGATGGCGGGCTCGATCCCCAGTGCGGGGAGTGCAGGAGGCAGCCGATCAATGCTTCTCTCTCATCATTGATGTTTCTCTCTCCCTCTCCCTTCCTCTCTGAAATAAATAAATAAATAAATTTTATATATATATATATATATATATATATATATATATATATATATATATATATATATATATATATATATTTAAAGAGGCAAGAGCGTCAGAGTCAAAGAAGACAATGTGATGCCTTGATCAGGTGGCTCAGCTGGTTGGAGTGCTGTCCCACACACCAAAAATGTGTGGTGGGTTCAATTCCTGGCAGAGGCACATACCTAGATTGTGGGTTTCAATCCCTGTTTGGGGTGCATACGGGAAGCAGCCAATTGATTTTTCTCTTACATTGATGTTTCTCTCTCTCTCTCTCTCTCTCAAGTCACTAAACATATCCTTGGGTGAGGACTTAATAATTTTTTTAAAATATATTTTTATTGATTTCTTACAGAGAGGAAGGAAGAGGGATAGAGAGTTAGAAACATCGATGAGAGAGAAACATCAATCAGCTGCCTCCTGCACACCTCCTACTGGGGATGTGCCCGCAACCAAGTTACGTGCCCTTGACCGGAATCGAACCTGGGACCTTTCAGTCCGCAGACCGACGCTCTATCCACTGAGCCAAACCGGTTTTGGCAGGACTTAATAATTTTAAAAGAAGGCAATGTGATGACAGACTGCGAGTGAGAGAGCCACTTGAAGATACTACACTGCTGCCTTTGGTGATGGAGCAAGAGGCCAAGGAATGCAGTGTAGGTGGTCTCTAGAATCTGGAAAAGGCAAGGAAACAAATTTTCCCCTACAGACTCTAGAAGGGATACAGCCCTGCCAATATTTTTATTATTATTATTATTGATTTCAGAGAGGAAGGGAGAGGGAGAGAGAGAAACATCAATGATGAGAGTCACTGATTGGCTGTCTTCTGCACGCCCCCTACTGGGGATTGAGCCTGCAACCCAGCATGTGCCCTTGGCCAGAATCAAACCCGGGAGCCTTCAGTCCGCAGGCCGATGCTCTATCCACTGAGCCAAACCTGCTAGGGCTGGCAAGACCCATTTTGGATGTCTAACCTTGAGAGCTGTGAGATGATAAATTTGTGCTCGGTTAAAGCCATACAGTTTGTGGTAATCCCATATAATAAAAGCCTAATATGCTAAGTGTCCGGTCAACAGGTCGGCTGTTCAACCAATCAAAGCGTAATATGCTAATGATATGCTAAGGCTGCTCAACTGCTCGCTATGATGTGTAATGACCACCAGGGGGCAGACAGTCGACTGGTCGACTAGTATCTATGACATGCACTGACTACCAGGGGGCAGAGGCTCCAACCCAGGGGTGGGCAAACTTTTTGACTCAAGGGCCACAATGGATTCTTAAACTGGACCGGAGGGCCGGAACAAAAGCATGGATGGAGTGTTTGTGTGAACTAATATAAATTCAAAGTAAAGGAGCGGAGGGGAGAGCAAGAGAACCGGATAGAACAGCCGGATCTGGCCCGCGGGCCGTAGTTTGTCCACGGCTGCTCCAACCGGTAGGTGAGCTTGCCCCTGGGGTCTACCGATTGGAACTGAGCAAGACGGGCCGGACACGCCTGAAGCCCTCTTGTGGTCCCTCCCCAGCTGGCCATCTCCCACGTCTCTCCCCGGCCCGGATCGTGCACTGGTGGGGTCCCTCAATGTGGCCTGTGCCCTCTTGCAATCCGGGACCCCTTAGGGGATGTCAGAGAGCCAGTTTCAGCCCGATCCCCACAGACCAGGCCGAGGGACCCCACTGGTGTATGAAATTGTGCACTGGGCCTCTAGTTTGGTATAATGGCAAAGGAAACAAATACACTCCCTGATGCTCATCACTTAAGCCAAATATTGCATGGCTCTATGCGATAGTTGGAACGGTGACAACGACCGGGAGACCAGGAGGACACAAGCCTTAGGAACAACCAAGGCGATAGCGAGGAGGACTGAGCCAAAAGACGGGGGGCGCCTGGCGAAGGGCGCGTCCATCCCCGGAACCACCCCTGGAAGCCTTGGCTCTGGACGTCACGCAATGTCAGATAACGAATGGTGGCGGATTCTGTTACCTGTGGCCAAAACACGTCGTCTACAACCCCTTCTTGCTCCCGACCGGCTTCCGAACCTTGCTCACCTGACCCAGAGACACTCCTCTCGGGAGGAGGTCATCCCACAGAGTCGAGATCCCCTGTAGTCAGCAGGAAGGGCCATCTCTTCAGCCATGCGGCTGCAGAGGCGGCCAGGAGACACTCCGGAGGCCCAAGGGTATGATGTAAAAACCCACAGTACGCCCTAGTCGGCTTAGCTCATGGATAGAGCGTTGGCTTGTGGACTGAAGGGTCCCAGGTTCGATTCCGGTCAAGGGCACATGCCCGGGTTGTGGGCTTGATCCCCAGTAGACGGTGTGCAGGAGGCAGCCAATCCATGATTCTCTCTCATCATTGATGTTTCTATATCTCTCTCCCTCTTCCTTCCTCTCTGAAATCAATAAAAATGTATCTTTTTTAAAAAAGCACAGTGGGCCCTAGCTCAGTGCTCGGCAAACTGCGGCTCGAGAGCCACATGCGGCTCACGAGCCGTGGTTTGCCGCTCTGTTGGCTAATGAGTTTGCCGACCACTGGACTAGACTAAATGTTACCGTGTAGTTGGAAGCTGTAAGGATTAGGCAATTGTGGCATATTGTGTGCAAAGAGGTAAAGGGTAGTATATGACAGTGGTCGGCAAACTCATTAGTCAAGAGGGGCAAACCGCGGCTCACGAGCTGCATGTGGCTCACGAGCCGCAGTTTGCCGACCACTGCCCTAGCTGGTTTGGCTCAGTGGATAGAGCACTGGCCTGCGGAGTGAAGGGTCAGAGGTTCGATTCTGATCGGGGACACATGCCTGGGTTGTGGGCTCAATCCCCAGGAGGGGGCGTGCAGGAGGCAGCCGATCAGTGACTCTCATCATTAATGTTTCTCTCTTTCCCTCTCCCTTCCTCTCTGAAATCAATCTATAATAACAAAAGGGTAGTATGCTACTTAGACCGGACGTCCTTCCGGGCGTCCTTCCGGAAGTCCTTCTGGACAAAGCAGGGGCCGGAGTGAAGCCCGGGTCCTGGGTGCCTGCCAGTGGCCAGAGGGAAGCAGCCTGGGTCCCGAGTGCCAGAGGAAAGCTGGTGCTGGCGGACGGGGGAAGGAAGGCCTACTCTTGCACGAATTTTCGTGCATTGGGCCGCTAGTAAAAAAATAAAACAAAAAAAACATAGTGGGACCAAGAGGATGTGGTGGCTTCATCCCTCAATCACTATTCCTCCGTCCCTGGTGACAGTAAGAGTCCTCTCTGGGTGAGAAAAAATAAAAAGGTGCTTGAAAAGAATCACACCCCTCAGTTCAAAACAGTGGTGCCAACCTGCTAAGTGCAAGATGAATGCCTCAGCCACCTCCAAAAAACCATCCTGTGATTGTGACTTTATTGCTATATTCGATGGCTTTGTTTATTGCTGAAAAGACAAGGAGCATGCTTTGAACCACTAGTTCCTGGGGACGTTTCTCAAGATGAGTTTGAATCCAACTTGTCGGCTCTTGTGAAGAGTGGCAATCGTCTCCTCCCCTCACATTCGAGGAAGCAAGCAAAGAGCAAAGTCCGAGGTCCAGGCTCCCAAAGGGCCGGATGGAATCCCGTTTGCTCTTGCACTGAGCGTAACGATAATTTGGGGTTCACCACCGGCCTTCCCATCCTGGCGCGTGGTAAGCATTGTTTTTCGTTTAGGCAGGCTCAACTTGTCATTCTTTCCAGAAACTTATCTTCCTGAAGGCCCCCTGAATTTCCCATAATCCCAGGCATTCTCTGTTTCTATGAGTCTACTGGAAAACGAATCTCCTTTTCAACATACCTGTGAAGGTTATAGAGATGTTGTGTGTACGCGAGCGTGTTGATTTCTGTATCTTTGCTATCCTGCCTGGTTTATTGGCATCTCGTGGATTTATAAAATGTTCCGATTGGGTTTAAGTGTGTTTGTGTTATCTGTACATTTTATCTTTCAGATAGTTACAGCAAGCATTTAGGTCTGTTTTATATCTGATTTGTGGTAACAAGAAGTCCAGCAATGTTTAAATTCAGATGGCTGAGGGCAGATCTTTCTTTTTTTTTTAAAAAAAAAAATATATTTTATTGATTTTTTACAGAGAGGAAGGGAGAGGGATAGAGAGTCAGAAACATCGATGAGAGAGAAACATCGATCAGCTGCCTCCTGCACACCCCCCACGGGGGATGTGCCCGCAACCAAGGTACGTGCCCTTGACCGGAATCGAACCTGGGACCCTTCAGTCCGCAGGCCGACGCTCTATCCACTGAGCCACACCGGTTTCGGCGGCAGATCCTTCTTTCATTTTGTGAGTCTATTCATGGATGTTGAGCAGACGTGTGAACAAACAAGAGAGACTCGAGAAGAAAGATGGAAAAGAAGAAACAAACAAACAAAACCGAGAAGAAAAAAAAAGGTGGGAGTAGAGTTTCCTCAGAGGAAACGGTTGACACCCT
Source organism: Plecotus auritus (assembly GCF_963455305.1). NCBI lineage: Eukaryota > Metazoa > Chordata > Mammalia > Chiroptera > Vespertilionidae > Plecotus > Plecotus auritus. The sequence goes on along the minus strand of NC_137785.1, from coordinate 244,292 downwards.
AAGGCTGAGAGAAATGTTGAAATGGCTCGCACCCAGGACCAGCAGTGAGCGCGTGGCCGGCTTGTCCTCTGTCTACACCGCCCGCCGTGGCCGAAGCATGAAACACTCCCGCACACTGAGGATCACAAGAGGGAAAGGAGGCGTCTGGTCCTGGGTGACATGGGTGGGCAGCTTAACCAGTACCAGGAGCCACCGACTGAGACTTGCAGTTCTGCTGCGGGAACACAGTCTGTTGGATTGTTTGGATTTTCAGTTATTTGCAACCACACACACACACACTGTGGGATACAGGATACAGAGGCAAGCGCTGGCTTACTCCAAACCGGACTGACTGGTTTTGTCCAGCGTTCTGTGGACTTGCCACTTTCCTCTTGGAGACGTGCCATTTGTGGTCTGCCTCTGCTCAGAGCTCAGATTCCTCACCTTCCCCCAGGTGCTATGTCAGGTCCCGATGACCGTAAAGTTGACCTTATCTTTGATGGTGTGGAGAACAGGTGAAGAGGAAATGTGGAGCCGGGATAAATAGACTCCAGAGCGTATTTTCTGGGAAATAGTTATGGTACAGGTGAAATGCCAAATAATTAATTCCTGCTTCTTCAACCTTTAGTTCTCAAGCTCTGAGGAGCCCCGAGAAGTGTCCTAGAGGTTCATGGTTTAAAGACAGAAAGGTGTATCTTTCTTCTCTTTTTTTAAATGAATTTTAAACATGTATTCCTCTGCACATGAAAAAATTTGAGATGCTCTGTGCAATGAAACAAGAGATAATGGTGGAGTGGTGATCAAATCACAAGTTCATGATTCGGTCACATGACTGGTTTATGACCTCAACTGAATGCCACCCACTACCATACTGATTTGGACAGTATATAGTTTTATATCTGTTATTCTTAGTCATATGTTATTTAAATTAAACAAACAGTGGACTATTGATTAAAGAAAGCATATGAAGAATGTTAATATATTTTGACAATTCAGTATTTTAATAAACATGTGAGTCTGACTACAGGGAGCATATTAAAAAAGTACAACTTAAACTTTGCAATTGAAAGAAACAACTATTATTGATAATCCATCCATTTTCATACATGATCCACAATGCCTTGCTCCAATTCTAAATTCCAAATACATTTCTAATGAAAAGTTTCTTCCTGTATTATGTATCAGCAAAATTTACCTGAACAAACTAACTTTGTCTTTCTCTAACCTAGTGTGACTCTTCACATATTTTGCTACAGATATATTCAAGTGTTTGATGGCCAGAGGTGGCCCAGATCTCTTGGTATGTAAATATTGAGTAATGTATGTACCTTACTATCCTGCTGAAATCCAAACACTTGTGAATTCCAAAACACTACTGGCCCTTAAGGTTTTCAACAAGGGATTGGGTCCCTGTGTGCAAAACATTTTTGACATCTTACATGCATAACAGTTAATATTTGTTCAGAAATGCTTTTTTTTTTAACATAATCAAATTATGGTAACTTAAATAGCATGCTTAATTCGCTAAGCAGGAAAAAAGAACAAAATTAGTCATTAAAAGTTGTATTAAAGTGGCTTTCATAAGTCAACCTTCAATAATATATCAATTTGTAATCACCTTTTATTCTAAAATCATGCTTTTATTCTATATTATATAAAAAGAAATAAGTAAAAGCACCTCCAAGGGGGTTTGCTTCCTTAAGATGGTAAAAGCTTCCATCAGATTTGATGGTGAACCACTGGAAGCATCACAGACACATCCACAACAAAACGATAAAACAACAGGACTGATTAACATGGCTCTGTCACGCTACCTAGGGCCATTTTAAGTCCAACTATGGAAACTGAAGAAACTAAATGAGCCTGGAATGGGGATGGTGTTTCATCTATAATGGCCAAAAGACTCCAAAGAAATGCTGTTAGGATCAAAGACACCTGGATGGTCTCTGAGTAAATATTTACCTGCAAAAATCGACAGACTTCCTGGATAACACAGCCTGCAAGTGGACGCCCTGCACAGTGGCCATAAAACTTAATAAATTCTGCAACACGTTCAGCGGGCAGTAAACAAGAGGACCCAAAGGGAGGCACAGGGAGGCTGAGACCTGCAAGGAGACCAGGTCCTGGGCCTGAGGAGCACGGGAGAGCCCAGGGCACCAAGAGAGAGAACATCAGAGCCTGCGTCCTGGGACCTGAGGAAGAGGAGAGAATACCGGATGCTGGAGTCTAAGGAAGGCAAGAGAATACTTCACCAGGGCTCAAGGAAGAACACAGGTCATGTCCCGGCAGTGACAGACTTGTTCCATTTCCTAGACATGGACACCTGGGCTCCTAGAACCGTGGCCGGCAAACCGCGGCTCGCGAGCCACGTGCGGCTCTTTGGCCCCTTTGAGGGTGGCTCTTCCACAAAATACCACGGCCTGGGCGAGTCTATTTTGAAGAAGCGGCGTTAGAAGAAGTTTAAGTTTAAAAAAGTGTGGCTCTCCAAAGAAATGTCCATCGTTGTCCTGTGGATATTTGGCTCTGTGGACGAACGAGTTTGCCGACCACCGTCCTAGAACAAGGATTCTTTGCTCACGCAAACTTCAGGCAGGTCCTTCTGCACCCTTTCTCCACCAAGGCTCATCTCCGGAAACGTCTTAGCAAGAATCGTGGTAATTCAGTTGGTCAGGAATTCCCTAACCTTGCTATCTAATAAAACTCCTCCTCCTCCTCATTATAAGTCCCCCCAGTTGACATCCGGTTACCCTGGCTTGCCCCTAGCAAGAATCCTTTCAGGTGGCTTCAACCAGAACCCCCCTCAAGCTCCCCCAAAACGACTTGATAGCTCCTCTTTGTAACTTTCTATCCACCAACAACCTCCACCCCCCAACCCCATCCCATCCCAATCCAACTTGCTCCTTGTCAATAACCCCCCACTTGTTCTGGTTGTATTCAGAATTAAGCCAGGTTCAATAAGGGAGTCTCTGTTCCCCTGTTATAATTTATTATTATTATTATTATTGAATAAAATCTACTTTCAGCCCGGCCAGTGTGGCTCCGTGGTTGAGCATCAACCTGTGAACCAGGAGGTCAGGATGCAGCAAGCCGGGGTTGCGGGCTCCATCCTCAGTAGAGGGTGTGAAGGAGGCAGCCCATCAGTGATTCCCTCTCATCATTGATGTTTCTCTCTCTCTCTCCCTCTCCCTTCCTCTCTGAAATCAACAAAAATATATATTTTTAAAAAAATTTATTTTCACCGCTTTAACGTCTATCCAGCTCTGGTTTATCTTTGACAAGACCCACCCTCCCCAACCCCGGCATCTGGGTCACGATGAACCAAAACCTTCTCACCGCCCCTCGCTTGGTTTCCGGGGTGGAAAAGTCCCCATAAGCCCTTGGGCTGCTCTTAGTCACGCCTCCAGCACTCCAAGTCCCGCCCCTTCCGTCTCCATTTGCTTTCGACGCACATTTAGCCCCGCCCCCGCATGCGTACCTCTGTCGCTCCCTCCACCAGGAGACAGAGGACGTTAACCCCGCCCCAAGCTTCCGGCTTGCCCCTCCTCCAATCCTAGGAACTTGGAGGACATTAGCCCCGCCCCCTACAGGCTGCCCTTCCTGTTCCCGCCCCTCTTCCTCCACATTGAGCATTAGCCACGGCTCATTTCCGGCCCAAAGCGCCCTGCTTTCTCCCTAAAGGACGTAATAACCAGTCTCGTCTCCTACCAACCGATTCTAACCCACTCAGCACTTCCGGCACAGTCTTCTCCCCGCTCCTTCTTGCTCCAACTTTCGGTTCACCCCACGCGTGGACGCCCTCCTGGTCGGGCATCACTGGTCTCCTGGCCTGCGTCGCCGCCCACGCAGGGGTTGTTGGGACTTTGCGGCCTGGCGTGCCCCGACTCCCCTTCCCCCGCAGGTGTCCCCTTGCCCCGCTGGACCGCCGGGGGAATATGGGTGAAGGCTCTCTTCCTGGTCGCCTTGACTTCGTCGGCCGCCCCGAGTGGCCCCGACAAGATGGCCACCGCCTGGGAGCGGCCCTGGCGCGGCGCGCCGCGGGGGTGCCTGGGAGTTGTAGTCCGGCCCGAGCGCTGACGCACTTCGCCGCGGGGCGGCGGGCGCCATTGTGCACTGCGCGCGGGTGAGTACGGAGGGAAACTTCCGCCCGTCGGGGACTCGGTGGTGCCGGCCCAGCCCGCGAGCCTCCGCCGCGGGGCTGGGAGGGGCGCCGCGGTGGGTGCGTGGAGGTCCCAGCAAGAAGGCAACTCCCTGCGGGCGTGAGCTGGCCGACGCCCTCCACCACCACCGCCCCCCACCCCCCGGGCGTGGGCGGGCTGAGGCCCGGAGGCGACAGATGCGGAACGGGGGAGGGGATCCCGCGTCCCTCGGGAAGCCGGCGTCCAGGTGTCTGGGAGCCGCTGGACACCACCCTTCAGGGCGTGTTCGGCTCACCCGGCCGTTCCTGGACCGCGGAGGGGGGGCCTCTGGGTGTTGCCCTCACGCCCCTCTTCCTTCTCCCCAATTCCGTCCTCTTAGGACTCCGCCATTCCCGCGAGACACGTCGGAGAGGAAGGCATGGCCTCCAGGCTTCCGATGGCCTGGTTGCATGTGAGTAGAGACCTCCTTAGATTTTGGGGTACCCCCCCGGCCGGGGGGCGGGCGGATTGGTGGTGGAGACCCACCCTCCTTGGGGTGCCCCTCGGGCTTGGGTGCCGGGAGAGGGACCCCGCCCCAGAGACCAAGCTGGGTGGAGGGAGGGGCCGCAGGTGCTTAGCTTTCCCAGGGAGTGTTACTGTTGAGGTCCCTAACCGGGATTCTAATACATAAATATATATTTTTTAAAAATATATTTTTTAAAGTATGTTGTTATTGATTTCAGAGAGGGAGGAAGAGGCAAAGAGAGAGAGAGAAACATCAATGATGAACAGAGAACCCTGGGTAGGCTGCCTCCTGCGCGCCCCCTGCTGGGGATCGAGCCCGCAAACCCCCCCCCCCCCCCCAAGAATCGAACCCTGACCCCTTGGTTCCTGGGACAATGGGCAACCGCTCAGCCACACTCGTATTTATTTATATTTTTCCGTATTTAATTTTTATTTTCTTAAATATATTTGTATTGATTTCAGAAGGAGGGAGGGAGAGGGAAAGAGATGGAAACATCAGTGATGAGCGAGAATCATGGATCGGCTGCCTCCTGCACGCCCCACGCTGGGGATGGAGCCCACAACCCTGGAGCGTGCCCCCGCCAGGAATCCAACCCTGACCTCCTGGTTCAGGGGTTGATGCTCTACCACTGAGCCACCCCGCCAGGCCGATCACACTCGGCTTTTAGATTTCAACAGCTACGCCAGCAGCAAAGCTAGAGCTGACATGAGCTCGGCCCCTAGGAAAGGTGGCTCCTTGGCAGTTGAAGGAAGTAGAAGCAGTGGGGGCAGGGGGTGGGAGATGAAGGCTGGGGTGCCAGGATTCAGCGCAGGGACTCCCCTAGGGGGAGACAGACTCTCTGACACCAGTGTTGGAAACCCTAGATCAGGGGTCCTCAAACTACGGCCTGCGGGACACACGCGGCCCGCCGAGGACATTGATCCCGCCCGCTGGGTGCCGCTGCCTGTCCTGCTTAGCAGCTGACTCGTCCCGGGCCCGCAATGTGCATAGGAATTTGTTCATAGTTTTTTTTTTTAACTATAGTCCGGCCCTCCAACGGTCTGAGGGACAGTGAACTGGCCCCCTGTTTAAAAAGTTTGAGGATCCCTGGCCTAGATTCATAAGGAATGGGGAGGCTTGAAGAACATCAAGAACCCTCTGCAGCCACGTGGCCTGAGTAAATCCCAGCTTGGGATTGCTCAGAGTCATGCAGATGCAGGAACACCCGATGAGAGTCCCAGCACGCTCTCTGGTCCTCTGGTAGCCTGTGCCTTCCTGTTCTTACCCCTCCCCCTATACCCCCCCCCCCCCCACACACACACACACCATCCTGTCACTTGGAAGGGTGACATGCCCCAGCTGAACAGGAACCTGTGGCTTTTAGGAACCGGTGGCTTTTGAAGATGTGAGCCTGGGCTTTGACCTGGAGGAGTGGGAACTGCTGGACCACGAGCAGAAGTCCCTGTACAGACAGGTGTTACTGGAGAACTACAGGAACCTGGTCTCCGTGGGTAAGCCCGACCTCCGTGTCCATAAAGATGTGTGCTTTGCTGCCCGATGGTGGTGCCGCTGAAGTGTGTGTGTATGTGTGTGTGTGTGTGTGTGTGTGTGTCTGCTGGGGCTCGGGCTGCAGGGGTCAGAGTGCAAGGGTCGAGGCCGGGAGCTTGAGGGAGAGGGCTTTATTTTGTACCCATGGGTAAAGGGCACCTTCACCTGTGACTTTGGAAGCAAGTGTCACCTAGCGCCCCTCAGAGGCCTTGAATTCCAGGGAGGTGGTCTCAGGAATTCCAGAGGGCGTGGTGTCAGCGTCCAGCCGCTCAGGGGTGGCGTCCCCGACCCCGACCCCTTCCATCTCCGGGGTCGGGGTGAACGTTTCCACGCTTAGGTTGGTGACTGCATCATTGTGGCTTCAAGCCTCACTTTCCTGTTACAAGCAGAACGGAGGGGATGGGCAGCCCCGGCTGGTGTTTTCACAGCTGTCATGTTTAGCCAAAAAGAAAAAGCCCTGTGGCCCCTCTGACACACTTCCGTTGGTGACATGCTGGCCAGAACTGGGTCCCACTGCCAGCTTCACCGGCAAGGGCGTCCCGGAAAGCAAGCAGCAGCGGGCAGAGGCGGTGGGCGGGTTATCATCACTGCCCTAGACCGAAGTCACGTTCTAGGAGACAGGTGCCACAGCAGGAAAGCGTTTTCTTCCAAACACAGACCCCCAAGTCCTGTCTCTCTTCCCTTGGGCAGAGTATCAGCTTTCCAAGCCAGAGGTGGTGTCTCGGTTAGAGGAGGAGGAAGAGCACTGGTCGGTGGAGAGAGGGGTTCCTCAAGACATCTTTTCAGGTGAGAGCCAGGCCGCGGGATCCTGGCAGGGGGTGGGGTGACTGGAGAGAAGGGAACCAGGTGGGGTGCTGGGGTGAGCGTCTGCAGACACGCTGAGTCAAGCTCTGCCTTTTCCTCGGGCCTCGGTCAGGGCGTGCGGAACGTGAACCTGGTGCTGGTGATGGGTTGGCTCCATTCATTGTCGACTGCTCTCCCCTCGTGTGACCACCACTAACTGGTGTGTGTCCCTGGCCAGGCTTTTTATTAATCCTCACCTGAGAATAGTCTTTCCGTTACTTTTTAGAGAGAGAGGGAGGTAGACATCAACTGGTTGCCTCCCACATGCGCTCTATCCAGGGATGGGGAGTGAACTGCCACCCAGGTACGTGCCGTTGACCAGGAATTAAACCCTCAAGACACTCTAATCTGGCGGACGCCAACCTATTGGACATCGTGGACCACCAGTGGTCCAAGGACCACCGGTTGGCGACCGCTGTTCCAATCACTGAACCACACCAGCCTTTTTTATGTTTACATATATGTATATGAATACTGCCCCCTACTGAACTATAGTTTGAAATAAGTGTTTAACTTTATGGTGGTACTTTCAGTACAGTATTCAACCATTTACATAAGATGTTCAACACTATTATCAAGCAGGCTTTGTGTTAGATCAGGAATGAGGAACCTTTTTTCTGCCAAGGGCCATTTGGATAATTGTAAGATCATTCTCAGGCCATACAAAATTACCCACTTAAAAACTAGCCTGCTATATTTGGTCGGACATTTAACTCACCCCTAATGCCTTGGCAGGGCCAGACCAAATGATAAGGCCCATGGGCCAGACATTCCCCACCCCTGTGTGAGATAATTTTGCCCCGCTGTGGGCTGCTGTAAGTGTTCTGAGGACATTTAAGGTAGGCTGGGTTACCTGCATTTTCAAGTTAAGCTATTTTCAACTTAGGATGGGTTTATCAGGACGTAACCCATCCCTAAGTCGAGGGACATCTGTATATGTTTATATTTTGGGGTGTTCTTAATATAGGGCTGCTTCATTTTAAAAGATGCAGTATAGTCCATATTTATTTTTTTCTCTTGATGGACATTCAAGTTGTTGCAAAAAACTTTCTTGTATACATTTTATTTTTTGGCACGTTCAAGTTGGTTTTTCTTGTAGCTAGGGTTTATAGAAATGGAACTTGGGAATCAACCAGGATGTAAGCTGAAAGTCTGGTAGCAACAAATTGCTGTCTGAAATCCTTTAAGCCCTGGCTAGTGCGCTTGGTGGTTGGAGTGTCGGACCATGCCCCAAAGGGTTGCAAGTTTGATTCCAGGTCCCGGGCACCTATCTGGCTGCAGGTTTGATCCTCTGCCTGGGTTGGGGCATGTATAAGAGGCAGCCAATCAAGGCAGCCAATCAACGTGTCTCTCTCACATCGATGTTTCTCTGTCTCTCCCCTTACACTCTCTCTAAAGAATCAATGGAGAAAATATTGTCTGGTGAGGAGTAAAAAAAAAAGAGTTTTAGGATTTATTTTTATTCCTGTTCTAGGCTCTGTATCATACATAGGTAGGCTGTACAAGTACATTTTTGTTTCCTAGTCTCTTTGGGTTTTTTCTCAGCTGTTATACTTGTCTGGCATTTCTTCATGTGTGTGGCGTAGGGCACGTGTTCTTTCAGTGCCCACTTTCAGTCTAGGTTCTTCCATTTATTGGAAACACCGTGTTTATCGTGAACTAGGTTTTTTGTTTGTTTTCAGTCCTCACCTGAGGATGTTGTCCCCCCATTGATTTGGTCCTGAGGGTCCAGACCTTCCTCACGCTCACTTCATCCTGACCTACTGGCCAGGCCTCGGGCCGGTTCCTGGCTCCTCTGCCGTCAGAGTCCCTTCCCCTCACAGCACCGTGGAAGCCCTCCTGTGTCCTGTGCAGGGCACTAAACGCTCTGGTGGTGAACCAAAGGCCTGACCCGCTCCTGCCATCGTAGACTTTGTAGTCTGGTGGTTTACAGCTTCTGCAGACAAGCTGCACAGGTGGGACTGTGCTCACATAACTAGTGGTGTGTCCTGAGGGAAAGGGCCCGGTGTAACGGGAGCGTGGGGATTACTCCACAGGAGGTGGTCGGGGACACTGTGGGGTGAGATTTAAGCCGATTCCTGAGGCGGGGAGGGGAATTCTGCAGATTTTTAAGAGTGATGGTGAAGAGAGCTTCCAGGCATGGAGACAGAGTTTGGGGTGACAAATTGGAGCTTGGCATATTCGGGGAACAAAATGTCACCCAGTTGGGGGCAGGGGGCAGGTAACTGTCACGTATTGACAGGCAGCTGAAGTTGAGCAGGTGCACAGGGCCCGCTGTGCAGGTGGTTTGATTTTCAGTGAGGTCTTTGTGGCTTTTCACAGCTCACTCTGGGGCTTGTGAAGAAAGAATGGTGGTAGGCAGCTGGAAGCCCTGGCCGAGGTAGCATCTGGGGAAGAGGTGATGGTACTTGGCCTGAGAGAGCAGTCATGGGGCTGGCATGGTGCGTCTCCCCATTCAGAGGTAGACACAGTGGGCTGGGTGAGTGACTGACCCAGGGGGCAAGTGAGGAACCTGCCGGCAATCCCCCATAGGCAAAGGCGTCCAGGAACTTCCTGTGACTAGTCTTTGTTACATGTGTATTTACCACATAAGTTCTTACTGTACCTCATTATTAAAATACAATAAAGAAGAACTTTTGGCATTATGCAGAGACACAGGGGAGTTTGGTACAAGCATAGGTTTTTGAAGGGTAGAAATAGAGGTTTTGTTTTTCTTATGTTGAAATTTTTTTTTGCCCTATCTGGTTTGGCTCAGTGGATAGAGGGTCAGCCTGTGGACCAAAGGGTCCCGCATTTGATTCCTGTCAAGGGCACTTAAAATAAAAATAATAATAATAATTTTTTTAAACAAAAGAGTTACATGAATAGTACAAAGAACTCCCTAGTAACGTTCACCCAGATTCAAGGGTTTGGAACTGTCCCGTGTCTTGACCCATTCTGTTAATGAGTTATGAATGAGAGGGGACTTAGAAGTTTGTAAGTTGAGTGCACCTGTCTGAACCTCAGGAGGCCTGGGCAGTGTATTAAAACATGGAAATCATAGGTGTTTGGAATGGCATGCTTTACTGTTAGAGGAGACAGCCATCTCTTGCGGTGGTCACTTTCTCCCAACATTGCTATAGCACAGCTATAAGGGAATGAGTGGAAACCAGGTCTTTCTGACGCAGCTAAGCTCACATGCCCCTCTGGCTCCCCATGATTGCAACAATGGCAGCATGGGCATTGGTGGAAGTAGAAGGAAATGGTAAACACTTGAGACAGAGGGCATTCATCTTCATGTAGGTGCTGATTTGGAAAGATGTTGTGAAGATAAGGAATGTGGAGAAATATTTTGTGTTGTTGTTGTTGTTGTTAATCCTCACCCAAAGATATTTTTCCATTGATTTTTAGGGAGAGTGAAAAAGAGGGAAAAACAGAGAGAAACATTGATGTGTGAGAAACACATCTATTGGTTTCCTCCTGAATGAACCCTGACCAGGGCCCTCGTCAGGGAGGAGCCTGTAACCAAGGTACATGCCCTTGACCGGAATCTAACCTGGGACCCTTTGGTCTGCAAGCCGACGCTCTTATCCACTGATCAAAACTGGCTAAGGGCGTATGTGGAGAAATACTTGATGGCACTCAGATCTTCAGCCATTACACAGTGTACTTTAAAGACGGTTTTGCCATATGTGTGGTTCATGTAGAAAACTTGACACATAATCTAGATTTAACCCTTAGGAAAGCAATGGAGTGAAGATACTTTTTTGAAGGTCATGATTGTAGGAAAGCTTGCAGGACATTTAACTTTTTTGATTTGTCAAGAAATTAAGCAGGAGATGAGCCCTACAAATATGAATGTGGCAACTCTCAAAGGAGTACTAACATTAGTAGAAAAAAAATTATTAGAATTTTGTTGGAAGGAAATCCATCTCTACACATGGGAGACAACCATGCAGAGACTGAACAGAGTTAGTCCTCCTCATGAGTTTTCAACATGATGACTCAAACGGATGTAATCTGAGGAGTAGGACCATAGCAGGAAAGGCTTCTGGTCTGATTCAGTCAGTTTTGAGAGAATTCATACTGGACCCCCCCAAAATCTAATCATATGGAAAAAGTTCTGACACCAAATACATCTGAGAACTCTGAAACCATGGGGATGTGATTGCTGTGGAAAGGTCCGAGGAGTAGCTCTCGCGTTCAGCCTCACAAGTCGTACTGGAATGTGCCTGAGGATGTGGTCAGTGTTAGGAAGGCCTCAGGAGTCACAGAATCCACGGCAAGCCCTTCAGTAGGAGTCCTCGTTGTGTCCCGCAACAGAGGACTCATATGAGCGCTCACACTCAGTGCAGCCTGTGCAGGTGAAAGCCACAGCCTTGGTCTCACCTTACCTGACAACAAGCAAACAAAAAGCCTTACACTGGATTGAACCAACCATGTTGAAGAAGAATGAAATGTCTCACTCTGTTTTTACACCAGATAAGTCATACAGGAGGCAGACTGCATAAAGCGGATGATAAAAATATACAAGTAAAACAGGTCCTGCTTTCCCAGCTTGTTCTGTTATCTGACCTGAACAACCGAAACAAATATTAAGCAACATGGGTGAGGACAGGCATCCTTATTTCAATTTGTGGTGTGTCCCCAGTTGCTAAGACAGTCACTGAATCTCTGACTCGGGAAACTTGAGTGAATAAGTGCTGCAAGAGGGCGTCTTAGAGAGAGGAGACTTGGAAGGCAAAGCTTTGAGATGAGCGTGGGTAAGGGATGATACAGGAAATCTTGGGATGAAATGGTGCTATGAAGAACTCTGAGAGCTCACATCCTTGGAGATAGGAACCCAGCCTGGAAGAGTGCGGTCACATACTGTGCAGTCTTTATTTGAAGACACTATGTCCTCTGTCGCCTTCCACATACCTGTTTTGTTCTCTAAGACCCATGCATTCTTGATCCTCTTACCTGGGGAACACTCTCCTGGATATCCGGATGTAATCCCCAGGATAATTCCTTAGCTATTAATTAAATATGAAGAGAAACAAATGAACTAAGCATAGCAAACATTTGGGGAGGAACCTCCGAAAGATCTAAGGAAAGAGGATAAATGATCAGATCAAAGCAGGAATAAATGAATCCGAAATGGAGGAGAAAAAAATGATCCAAGAGCCCATTTTGGGGGTAACTGATAAAGCAAATAAAGAGTCAAGGTAAAAGACTACACAGGGGGGCGAAAAAAGACTATACAGGGGAAAACTATACAGATATTCAGCACCACATGTAGTTGTTTTCATTATACTACTTTGCACAACTGTCACAAAGGATGAGCCAGCTCTGTGTACTGGATGAAAAAATCTCCAAGATATATGTGCGTTTCTTAAAATACCTTTTAACCGTATGTATCTTACATATGTAAAGATACATGGATGCACATATTATCTATGCCTTTTTCTTAAATCATACACATAAAACACACAAATATGAATGTGTGTTGCTTGTGGCTGGCAGGATATAGAAACAGAGGTTGTGAATGCAGCTCAAGAAGGAAACTGCGTGGGGGTGACCTTCCATCTTAGAGGTGCTGCCCGTAACTATGCAGTGGCCAGTTACATCTCAATCCTGATCTGGGCAGAGACTACCTTCCAGCTTTCTGTTAAAAAATGGCTTCCATGCCCTTGCTGGTGTGGCTCAGGGATAGAGCATCCTTCTGACTTAAGGATCCCGGGTTTGATTCAGGTCACAGGCACATGCCCAGGTTGCAGGCTCAATCCCCAGTAGGGGGTGTGCAGGAGGCAGCTAATCAGTGATTCTCATCATTGATGTTTCTATCTCTCTCTGGAATCAATGATATATATGTGTGACAATTTACAAAATAATACAGAAATTAATAGTTTTGCCTTATACCAGGAATAACCAATTGAATACAAATGGAGGAAATATTTTGTTAATACTTTCTTGAAATTGTACCTAAGAATAAATTAAGGAATGGACAGGCTTTATTTGAAGAAAGTTATGTTAGTGGGACGTAGAAGAATTGAATATGTGTAAGTATTAACTTCTGAGGGCTTACAAAGGCTAGAAGTGTATAAAGTTCGGACTTAAGTCCTACAGCTTCCAGGGAAGTGCCGCTGGAGCCACTTTACCTGTGGGAGCAGGAATGGCACCTGCTGGCCTGGCTGGCCTGGGAGGCAGCAGGTGGGGGTGTGGACCAGGTGTCCTCTTCCTCTGAGGCCTGTACTTGAAGCCACGGCTCAGGCTCCCAAGCAGGTGGGGACTTTGTAGCAGCAGCAATCCTCCCAGGATAATTTCTACAGAGGACACAACTTCAATGCCAGTGAGATCTGACAGAATTGAATTTGACAGAAATGGGAAATCCAGGCAGAAGGCTAAAAGGCCCTAGAAGCCGTGTTGGGTCAACAAATACTGCCCGAGTGCCTAGCGCTGTTTCAGGGGTGAGTCACAGCGAGGACCCAAGTGGGGAGGCCCTTCCCATTGGCCTCTTCCATTCTAGTGCAGCTGACTGGACTTGGTGGGACTGGCCTTCCTTCAAACGTTCCTTGGTCACGTGCAGCTGGTGGCTGCAAGGTGGGACAGTGCAAATCCAGGACATGTCCTTCGATCAGGTTTCCCGGGCTGGCTGCTCCAGAGGTGGAGAGGCGACAGTAATTAGGACCAGAGACTTGGAGATGAGTCAGTGCTCTGAGAGAGATGATGCAATGGGGCCTGCTGGGGAGGGTGGGTAGCGTGCATGGTTTGGAACTGGGCAGGAAGACGGCTCTGAGGAGGTGACACAGGAGCTGAGAGCTGGATGGGAACACGGGAAAGATGACCTGGTGGGATGTGGCCGATGTGAAGACCTCTGGACGAGACACACTTGGGCACATCTGAGAAAAGAGGTGGTGGCTATGAGGAGTCCCTTTGGTGTAAAGGGCGTGAAAGAGCAGGGTTTGTAACCCTGCTGCGTCCCCGTGGGGCCCTGGGCAGGGTCCCAGCCCTCCCAACGTGATCTTTGTGTAAAGGTTGGACACTTGTGTACTGAGACTGGGGGGCCTTAAGGAGATGGCAGCTACTGTTGTGGATTCCGAGACTTTGGCTGATGTAAAGGTGATGGTCCACACCTTCAGCAGGTCCTTCTCGGGCCTGGGTTTGGGGTTTCCTGTGCACAAAACCCAGTTGGCAGCCTCAGCCTCACTGTGATCAGGTAACAGGTTTGTGGGCCGTCCCCACGCACACCTGGTTAGTTGTGGGCTTCATTAGGAAACTGCTGTGAGGGAGCCGCTTACCTTGGGAGAGAAGCAAGTGACAGAAGGTGTGAGAGGAAAACAGCGCTCCCCAGCCTGTACTGGTGGCAAGTGAGTGGGTTAGTGCCCAGGTTTCCCCGGGGCACTCGGCTGGTGGGCCGAAAGCCAGGACCACTGTTCCCCCCACGGACGGTTCACACTGTGACTTTTCTTTAATTTTGTGGAGGTTCAAAGGCAGTGTGCTTGCAGTAGAAACCGTACCGAGTTTTTCTCTCCCCCCGGCTAGTGGTGGGTGGGGTCACAACACCCGCCCGGTGCCGGCGGTGGCAGAGCCTGAGCGGCCGCCCGTCAGCCACGTGACCACGGGAGTAACTCGCGCCGTGTTGCCGGCGTCTGCGGACCAAAGTGTTGCCCTTCCCATCAAGCCCACAGGACGCCCATCTGCGCTTCTGTTCCCGGTGGGAATCGGGACAGCCGCGGGGTCTGGGCATGTGCAGGCGGGTGGGCCGGTTGGCGGGAGAGGCCCTGGGTTGGGGGTCACTTTCCGTTTCCGCCGAGGGTGGGAGCTCAGCCGCTGGGTTACTTGGTTGGTGACCGCGGAGCCGTGTGGGCCTGCGGACCCCCGGGCGCTGGCACCGTCAGGACCAGCTGAGTCCCGACACCCGGACCCAGGAGGTTGTGCGGCTGAAAACAATGCGAGCTCACATTTCTGAGCGAGCACTCACCGCGGGGTTTTGAAAAGCACCGTAGTGCCCCCAAGGAGATAGAAACTAAATTCATGGCCAACACTGAAGGGGAACAAGTCCGTCAGAACCGGGGTGAGGGCGGGGGGCGGTGAGAACCCAGCAGGTACTGGGAGGGAGAGGCTAAGCACACCCCTGACAACAGGGCACAGACCCAACATGG
Organism: Plecotus auritus; assembly: GCF_963455305.1. Classification (NCBI taxonomy): domain Eukaryota; kingdom Metazoa; phylum Chordata; class Mammalia; order Chiroptera; family Vespertilionidae; genus Plecotus; species Plecotus auritus. The sequence goes on along the minus strand of NC_137785.1, from coordinate 229,179 downwards.
TGACAGGGCAGGAGCTCTGCAGCAGCGCCGAGGAGGGGGCCGTTTTCCAGGGCCGGGCACGGTTCTGCTCAAAACGCGCCTGGTGTCCGGCCCAAATCCGTGTGGGGGCGCTGGTCCGGGCGCGACCCTGGCTTCCGGAGTTCCCCTCAGAGGGAAACTTCAGGCCTCAGAGCTTCAACTTCGAGAAGTAAAAACAAAACCAAAAAAAAGGAAGAAAAACGGCGCCTGCGAATCCAGTATTTGGGTGGGGGTGGGGCGGGGTGAACCCCGAAGCCCTGGCAGGGAATCCAGTGCTAAAGGGAGCGGCGGGCGGAGGAGTTAGAGGCAGACCCCGTGAAACCCCATCAGACGCCTGTCATTCTTCCGGGGGGGGGGTCACGGGAGTGCCCCCCCGAACCTGGGACGGAGTGCCGGGATGGCCCGGGCGGCGGTGACGGCCGAGAGCGCGAGCCCCGCTCGGGGCTGTAGCGCCAGCGGCAAGCGCAGCGCCCGGGCCGCCCCTTCCCGGCTGCCGCGCCGGCGTCTGCGGTCCCTGTGGGGTCTGGGACACCGCGACGGCGGACGAGCCGGGTTAGAAGGACGTGGGGGGGGGGGTGGGGAAACCGGGGAGGCCTCCGAGAAGTCGGGGGGGGGGGGGAGGGATGGGCCAGGAATGCCGGCTGCGGGACGGAAGGGGGAGGCGCCCGCGCTCACTCCCGCGAGGCCGGGGGCGGACGGACTCGCAGGCGATAAGGCGTCCCGGTGGCTCCGCGGGGGTCGGGGACCCCAGACCGGCTGGGCTAGTGGCCGAACCACGGTCCTGGGGGCGTGGCCGGGCCGCGCCGAAGACAACATGGCGGCGCCGGAAGTCCGTGCCGCGGAGGCTCCTGGGAGTTGTAGTGCGCGTGGCCGCGCTCCTGGGTCCGGCGCGGAGGTGCGGCGTCCCCTCCCCTCTCTGTCGCCGCGGGAGGAGCCAGAGCCGCCCCGGCACTGACCGCGGCCTCCGGCGCCGGGCTGACCGCGCTGCGGGGCCCAAGAGGGGGGCCGGGCTGTAGTTGCGCCGTCGCTCCTAACGTCGCGTCGACTTCCTTTTTTCCTTTTTCTTTCCTCAAACGCAGCCGCAGTCGCTCCTAATGCCTCTCTTTGCTGCGGGTGTTCAGGCTCCGTGGGTGCCACGGGCTTCCGGAGCCGGGGCTCCCGCGTCGCCCAGGGGACGGGCCGCGCAGCGCTGGGCGGGGGGAGGGAAGGGCTCTCTCTCCCGCCCTCTCCCTCCCTCCGAAATCGGTGAAAACGTATTTAAAAATGTTTTTTGAAAGAATGGCTCACGCAGCAGTGAGACCTTAAGGAAGTCCAGTATGTGTGCTTGTTGGGTCTCCGAGGCTCCTCACTTCCTGTGGCCCCGCTCCTTCCCAGGCCCCTCCGCCCCCTGGTTCCCAGCGGGGTTCCCCTCCTTCCCAGGCCCCTGCCGGCCCCTCCGCCCCCTGCTTCCCAGCGGGGTTCCCCTCCTTCCCAGGCCCCTGCCGGCCCCTCCGCTCCCTCCTTCCCAGCGGGGTTCCTCCACCTGCAGCGCTCCCGGGGGAGCCTGGCGTGGCTCCGTGTCTCCTTCGCGCAAATCACACGCATGGCCGTTGGGGCGGCTGCCCCGTGTCCGCTGCCCCGTGTCCGCTGCCCGGTGGCGGCTCCGCGCGGAAGGGCACCATCTCACCTGGGAGCCGCCCCTCGCCGCTCTCACTTCAGCCCGGGCTTGTGGTCACTCCAGGTCTGTTTCCGACCTGCCCGATTGGGGGGCGTTTCTCCCTGCAGAGGCCGTGCTGGCCGTGGCGGGGTCGCCCCTCTCCTCAGACCCCTCGCTCGGGTCAGCCCCACCGCCCCTCGCCTGCGCTCCGGCTTTTCCTGCCTTTTTGCTTCGAGAGCGGCTGTCCGTGTCCGCCCTTCCCTCCCCGAGGCCTTTTCCAGGTTCTTTCCGAGCTGTTTGCTGATGTTGGACCTGGAGCCGGGGCGCTTCCTCTCTCACAAATGGTTTTAATTTTTTATTTTTTTATTTTTAAATATATTTTATTGATATTTTACAGAGAGGAAGGGAGAGGGATAGAGAGCTAGAAACATTGATGATAGAGAAACATCCATCAGCTGCCACCTGCACACCTCCCACTGGGGATGTGCCCGCAACCAAGGTACATGCCCTTGGCCGGAATCGAACCCGGGACCCTTCAGTCCGCAGGCCGATGCTCTATCCACTGAACCACACCGGTCAGGGCTGGTTTTTTATTTTTTAAGGAAACCTGTGCCGCCCTGGCCCGGCTGAGCCTGAGGGGCGGTGACGGCTTCGGAGAGGAGCCCGCGGCCGGGCTGGGGGGACGCTGCTTCCCCCACGGACAGCCCGGCGGCGTCTTTATTTCACAGCCGGTTCCACAGGCGGAGGGAGGGCGGCCGCCATGCTGGTGTCCGGTCCCTCAGTTACCGGCCGGGACTGTCCGCCGCATCACTCAGCGGGGCCCCGGGCTGCCCCCGTGCTGGGCCTCGCGCTGCTTTGCCACCAGAGGACCAAGACGTCTCATTGGTCCGAGGCTCCAACCTGTCCAGACGCTGTGGCTGTTCGCCACCAAACCCCCTCTCCATCAGTCCCCGTGTTAGTTCGTCCTGTCTCCGTCAGTCCCGTGTCCGTCAGTCATGGTCCCCAGCCCTCAGGTCCGCCTCCCGGAACCCGGTCTGCCCCCCACCCCCCCGCGGGCTGTGCCTGCTCTCAGCGCCGCAGGGAGACGGAGACCCGCCGCAGGGCCTTTGCCTCTGGCCGCTCGCACTCAGCTCCGTGTCGTCCGTCCTCCGTGCCGCCGCGTGTCAGCGCTGCACTCCTCGCTGTCACCTGTCCCTCGTTGGGTACAGCTTTGGGGTCGACACCTATTTCTTCGTTGCTGTTCGTTTTAAAGTGACTTCTTCGGTGCATTGGTGTGCGGTTCTAAGCCTGATCCTCCAGTCGGCGTGTTCAGTTCTCTGCTGCGCCCCTGGGTCATGCAGCGCCGTGGTCACCTGAGGAGCTGCAGCGGCCGGGGCTCCTGCCCGCGGGGGAGGGAGGCTGCCAGCCTCTCCGTGTCTCACCAGCAGTTGTTGTGACTTCCTCTTCCTGGTGGCCGGCCCTTCCCGTGCACGCAGTTCACGCCTGTTCCGTGAGGTGGTGCCTCACGTGGTTTTAGTGCGCTTTCCGGGGGCTGATGCAGAACATCCCTTCACGTGTTTCTTTTTTTTTTTTTTTTTTTTTAATATATCTTATTGATTTTCTTACAGAGAGGAAGGGAGAAGGATAGAGAGCTAGAAACATCGATGAGAGAGAAACATCGATCAGCTGCCTCCTGCACACCTCCCACTGGGGATGTGCCCGCAACCAAGGTACATGCCCTTGATCGGAATTGAACCCGGGACCCTTCAGCCTGCAGACCGACGCTCTATCCACTGAGCCACACCGGTCAGGGCTCACGTGTTTCTTTATGTGCGTTTCTGTTGTTGATTTCAGAGAGGAAGGGAGAGGGGGAGAAACATGGGTGCTGAGAGAGGCTGCCTCCTGCACGCCCCACACGGGGTGGAGCCCCCAACCCAGGCGTGTGCCTGACCGGGAATCGAACTGTGATCTCCTGGTTCATAGGTCAATGTGCAACCCCTGAGCCTCGCCCCAGGGGCTCATGTGCTTCTTGGTCACGTCTCGCTGTTTCTCGCTCCAGGGTGTCCTGAGGCTCCACTGGACCCTCCATCGGACCCTCTTCCTGCCGGGGCGCCCCCGACGGAGATCGAGGTGGTGGAGGTCCTCTCGCTGAACGAGGAGGCAGCACGTTCCCGGAACGCCCAGATCTGGGCCCTCTACGCTGGCGATGAGGGCCTGAGCCCCGAGGTCCTCGGGGAGCCCACGCCCCCGCCGGGCAGCCATCCCGCCAGCCCCGAGGCCGACCCCGAGGCCGCACGACAGAGGTTCCGGGGGTTCCGCCTGGAGGAGGTGGCGGGTCCCCGAGAGGCCCAGGCCCAGCTCCGCGAGCTCTGCCGCCAGTGGCTGCAGCCCGAGGCGCACTCCAAGGATCAGATGCTGGAGCTGCTGGTGCTGGAGCAGTTCCTGGACGCGCTGCCTGCGAAGCTCCGGGTGTGGGTGGAGTCTCAGCACCCGGAGGACTGCCAGGAGGCGGTGGCCCTGGTGGAGGATGTGACCTGGAGATCCGAGGAGAAAGGTGGGTGCAGTGCAAGAGTGCGGAGGGGGCACTCCTGCGGGGCGTCCTGGAGGATGGGGTGGGTTGTGCCCCGTGCATCCACGCCGAGGGCACCTGCACCCCACGTGCTCCTCAATCAGACCTGCGGGCGTCCTGCCGTGGCCTCCAGATCGAGGGCTTTGCGAATCCTCCTGGACCCAGCTGTGGAAATGGGAGGTCTCAGGCCCCACCCCAACTGTGGAACCCTGGGGGCGGGCTGGCCCTGCAGTGTGCACGGAGCCCCACCCACAGGCTCCTCGGGAGGAGGGAGCTCTCCGATGAGCTGCTTCACTGTCCTCCCTTGGGCTCTGCCACGAGCCAGGAGGAGCCCTCACTTCAGTCCCACGGCATGTTCTGGGGGGCTTCTCACGTCACCCATGCAGTGGGGGCTGTGCACAGTGGTGACCAGGACACGCAGGACTCCTGAGTTCAGGCCTTCAGTCTCACAGCAAAGACGGGAATCTGAGGAATGAATGTGTGAGACGGATGTGGTGAATGAGTGTGTGTGAGACGAATGTGACGAATGAATGCGTGTGAGACGGGAACATGACAGATGAATGCGTGTGAGACAGGAATGTGACAGATGAATGTGTGAGACGGGAACGTGACGAATGAATGCATGTGAGACGGGAATGTGGCAAATGAATGCGTGTGAGACGGATGTGATGAATGAATGTGTGTGAGATGGATGTGATGAATGAATGTGTGAGACGGATGTGGGGAATGAATGTGTGTGAGACGGATGTGGTGAATGAATGTGTGAGACGGATGTGGTGAATGAATGTGTGTGAGACGGTGGAGTTGAGAAGAACCAAAGGGCGCTGGTAGTGGTGCCTGAGGAGGCGACACCTGTCATGGAGCAGAACTCAGAGGCAGCAGGACGGGTGTGCGGGGGGGCGGGGGGGGGAGCATCCCCTGCACAGGCCCACAGCGGGAGCCGTCACAGGATGTTCTGGCATCAGAGAGGTGGTCTGGCATCAGAGGTGGGGCAGGTCTACCAGCAGGAGCACAGGGCGGGGCGGGCCCTTGGGAAGTTCTCTGGCTCAGCGGGAAGGAGCCCTGAGTTCAGGGAACTTCCCAGACTCCTCCTTGGCAGCAAGTGTGGCTGTCAGGCTAATGGGTTGCTTTTTTTCCCTAAATTTATTTATTGACTTTTCTTTTTTAGAGAGAAAAACGTTGATTTGTTGTTCCACTTATTTTTGTATTTGTTGGTTCTTTTTTTAAAAAAAATATTTTTATTGACTTCAGAGAACAAGGGAGAGGGAGAGAGAGAGAAACATCAATGATGAGAGAGAATCATTGACAGCGTCCTCCTGCACGCCCCCCACTGGGGATCGAGCCCACAACCCGACCATGTGCCCTGCCCGGGAACTGAACTGTGACCTCCTGGTTCATAGGTTGATGCTCAACCACTGAGCCACACCCACTGGGGTCTGTCTTATTTATTTACTTATTTACTTGTTTATTTATAATTCTCACATGAAGACCTGTTCCCGCTGACTTTCTGAAAGAGGGACATCAGCCAGCTGCCTCCCACGTGCCCTGACCAGGGATGGAACCCGCAACCTTGGCATCTCGGGGTGACGCTTTTACCACTGAGCCACCCAGCCAGGAGGGGTGGCTGCATCGGGGGCCGAGCCCTGAGGACCGGCCTCTGTGGGGCTGAGTTCCGTGGAGCGCAGACACGTTCTGCTCACCTCCCTGCCCCATGCAGCACCTGATGGTTGCCGGGAAGACACTTCTTTTTTTTCTTTCCTTTTTTTTAATCCTCACCCGAGGATATTTTTATTTTTATTTTAGAGAGAGGAGGAGAGAGAGAGAGACGTTGATGGGTGCACGGAGGTTTTGGGGAAGTGAGGCTGGAACGGGACTGTGAGGCTGAGCAGGGCTATTCCTGAATTGGAGGGGGCTTGGCAGAATTCACATCAGGACGGGAGTGTCGAGAGCGGGTCTGTCCTGGGGCCGGGGCAGCCCCACCCTCCACGAGGTCTCAGGCGGGCGGAGGAGGAGGTGAGCCAGCTGCTGAGGCGAGTGGAGCGTGCGGAGCCCTGTCGGGCCAGAGACATGAGCTGCCCTGTGCTGACGCCCCCTGACCCCTGACCCTGTGCTGCTCTCTCCCAGCTCTGCCTGCCTCGAGCCCCACCTGCCCCCTGGAGACCCCGGCTCAGCAGGAGGGGAAGGAGGAGGAGGAGACCACGCGCCCCGCGGAGATCCTGCCGGAGGTGAGGGGAGTGGCTCCCCGCCCTCTGTCACAGCTTCCCTGTGAGGGGCCCCGCGGCCCGGCCCGGGCCAGCCTCGCGGAGTGTCTCAGCGCCAAGGGCAGGAGAGCGTAGCTGAGGCGTCTGAGATTTGCTTCAAATAACCTGAGTGGTTGAGGCTCAGATGGGCCCAGCCCTGTGTCTGTGGCCCTGGCCAGGCCTGCTCCTGGCGGAAGCTGCCTCTGCATGAACGCGCTGGCGCTCTTGCGGAGTGATCTGGGGGTGTCCAGGGGCTCCCCGGTGATGGGGGCTCTCCAGCCCACCTGTGGCTCTGCCTCTTGTGGGCATAATGCCTCCCAGGTCCAGGCAGAGGGCCGTGGGAGGCCTCCCCCTGGAGTCCTCGTGGGCCCCTCAGGAAGGACTGGTCCCGAAGGGAGAGGGAGAGAGAGACGCCCCCCCCCCCCCCCCGGGCGGCAGCTGTTCCCCGCGTGGGGAAAGGCGAGCTGGATCAGGTGTGGGCGGCAGAGTACCTGCCACTCTGTGAAGTTGGGGCTCTGCCTCAGCCCACACCCTTCCCCAAAGCAAAGGCACCCCTCCCTGCAGAGCAGGTTCTGTCCCCTCCGAGGACTCCCTCACCCTCCTGCTGAGCACACGCTGTGGCGTTGCAGGAGCCAGTGACCTTCCTGGACGTGGCCGTGGACTTCAACAGGGACGAGTGGGAGCTGCTGGACCCCACGCAGAGGACCGAGTACCACGATGTGATGCTGGAGACCTTCCGACACCTGGTCTCCGTGGGTGAGGCCCTGCCCTTGCCCGCACTGCCCTCATAGGACGGGATGGCATGGGGCCCCCGTCAGCTTGTGCCTTCTCCGGGCCCAGCTGGAGGAATGGGGGTGCCCTCTCGAGGCCCCTGCAGCCTGGCCAGGGGGCTTGGTCGGTTGGAGTATCGTCCTGTACACTGAAAGGTTGCAGGTTCAATTCTGGGTCAGGTCGCATACAAGAGGCAACCGGTCGATGTTTCTCTCTCACATGGATGTTTCTCAAGTCCCCTGCACCAACCAGGCCTTGAACTGGCCTGCGGCCCTGAAGGGGTGGGTGTGGTGTGCGCGGGGCAGCCTCGGTTCCACTGAGGACCGCCCTGCGGGCGTCTGAGGGCCGCATGGGAGATGGAGAGCTGGCAGACACTCCAGCCCTCGGTCTCCAGCACGGTGTCCCCGCTTGGCTGCGTCACTGCTTCTCTCAGTCGCTCCCCAGGTTGCAAGACTGCACTTGGGGGAGACCATCCCCCGCTTTGCCCTGGCCGGGTGTCTCAGTTGGTGGGAGTGTTGTCCTGCACACCAAGTGGTTGCGGGTTCAGTTCCCCGACAGGGAACATTCCTAGGTTGTGGGTTCGTTCCCTGGTCAGGGTGTGTAGGAAGCAGCTGTTTCTCTTTCTCTTCCCCCTTCCTGGGTAAAACGAATAGAAACATCCTCAGGGGAGGACTGAAAAACACATAAGACATCCCCCGGCTTTTACGCTCAGCGGTCCTGCTCTCAGCCACGTCCGCACTTCCTCTGGTAACCCACCTGTCGGTGTCTTTCAGGCTGGGAGGATACCCTGGAAGGGGAGCAGTTACTCCCAAAGTCGGCTGGTGCTGAGGCGGAACCGGCCCCCAGCCTGAAAGTGGAAGAGCTCTCGGGGGCCGAGGCCCAACCCTCTACCTCAGGGGAGGCCCCGCAAGCGGGGGGCCTGGAAGCTGGGGACTCGGCAGTGCCGCTTGCGGGGCCGGCTCAGGAGGAAGCCCTGTCTGAGGAGCAGCACCGTGAAAGCCCCAAGTCCCCCGCAGACAGGGGTCTCGCCACGAGCCGCGTCTCCCTCCAGAAAACCCTGCCCAGGAAAAGCTCGCGCAGGCACAGCTCACGGATCAGAAAGGCCACGCGGAGCGCCCAGGTGAAGATGCAGCCGAAGAGCCGCCGAGGGGACAAAGCCCGGGACAGCAGGGGCGCCCCGCAGGTCACGTTCATACAGGTCCATAAGGGCAGCCAGCTTTTCCGCTGCAGCGCGTGTGGCAAGCTGTTCCGCAACCCCCGGTACTTCTCCGTGCACAGGAAGATCCACACGGGAGAGAAGCCCTACGTGTGCCGGGACTGCGGGAAGGCCTTCATCCAGAGCTCCTCCCTCACGCAGCACCAGAGGATTCATACTGGAGAGAGGCCGTTCAAGTGTCGCGAGTGTGGGCGGACCTTCAACGACCGCTCGGCCATCTCCCAGCACCTGAGGACTCACACTGGAGCCAGGCCCTACCTGTGCAAGTTCTGCAACAAGGCCTTCCGCCAGAGCTCCCACCTCATCCGGCACCAGAGGATCCACACCGGGGAGCGCCCCTATGCCTGCGACCGATGCGGGAAGGCCTTCACTCAGAGCTCACACCTCATCGGGCACCAGAAGACACACAGTGGGGCCAAACGCAAGAGGAAACGCCAACCTAGCGCTAAAGCCAGTTGACGAGACGCTGCCTTCTCGGCCCAGTCCTGCACCAGAACCTGAGTGGTGTGGTGGGACTCGGGCCTGACCCCAAAGCACTGAACGATGATGTTCTCAAGACCAAAGGACCGCCAGGGGCCCGTCCTGCACTCGCAGGTGACGTGGGCGTCATCGGTAATGAATGTGACAGCTGGAAAACAGATCTAGTTTTTTACTCAGTGGATTTGCAGTTATGATTTGGTCATTACAAGGGATATTAGTGAAAGCTGAGAAGTGCTTACAATGAAGTGGGTGCACTGATATTTGTAGTAAAGTATTTATGTTTATGAACAAGGACTAAGAGAAGATGGAAAAGTAAACTATATTTCTGTGGTAGAATCTGTGTGTGTGTGAGTTTTCCTCTTTAAATATCCTTCATTGCTGGTTTGATAAGTAACGTTAACACAAAAGAATGGAGCCCTGGCCAGCAGCTCAGTTGGTGGAGCATTGTCCTGTTCAAAAGGTTGTGGGTTTGATTCCCAGTCAGGGCACCTATGGGAGGCACCTGATTAGTGTTTCTCTCCCCTTTCGTCTCTCTAAAAAATCAATTTTAAAAAATTCTCTGGGGGTGGGATGGGTTAACAAAATTGTTTTTAAAAAGGATGGAGGTTGTCAGACCAATTCTAGCAGATTCTGTGCAAGGCTGCAATCCCTCCTGCCCAAGATTCCAAGTGAGTCAGGAGGAATGTCATTGCGTCCCTTGTCCCATCAAGATACAGCTCGGTGCAGGGCATGGGGACATAGGGGCCCAGAGAGCTGGAAACCAGGCAAGCATGGACCCCTCCTGGGCATGTTCGCTGCACATTTCCACTTTTCCTGAGGGACTCCTGGGAGGGAGGGTATGTATTTGATGCCCATGTTTCCCATTAGATAACATTAAAATTCTCCAGGTCCACCCGGGGTGGGTCAGTGGTTGAGCATCAACCTATGAACCAGGAGGTCACGGTTTGATTCCCGGTTAGGGCACATGCCTGGGTTGCAGGCTTGATCTCCAATGGGGGGGGGGGGGGGGGCGTGTGCAGGAGGCAGCCAATCAATGATTCTCATCATTGATGTTTCTATCTCCCTCTCCCCTCCTCTCTGAAATCAATAAAAATGTATTTCTTTAGCCCTAACCGCTTTGGCTCAGTGGATAGAGCGTCGGCCTACGGGCTGAAGGGTCCCAGGTTCGATTCCTTGTACCTTGGTTGTGGGCACATCCCCAGTAGAAGGTGTGCAGGAAGCAGCTGATGTTTCTCTCTCATCGATATTTCTAACTCTCTATCCCTCTCTGTAAAAAATAAAATATATATATTTTTAAAAATGTATTTCTTTAAAAATTTCTCCAGGTCACAGCCTGTGACCCACAGCCCATTCCATCCTTTCCTCCACCTTGGTTCTCTTGAGTTCTGCATAAACATTTCAAAACATCTTCTAAAGCTCTGGGTCAGAAGTCATGAACGTTCAGCGGACGGTGGTTGAGTGCTGCCCGCACACCCTCTTCCGGCAAAGGGCTCGTGGCTGTGGTGTCACGGACTCCTTCCCACGAACCGGCGTGGCCCTGTTGGCTTGGAGCAGTGGGCACATCCGGGTTGCCCTCCCACGACATGAGTTGGAGACCTTTCCTAGGGAGAAGGCGCAGTTCTCCGAGTCCCAGCGGTGGAGACGTGCCTCCCCGGGGTGCCCAGCGATGGCTGGTGAGATGGCAGCCGTGTCCTCACACAAGGGCCCTTCATCCTAAACGTCACACACTGGTGTGTGGTGAGAAGATGGTCGCTGGAGGGGAGCTGACGGCTTTCCCAGCCGTGGCAGTTTCAAACGTGGCCACGAATTCTTATCCTTTCCTCCCTAGAAACGGCCTGGGCTTGTTCCGGCCAATAGCGGCAGCAGAACCATGCCATGTGACTGCCTTGAGACAAGGTCTTAAAGAAGGATGTGGCTCCATCTTCTTTGCTGGGACGCTCCCTCCCTCTGGAAGGCTCCGCCAGCCACCCTGCTCATGCCCTCAGCCCTCACCCTGACTTGGCCTCTCACGGGTCCCCTAGCCCTGCACGACCAGTGGGATGACAGGTCTGTGGTTCTGGCTGGAACATGAGCCCCGTGCGGGCAGCGAGTTGGCGTGGCTGTTCACTACTCTCCCCTTAAGAAACATTTGCTGGGCCCTGGCCGGGTGGCTCAGTTGGTTAGAACAGTGGTCGGCAAACTCGTTAGTCCACAGAGCCAAGTATCAGCAGTACGACTGAAATTTCTTGGAGAGCCAAATTTTTTAAACTTAAACAATATAGGTAGGTACATTGTTACTAACTTAATTAGGGTACTCCTAAGCTGGCCTAAGAGCCACACTCAAGGGGCCAAAGAGCCGCATGTGGCTCGCGAGCCGCGGTTTGCCGACCCCTGGGTTAGAACATGTCCTGATACGTCAAGCTTGCAGGTTCGATCCCTAGCCGGCACACACCAGCAACCGATAAATGCATCAGTAAGTGGAACAACAAATAGGCTTGTCTCTCACTTCATCTGCCTCTCAATCAACGGGATCCCCCAAGCACAAGCATCTCCCCTCCCAGGATGACATCCCTGGAATCCCATGACACCCCCTCCTCTCGGGGTCGACGGAAAGACCATCCCCTGGTTTAACTCTAGAATCACCCAGGAACGGTGTAGATGAGCAACTCAATCACCTGCCATTCACTCCACCAACCCTCAAAGCAAGGAAGGCTTCCTTCGTGGTTTCCCAGCCGATTCCCAGTACCAAGGTCTTGGTTTGGGCTGTTTGTTAAGCCTCTCTCATACTTGGCAAATAAACCTTTTTTTTTTTTTTAACAAAATGAGTAAGTTTTCATGCCCTCGCCAGTCTGGCTCAGTGGCTAGTGTCGGCCTGCAGACTGAAGCGTCCTGGGTTTGATTCTGGTCAAAGGCACATACCTAGATAGCAGGCTCCATCCCTGGCCCTGCTCAGGGCATGTGCAGGAGGCAACCAATTGATTTGTCTCTCTCACATCCATGTTTCTCTCTCTCCTCCTCCCTCCCACTCTAAAAATCAAAGGAAAAATATCCTCGGGTGGATTAAAAAATAAAAGAACAGGTTTTTAGAGGCAACATAATCTGGCTAAAACTCAAGCAATATTGTTTCAACTGAATTTAACTCGTTTATTTTGACAAGTGAATAACGGAAATACTCCTTTAAAAGTAGTTTTGAGGGTTTTTATTGACACTATTACAGATGTCTCCCATTTTCCCCCTTCACCCAGCCCCACCCCCTGGCGTTCGCCATACTGTAGTCTGTATTCGTGGGCTATATATATATATATATATATATATATATACACACACATATGCATATATGTTCATCTCTTCCAAAGCCCCTCCAAGGTCCCTTCCCTCTGAGATCTGACTGTTCCTTGCATCCATGTCTCTGGACCTATTTTGTTCATTAGGTTCCACCTAAGTTTTCTCTGACTGAAAATTAGCATAATAATCTCCAGATCAATCCCTGCTATTGCAAAGGGAACGAGTTGGTTTTGTTTTTTTTTAACAGCCATGTAGTATTCCATTGTGTAAATATACCATTTTTTTTTTTTTATCCACTCATCTACTGATGGGCACTTGGGCTATTTCCAGAGCTTGGCTACTGTAAATAACACTGCTATCCATATAGGATATATTGCTAGAAGTGGGATTGCTGGGTCAAATGGAGGAGTTTTGAGTTTTAACGAGTGGATTTAAGAGATTATTAAGCAAATAAAATGGAGAGTACTAGACATGGCAAAACCCAAGGATGGGAGTAGATACCCAGTTTGAGAGGCCTTTCCAAGAGTCCCAACATAGCTCACCTTTGCTGTTCCCCTGCATCAGGCATGCCCTTGGGTGTGTGGTCCCCCAAGTTTCTCAGTTCCTTCAAGTAAGTTTATGCTCAGGGCACCAACTCTAGCCCCTCTAATTCTCCCCCTTCCATGCCTGAACGAAACCAAACTCTCCTTGAGCAAACGCCCCTAGCCTGTGCCAGGCCAGTATGGTGGGCAAGGGAAGCTGGGAGGGACGGGCAGTGACCACGCAGGGCCTCCAGCATAAGGTGAGTCCCTGGGTCCCTTTCTCAACTATGGCGGGATGGTCAGATAGGCCTGCATTCTAGGCTGTTTGACTGAACCTGGGAAGTTCCCGTGGGAATGGGGTCCCAAATTCACAATGTGCCCTGGCCCTCCAGTTCAGCCCCACCCGACTCCCAAGGGCCCTCAGACCAGCACAAGGACCATTTACTTTAGCTCAGCCCGGTCAACCACCCCTAGGCAAGCTTGACACCTGCCTCCGTAGCAGCCAGAGAACCACCCACTCCCAGTTCAACCCGAGGCCTCCCCTGGCAGGAGACACACCTGGCCTGGCCAACACCCCCTTCCCAGCCCAGGAGCCTGGAGACCTCATCTCCCTGCTCCCAGCCAACCCTCCACCCTAGGAGAAGGGGACACCGTCCCACCGCACCAGGCCTGGGGCCCCCACGCCCAGGCCCTTTGCCACCACTGTCCCGCAGACGTTCTGGGAGACTGACTCCCTGAGGGATGTGGTATCACCCCTCTCCCTCTCTGAAATCAATAGGAAAAAATACTTTAAAAAAAGCCTTATCCTTTGGAATTTAGATTCCAGACTTTCTGGAATATACAAATTGCAGAGTCATGGTAGCAAGTAACAAGTATCTGTGAGTTCCTAGGCAATGGCTGTTGGGTAAAGCAACCAACAAGGTCGGTCCCAGGTGAGTCCCAGGTGAGTCCCAGACACAGGAGGACAATCCAGGAGCTCAGGAGGATTAATGTCGCAGGAGGTCGGGAGTGGTTCCCACCCATCGGCTGCCCGGGAAGATGTCCTTCTTGTAGAGCCAGGGCGGGTGGCGGGTCTGACTGTGTCCTACACACAGTGCAGTGACTGAATAGATACCAGCGACGGCCATACCGCGACCATCTCTGCAGCAATAGGCTCCCATCAGCCAGGCCTTGGTCACAGCCCAGGCGTGGCGGCGCGGTGGGTTGGAGTGTCATCCGGTAGTCAACCAAAACGGTGGCGGGTCCCACTTCCGGTCGGTCATCCGGTAGTCAACCAAAACGGTGGCGGGCCCCACTTCCGGTCGGGGCATCTATATATCCGGGTTTCCGGTTCCATCCCCGCGGACAAGGAGGCAATCGACGGATGCTTCTCACGTCAATGTTCCTCTCCCCCTCGCCCCCACTCCCCGCTCTTTAAAAAGAAAACAATAAAAACATATCCCGGATGAGAATTAAAAAAAAAAAAAAAAGACTTGGCTCAGTAACTGCCAGCCTCCCTCGTCTTCGCCCCTGTCCTACTGAGGGCCAATGGGGAGGCAACAACGTCCCCCTGAGCAGCCACAGAGGACGACCCGCTTCCAGGCACCGGGCCTCGGGCCTCCATCCTCAGCGAGGCGCAACCAGCTTCTCCTGAAGGTCACCGTCGCGGCGCGCCCCGCCTTTCAGCCTCCGCCCAACGCGCAGGATGCGGTGAACTCGGGTTCCCCCATCAGGGTGCTCCTCTTCTTCCCCGGCGGGTCCGGACGGACGTCATCAAGGTCCCTCCTAAAGGTCCCCGAGGAGAGGAGGCCGAGTCCCGGAGGGGATTGGGGGGGGGGGTGTCTCCATTGCTTGGGGGGGGGGGGTCCTTCCCCTGCACCCAAGGTTTTCGGTTCGATTCCCGTCAGGCACGTACCTAGGCGGCGGGTTCAACCCCCAGGTCAGGCACATTCGGGGGAGGCGGATGAGGAGAATCATCGATCCCAGAAGAGAGGCGCCCCCAGAGGCAGAGCCGAAGGAAAGCGAGGGTCCGGGCCGCAGCAGGAGCCTCCGTAAAAGACGGGGGGGAAGCCAGCCGCGCCCCAAACCCACGGCCACTCCAGAAGCTGCAGCCGTTGTGGCGAGCAACCGCCGCGCCACGCGAGAAACGGCCAAAGGCGCGCGAGAACAAGTCTCCCCGACACCCCCCCCGGCGCGCTGCCTGCTGGGACTTGTAGTTGCTGGCGCCTAGCTCGCGCACTTCCGCCGCGCACCGGAAGCGCCGCCATTGCCTCGCCCGCGCAGGTGAGTCAGGCGCGCCGCGACAGGCGCAGGGGTTGCGCTGTTCGTGGGGGCGGGGCGGGTCGCTAGACCGGTCCGAAGTGACCCGGACCTCGCCGGGGAGGGAGCGGACTGGCCCGGAGGCCTCCTCTTGAGGGGCTGGGCAGGGGCCTGTCAGATTCAAGGCCCTCCGGCTGCGGGAACGTGGAGAGAACCAGCCGGTCGGTCCAGTCAGGGCGCCTCGCGGCCCTCCTGCGGCAGGACCGGGCCGGGCTCTCTCTCTCTCTCGTTGACCCTCCTCTGCCGAAAAGCAGGCCCGGAGCTGCCGTGTTATGTCGGCACCCCGGCGGGCGTCTGTGGGTGTGGGGGCCTCCCAGCCAGGCCTAGATCGCGCCTCCCTCCATTTTTCCTCCATTAAAGTGGCACTGCCCACCCCCCGCCCCCGGGAGGCTCTCGGTGCAGGAGGTGGTAGCCGAGAGCCTCCTGGCAGCCGCCCAGGTTAGTCCTCCTTGTGCATAAAGAAAGGGAGGCTTGTGACAAGTGACCCCTCGGGGTGATAGGGTGGTACATCCCGGACTGGGCACGCCGTGGCAGGTGGGCACGCCCCAGGGCTGTTCTGTCGCCGAAACCGGTGTGGTTCAGTGGATAGAGCGTCCGCCTGCGGAGTGAAGGGTCCCGGGTTCGATTCCGGTCAAGGGCATGTACCTTGGTTGCGGGCGCATCCCCAGTAGGAGGTGTGCAGGAGGCAACTGATGATGTTTCTCTCTCATCGATGTTTCTCTCTCATCGATGTTTCTAACTCTCTGTTCCTCTCCCTTCCTCTCTGTAAAAAATCAATAAAATATATATTTAAAAAAATTATTTAGGGAAGGGGAGGCTGGGGAGAGGTCAATGGGGAAAAAAAAGGAGACATGTACTATTTGTAATACTTCAAACAATTAATTAAATAAATAAATAAAATAAAAAAATTCTGAACAAAAAAAATTATTTAAAAAAAGGAAAAAAAAAAAAAAAAGCCCTGACTGGTTTGGCTCAGTGGATAGAGCGTCGGACTGCAGTCTCAAGGGTCCCAGGTTTGATTCCAGGCCGGGGCATGTACCTTGGTTGCCGGCACATCCCCAGTGGGGGGTGTGCAAGAGGCAGCTGATCGATGTTTCTCTCTCATCGATGTTTCTAACTCTATCCCTCTTCCTTCCTCTCTGTAAGGAAATCAATAAAATATATTTAAAAAAAAAAAAAAGGAAAGAAAAAAAAAGAAAAGCTCATCACTGACGTAGGCCGACCCTGTCCATTGTCCCTGTGTTTCTCTCCGGGGTTAGCACACCTTGGACATGCCTTGCTTCCTCCTCCTCTCCCCTCCCCTCCTTGCACGTCATCTTCCGAGTGTTCCTTTCTTAATTATTTTTTTATTTTTTTTAAATATTTTTATTGATTTCAGAGAGGAAGGGAGAGGGAGAGAAAGAGAGAGAGAGAAACATCCATGATGAGAGAGAATCATGGATCGGCTGCCTCCTGCAAGTCCCCCACTGGGTGTCGAGCCCACAACCCAGGCATGTGCCCTGACCGGGAATCGAACCCGGGACCCTTCAGTCCGCAGGCCGACAGCTCTATCCACTGAGCAAACCGGCTAGGGCCCTTTTTTTTCTTTTAATATATTTTATTGGTTTTTTTTACAGAGAGGAAGGGAGAGGGATAGAGAGCTAGAAACATCGATGACAGAGAAACATCGATCAGCTGCCTCCTGCACACCCCCTACTGGGGATGTGCCCACAACCAAGGTACATGCCCTTGACCGGAATCGAACCCGGGACCCTTCAGTCCGCAGGCCGACGCTCTATCCACTGAGCCAAACCCGCTAGGGCAGGGCCCTTTCTTCATTCTGAATGCCTGAAAGAAGCTGCAAGCTTCTTCCTGGAAAGTCCTCTCTCCGTCTGTGGAGATGTTGCTTCCAGGTGTGTTCTCTCTTTGGCTGCCATGAACTAGAAAAGTTCTCCACGAGTTCCGCCCCAAGGCCCTTGCGTCCCGGCCCTTGCGTCCCCACCCTTGCTTACCCTAGAGCAGTGGTCGGCAAACTCATTCGTCAACAGAGCCAAATAGCAACAGGACAACGATTGAAATTTCCTTGAGAGAGCCACATTTTTTAAACTTAAGCTATACAGGTAGGTACATTGTTATTAACGTAATTAGGGAACTCCTTCCATCGCACTGTGCGTGCGCGCCCGCACGTGGTATTTTGCGTAAGAGCCACACTCAAGGGGCCAAAGAGCCGCGGGTGGCTCGCGATCCGCGGTTTGCCGACCGCTGCCCTGGAGAGACACCCGACCCCAGAACACGGAGCCACATTTCCGCCCAACTGGCAGGTGAACTTTGTACACAGTCTGAAGAGAAAGTGTACGTTGTCCAAGTGAACAAAGAAGGAGGATCCCAGCCCGAGCCAACAGCGTCAGCAAACACCTGTCGCTGGGTGTTGGGGGCCTACCTTGGTTGTGTGTGCCGATGCCCCAAGGGAGGGGCTGGAGGGGCGAGCCGGACGGGAAGCCGAAGCTGTCCTGTGCCTGAGGGTTTGCCTTCTGGGTTTCAAAGCGCCTCTGGGGGTGGAACCCTGTGGCTTTGGAAATAACTCGGTGCCACGGGGAGTGTTAGGGCAGCGGGAATGGCTGAAGGCACTCTGCGTTTCCCTTTCTTCTTGTTTCTCGACTGGTGGCCCGGTGCACGAAATTCATGCACAGTAAAAGGGGGTTAATTAGAGGAAATATTTTAATATTGCTATCTGCCCTTTCTCTATAATAGACGTGTCAGAGATGAAAGGAAATTAGTAAAATGTATATGAAAACCTTCCTCCTGTCAGAGTCTGGGGCGTGCCTCGGGACCCAGAGTCAAGTCCCCGCCCACCCGCGGCACCTCAAAATCACGAGAGACCCAGACCCAGCCGGCCTCACCCCCATTGGGTGAGATCCAGACCTGGTTGATCCCACCCCCATCAAGCCCCGTCGGGCGGGGCGGGGGGGTGGCGGCCTCAGGGCCCCCTTCAAGCCCCATCAGGCAGCGGGGTGTGGCTTGAGGTCCCCCAGCCCGGGGCAGGGGGAGCAGCCTGAGGTCTCCCAGCACAGCACGGGGCGGGGGGCGCCGCCTCAGGTCCCCTGACCCAGCCCAGCGCCACGCAGCCTCAGGTCCCTGCTGATTGCTCCTTAAGGCTCATTATGGGAACTCAGCCTCCCCTGTGGGTGCAGCCATCCTGTGTTATGGAAACCCCTCCTCCGCTTTGGGTGCTGCCATCTTTGTGACGGTGTGGTGGTTAACTTGCGTATTCCCTCTTTATTAGATAGGATTGCTTTTAGGGAGAGAGAGAAAGAGTCATTTGTTGTTCCACTTATTTATGTATTGGTTGATTCTTGTTTGTGCCTTGACTGGGGATCAAGCCTGCAACCTTGGTGTATGCTCTAAGCAGCTGACATACCTGGCCAGGCTTTTCTTTTGAAGGAGAGAGAGAAACATCGATTTGTTGTTGCACTTATTTATGTGGTGTTTTCTTAAAAGATATGTTTATTGATTTCAGGGAGAAAGGGAAAGAGAGATAGAAACATCATTGATGAGAGAGAATCATGGGTCGGCTGCCTCCTGCACACACACCCCCCACCCCCGCACTGGGGATCGAGCCTGCAACCTGGGCATGTGCCCTGAGTGGGAATCAAACTATGACCTCCTGGTTCATAGGTCGACGCTCAACCACTGAGCCATGCCAGCCGGGCTATTTATGCATTTATTTGTTGATTCTTTTTTTAAAAAATATATATTTCATTGATTTTTTTTACAGAGAGGAAGGGAAAGGGATAGAGAGTTAGAAACATCGATCAGCTGCCTCCTGCACACCCCCTACTGGGGATGTGCCCGCAACCAAGGTACATGCCCTTGACCGAAATCGAACCCGGGACCCTTCAGTCCGCAGGCCGACGCTCTATCCACTGAGCCACACCGGTTAGGGCTGTTTGTTGATTCTAGTATGTACTCTGGCCCGGATTGATCTGGCAACCTCGCTATATCGGGATAATGCGCTAACCAACTGAACTACCAGCCAAGACTCCATTTCTAATGAGGCGCCAAGAAGGAAGTCACAGAACAATAGAGAAGGAATTCTGGTCTCAGCTCTGAGGAGTTGAGGATGCTATGAGGGGGGGTAGGGCTAGATATAGAGGAGGGAATGGCAATGGGAGGAGCCTGGGGCAGTCCTTGAAACCCCACCCATCGCCAAAACCTGTTTGGCTCAGTGGATAGAGCGTCGGCCTGCGGACTGAAGGGTCCCAGGTTCGATTCCAGTCAAGGGCATGTACCTTGGCTGCGGGCACATCCCCAGTGGGAGGTGTGCAGGAGGCAGCTGATCGATGTTTCTCTCTCATCGATGTTTCTAGCTCTCTATCCCTCTCCTCTCTCTTCCTCTCTGTAAAAAATTAATAAAATATATTAAAAAAAAAAAAAAAAGAAAGAAAGAAACCCCACCCCATCATCACGGAAAGAGGAAATTGGAAACGTAAAGAGAAGGAGCCTTCTCGCCAGTCCTGCAGGGTCCCAGCCAGACCAGCCCTCTCCCGGGTCCAGCATGCGATATGGAAGGAGAATTTTGTGTTTGTTGGTGTGTAATTGATATGAATGTGCTGTGCCCATACTGGGTGTCAGCACAGGGTTCGACTCCTTTAATTCTCACAGCAGCACCGTGAGGCAGGACCTGCTGTTCTCCCGGAAGTCTGCCGATGAGGAAACAGGCCCAGAGGGGGGTAACCGTCTGTTGGGGTCCTGCCAGGGCAGTGGTAGAGCTGGGACTTCTCACATTGATGTTTCTCTCTCTCCCTCTCCCTTCCTCTCCAGAAATCAATAAACTTTTCTTAAAAAAAAAATAAAAAAGGCAAATAGTCTGGGTGCAGAGTGGGTGTTCTCACACCTGGCCCTTGGGTGCCTCCAGACAAGGAAGGAGAGGATCAGAGGGTGGGAATGGTTAGGCAGTAGGAGATTGCTCGGAGACAGGCTACCAGGGGTGGGCAAACTTTTTGACTCGAGGGCCACAATGGGTTCTTAAACTGGACCGGAGGGCCGGAACAAAAGCATGGATGGAGTGTTTGTGTGAACTAATATAAATTCAAAGGAAAGGAGCGGAGGGGAGAGCAAGAGAACCCTCCGCTCTTTCGGCTCCGCGGGCTAGACTCTAGCCCAGCCGTGGGCAAACTACGGCCCGCGGGCCGGATCCGGCTGTTCTATCCGGTTCTCTTGCTCTCCCCTCCGCTCCTTTACTTTGAATTTATATTAGTTCACACAAACACTCCATCCATGCTTTTGTTCCGGCCCTCCGGTCCAGTTTAAGAACCCATGGTGGCCCTCGAGTCAAAAAGCTTGCCCACCCCTGCGTCTAGCCGCTAAGGGTGTCATAACAAGACAGCATCACCTAGAGCTGTGGGCAGCCTTCCTGGGTGTGGTGTGGCTGTGTGTGTGCGTAAGTGAGAGGGCAGGACGGGCAGGGTGAGGGAGGGAGACTGAGGGTGTTGGTCACCCAGCTGGGAGGAGCAGGAGCCTGGTGGCAAGGATGGGGCTTAAACAGAGGGAAAACCTCCCCTGAGAAGTTGGCTCGGAGCCACCTCGGACGGTGTGGACTTGGAAGAGTCCAGGATCATTGATTGGAATGACTTGAGAAGTTTGTCTGCAGAGTAGGGCCTTAGCCGAAATCGAAGTGTTTTTCTCACATGGATGTTTCTCTCTGTCTTTCCCTCTCTCTCCCTCTCCCTCTAAAAGACCAATGGGAAAATATCCTCGGGTGAGGATTAACAGCGGTTGAGTGTCAACCTAAGAACCAGGAGGTCACCATTCGGATTCCCTGTCAGGGCACGATCCCCAGTGTGGGGCATTCGGGAGGCAGCCGATCAATGATTCTCTCTCATCATTGATGTTTCTATCTCTCTCTCCCTCTCCCTTCCTCTCTGAAATAAAAAAGTTATATTTTTTTTTAAAAAATAAAGTTTGTCTGCAGAGAAGAGATAATGGTGAGAGGGACTGGAAGGGGGAGCAAGAGCCAGACCTTGCAGCTGTAAGGGATGGAGATGGATTGGAGGTTGGTATCCTTGCAGCCTCATACCACCCAGAACATAGACACCAGCGGGGGAAGGCAGAGAGAAGCATCTGGGCAGATGGGGCAGGGCACCCAGATGAGAGGTGGCTCCAGGCGGAGAATGACAAGAAAGAGGGCAAGGGCAGGGGGCCAGGCAGGGGGTGTGCTGGAGGGGCGAGCTGAGAGCCGGGGTGACAGTGTGCTCAGGATCATGGCTGCAGAGCTCCCCAGTCACCAGGCCTTGGGGAATTTTTACTCCAGCTTTTTCATTTTTTAAAAAAAATACATGTTTTAATTATAGTTGACATACACTGTTAGATTCAGGTGTACGCATGGTGATTAGACATTTAGATACCTTATGCTTTTCTTGGTAAGTCTAGGACCTGGCACCATTCACAGTTACGATATTACTGACTGTATTCCCTAGGTCAGCGGTCGGCAAACTCATTCGTCCACAGAGCCAAATATCAACAGCACAACGATTGACATTTCTTTGGAGAGCCACATTTTTTAAACTTAAACTTCTTCTAACGCCGCTTCTTCAACATAGACTCGCCCAGGCCGTGGTATTTTGTGGAAGAGCCACACTCAAGGGGCCAAAGAGCCGCCATGTGGCTCGCGAGCCGCAGTTTGCCGACCACGGCCCTAGGCTGTACTTTACATCCATGGGATATTTTTATGATGGGCAGTTTGTGCTGCTTAATCCCCTTGACCTTTTCACCCTCGCCTCCACCTATCTGGCAACCATCAGTTTATCTCTGCATCTATGAGTCTGTTTCTAGTTTGTGTGTGTGTTAGATTCTGCATGTAAGTGAAATTACACGGTTTTTCTATTTCTCGGACTTCTTTCACTTAGCATCATACACTCTAGGTCCATCCATGCTGTCACACATGACAAAATTTCCTGCTTTTTCATAGCCAAGTAATATTCTATTTGTAGATATATATGTGCCACATTTTTTTTAATCCACTCACCTATTGATGGACACTTTGGTTGCTTCCATATCCTGGTTATTGTAAATAATACTGCAGTGAACATAAGGGTGGATACGTTCTTTCCAATTAGCGTCTCAGGTTTCTTTGGAGAAATTTCCCGAAGTGGAGTCACTGGGTCATAAGGAGGCTCCATTTTAAATTTCTTGAGGTAACTCCACACTGCTGTCCACCGTGGCTGCACCCATCTGCCTTCTCACCAACAGTGCACTAGGGTTCCTTTGGGGACAATGCTTGAACCAGCTGAGCCATGCCAGCCAGGGCTCTGCGTATTTTTCGGCTGGATTTTTCTTTTTTTAGGTTGAGCTGTATGAGTTCTTTATATATATTGGATATTAACCCCTTATCAGATATATCTTTTACAAATGTCTTCTCCGATTCATAAGTTGTCTTTTTGTTTTGTTGATGGTTTCCTTTCAGCACAAAAGCTTTATAGTTTAATATACTTCCATTTGTTTATTTTTGCTTCTGTTTCCCTTGCCTTAGGATACATATCTAAAAATGACTGGTAGGCCCTAGCTGGTTTGGCTTGGTGGTAGAGCGTTGGCCTGTGGACTGAAGGGTCCTGGGTTCGATTCCGGTCAGGGGCACATGCCTGGGTTGCAGGCTCGATCCCTAGTGGGGGACGTGCATGAGACAGCCAATCAATGATTCTCTCTCATCATTGATGTTTCCATGTTTCTCTCCCTCTCCCTTCCTCTCTGAAATCAATAAAAAATATGTATATTTTTTTAAAAAATGATTGGTAGGACCTGGCTGGGTAGCTCAGTTGGTTGGAGCATTGTTCCATACATCAAACGGTTGCGGGTTCGATCCCTGGTTGGGGCATTTATGGGAGACAACTGATCAATTTTCTTTCACATCCATTTCTCTGTGTGTGTGTGTGTGTCTCTCTCTTCTTCTCTAAGATCAATGAATATATCTCTGGTTGAGGATTTTTAAAAATTAAATAAATAAAAACTATTGGTAAGACCAGTGTCAAAAAGTTCATTGCCTATGTTTTCTTGTAGAAGTGTTATGGTTTTAGGTCTTACCTTTTCTTTTTTTTTTTACATTTAAGTCTTTAATTCAGTGTGAGTTTATTTTTGCATCTGGAGTTAGAAAGTGGCCTAGTTTCATTTTCTTTGCATCTATCTGTCCAGTTTTTCCCATCACCCTTTATTGAAGAGACTGTCTTAACCTTTGGTATACCCCTGCCTTGTGTGTCATGGATTGACCATATAAGCGAGGTTTCATTTCTGGACTGTCTATTCTGTTATTCTGCCCCAGGCAGTGGGGCAGCATTTTTGGTACCTCCAGAATGTCTTGAGGGAGGGTGCATGTGGGACGACACCCCTCCTTCAGCGTGTCCTTTGCTGCCCTGGGGATTCTCATATCCTCCTTGTTACCATCCCCCACACACATATTTTGAAACTGGCAGATGTTTCCTTGTAATCTTTTATATTGTGCAAAAACATTTTTTGAAACCAGGTCCTGTTTCATTGTTGTTTGGGGACTATACAGCTTTTCTTTTCTTTCTTTTTTTTTTTTTTTTCCCAAACCACTTGATGTTTCATTGGAATATTTTATATATTTTTTTAATTGATTTCAGAGATGAAGGGAGATAAAAACATCAGTGATGAGAGAGAATCATTGATCGGCTGCCTCCTGCACGCCCCATTCTGGCGATTGAGCCCACAGCCCAGGCCTATGCCTGTGGGGAGTGGCCACAGCGTCTGGACAGGTCCAGCCTCAAGACTAACGAGAGGGCACAGTCCTCTCATGGCCACGTGCAAGTCCCAGCTTGGAGGACAAAGCCCTCCCAGCACAGTGATAGCCACAGGCTATGGTTGTCAGCTTGAACCTGTGGTCCGGACACACGGTTCCACGTGGCTGAGTGATGTGGGCTCGATAGAGTTCAGGTGCATGTCATTGATTAGATTCGAAACCCACGAGAATGTTGTAAACATCTTGACCAGGCCTTTACGTTGCCTCGTGGAATCTGGCTATAAAATAAAGACACAGCTTGCAGGCCGTGGTGCTGTCGCTAGCTCTCCCATCAGAGAGGACAGCGTCCCACCCAGACCCAGCTTTTTTCTCTTGTCTGTCTTTTCTCAATCCTTTACCGCCCCCTCTCAGGCTCACCGAACCTGGCTGAGCTGGCTTAGCACATAGGGTGCCCAACGTGGGGCTGAGTGTACCGTGGCCCTGCTGCCTCGGCACATATGCCCTAACCGGGGATTGAACCGTGACCTCCTGGTTCCTAGGTAGACGCTTAACCCCCTGAGCCACGCCGGCCAGGCTCATTGCAATATTTTAAATTTATACAATCGTTTTGACACCCTGCCTTTACCTCACCCATTCATTGTCTTGAAATGACAGAAACAAAACTGGCCTGTTTGTTTGTATGTTGAGGGAAAACTGTGTATCTGAGATCACAGTTCAGACACCCCTAGCACGTGCCTTGAGCATTTACCTTTAGCCTGGGGGGCAGCTCAGGACCGTCCCCAGCCCAGACCTGAGCAAGCTGGACCGGCTTCCCCGCTGGAAAGCCAGCGTGGCCACCTGGGCTGACCTCGGAGCCCTGCCTCCCCGCTCCTCATACCCGAAGGAAATGCCCCTCGGCTGGAACATTCCTCTCCTTTTTGGGGGGTGGGGTGGGCTCAAGGGTGTGGGGGTACCGAGGAGGGGCTGACTCCCTGATTGTGCCTCCACCACTAGCACTGCCCCCTGAGGACGGCTGCCCGCTTGGAGACAGCTTCTTCAGGTCTGAGGAGGACATGGAAGTGTGTGCTCAGCCCGTCCCATCCCAGGTGAGTTAAAGACCTTTGCTGTGTTTGCCTCTCTGTCTCCTCAGCTGTCAAGCGGGTCCAGGAATATAGCACTCGCCTCCCCAGGAGCCCATGATGCTGCCCTATTCCTTTGAGTGAGACCCCGGGGCTCCCTGCAGACACAGCTCCTTCCCGGTGTGGGTGAGCCAGGGCTCCTTAGGGCCTCCTGTACCTGGTGCCCTGGGAGATGTCCAGAGCGGGATGCTGACTTCATGGTCACGTCAGGGCAGCTCACACCTGAGAAGTTGAGGGACTCATCCAGGAATCCAGCTACTCGGTTGTGAAGCTGAGATGCCGCGTCAGGCCTGGCACCCAGGGCCAGGGTGCATGCCCCCCCCCCCCCCCACCTACCAGCCTTCCTTGAATGCCTGCTCTGCCAGTGTTTGCTGTGAAGGACCAGGTGGTAGGAACTGCCTCAGGCTCTGCCGGCCACATAGGCTCTCTCCCCCAGGTTCTTTTTGTAGATGGCCTTTGGAAAAAAAAAAAAAACAACCACCATTTTCAGCTGTACTAGGTCTACTGCAGCTGCTGTAACAAAATAGCACGGACTGTGTGGCTCAGACAACATCCATTTTCTCGTGGTTCTGAAACCTTAACCGTCTGAGACCAGGTGCCAGCAGGGTTGGTTTCATGAGGACTCTTCCTCGCTTGCTAATAGTGCCTTGTCTGTGTCCTCAGTGGTGGAGAAAGAAGTCTCTGGTGGTCTCCTTCGGGGGGCACCAATCCCACTGCATTAGGGCTCTGCCCTTAGAACCCCCATTAACATTATTGTCATAAAGGCCCTCTTCCCCAGATGCAGTCACTTTGTGGGGTAGGACGTCAACCTGTGAATGTGGGGGAGAACAACGTAGCCCATGGCATCAGCCTTCCGAAAGCACACACCGTCTTGGCCTGTCTGCCGGCCTGCGTTTTGCTCATTCCTGATTTTAAACATCCTCTTTGAGTGCCTTTAAGTCTGTGATTTGGTAGAAAAGTAAGGAGTGGGGTTCCCACTGTTTCCTGGGACAGAAAGTCAGAATCGCTGGTGCGATCAGCAACAGACAGGCCCTCAGAAAGTGAAGACGCCGTGGACTGCGTTGGTGTCTGATCGGAGCACTGCCCGGAGGCAGGAACCCTGTGGATGCTCTGGACACCATCTCCAGCCCACACCACCTCCCTCCCTTTGCTGTCCTGCCCTCCCCCACCTTCCTATCGGGGGGGAGGCAGGGCCCCATGGTAAAACGTGGCCCCGTGGTAACACAGGCGATGTTTCAGCTACCTCTGAGCTTTAAGGATGTGGTGGTGAGCTTCACGCACGAGGAGTGGGCACGGCTGGACCTGGTGCAGAGGACGCTGTACCGCGACGTGACTCTGGAGACATGTGACCACCTGGTCTCTCTGGGTAAGCTGGGCTGTACCCATCACACGGGCTTTCTGCCCCTAGGACTCCAAGCTCTGACTCCAAGGCTGTGCTTGTGCTGGGGTGAAGCATCCCCAGAGTGGGTCACAGTGTGTGTGTGTGTGTGTTTGCTTGCAAATAATAAAACCTAAACGTTAGTAAGGTCCACAGGTAACTGTCATTCTTTTTTTCAAATTTATTTTTATTTTTATTTATTTTTTTAATGTTGAGAACATTCTTTTTTTTTTTTTTTAAATATATTTTATTGATATTTTATAGAGAGGAAGGGAGAGGGATAGAGAGCTAGAAACATCGATGAGAGAGAAACATCGATCAGCTGCCTCCTGCACACCTCCCACTGGGGATGTGCCCGCAACCAAGGTACATGCCCTTGACCGGAATCGAACCCGGGACCCTTCAGTCCACAGGCCGATGCTCTATCCACTGAGCCAAACCGGTTTCGGCTCAAATTTATTTTTAAATATATTTTATTGATTTTTTTTTACCGAGAGGAAGGGAGAGGGATAGAGAGTTAGACACATGGATGAGAGAGAAACATCCATCAGCTGCCTCCTGCACACTCCCCACTGGGGATGTGCCCACAACCAAGGTACATGCCCTTGACTGGAATCGAACCCGGGACCCCTTGAGTCCTCAGGCCGATGCTCTATCCACTGAGCCAAACTAGTCAGGGCAACTGTAATTCTTTATAGTAAAGAGAAACTCTTTCTAATATAAAGACCTGATAATCCTTTCTCTTAAGAGGAAACTTATATAGAGGCTAGAATACTTTATATTTTGTAAAATTACAGAATATATACACGGAGTGGCCGGATTATTATGACCACCCCATCAGTACAATGAAGTGAATTAGTTATGCAAATAATAATAATAATAAAACCTTGAGAGTATTTGCTTAGGAAGTTTTCAATATTCAGTATTTTTGGACGTGTCCATGAAGTACTGATGGGGTGGTCATAATAATCTGGCCGGTCATCATAATCTGGCCACTCAGTGTACATATTTGTTTGTTTGTTTTTCCTTCATCTTTAATTGTCCTCTGGTGCCTTTAAGAGCTATCCCTATATTTGGGAGAGAAGTGGGTCCCTTTTAGATGCAAATCCTGGGTATTGCCGTTTGGTCAGCCTCCACACTGCATGTTTGTGTCTTATTTCCCAGGAATGGCTCCCGGACCCTCCTAGTCCATCCCTGTCTGACCCCAGGGGAGAGGGCTGGGCCTGGGACACCATCTCTTTGTCTGGAAGCAGAGCATCAAGTACTGTGTTTTTCCCTATTGACCAGGACTTCTGCTCCCCACTGTGGATGTGATCTCCTGCCTGGAGCGAGGTGCTGGCCCATGGAGGGTGGAGCAGGAACCGTCTCCCCGAGGTGAGAGCCTTCAGTTAACTTGGACAGAGGAGGAGGGAGGCCGTTTGCGGGAGCTTCCTCGGTGTTCACTGCTGCCTCCTCATGTCCAGCAAGACAGCCGTGTCCTCATCCACGGGCCCAGCCCAGCGAGAACGCTCGCTGCTGTCGTCTGCACATTTCTCAGGCCTGCGTTTATTTCTGTTCCCATTTTCGCTTTCTTCTTTACCCTTCAGCCACCTTGTCTTGTTCCCAGGTCCTCCTGACCCTGCATTTTCACCAGCCCCTCATCATGACTTCCACCTGAGGAAGCACTGCTCAGGTCTCCTTTCAGTTTCTCTCTCATCAGTTATGTTTCTGTCTCCCTCTCCCTTCCTCTCTCTGAAATCAGTAAAAACATATTTGAGCCCTAGCCGGTGTGGCTCAGTGGATAGAGCATCAGCCTGCGGACTGAAGGGTCTCGGGTTCAATTCTGGTCAAGGGCATGTACCTTAGTTGCAGGCTTCTCCCCAGCCTGGGCCCTGTTCCAGACTCATGCAGAAGACAACCAATCAATGTGTTTCTCTTATATTGATATTTCTCTCTGTCTTTCCTTCTTTCTTCCACTTGATCTAAAAAGAAAATCAATGGAAAAATATCCTCATGTGGGGGTTGATTAATTAATTAAAAACATATTGAAAAAATAAATAAGGTACCATATTCACAGGTCCCAGCAACTGGGCATCGCTATCTTTTGTGCTTATTGAGGACCACGTATCCTCAGACTCAGTTCCTTCTGTACATTTCTCCTTTAATACTTACATTCTCGTGCTTATTCTTTTTTTAAAATATATTTTTATTGAATTCAGAGAGGAAGGGAAGAGAGAGAGATAGAAACATCAATGATGAGAGAGAATCATTGATTGGCTGCCTCCTGCACGCCCCGCATTGGGGATCAAGCCTGCAACCCAAGCATGTTCCCATGACCGGAATCGAACCCAGGACCTTTCAGTCCGCAAACTGATGTTCTATCCACTGAGCCAAACAAGCTAGGGCTCATCCTTATTCTTATTTCCCTGCTCACTCTTTGGGTCTCAGCTCTCCTCATTCAACTCTTCGTTACCTTTGCTTGTTTTTTTGTGCTTCTTCACTGATTTCCTATTTGCTAGCCCATCCCACTCTTTTACATCCTGCATGGAATTATAGTTCATGGACTCTAAACAAACCCAGAGACACCTCTCATACTTGGTTTTTTTTCTTCATTCCCCCTCCCATCTCAGGCTTTTGCAGTAATTGAGGCATTGTGGATTTCTTTCAGAGTGGAAGACTACCCTTGAAAAGAAAGAGTCCAGTTCTGAAGAGGATATTGGTGTGGAGGAACCATCCTTCCATGTGGAAATGGAACGCTGTATAGGGGGCCCCTGGTCTGTGTCAGTAGGAGAAATACAGGATCGGAGCGACCAGCCAGAGGAGCACCGGGAGGAATCTTTGAGTCAGATTGTACCTACCTCAGGGGAGAATGTGTTTGCTAAAGTGGAACATTGTGA
The DNA here is from genome assembly GCF_963455305.1 of Plecotus auritus. Lineage (NCBI taxonomy): Eukaryota > Metazoa > Chordata > Mammalia > Chiroptera > Vespertilionidae > Plecotus > Plecotus auritus. Next base: position 200,087 of record NC_137785.1, on the reverse strand, counting down.
GCATGAACTTGGCAGAAGTTATCTGAGTGAAAGCCTTCTACCTCTGACATTACCCGCAAGAACACATTCGCACAAGCGTGACTCACAGTGTCAAGAGTTGAAACAGAACTCGGTTTTCATTAATCATCAGAAAGGTGGTGCCCTTCTGAAGCCCTGTGCAAACCTTGAAAGTGCCAGGGCCTTCTCTGAGAGCATTCACTTGAGTAAACTTGCAAAGGTTGAAACGGGAAGTAACAAGCCTTATGGTTACACTGTCGACAGTGACTCTTTCCACTGTGGCCCATCCGTTCGTTGCCACAATAGAAGTTTTTCGGTAGAGAAGAGAAATGATTGTAAGGACGATGGAAATGGTAAGCACAACGTGTCCCTGAATGAAAACAAGCCAGTGCATTTGGAAGAAAGTCGGTACACACGTGACAAACGCGTTGTACAAACTGAAATAACTGTGGGTGATCCTGGATGTGAGGAGGACTGTGGTGCCTTCTGCACGGCCTCATCTGTTCATGACGGTGACGTCATCCAGGCCAGAAAGAAGCCACGCGCATGTAAACTACGTGGCAAGTCCTGCAGCTGTTGCTCTGAGCTTGCACACCAGAGGACACACACTGGAGAGAAGCCATATACCTGCAGTCATTGTGAAAAAGCTTTCAAATGGAGATACCTCCTCATTGTGCATCAGAGAACGCACACTGGAGAGAGGCCTTATCAGTGCAACCTGTGTGTTAAAACCTACCGTGGTCAGTCAGCTCTTATAAAACACAGGAGGACCCACACAGGTGAGAAACACCACGAGTGTCATGATCGTGAGAAGTTCTTTAACCGGCAGGGTCACCTGACTAGGCATCAGAGAATTCATAGTGTAGGGAAACCGTACTTGTGTACCCACTGTGGAAACTCCTTCAGCCGTAGCTCTGACTTTGTTGCACATAAAAGGATTCACAGTGGGGAGAAACCATACGAATGTAACCACTGTGGGAAGTCTTTTTGGGAGCGAAAACAGCTTCTCGCACATCTGCGAACTCATGCTGGAGAGAAGAAATTTTACGAGTGCAGTCATTGTGAGAAAGTTTTCAAATGGAGGTCTCACCTCATTCTGCATCAGAGAACACACACTGGAGAAAAGCCTTACGAGTGCATTGACTGCGGGAAAGGCTTCAGTGATGGGTCGTCTCTTAGAAAACACGAGAGAACACACACTGGTGAGAAACCCTACCACTGTGACCAGTGTGGGAAATCCTTTCGGCAGCAGTCACAGCTTGTCGTGCACCAGCGAACCCATACTGGAGAGAAACCTTACGAGTGCAGTCACTGTGGGAAAGCTTTCAGCCAGAGATCTGGCCTCATTGTGCACCAGAGAACACACACTGGAGAGAAGCCCTATAAGTGTAAAATCTGTGTTAAAGCCTTCAGCCAGAGATACCTCCTCATTGTGCACCAGAGAACACACACTGGAGAGAAGCCCTATCAGTGTACCACGTGTGCAAAAGCCTTCAGTGGTCGTTTAGCTCTTCAAAAACATGAGAGGACACACAAGGTCAAGAAACCCCACGAATGAACGTAATCATTGTGAAAAAGGTTCTTTATGGGGCAGAGTCACCTTACCAGGCATCAGTGAATTCACACTGGAGAGAAACCACATTTGTGTGCTCCTCCTGCTGTAGCTCTTTGTTGCACATAAAATGATTCACACTGGAGAGAAGCCCTATGAATGTGACCACTGTGGGAAAACTTTTTAGCAGTGATCATAGCTTGTGTATCTGCATATTCATTCTAGAGGCAGGAAACCTTATGAATACAGTCATTGTACAAAAGGTTTCAAAATAGAGATCTCATTATGCACCAGAGAACACACTGGCATGAAACCCTATAAATGTAATCACTATGAAAAGGCCTTTTCATACTAGAGAGAAACCCTATAAGTATGATGAATGGGAGAAGGCTTTCAATTATTATAAATCCCTTATTCAATATGAGGAAACTCAGGGGAGAGAAACCCTCTGAGTAATTAAGATGGAAAAGCTCAATGCCAGAACTTCTTTTCTAGACATCAGACAACCACATGCATCAAAATTGCTTGGTGTGTACATTGAAACTGCAGATTACCAAGCTTACCCTGATACACGAAATCAGAATCTCTATCAGTAAAACCCAAGAACCTATCATTTCCCAAACCAGCACAAGTTACTTGTATGTGCACTAAGGTGTGTGGACTTATACATTTAGGTAGGAGGGTATGAACATGACAACTGATGGAAAGCTTTTAAAGCTTTTAGCAGGAAATAGGAAATTCAGAACTGTGTCCATCAGTTTATCATTTTATTGCAGACAACTGCCCAAACTTAATCAGATGTTATCCCTATAATACATTCCTAGAAATGATAAGGTATTGGGAGATTTGTTCCCCTCAAAAAAAGGCTGGGTTGTATGTCAATAATGGTAAAGTGAGAGGCCTTTACTGCAGATTTGAGCAAAGTGAAAGCAGGTGGGAGACCCTCACCTGGAGATGCAGAGTGGAAAAAGCTAAAGCCAGGACCACGAAGAGGGCTGCAGCACTGGAGGTCTCCGCCCCTTGACAGAGTTTCAGACTAACGTGGGGCAGAAAAGCAGGGTTAACTGATGGTCTGTTGGTGAAATTCCAAGTTTCCTCCCCCTTCTTGTTTTGCATTATCTGCCTGTGGGTGAGCAAAATAAAACAGGGAGTGAATGAGGTATCCCCCCCAAAAAAAAAAAAATTTAGTCTGGAGACTAGGAGGCTGGTGAATTATGCTCCAGAACAAGGGCTGCCTTTTCTTGGCATCTCAGTTACCTTCATCATAACACCTGGTTCTGGCCCTACTCCCTTCAAAGCAAATCTTGCCATTAAATTAGCTTCCCTCCCCATCTATGGAGGCTCTCATGTTTTTTTCCATAGTCTCTTCAGTATAGATGGAAGGTAAGGAGCAAGAGACTTGAAAGGTTTCAATATAAAAGGAAAAACAGATTAAAAAAAAAGAACAGATACTCAGGGGAACCAAACATTTAAAATGGAGATTGAGCCAAGAAAATAAGTCTTACGATAACTCTTAAGAGAGTTATGAGAACAAAAATACACTATCATTTGCTAAAAAAAAAGTTGGAGAAGAAAAGGAAACCCCTGTAGAATTGAAAGAAAATCTTAAGATCATGCCAAATACTGTCCAGGATTAGTGGGATCCATGTAGCATGAGAAATTGAAAATGCTGTAGTCAAGGAAGCATTGCAGAAACTTCTGGAGAGTATAGGTTTGAAACTAAGAAAAGGAATTTTTAACAAAAGGAGGGTTCTAACTGTGGGGGAGAAGAGGGCATGTATCAGAACTTTAGGATGAACAAATGGTTAAAAAGAAATATTGTACAAGACAGTTGTAGTCCAGATGTGAACCAGACTCTAGAAAGGAGTCTTCATTTGACTGTGATGTTAATATTTCATCCTAGAAAAGGCAGAGGACTCATGAGATTGGAATAAAAGGAGAAATATACTCAGATTGTTTTGCTTGGCCCTTCACTAAACACTGTTTTTATAACTATAGTATAAACAGTGGGTGCTGGTTTTGCATTTTACAAAGAAACTCAGAGGTGTAATGGCGAATTTGGAGGTGGGGTGTAGGGGAGTTTCTCTGTATCCTCATTTTAGGAAGTTAGCTTTTAAATAGAATAGGTTACTTAGGAGACCAAAACTAGAATATTAAATAGTGATAGGACAAAAATTGGAATCAAATAGAGGATCACAGAAATAAGTAAAATCTTAATTCCTTATCAAAGAAGGAAGGCAGTAAAGTGTATAAGCCATAAAAGATCAGAATTACAGATATAGCCTTATTTAGGAACTGGAATAAAAACATTTAAAAGTAGTTGGTAGAATGTGTGAATGTTGGGTAGGGTGGAGCAGGAGACAGTTGCTTTCCATTTTAAGCCTGTCTTTCCTTCCCTGGCACACTTCTTATTCCAGTAACTTCATATACTAGTATGTACCTGTAGGTGAGCAAAACAATGTATATGACAATTGCAAAGGATTTGTGGAATTATGTACACTTCCCCTTTTTAAAAAAATTTATTGCTTTTTTACAGAAAGGAAGGAAGAGGGATAGAGAGTTAGAAACATCGATGAGAGAGAAACATCGATCAGCTGCCTCCTGCACACCTCCCACTGGGGATGTGCCTGCAACCAAGGTACATGCCCTTGACCGGAATCGAACCTGGGACGCTCTATCCACTGAGCCAAACCAGTTAGGGCTTCCCCGCCCCCCCCCTTTTTTTTATTCACTTTTGTAAAAGTAAATTGACAATTTAAACAGCAAGAATGAGAGGAAAATACTTCAGACTCTTCTGTTTGCTCATTATAGTAGGTTCCAGTAGGAGAGAAAGTCTCCTGGGCTTCTTAGAAGTCACTGGAATTAAAGATGGGTTAATGTTGTTATTTGTTTGTTGGTTTTTTATTGATTTCAGAGAGGAAGGGAGAAACAGAAACATCAATGGTGAGAGAGAATCACTGATCAGCTTCCTCCTGCACTCCCCACAACCCAGGCATGTGCCCCAACCTGTAATTGAACCGTGACCTCCTGGTACATAGATTGATGCTCAACCATTGAGCCACGCTGCCTGGGCTATATTTTATGTTGTGTGTTTTTTAAATATATTTTATTGATTTTTTTACAGAGAGGGAGGGAGAGAGATAGAGAGGTAGAAACATCAATGAGAGGGAAACATTGATCAGCTGCCTCCTGCACACCCCCTACTGGGGATGTGCCCGCAACCAAGGTACATGCCCTTGGCCGGAATCGAACCCGGGACCCTTCAGTCCGCAGGCCGACGCTCTATCCACTGAGCCACACCGGTCAGGTCTGGGCTATGTTTTTAGGACTTGATATGGCAGAAGCCTTATCCGGAAGTCACTGTTTGTATCCTGGGACAACTAGGCAGGATCCCTTTGAAGAGGAAAGACAGGTGCGTGGCCCTAACCAGTGTGGCTCAGTGTTAGAGCGTTGGCCTGTACACCGGAGGGTCTTGGGTTTGATTCTTAGTCGAGGGCACGTACCCGGGTTGCAGGTTTGATCGCCAGCACCGGTCAGGACCAGTGCAGGAGGCAAGCAATAGATATTTCTCTCCCTCTCCTTCACTCTCTCCCCGTCTCAATGGAAAAAAATAATCTCGGGTGAGGATTAACAAGAAATAAGACAGGTGTGTGAATGGGCACAGCTACAGTTAATGTATTTCCCCAAGGTCCTTCAGGCAGTAACCTGGTACCTTTCATAAAATCCTTTAGGGAACAGCCCTCATGAAATATCGGGGACCAGGACTTTGTGATGGGCGGTCTGTACAGAGCTGGTGGGGACTCTGCTTCTTGGGACAGTTGGCCCTGCTGTTGCAACCAACACAGCTCTGTAGCTTTCAGAAGATGGAGCCCGGGAGGAAGGACCCGCCCAACAGATTCAGCAAAGTGAATGTTGTTTGACATTCTTCTCCAGACATCTAAGCAAGTTCCACTCGGTAAGTCCTGAGAGTAGCTTTGTTCAGGGAAGGTGCTACTGGAGTCCCAGGATGTGTGTCTGATGTCCCGGGGTACTATTCACGTCCCTGCTCTCCAAAACGGGGAGTCCACACGGGCTCTGTGGCCATGTGCCCCTGGAGACAACACCCAGTGGGAATCACACACAGGATGACATATGTGTGCAGGAAGTGGGAGGACAGCATATGTCTGCAGTGAGTGCACCCGGCCCTGCCCGAGAGGTATTCTGCCCCTTTTTTTTTTTTTTAAATATATTTTATTGATTTTTTACAGAGAGGAAGGGAGAGGGATAGAGAGTTAGAAACATCGATGAGAGAGAAACATCGATCAGCTGCCTCCTGCACACCCCCCACTGAGGATGTGCCCGCAACCAAGGTACATGCCCTTGACCGGAATCGAACCTGGGACCCTTCAGTCCGCAGGCCGACGCTCTATCCACTGAGCCAAACCGGTTAGGGCAGTATTCTGCCCTTAACAAATCATAAACCTGAGGCTCTTCAGGACCCAAGAACTGGGCTCATTTAAAGTGGGAACCTAGCCCTAGCCGGTGTGGCTCGGTGGATAAAGCATCAGCCTGCGGACTGGAGGTTCCTGGCTTCGATTCCAGTCGGGGGCACATGCTCAGGTTGTGGGCTCAATCCCCAGTGGGGAGGTATGCAGAAGGCAGCCAATCGGTGATCTCTATCATCATTGATGTTTCTGTTCCTCTTTCCTCCCTTCCTCTCTGAAATTAATAAAAATATTTTTTTAGCCCTAACCGGTTTGGCTCAGTGAATAGAGCGTCGGCCTACGGACTGAAGGGTCCCAGGTTCAATTCCGGTCAAGGGCATGTACCTTGGTTGCAGGCACATCCCCAGGAGGGGGTGTGCAGGATGCAACTGATCGATGTTTCTCTCTCATCAGTGTTTCTAACTATCCCTCTCCCTTCCTCTCTGTGAAAAAATCAATAGATATTTTTTAAAATATATTTTTAAAAATAAAATGGGAACCTAAGACCTTTCCACCTGAAATGATTCTCATAATGTGCATAGGATCCACCTGAAAAAGGTGTTGGAATTGCAGGTTTGTGGGCCCATCTTCAGAGAGTCCACCTGGTCAGGCTTATATATTTGTGTAGTTTGAGGACACTTTCTGTACCTATATTTGTAAACATTTTGTATTCTCAAAACTGTATATTTATGCTCAGCCAGTGTGGCTCAATGGTTGAGCGCCGACCTATGAACCAGGAGGTCACCGTTTGATTCCCAGTCAGGGCACATGCCCAGGTTGTGGATTCGATCCCCGGTGTTGGGCATGCGGAGGCAGCCGATCATGATTCTGTCTCATCATTGATGTTTCTGTCCCTCCCTCTCCCTTCCTCTCTGAAATCAATAAAAATATACTTTTAAAAATTGTATATTTATGTTTCCTTTTTGTTGGTTTCACTTGAAGTAACTTAGGGAAAAAGAAGACCCAGAAGAGAAATCACACCTATTTTGTATTACCACACGGCTGCTTTTACATATTTCAGAGAGGAAGGGAGAGGGGGGAGAGAAAATTATCAGTGATGAGAGAGAATCACTGATGGGCTGCCTCCTGCACGCCCCACGCTGGGGATCCAGCCCACAACCAGGGCGTGTGCCTTGACCGGGAATTAAACCGAGAACTCCCGGTTCATAGGTTGATGCTCAACCACTGAGCCACACCAGCCTGGAAGCAGGGCTGCTTTTGACAGAACAAATGCATCCTCCTTCCCCACCTATTGAAAATAGATATCAAAATAATCCTACACATAATGTGTGGGGTTTTTTAAATTATAAAGCAACTTAATTTTTGCCTCTATTCAATAGGAGTTCTGTCTCATGACCTTGCTGTTCACTTTTACTTTTTTATTTTCTTTAAATATATATTTTGATTTTTTTACAGAGAGGAAGGGAGAGGGATAGAGAGTTAGAAACATCGATGAAAGAGAAACATCAATCAGCTGCCTCCTGCACACCTCCCACTGGGGATGTGCCCGCAACCAAGGTACATGCCCTTGACTGGAATCGAACCCGGGACCCTTCAGTCCGCAGGCCGACACGACACTCTATCCACTGAGCCAGGCTGGTCAGGGCTCTGTTCACTTTTAGATAACTCAGCCTGGCAAAACACTTTTAGTTAAGGCGCTTAGAGTATCCAGTCCCACGAAATAGCTCATGAACTTCATTCAAAATCACAGCCCCTCTCCCTCCCTCAGCTTCCTGCCAGCCACGTGAGAAGGCACTTCCCTTCCTCTCCCTCCTCTTCCTCCATCTCTCTGGCTGTTGTTTCTGGCTCCACGGGGAATGCTGCCAGGGAAGAACATGGAGAGGAGAAGGGGACGGGATCACTCTTAATGCACTAACACGTGTATACGTTGGTTCTGTGCTTTCTGGGTACTGTAGATGGTTCAAAGTGACTCTTTTTCTCATGAGGGCACTTTTTTTTTTAAAAAAAATGTATTTTTTATTGATTTTTTACAGAGAGGAAAGGAGAAGGATAGAGTTAGAAACATCAATGAGAGAGAAACATGGGTCAGCTGCCTTCTGCACACCTCCTACTGGGGATGTGCCCTCAACCAAGGTACATGCCCTTGACCGGAATCGAACCTGGGACCTTTCAGTCCACAGGCCAACGCTCTATCCAGTGAGGCAAACTGGTTAGGGTTCATGAGGGAACTTTTATGGGTTTCTTAGGAATATTTCATCACTGGGGGGGCGTTTTTTACCTACAATTTTTTTTAAAGTATATTTTATTGGTTTTTTTACAGAGAGGGAGAGGGATAGAGTTAGAAACATCGATGAGAGAGAAACATCAATCAGCTGCCTCCTTCACACCCCCTACTGGGGATGTGCCCACAACCAAGGTACATGCCCTTGACCGGAATCGAACCCGGGACCTCTCAGTCCTCAGGTGGATGCTCCATCCACTGAGCCAAACCAGTCTGGGCCAAAAAATACATTTTTTTAAAAAGAGTGTGGGGGGGGGGGGGGGGCCTGACTGGTGTGGCTCAGTGGATAGAGCATCGGCCTGTGGACTGAAGGGTTCCAGGTTCGATTCCGGTCAAGGGCATGTACCTTGGTTGCAGGCACATCCCCAGTGGAGGGTGTGCAGGAGGCAGCTGATGGATGTTTCTCTCTCATCGATGTTTCTCACTCTCTCTCCCTCTCCCTTCCTCTCTGTAAAATATCAATAAAATATATTTTTAAAAAAGGGGGGGGAAGGGAGGGAGCCCAAGGCCCGACTTATCACCAGCTCATCCAGTCCCAGCGTATAGACTGTTCTGAGGGGTCGCCAGGCGAGAGCCGCTTACCCCGGAGGATGGGACGCCTTCCCCATCCCCCTGCGTCTCCCCGGGGTACACAAGCCCAGGTCGCCCCCCAGCCTCGCGTCACCGCAGCCCCGAGTCGCCTCGGGCCCCATTGGCCGGAAGTCGGTAAGCGGAGGCTCCCATTGGCCCGATGCCAGAAGCCTCCCATTGGCCGAAGACTCAACAAACGGAGATTCCATTGGTTGCGCGCTGCCCACGCGCCGCGCGGCCTTCTGGGAGTTGTAGTCTCGACCTCCCCGGTGCGGCCGCCATTGTCCCGCGGTGGGCGAGCAGTAGCGGACCCTGAGGCGGGGGCGGCTCTCGTGTTTAAGCGTCGCCCCGCGCTCTCGTCCTCGACCTCTAGGCCCGAGATGGACCCTGAGGAGGAAGCGGCCGCCTTGGCGATGGCGACGGGGCCGCCGCCGGGACGGCCTCAGGTAACGGTAACAATAGCCGTAACGACGGCGGCCGCGGGCCCGGCCTGATGGTCTCCCGCCGAGTCTGACCTTTCACCCCCGCAGCGCGCGGTGGGCGAGCAGGGCGCTCCTCCCGGTACCCGCGGGGAAACTGAGGCCAGGTCGGCGGGCGCGGTCTGGCGCGCTGCTAGGGGCCCCCGAGAGCGAAATCTCGGCCGCTCCGCCCGCTTCCCAGGTCTCGGATGCGGCTTGAGGGGTCCTTCCCGGGGACGGGCCGGCCCCGCTCCCCGCCCGGAAGGCTGACCCCGCGGCGACGGGTCCGGGGTCTTGGCGCCTGGAGATGCTCCGATGCGTGCCATCACCGGACACCCGCCGAGGGCCCGGCTCCGCGCATCCCTGGCCTGCGGGCTGGGCAGCACCTCGGGGGGCGAGGAGAGGTCAGGCTGCACCCCGTGAGGGGCGGAGACACCACCAGGGTCCCCGGCGCCCCCCCCCCCCCGGGGCTGGGGGACCGCAGTGCAGGGCGGCCCGCGCCTGCAGGTCGCTGTGGGAAGGCACCCGGCCCTCAGCCCCCGCGATTCCAGGCCAAGTGGCCGCTGCCTGTGTGGAGCGTGACCTATGAACCAGGAGGTCAAGGTTCGATTCCTGGTCAGGGGCGCATGCCCGGTGGCTGGCCCGTTCCCCAGTAGGGGGTGTGCAGGGGTCAGTGGATCCATGATCCTCTCTCATCCATGTTTCTCTCCCTCTCCCTCTCCCTTCCTCTCTCTCAAGTCAATTTAAGCCGAAACCGGTGTGGCTCAGTGGATAGAGCGTCCACCTGCGGACTGAAGGGTCCCGGGTTCGATTCCGGTCAAGGGCAATATATTTTATTGATTTTTTACAGAGAGGAAGGGAGAGAAATAGAGAGTTAGAAACATCGATGAGAGAGAAACATTGATCAGCTGCCTCCTGCACACCCCCCACTGGGGACGTGCCCGCAACCAAGGCACATGCCCTTGAGTGGAATCGAACCCAGGACCCTTCAGTCCGCAGGCCGATGGTCTATCCACTGAGCCACACCGGTCAGGGCTGTTTGTTTATTTTTATTTTTTTTTATTTATTTATTTTTTGTCTAAAGTTTTACATATGTCTCCTTTTTCCCCAATTGTCTCCCTCCTCCCCCAGCCATTCCCACCCCGGGCAAGTCCCCACTGCCCCAGTGTCTTGTGTCCATTGGTTATGCTCATACGCATGTATACAAGTCCTTTGGTTGCTCTTTAAACTACCCTCCCCCCCCCCACCCGCCATTTTTCTCTGGATCTATTCTTGTTCATCAGTTTATGTTGATCATTATATCCCACATACGAGTGAGATCATGTGATATTTATCTTTCTCCGACTGGCTTATTTCGCTTAGCATAATGCTCTCCAGGTCCATCCATGCTGTTGCAAATGGTAAGAATTCCTTGTTTTTTACAGCAGCGTAGTGTTCCATTGTGTAGATGTACCACAGTTTTGCGTTTGTTTGTTTGTTTTTTTTCTCAATATATTTTATTGTTTTTTTTCAGAGAGGAAGGGAGAGGGATAGAGAGTCAGAAACATCGATGAGAGAGAAACATCCATCAGCTGCCTCCTGCACACCTCCCACTGGGGATGTGCCCACAACCAAGGTACATGCCCTTGACCGGAATCAAACCTGGGACCCCCCAGTCTGCAGGCGGATGCTCTATCCACTGAGCCAAACCGGTTAGGGCTGTACCACAGTTTTTTAATCCACTCATCTGCTGATGGGCACTTAGGCTGTTTCCAAATCTTAGCGATGGTGAATGGTGCTGCTGTGAACATAGGGGTGCATATGTCCTTTCTGATGGGTGTTTCTGGGACCTCCTGGTTCTCAGGTCTATGCTCAATCACACTGATTTTTATCGAGAGAGGAAGCAGCAGGAGGGTGGAGATAGAAACATGGGTCAGCTGCCTCCTGCACCGCCTCCCACGGGGCATTGAGCCCCACACCAAGGCACAGGCCCTGAGGGAGGACCCAAGGGGCAGCCCTTCTGCGCAGGGGAGGGCGCCCAACCTGGGGGTGCACTGTCCAGCCCATTGGTGGGTTCTTGCACGTGCCCTGACCTGGGCTCACGCCTGCACCCTCGGCCTGTGGGGTCGGCGCTCTAACCTGAGCTCCCCGGCCAGGGCTCTGTCTCCTTGGCTATTTCCTTATAGCTCCCTCGTTAGTGTTATTATGCTGCCTTCATTATTGAGTTGTAAGAGTTCTTTGTGTCTTCCGGATGCAAATCTTTTATCAGATTAGTGTGTTTTTTCTGATTAGTATCTTCCATTTTTGGGTGTCTGTTCGCTAGTGTGTCCTTTGGAGCACAAAAGTTTTTCATTTTGAGGACGTTTGTTTATTTCTCGCTTGTGCTTTTTGCTGTCCTATCTAAGAATCCTTTGCCAAGTCCAAGGTTGTGGAGATTCATCCCTGTGTTTTCTCCTAAGAGTGTCATCGTTTCCGCTCTTAGTTTATGAGAGGTAGGGGACTGCTTGTCCTGGCGGAAGTGTTTCACAGCCGCTCAGTCCCCGCCACAGCCCCCAAGGAGACAAGGGAACGAGGCAGGTGTGGGTCCCTGCTCTGCTGCCTTTTGTTGTTGTCAGTTCTCCCCCGAGGATATTTTTTCTGTTGATTTTTAGAGAGAGTGGAAGGGCGGGGGAGAGACAGGAAGAGACTCACACCTCGATGGGTTGCCTCTGGCACGCACCCTGACCAGGCCCGGGCATCGAGCCTCTAACCGAGGTACGTGCCCTTGACTAGAATGGAACCTGAGACCCTTCAGTCCACAGGCCGATGCTCTGTCCACTGATCCAAACCGGCCAGGGCTGCTCCGTGCTTCTTGAGGGGTCCCGGATTGCGAGAGGGCGGTTCTCGGGTGACACCCTGGAATCATCCGGCCCCCTCCTCTCTGGCTCCAGGTGCATCACCCGAGAACGGCAGCTCCTGCATTGAGCATCTGCCCCCTGGTGGTCAGTGCGCATCATAGCTGCTGGTCGGACAGTCGCTTAGGCTTTTATATCTATAAAAGGATTATTTTTTAATCCTTATCGGAGGGTATGTTCAATAATTTTTATTTTTTTTATTTTTTTTATACATATTTTATTGATATTTTACAGAGAGGAAGGGAGAGGAACAGAGAGTCAGAAACATCGATGAGAGAGAAACATTGATCAGCTGCCTCCTGCACACCTCCCACTGGGGATGTGCCCGCAACCAAGGTACATGCCCTTGACCGGAATCGAACCCGGGACCTTTCAGTCCGCAGGCCGACGCTCTATCCACTGAGCCACACCGGTTTAGGCTGTTCAGTAATTTTTAGAAAGACAGAGGGGTGGGGAGAGAAAGAGAAATATTGATGGGTTGCCTCCCATACGTGCTTGACTGGGGCCAGGAATCCCACCCCCACTTGAACCCGGGATCTTTGAGTCTGTGAGAAGTCGCTCCAACCAACTGAGCCACATGGCCAGGGCTGTGGGACACATTTTAAGTGCATTGTATCAACTTACAAAAATTAAAAGTCTTCGCTTGAAAACATGACCTGATTTCCAGCTTCTCACCAGAGACTGGCAGTTCTGACCACTTGAGGCCCGTATTTCCCCACCATCAGTTGAGTTCAGCTGCCCCTTTACATGGGGCCCCTTTCCCTGTCCCCTCGAGGGTCACCCCTCAGGTCAAACACCCACACTGGCCACGCCAGCACCGGGGAGCCTGTTGGGTCCGAGGGCAGGGCTGTTTCTGACTCTCACCGGAACCCCCTTGTCAGAGAGGAGGACGGGCCTTGCTCTGAGTGTGAGGGCTCGTGTGTCAGTTAAATGTAGATGCCTGACAACCTGCCCCAGGCCCAGGGCCTTGGGACAGCAGCCGTCTCTGGGGCCCACAGATCTGGGAGTCAGGCGTGCAGACGGTCTCTGTCCGCGTCCTCATCTGTCTGAGATCAGTTGTAGGTCCGCTGTGGGTGGTTCTGATCCTGCTGGCGGCTCTCACACGTCCTCGCTTTGCCATCCACACGGATGTGTAGAAGCCCAGTAGGTGCCAGCAAGACCCGGCTCACATCCCCAGAACGTGCACCGTCTCAGGACCCTGGCTGCCCGTCTTCTTCTTCCCACCCCTCCTCCTCGTCCTGTGAGCGCTGATGGGGCAACCCAGCTGACTGAGCGTGTGTGTGATGTTTCAGGAACCTGTGACCTTCCGGGACGTGGCCGTGGACTTCTCCCCCGAGGAGTGGGGGCGGCTGGGCCCTGCGCAGAGGACCCTGTACCGGGACGTGATGCTGGAGACCTTCGGGCACCTGCTCTCTGTGGGTGAGGCCGCCGCCCGAGCCGAGAGCAGATTCCTGCACTAATTCTTCGTGGGTAACGGGGTCGTAGGGCCTTGGGCTGGTGACCAGGACCTGGTTCTCCTTCTCTGAGGGGCATGTGGACGGGGGGGTGTCTGCCCCATTGCAAAGCCTTCTCCTTGTTGTGAGACTCCCCGTCCTGGCCGTCAGGAGTCCGGGGCTGGGGGCGGGGCTGCTTCTTCGTGTCCCGAGCAGAACCCCACATTCCGTGTCTCCCTGTTTCCAGGGCCTGAGCTTCCCAAACCTGAAGTCATCTCCCAGCTGGAGCGAGGCGCTGAGCTGTGGGTGGTGGAGCGAGGACTCGCCCAGGGCTGCTGTCCAGGTGGGGATCCCTGTCGGGGCGCTGCTGGGAACGGGTGGTGAATCGGGTCCTCCAGACCATCTGCAGATCCAGTGGTCACAGTGAAACGTTAAGGGGAAAGGGCTGGTGAGGCCAAGTCCAGAGGAAGCCAGGCTCCAGGTCACTGTCCCCGTGGGCCGAAGGGCACTGTCCCTGTGGGCTGAAGGGCACTGTCCCCCTGGTGCTGAGTCTGTGGTGGTGGCTGCAGCAGCGAGAGAAAGCGGGTTCACCTTCACCTCAGTGCACTAAGCAGGGGGCCCTCCTGGGCCTGGAGGCCTGGGCACTGCAGCTCCCCAGGTGTCCTGAGACGGCACCCCGCTTGCCTGTGGCCTGTGACTCCGGTTTTCTAAGACGGAGCTGCTCCTCTGCCCTGAGCCCCCAGGCTGCTGCTCCAGGCTTGGTTCAGCGTCCGCCTCCCCGCTCCTGAAGGCAGGCTCTCCACCTGTTGGGGTCACTCCGTGATCTGTGCGTCCCGGGACTGAGGACCCTGGGTCTTTGCAGACCATCGTCCAAGGGCTGTTCTCAGCTCCAGGAGGCACCTGCCCTCCTGACTGATGCCCGCGCACGAGCGCGCCTCCTCCTCCCTCTTCCCGTAGACGCTGAGGGGGTGGCTTTGAGGCCACCCGGGTAACCCAGATTCTTTCTTTGTATTTTTTATTTTAATCCTCACCAGAGGATGTGTTTCCATTGATTTTTAAAGGGAGTAGAAGGGAAGGAGGGGGAAGAGAGAGAGAGAAACATGGATGTGAGAGAGGCACACCGATGGGTTGCTTCCTACATGTTCCCTAAATATGCTTTTATTGATTTCACAGAGAGGAAGGGAGGAGAGAGAAACACTGATCGGTTGCCTCCCTTACGGACCCTGACTAGGAACCACACCCACAGCCCAGGCATGTGCCCTGACGGGGAACCGAACCGGTGACCTTCGGTGCACGGGACGATGCTCAGCCAACAGCCACCCCGCCGGGGCCCATCTCCCTGTTGTAAGGTTTCGGGCCGGTGATGGTGACCTTCCTGTCACCTGCCGCACCCCACGGCAGCACCTCCGTGGCTGTGACTGGACAGCCGGCCAGAGCCTTAGAGTCCTGCCTGTGGGTGTTGGCACGAGAGCGCAGCTTCGCCTGCAGGAGGCGGGCAGGTAGCGGGCTGGAGGCCGAGCTGCTGGGGGCCGTCTCCCCGCTGTTCCTTCCCGGCCCCTCAGAGCCCTGCTTTCTTTCAGGCTGGGAGCCCGGACCTCAAGGGCCCGCGGGGCAGGCCCTTCCTGAGGAAACGCCGTCCGGCGCCCCCGGGGAAGGCTGGGGCTGTGGGGGCCGGGTCCCGGCGCCCGAGGAGGACCAGGGTGGCTCCAGGCCAGCCGAGTTGTGCCTCGAGGAAAACCCAGCTGAAGGGTGGAGCCCCGAGAGCCTCAGACTCGGGGGAAGCTGCGTCCCGAGCTCGGACCTAGCCCTGTTCCCCGAGATTCCTGGCAGCGCCCACTGCTGTGCCTCCGACTCCCAGGTCACAGACTCGGGGGGGCCCTCCCGCGCGGCCAGCCAGCAGGACCCTGGGGCCGGCCCCCTCGCGGAGCTCACAGCGGGCCCCGCCCCGGAGAAGCCCTACAAGTGCACGGACTGTGGGAAGTCCTTCAACCACAACGCGCACCTCACGGTGCACAAGCGGATCCACACGGGGGAGCGGCCGTACATGTGCAAGGAGTGCGGCAAGGCCTTCAGCCAGAACTCCTCGCTGGTGCAGCACGAGCGCATCCACACGGGCGACAAGCCCTACAAGTGCGCCGAGTGCGGCAAGTCCTTCTGCCACAGCACGCACCTCACCGTGCACCGCCGCATCCACACGGGCGAGAAGCCCTACGCCTGCCAGGACTGCGGCCGCGCCTTCAACCAGAACTCCTCGCTGGGCCGGCACCGGCGGACGCACACCGGGGAGAAGCCGTACGCCTGCAGCGTGTGCGGGAAGGCCTTCTCCCGGACCACCTGCCTCTTCCTGCACCTGCGCACGCACACGGAGGAGCGGCCCTACGAGTGCAACCACTGCGGCAAGGGCTTCCGGCACAGCTCGTCGCTGGCGCAGCACCAGCGCAAGCACGCGGGGGAGAAGCCCTACGAGTGCCGCCAGCGGCTCCTCTTCCAGCAGGCGGCCCTCGCGGCGCGCCAGTGGGCGGGCGCCCTGGGCTGCGACCCGGCTCTGGCTCCGGGCGAGAGCGCCCAGCGCAGTGACCGGCCCTTCCGCTGCAGCCAGTGCGGGAAGTGCTTCATCCAGAGCTCGCACCTCATCCGGCACCAGGTAACGCACACGCGGGATGGGCCTCGCGGGCGGAAGCGGCGGCGGCCGGAGCAGCCCCTGGGCCGCAGCTCGCATCCTCACCTGCGCACAGGTGAGCACCCCGGGGACGGGGCCGGGACCGGGACCGGGGCAGGGCCGCCTGCCAGCAAGGCGCTCGCCCTGTTTGACATCCACGAGATCATGCAGGAGAGAAACCCCGTGCACGTGATCGCGGTGGAGGAGCCGCCCGTGGGCGCGCCCGTGGTGTTCGACATCAAAGAGTCCCCCTAGGGAGACGCACCCTGCAGGCCACTGGACCTCGCACAGGCCTCAGAGGCCGCGTGGGGCTCTCCGCTGACACGGAGCTGGGGGGCCTCCCTCTATCGAGCCCGGTGCACCCTTTAACCCATATTTTCTACTGTTGCCTCTAGGACCCCGAAATGGGTTCACAGGTCATGTCAAAAAGCCAACACAGGCCCCGTTTGGTAAAGGAAAACTAAAGAGTGATCATAACGGAGTGACGTGTGCTCAGCGGGTGCGGCGTCTCCTGGCTGAGCCGCTGTGCTGGAGACCGGGCGGGGCCTGCGGGGGGTCGTCTGATCACGGGGTCTGAGGTTGGCCAGGAAGCATTGTGAGGGGCATTCCTGTCCGGGACGTGATTTATTATTATTATTATTATTTTTTTTTAATCCTCACCAGAAGAATGAGAAACAGGAATTTTTCCTATTGATTTTTTTTTTTAAGAGAGTGGAGGGGACGGATGCAGAGGGGAGAGAAAGAGAGAGAAACATGGATGTGTTAGAGAATTGCCCCAACTCGTTCCCCAAAGGGAGCTGCAGATTGAATCTGCAACCAAGGTCCGTGCCCTCGACCAGAACTCTCACCCTCGACCCTTCAGTCCACAGGCCGGTGCCCTGACACTGAGTGCCCGCCAGGGCGGGATGTGAATTTTCAGATTGCTGACTCACTCTTGGAAAAGTTTTGAGCAAAACAAAATGCCATTGCATTTCTGGGAAATTCTGTACAAAATCCTCAGCATGTAGGATTCATGTGCTTACCTGTGAGGTCGGCTGAGGGTCTCCGTTCACGCTTACAAACAGATGGTTTCATACGTACACGCGGGGTCCCCAGGGCCAGTTGGCACTTCACGGGCATTGGGGTAGCTGAGCCCCCTCCCACATCAGCCACTCCCATGCCCAAAGCAGAGGCAGGGCAGCCCCATGAGATGCCACTGCTCCTGGGAAAGCCACTGCCTCTCACCAGCCAGGGCTGCTCTGAGCTGGGGGCTGGTTCTGCACTGGTGACGTCTGGTGGTTATGACTGCGGGAGGGCAGGGACCTGCTCAGCATCCCAGAATGTCCACACGGCAAAGGCAGAGACACCGTGCCAGCACTAGCCGCCATTTCCCGAAATTGCTTGATCAGGGCTGTACTAACAATTTTTTACATTTAATTTTTTTGTTTTGTTTTTATTTCAGAGAGGAAGGGAGAGGGAGAGACGGAAGAAACATCAACGATGAGAGAGAATCATTGATCGGCTGCCTCCTGCATGCCCCCCACTGGGGATCAATCCTGCAACCTGAGCACGTGCCCTTGAGCAGAGTGGAACCTGGGACCCGTGAGTCTGCAGGCCGGTGCTCTATCCACTGAGCCACACCAGCGAGGGCTCTGCTTTAGTCTTATATTCGTTCTGGGGGGGATTTTGTCGTCATCTCCAGCCTGCCCATCAGCTGCTCCTCGCTTTGCCTGGTGGAATGCCCCCTGGTGAGGCCCGGGTGTGCTGGGGCGACTCGTGAATTGTGTGACCCCCACCTTGTATGGGGTCTCTGCTGGAGGCCCCCGATGTCGGTGCCAGACTTCTGAGAACATGGTTGATTTCTGGGTGACGCGGGGCATGCGCACGGGACCATTCGTGTTCACGGTTCCAAACTCCGCCTCGATCGTCTTACCGCGCCTCCAGTTTAAACCTGAGCGAAGCCCAGCACTCCAAGTTGGTCCCGGCTGCTGTTGACATAAAGAACACTGTGATCGCCTGGCTGGTTTGTTCAGTGGTTAGAGCATTGGCCCACAGACCGAAAGGTCACGGGTTCGATTCCTGCTCAAGGGCACGTACCTCAGTTGCAGGTTCCCCAGCCCCAGTAGGGGCATGTGCAGGAGCCAACCAGTCGATGTATCTCTCATGTCAACATTTCTCTCTCCTCCCATCCACTGTCTCTAGAAAGTAATGGAAAATTATCCCCGGGTGAGGATTTAAAAAAGCACGCAGTGTGATCAAGGTGTGATCCTTGCCCTAGCCCCGTGGTCGGCAAACGGCGGCTCGCGAGCCACATGCGGCTCTTTGGCCCCTTGAGTGTGGCTCTTCCACAAAATACCACGGCCTGGGCGAGTCTATTTTGAAGTGGCATTAGAAGAAGTTTAAGTTTAAAAAATGTGGCTCTCAAAAGAAATTTCATTTGTTCTACTGTTGATATTTGGCTCTGTTGACTAATGAGTTTGCTGACCACTGCCCTAGCTGGTTTGGCTCAGTGGATAGCACGTCGGCCTGTGAACTGAAGGATCCCGGGTTCGATTTTCAGTCAGGGTACATGCCTGGGTTGTGGGCTTGATCCCCAGTGGGGGGCGTGCAGGAGGCAGCCGATACATGGTTCTCTCTCATCATTGATGTTTCTATCTCTCTATCCTTCTCCCTTCCTCTCTGAAATCAATAAAAATATATATTTTTAAAAAGGGTGTGATCCTTGGTGTCTCAGAGGCCAGCGTTTATAAAAACCCAGGACTGAGCCCAGCCAGTGTGGCTCAGTGGTCGAGCATCGACCTGTGAACCAGGCGGTCACGGTGTGATTGCGGGTCGTGTTGCGCACTCGATCCCCAGTGGGGGGCGTGCAGGAGGCAGCTGAGCCACGATTCCCATCACTGATGTTTCTATCTCCCTCTTCCTCTCTGCAATCAATAAAACACATTTTTTATAAAGTGGTGACAGGAGATCTTATCCGGCGTGGTGGGCACACGGTGCAGTATATGGCCCACACCCGAAACCTATGTCATCATGCTGACCGTGTCACCCCAGTAAACGTAGTAAAAACACACCCGGGGCTTGGATCTCCCGCTTTCCAACCTAGAGTGAGGCAGAGTGGGCCCTATGGACGCAGCGCCTGCCCCGCGCTGGTTAAGTCCTTTGCTCCGAGATGCAGACGCGGCCTCCTTGTTTGCTGTTCCCCCTGCACGTGCATCGCAGTGAAGTTAGGTACTTCCATGCACATCCACAGGTGGAAGGAAGCAACACTGACCCTGCCAAAGACGGGGCGTCTGGACCCATAGGGCCCACAGGGCAGCCGCCGGGAGCTGGGGTGACGGCACGGCGTGGTGTCCGACTCTGGGTGCTGAGGTCACAGGGTGTGTCCCCGCACGGCCTCCCTGCCTTCTGGGTCACTCGGGCCGGGAGCCTTCCCTTCACCCCGGAGGGAAGGGTGCGTCTTGGGCAGGCGTGGCCTCGGTGTCGGTTCCCTTTCCCAGGGAAGGAAGGTGGGCACAGGGTGAGGAGCTGCCCACCGCTACAGCAGCGATGTCAGCAGCGGCTTCAACAGGTTGGGTTCCTTGGAGGCCGCCTGGGGTCAGAGCCACGTGCCCTGCAGCCTCTCCCCCTCCCTCAGCCTCTCCCCCTCCCTCGGCCTCTCCCCCTCCCTCAGCAGGTGAGACTGTGGCTCCAGCTCTTGCATTCACATCAGGAGAAGGGGAAGGGCGGACCAGCACCCACCCCGGATGAGTTTCAAAGGAAAGGCCTCCAGCTGACGCCCACTGTGTCTCGGGGGCCGAGGTGGGCCCGGGGCCACCCTCAGGACCGGGGGCTCGGAGAGCTGGTCGTTAGCTTCTCCAAGCTCCATGGTGCGGACCTGCACCCCGAGAAACGGGCTTGGGGAGCAGAGTGGGTAACAGGCCGCTGGCGGCCTCTGCGCCTCCAGCCTCACAGGCCCCTGGCCCCGGGCTCAGACGCCGCTGCCTCCCAGCCCATCCACTCACCCCTGGGTGGTCCTACAGGCTCTGTCTGCCCCCTGGCATCCTGGGGTCCTGCCCCTTCCGATCCCTCCCACCTCGAGGGGTCCTTGTCCTCCCCTCCCCTCTTAAATGTTGGGGCCCCAGGACAGTGCCCCGGGCCGTCTTGTGCTCCACACCCTCCCCACCCCACGGGTCCTCTCTACACCCACAGCCTTGGTCCAGGGCCCTTTCTCAGGGTCTGTCTACCCCCCCCCCTGCCCCGCCCCGCCCCCCCCCCAAAGCCAGAAGGTGAATGAGCTTTGGCCTCTGTGGCCTCCTGCTCTGCAGACCTCACCACCTGCTCTCCTCCTGCTCCCACTCCACCACCTCCAGCCCCAGAGGGAAGGGACCGGCCGCCAAGCAGGCCAGCGCCCTGAACCCCCTCAGACAGCCCCTTCTCGCGGCCCCTCAGCTGTGCAGGGTGCAGACCCAGAAAGGCTCCACCGGCCGGCATTCTCCGGAGGGGGACCCAGCTCTGGCTTCGTGTTCTCGGTGGCTCCGGGACTGGCCTGAGGCTGCCCCGTCCCCTCCTCCTGGCCCCCAAATGGCAGCACCTGAAGGGCGGTGTCTCCACGGTTCAGAGTGGGCGCTGGGCGGGCACCCACCTGCCTCCCAGGCAGCCGAGACCTCCGCCAATTCCCCATTTCTCATCTCATGTCACACGTCAAAAGTAAAAATGTGACCTTGACCGGTTTGAGCGTCGGCCTGAGGACTGAAGGGTCCCGGGTTCGATTCCGGTCAAGGGCATGTACCTTGGTGGTGGGCACATCCCCAGTGGGGGGTGTGCAGGAGGCAGCTGATCGCTGTTTCTCTCTCATCGATGTTTCTAACTCTCTATCCCGCTCCCTTCCTCTCTGTAAAAAAATCAATAAAATATATATATTTTTTAAAAAGTAAAAATGTGGAAGCCACCTTCGCGTCGACCATGGGGAGCCTAGCTGAGTGGTCTGTGGTGTACAGTGGAGAACTGCCGGCCTTAAAAATGTCCTCATGTACGAACGTGGGCAGAGCTCCAGGACGCGTGGTTAAGTGAGACGGTGGGAGCCAAGTGTGTTGTGTTTCCTGTTTGTGTTAAGAGGAAATGTTCGCGCTCACACACTCGCTGTGAAAAAGGGTGCAACGTACTAGCTGCTCTTGGGGAGGAGAAACGGGACGGGGTTGGGGGGGAAGGGATGAGGAATAATTTTCACTCTATATCTTTTTAATATATTTTATTGATTTTTTACAGAGAGGAAGGGAGAGGGATAGAGAGTTAGAAACATCGATGAGAGAGAAACATCGATCAGCTGCCTCCTGCACACCTCCCACTGGGGATGTGCCCGCAACCAAGGTACATGCCCTTGACCGGAATCAAACCTGGGACCCTTCAGTCCGCAGGCCGACGCTCTATCCACCGAGCCAAACCGGCTTCGGCATAATTTTCACTCTATATCTTTTGATGCTTTTGGAATTTTGAAACATGGAAAAGTGCTACCAGTTCAAGAAATAAAAAACTTTGCCAAAACCGGTTTGGCTCAGTGGATAGTGTGTCGGCCTGCGGACTGCAGGGTCCCGGGTTCGATTCCGGTCAAAGGCATGTACCTTGGTTATGGGCACATCCCCAGTAGGGGGTGTGCAGGAGGCAGCTGATGGATGTTTCTCTCTCATCGATGTTTCTAACTCTCTATCCCTCTCCCTTCCTCTCTGTAAAAAATCAATAAAATATATTTTTTAAAAAAGAAAGAAAAAACTCTCAAATGAAAGTAAGTTTAACCATGTGTTTCATTGTTTACTCTCTCTCTCGCCCATTGAAACATCCATATGACTGTGTCTTGGCCACACCGGCTCTATCTATACACAGGTGCACGCACGTGTGTGTGTGTGTGTGTGTGTGTGTGTGTGTGTGTGTTTCAGCGGAACCTGGTTCATGTAAAATAGCCACTACTCGCCCTGGCCGTTGAGCAGAGTGGTTAGAACATCAGCCTGCACACCAAAGGGTCTCAGGTTCAGTCCCTGGTCAGCGGCACGTACCTGGGTTGCAAGTTAGGTCCCCAGCCCCCGGTCAGGGTGCTGTGGGGGGCAACCGATCCACATGCACACACTCATCAGCCCTTCCCTCCTGCGAGTCTCGCCAGGACCTGGATGTAGGACAGCTGGGACCGCAGAGCGCTCCCCCACCTGACAGTCCCTGTGAAGAAGCATGATTGGGCCCTAGCCTATTTGGCTCAGTGGATAGACCGCCTGTCTGTGGGCTGAAAGGTCCCGGGTTCGATTTCGGTCAAGGGCACATGCCCAGGTTTCGGGCTCAATCCCCAGTAGGGGGCATGCAGGAGGCCGCCGATCAATGATTCTCACTCATCATTGATATTTCTCTCTCCCTCTCTGAAATCAATAAAAATACATTTTTTTTTAATCTTAAAAAAAAAAAAAAAAAGCATGATTGAGCCTCGACCTATGAACCGGGAGGTCAGGGTTTGATTCCTGGTCAGGGCACATGCCCGGGTTGCAGGCTCCATCCCCAGTAGGGGGTGTGCAGGAGGCAGGCGATGCAATGATTCTCATCATTGATGTTTTTCTCTCCCTTCCTCTCAGAAATCAATAAAAGTAATTTTGTTTTTTTTTAAATTTCTTTATTAAGGTATTATATATGTGTCCTTATTCCCCCCTTACCCCCCACCTCCCATTCATGCCCCCACCCCCCTCTTGTCCGTGTCCATTGGTTAGGCTTATATGCATGCATATAAGTCCTTTGGTTGATCTCTCCCCCTTACCCCCACCCACCCCTACCTTCCCTGAGGTTTGACGTTCTGATTGATGTTTCTCTGTCTCTGGATCTGTTTTTGTTCATCAGTTTATGTTGTTCAAAATTAAAAAGTAATTTTTTTTTAAAGAAGCAGCAGCATGCCCTGACCGGTTTGGCTCAGTGGATAGAGCGTCGGCCTGCGGACTGAAGGGTCCCAGGTTCGATCCCGGTCAAGGGCATGTACCTTGGTTGCGGGCACATCCCCCGTGGAGGGTGTGCAAGAGGCAGCTGATCGATGTTTATCTCTCATTGATGTTTCTAACTATCCCTCTCCCTTCCTCTCTGTAAAAAATAAATAAAATATATTTTTTTTAAAAAAAGAAGCAGCAGCAGCAGCAGCAGCAGGAGCATGCCCACAGGTGTCTGCGTGGAGCGGAGGCCTCTGGCTGTCACTCAGCAGGGCGTTCACTTTGATGTTCAGGAGCAGCTCCCGCAGCGCCGCCCCCAACCCACTGCGGGAGGGGCCGGGCGCTGTCCGAGGTGCTGAAACGTCCCGCGGTGGCTGAAAGGGGACTTGGCTGAAATGACTATTAAAATGACATCCGGTTTCCTGGCCACGCCTGCCTTTCTCCTGCCCGGGAGCCACCGGACTCCACGTTTCCGGGCAGGCAGTCCACGCGAGTTTCAAAGCTGCCAGGGGTCCCTGCTTCCCTGGCGCTTCTCCCGCTCGGGCCTGGTCTGTGGTCGCAGCCGCCAGGGAGCGCGCGTCCGGGGACAGGGAGTGCCCATCCCGGGACGGGGGCCGCGCATTCCGGGACAGGGAGTGCCCATCCCGGGACGGGGACCGCGCATCCGGGCACGGGGACCTTGCATCCCGGGACAGGGATTGCCCATCCCGGGTCGGGGACCGCGCATCCGGGCACGGGGACCGCGCATCCCGGGACCGGGAGCTCGTATTCTGGGACAGAGCCCTTGCCTCTGCCCCGGCAGCTCCTCCCTCTCGCCCTCCTCCTTCTCTTCTCACCTCAGGGTGGGGCTCAGGACGCTGTCACCAAGCGAGGGGGCAGATCTGGGACAAGGCTCCTGTGGCCACAGCTTATCAGCGAAAATCCAGAAAAAGGACGGAGCGGTGACACACACAGCTCACCCTCCAGGTCATGTGCAACCACACGACAGACACGTGGGGTCCTTTGTACATGGTCACAGTGACACACACACACACACACACACACACCCCTCACCCCCTCGCACTATGCATGCTTCAACCTCCCACGCACGGTCCAGCTAGATCCTGCACTCACCATCCCTCTGCCCCCCATAGGCCCACCTGGACTACCACCTGGACTACAACTCCCGGCAGGCCTCGGGCTGCTGGGGGGGCGGTTCTGCGTGGCGCTTTCTATGAACTGTAACCCAGGGCCACGCCCGGCCCGTGTGGCGCGGTGCACTCCGGGAGTTGTGGTCCAGGCGGGCTGCGCGGCGCATTCTGGGAGTTGTTGTTCCGGCGTGCGGACGCGCTGGCGGGCTCCTCCGTCGGGCACCTAGGCGTCCGCTCCCGGAAGTGTCTCCTCGTCCCACAGTGAGGTGGGTCGGAGCGGGGGAGTCCCGCCGGAGTCGGGCCCGGAAGCGCGTGAGCGTCCGCTGCGCCCCAAAGCGAGACGTGCTGGACGCGGCCACGGGCGGGCAGGCGGGCCGGTGTGAGGGGCTGACTGCCGGGCGCGCGATGGGCCTGCCCCAGCCCTGGGCGCGGGCGTCTGTCCGACGGGTGGGGGCGCGGGGTCCGCCCGGGGGACGGGGTCTGACCGTCCGGCCGGGTGTGCGGCGCCGACGGTGGCGGGGGCGTGGGAGGCCGCCGGCGGGGGTGTGACGTGCGAGGCTGGGCGCGTGGCTGACGGCGTGTGACCTCGGGTGACCGCGCCTCCCTTAGGGGCCTGGCGGAGGCGGTGACCAAGAAGGGATGTGACCGACCGTGGAGATGCCCCGAGACTGTGTGTTTATCTATTTCTTTTTAAATATATTTGTTGATTTCAGAGAGAAAGGGAGAGGGGAGAGAGAGAGAGAAACATCAATAATGAGAATCATTGATCCGCTGCCTCCTGCGCGCCCCACTTTGGGGGATGGAGCTCGCAACCCGGGCCTGTACCCTGACCCGGAATCAAACCGGGGACTTCCTGGTTCATAGGTCAAATCTCAACCCCGGGCAGGTTGTGTGTTTAAGGGTCTCGGCTGGTTGGAGCGGCCTCCCCGACACCAAAAGGTTGCAGGTTCGAACCCTGGTCAGGGCACGTCCCTGGGTGGCAGGTTCAGTATCCGCTCGGGGTGAGTTCGGGAGGCAACCAATACATATTTCTCACATCGATGTTTCTCTCTCCACCTCTCTCCAATCAATACATTAAAAAATAAAAATAGCCGAAACCGGTTTGGCTCAGTGGATAGAGCGCCGGCCTGCGGACTGAGGGGTCCCGGGTTCGATTCCGGTCAGGGGCATGTACCTTGGTTGCGGGCACATCCCCAGTGGGGGGTGTGCAGGAGGCAGCTGATCGATGTTTCTAACTCTCTATTCCTCTCCCTTCCTCTCTGTAAAAAAATCAATAAAATATATATATAAAATAAATAAATAAATAAATAAATAAAGAAAAAAGAAAAATAAAAAAGAAATATCCCTAGCCGGTTTGGCTCAGTGGATAGAGCATCGGCCTGCGGACTGAAGGGTCCCGGGTTCGAATCCGGTCAAGGGCACATGACCAGGTTGCGGGCTCGATCCCCCGTCGGGGGCGTGCAGGAGGCAGCCGATCCGTGATTCTCTCTCGTCATTGATGTTTCCATCTCTCTCTCCCTCTCCCTCGCTCTCTGAAATAAATAAAAATATATTTTTTTAAAAAAAGAAAGGAATTGTATGCGCCTGGGAATATTTTGGGGTATGACTGACAGGCCGCCTGAGATAGGGTGTGTGCATACACCTATGCAATGGACTGTCATGTTTCTCAGGGGGGGGACTGAGATGTGAAGGATTAGCAGTGTTTATCAAGTGTACAAAGAATTTGTGTTTGCCTTGTCTGCAGCTGAAATTGTGTGGCCCGTGGTTTATGGATATGTCCCCCCGCCCCCTGCCTTCTGGGAGCTGATGTCTGCGAAGGGGCCGCAGAGACATCCTATTGGACGTTCGCTGCATGTTTGCTGTGAGCCTGGCCTGTGCAGGATACACATCATGGATCGCCTTGCATAACCTCACCACCACCCTCTGAGGTGGGTGCCATGATCAGCTCGGGTACGAGTAAGGAGTGAGAAATGAAAAAAAAAACACACTCTGTCCTCGCTGGTTTGGCTCTGGATAGAGCATCAGCCTGCAGATGAAAGGGTCCTGGGTTCGCTGAAACCGGTTTGGCTCAGTGGATAGAGCGTCGGCCTGTGGACTGAAGGGTCCTGGGTTCGATTCCGGTCGGGGGCATGTACCTTGGTTGCGGGCACATCCCCAGTGGGGGGTGTGCAGGGGGCAGCTGATCGATGTTTCTCTCTCATTGATGTTCCTGGCTCTCTATCCCTCTCCCTTCCTCTCTGTAAAATATCAATAAAATATATTTTAAAGAAAAAAGAAAAAAGAAAGGGTCCTGGGTTCGATTTCGCTCAAGGGCATATGCCCGGGTTGCGGGCTCCATCCCCAGTGTGGGGCGTGCAGGAGGCAGCCGATCCATGATACTCTGTCATCATTGATGTTTCTATCTATCTCCCTTCCCTTCCCCTCTGAAAAATAAATAAATAAATATGGAAAACAAAAACACCCCCTCTCCCCCAGCCAGGTGGCTCAGTTGGTTTGAGCATCATCCCATACACACACGTGTGCACGCACACACACACACACACACACACACACACACGTGGCTACCTGCGGAGTGTGTGAGAGAGGAGGGGGGAGGCGTGCACTTTAAGCAGGCTGGCCATAGAGTCGGGCTGCCTGCATTGTTCAAACGGGCCAATGTTTTTCTCCTCTGTGTCTGTTTTCATACCTGTTGGTTGGAAAGGAAGTTCCCACCCTCTGAGTCTATTGTGAATTTATTTTTTTTATTTTTTTTAACAAATGAGGTTTATTTTATTTTATTTTTAATCCTTACCCGAGACTAGTTTTCCATTGATCTTTTAGAGAAAGAGGAAGAGCGAGGGAAAGACGGAAACATCGATGTGAGAGAAACACATCGATTGGTTGCCTTCTGCATGTGTCCTGACCATGGCCCGGGCCAGGGTGGAGCCTGCAACCAAGGTACATGCCCTTGACCAGAACCGAACCCGGGACCCTTGGGTCTGGAGGCCGAAGTGCTATCCACTGAGCCAAACTGTCTAGGGCTCTATTGTGAATTTCAAATGAGTTACTATACGCAAGTATTGGGCATGGTTCTCACCACATGGGTACTGTCTTGTTTATTTTCTTACTAGAGGCCCAGTGCACAGATTCATGCACCAGTGGGGTCCCGTAGCCTGGCCTGTGGGGATCGGACCTAAACCGGTAGTCAGACATCTCTCTCACAATCTGAGACTGCTGGTTCCTAACTGCTGGCTCCTAAATGCTCACCTGCCTGATTGCCCCTAACTGCCCTCCCTGCCAGCCTGATCACCCTTAACCGCCTCTGCCTGCTGGCTTGATCGCCCCCAACTGCCCCCTCTGCTGGCTTGGTCACCCCCAACTCACCCCCTGCCAGCCTGGTCGCCCCCAACTGCCCCCCTCTGCTGGCCTGGTCGCCCCCAACTGCCCCCCCCCCGCTGGCCTGGTTGCCCCATGCAGCCTGCTGTTCAGTCATTTGGTCGTCCCTCACTAACCCCCTTGCCGACCTGTTCACCCCACGTAGCCTGTTCGGTCATCGGTCCGGTTGTTTTGGTCGTGACAGCCCCTGGCTATATATATATATATATATATATATATATATATATATATATATATAATTTTTTTTTTTTTTTTTAATCCTCATCCAAGGATATTTTTCCATTGATTTTTAGGGAGAGTGGAAGAAAGTAGGAAAGACAGAAATATTGATGTAAGAGAAACACATTAATTGGTTGCCTCCTGCACATGCCCCGACGAGGGTCCCGGCTGGGGAAGTGCCTACAACCAAGATTCATGCCCTTCACCGGAATCGAACCTGAGACCCTTTGGTCCACAGGCCAACACTCTATATCTACTGACCCAAACCGGCTAGGGCTGATTATCTTTTTAGTATATTTTTATTGCTTTCAGAGAGGAAGGGAGAGGGAGAGAGAGAGATAGAAACATCAGTGATGAGAGAGCACCACTGATGGACTGCCTCCTGCACGCCCCACCCTGGGGATCTAGCCCACAACCCGGGCATGTGCCCTGACTGGGAATCGAACCTCGACCTCCTGGTTCAACCACTGAGCCACGCCACCCGAGCTTCCCTGATTATTTTGAGGATCTGTTTCCTGTGAGGGTGAGTCTCATGTCCCAGGCCCCCGGCCAGCGTCTGCCCTGCTCTGCAGGTGTGAGGCAGCAGCCAGGTTCCCTGCAGACAGCGTTCTGATTTCCCTGCAGACCCAGCTCCCAGGCTCCCTCCTGCCCGATGGCCGTCCCCCAGGCCCCCCTGAGCCCGGTGCCCTGGGAACTGGACGGCGTCCTGCGGGTGAAGGTGGAGGAAGAGGACGCCAGCCTCTCCCAGGCCCAGGTGTGTGGCCCTGGCCACGTGGCCCACCCGGAGGAGGCGGCGCGCCTGCGCTTCCGGCGCTTCTGCTACGAGGAGGCGTCCGACCCACACGAGGCCCTGACCCAGCTCCGCGAGCTCTGCCGCCAGTGGCTGCGGCCGGAGGTGCACTCCAAGGAACAGATGCTGGAGCTGCTGGTGCTGGAGCAGTTCCTGGGCGCACTGCCCCCCAAGGTCCAGGCCTGGGTGGGGGCCCAGTGCCCCAGGAGCGGCAAGGAGGCTGCCATGCTGGTGGAGGATCTGACTCGGGCGCTGGACCGGAAAGGTGAGGGGCGGCGGTGGGCAGGTGTTCACAGGACACCCCAGGCAGGGGCTGGACTGTATGGGGGAGGGCAGGGGTCAGAGTTCAGGTCGCTCAATACATGCCCCCCCCCCTTTGTAATTCACTCAAATGCTCACACTGTGCGAAGCACACCTTTTTTTTTTTTTTTTAATGTTTTTATTCATTTTAAAGGGAGAGCGATATAGAGAGAGAAACATCAATGATGAGCCCTGGCCAGTTTGGCTCAGTGGATAGAGCGTGGGCCTGCGGACTGAAGGGTCTCGTGTTCGATTCCGGTCAAGGGCATGCACCTCGGTTGCAGGCTCCCGGCCCTGGTCGGGGGCAAACGGGAGGCGGCCAGTCAATGTGTTTCTCTCACATCAGTGTCTCTCTCTGTCTTTCCCTCTCTCTTCCACTTTCTCTAAATATCAATGGAAAAAATATCCTCGAGTGAGGATTTAAAAAAAAGAAGAAATATCAATGATAAGAGAATCCTGGCCCTAACCCGTGTGGCTCAGTGGATAGAGCGTCGGCCTGCGGACTGAAAGGTCCCAGGTTCGATTCCGGTCAAGGGCATGTACCTTGGTTGCGGGCACATCCCCAGTGGGAGGTGCGCAGGAGGCAGCTGATCGGTGTTTCTCTCTCATCGATGTTTCTAACTCTCTGTCCCTCTCCCTTCCTCTCTGTGAAATATCAATAAAATATATTAAAAAAAAAGAGAGAGAATTCTGCACGCCCCACACTGGGGATAGAGCCCGAAACCCAGGCATGTGCCCTGACTAGGAATCGAACCGTGACCTTCTGGTTCATAGGTCAACACTGAACCGCTGAGCCGTGCAGGCGGTGGCCGTGTGACTTCCTTATGCCTCAGTTTCCCAGTCAGTGAAATGGGGTTTGCGGTCGTGATCTGCCTGCCCCGGAGCCGCCGACAGCGTTGCCTCTGCAGCACGTGAAACAGCCACTGTCGGGGCAGTTGGTTCAGCTCCTCGAGAAGCAGGCGTTTCTGGAAGAGGTCGGCTAGGTGCCCGCCCTTGGCCCCGGCGCCTGTGCCCACTCGGATGTCACAGGGCCGGGGAGGGGAGGGGGGAGGGAGGGAGTGGCCCTGTCCTCGGCAGCGTTGAGGACGTCTTCAGAGAAAAGGCAGCAAGGTGCTGGAAGGAAGAGGGAGAGCCATAAGGAGAGGTGGGGCCGAGGCCCCGTGGTGTGTATGGACCCGGGGGTTCTGGGAAGAGCAGGTTCTTGGAATAGAGGAAGAAGCGGGGGGAAGGGGGGCAGCACGTGGCCGGTGGGGTTGGGGGAGCTGAGGGAGTCCTCTCTGGGATTCAAGGGCGAGATTCTTCAGCCGAAGCCCCAGCTTGGCCACTTGCTGTGTGACCTTGTACAAGTGACTCAACCTCTCTGAGCTAATGATGCGATCTTGCACCAGTGACACCCGAAGCCTGATAGCGGTCAGCAGCCCGGGGTGGGGGTGGGGGGCCAGTGTGTTCTTCCTCCCTTACAGATGAGGAAACTGGGGGCTAGACGGGGGGGGGGGGGGCAGATCGCCAGGGCCCAGGGGCAGGCCAGTGGCAGAGCTGGGGCCCCCTCCTTGCCCCTCCTTCCTGGGATCCTCCAGGAACCCAGGCTCTGTGCTCCCATCAGGGGTAGGCCAGGGCAGGTGCGCCAGCACGGGGACAACCCCCGGCTGCCCTTAGCCACACTCCGCCCGCCCAGCACCTTGGAAAGGCCAGGCCTCAGACCCAGGCTGGTGTTGCTCAGTGGTTAGAGCGGGGCCTGCGCACTGGGGGGTGGCAAGTTCCATTTTGGCCAAGGGCACGTACCTGGGTTGCATGCTCCATCCCTGCCCGGGGTTGGGGCATGTGAGGGCAGCAGCCAATCGATGTGTCTCTCTCACGTCAATATTTCTCTCTCTCTCTCTCTCTCTCTCTCTCTCTCTCTCTCTCTCTCTCTGCTTGGAATTTGGGGGGTGAGGGGATTGGAGGCTCTCAGCAGTGATGTGTCAGGAGCGGCCCACGTGTCCCCTCACAGAGGGAGGTCAGTCCCGAGGCCTGACGCTGCGGCTCCCATGTTTCAGGCTGGAAGCCGGGAGCCGAGCCCCCAGGGGCGAGCTGCAAGCACAGCGACTCGGAGGAGGCAGACACGGCCGCCCAGGCCCTCGCGGGGGGCGCTTCCTTGGGACACAGCTTCGGTGACGCCTTGGGACCCCAGGGCAGCTCGGAGAAGACGGTGGGGCTTCCAGGGGACGTCTGGACCGAGCCCTGCGCCCCGGAGACAGGTTTCAGGGCCGCTCCAGGGCCTCCCGAGGCGGCCCTCAGGGACCAGCCCGGCTGTGACTCCGGGGCCTTCGGGAACATCCCCAGCGTGTGGTCAGAGGTCAGCTGGCCGGAAAAGGCCCCCTCCACGGAGGAATCCGGTCCTTTGGACGGTGGTGGCGCAGGCCCTCTGCGGGCGCCCTCCAAGTGCGGGGAGTGTGGGAAGACCTTCTCCAGCGCCTGGGCCCTGGACGCGCACAGGAAGGGCCACGCCCGCAAGACGCCCTACACCTGCAGCGAGTGCGGGAAGGCCTTCGGCCGCAGCACGCACCTGGCCCAGCACCAGGTGGTGCACACGGGGGCAAAGCCCCACGCGTGCCAGGAGTGCGGCAGGGCCTTCCGCCGGGTCACCCACCTCGCGCAGCACCGGCGCATCCACACCGGGGAGAAGCCCTACGCGTGCGGGGACTGCGGCAAGAGCTTCAGCCGCAGCACGCACCTCACGCAGCACCAGCGGGTGCACACGGGCGAGCGGCCCTACGCGTGCGTCGCCTGCGGCAAGGCCTTCAGCCAGAGCGCACACCTCACGCAGCACCTGCGCACGCACACCGGGGAGAAGCCCTACGCGTGCGAGGCCTGCGGGAGGGCCTTCAGCGACTACTCGGCGCTGATCCGGCACCTGAGGATCCACTCGGGGGAGAAGCCCTACCGCTGCCAGGTCTGCCCCAAGGCCTTTGCGCAGAGCTCCTCCCTCATGGAGCACCAGCGCGTGCACACCGGGGAGAAGCCCTACAGGTGCGGGGACTGCGGCAAGGCCTTCAGCCGCAGCTCCGCCCTCCTGGCGCACCTGCGGGTCCATGTCCCGGTGCTGAGGTGACCGCCGGGCGGAGTGCAGGGGGGACCCCGAGTTCCCAAGGAGCCCAAGTAGAAGGGGGTGGGGCATCGAGGACTCCCCCCGGAATGAGGAGGTTCTTAAGGGCAGACGTAGGGCTGTCTGGGAGCAACTCTGCATTGGGGGACCCGGAAAAGGCAACGCCGTCCAGCTTCCGGAAGGACCCCGCTGTCCTCCGTCCCCACCACAGCCGCGCTGCGGGTGGTGCTGGTCCTCAGCCAGGGCGGGGGGTGCGCCTCTGTCAGGACTCGGTGGTCTCCGGGCGACGATCTGGGCCGGGCCTCCGGGTTCGCACTCGGGGTCCTCGCCTGCCTAGCCCGGGGGGATGCTGCCCACGCTACCTCTGTGCCTTCCGTTTCTTATTATTTATTTTTATTTTTCTGGTTAATCCTCGAAGATACTTTTTTCATTGATCTTTAGAGAGGATGGGAGGGTAGGAGGGAGGGAAGGAGAGAGAAACATGGACGGGAGAGACATGGATTGGTTGCCTGCCGCACACGCCCAGACCAGGGCCAGGAAGGAACCTGCAACCTGGGGACGTGCCCTTGACGGGGAGTCGAACCCTCGGGTGGAAGGGCCGGCGCTCTGACCACTGAGGACACCGGCCAGGGCTGCGCCTTCCCACCCGCTGCTGCTCCACGTCACGCCCCACGCGCAGGCCGGCTGGGGAGGCCGCCTCTTGCTCCCACCGCCACCCGGGGGAGCTGCTGTCACTCCCTCCCCGAGAGGCATTCCTTTGTGCTTCCGCCCCTCCGTCCACTTCCCACCAGCCAGCGGCCCCGTCCGTTCTGCCTACGCTCACCGCTGCTGTTTTCTCCGCCGCCGGGACCTCGCGTGCGGCCTCCCCGGCAGGGGCCCCCTCCTGCCTTCTCCGCACCCGCCTCCAGGCCGCTCGTCCCACTCCCTGCAGCTCATCTCGTTCTCCCTGACGGGACGCGCTCTGGTGCTTCACCAGCTACAGCAGCGCTTCCTGACCGGGGTACGGGTTTGCCAGGACGGGCGTCACTCTGGGCCAAACCACCTCACCCTCAGGTGCACCCGCAGGTGGTCGCCTTTCTGAGCGTGCGCAGTGATAGGACATGGCTTCCAAGTCCCGCCCTCAGGGGTGATGCCCAAGCCCCTGTGCCTGCCATTGGAGAGCATTCGTGATGCGGCCCCACCGGCCACGTGGAACGACTTGCAGCTCTTCAAGAAGCCGTGTTTGCTGCCTACGCGCCTCTGTCTCTGTGTCTGCAGCTCCCCTCTCCTAAGCGCACCGCCCCGCAGTCACGCCTTTTG
The DNA here is from genome assembly GCF_963455305.1 of Plecotus auritus. Taxonomy (NCBI): domain Eukaryota; kingdom Metazoa; phylum Chordata; class Mammalia; order Chiroptera; family Vespertilionidae; genus Plecotus; species Plecotus auritus. The sequence goes on along the minus strand of NC_137785.1, from coordinate 166,737 downwards.
GAGCGCAGCGTGTTTCCCGGGGGGAGGCCCTGAGCTCCCAGGAGCAGGGCCCTGTCTTACTCTGACCACCAGGTGTCCCTGCAGGACACGGCAGGCCCCGACTCCCTTCTGTGGAACGCACGGCTGGGGCTGACTCCTTCCCGGGCGGTTGCATGTCCTTGTGTGTGTGTTCTGGGCTCTCTCCCACCACCATGGGCTCTACAAGGCGAGAGCCACCAGATTCCCCACGGTCCCAGCACTCAGTGGCCTCAATGAAACGTTACCAGCCCCGCCCGGCCTGGCCTGGCTCCGTGGTTGAGTGTCAACCTATGAACCAGGAGGTCACAGTTCGATTCCCTGTCAGGGCACATGCCTGGGTTGCAGCTCCATCCACACTTTTGGGGCACGCGGGAGGCAGCCCATCAATGATTCTCATCACTGATGTTTCTATCTCCCTCACCCTTTCTCTCTGAAATCAATAAAGACGTACTAAAAAAAAAGAAAAAAAAAAAAAAGACCAACCAAGGAGAACAGGAAGGCTAAGCCCCCAGGAGACAAAGATCTTGTGTCAGTATCTCCACCAGAGTCCCAGAGACACCCGGACTCGGACAGACACCCACCCACAATGCCCTGAGGTAGACAAGCGGAGAGCAAGTTGGTGGACGTAGGGAGAAATTCCAAGACGTGGGACATACGATCCCAGGGACATGGCCACTCGGGCCTGGGGCAGGCTGCGGGGAGTGGAGGAGACAGACATGAGCCTGCAGTCCAGTTGCAGAGGGACCTGGAGAAGGGACTCCGCTCGACCTGGGGGACCTGCTCTGTGTAGCACCTGGCCCAGGGCCGGGCCTGGCTCTGGCTGGCACGTCCGTCTCCACCTCCCTCTCCCCGGCTCGCCCATCTCTGTCACCGAGGAACGCACGCTCCCTTCGCTGGCACTCAGCATCTCCGGAGCCCGCTTAGTCCCCAGGTGTGTGTCTGCCCACGTGTGTCTAAAGCAGGAAGAGGGTGGGTTGGGGGAGAGGGAGGAGCCTTTGTTGTTCTTAATGCTCACCTGGGATACTTTTCCATTGATTTTTAGGAGAATGGAAGGAAGAGAGAGAGAAACATCGATATGAGGGAGAGACACCGCTTGGTTGCCTCCCACAAGTGCCCAGACCTGAGGCTGGGCATTGAGCCTGCAACCGAGGAATGTGCCCTTGAACCTGGGACCCTTCGGTCTCCCGGCCGATGCTCTACCCACTGAGCCAGACCGGCTAGGGCTGAATCTTTATTCTTTTTTTTTTTTAATATATTTTATTGATATTTGACAGAGAGGAAGGGAGAGGGATAGAGAGCTAGAAACATCGATGAGAGAGAAACATCGATCAGCTGCCTCCTGCACACCTCCCACTGGGGATGTGCCCACAACCAAGGTACATGCCCTTGACCGGAATCGAACCCGGGACCCTTCAGTCTGCAGGCCGATGCTCTATCCACTGAGCCAAACCGGTTTTGGCTGAATCTTTATTCTTAATGTTTTCATTGATTTCAGAGAGTGTCCAGCGGGCAAAGGGGGCTCAGGTCGCAGGGACAGAGAACAGAGGAGTCCCATCCCTCCCACAGCTTCATGCTCCCCCATGGGAGACCTGGCCTTTGGCTGGGACACAGCCCAGCACCGCCCCCTGATGGCCGCTCAGCCTGTGGACAGAACAAAGTGCAGCCTCTGAACTGCCTCCCTGGATGGGACTGGTTTGGTCCAGGTGGGAGGGGTTGGGTGTGTCTGGAGCCTCAAGCTCCCTACCCACAGGGGAGGGAGGCATCTGGGGGGAGGAAGAAGGTCTTGTAAAAAGGTGGGCTCTAGCCGGACCGGTGGTGCTCAGTGGTTGAGCATCAACCTATGAACTAGGAGGTCACAGTCCAATTCCTGGGCTGTGGGCTCCATCCTCAGTGCGGGGCGTGCAGGAGGCCGCCGGTCAGCGATTCTCTCTCATCCTTGATGTTTCTCTCTCTTCCTCTCTGAAATCAAAACATGTTTAAAATAAAAAAAAAGAAAATGGTGGACCCTGGAGACAATCCTCGGCCCCTCTACCCTGAGGCCCCAACCCAGCACCCGCCCACCCTCTGGACACAGGATCCCGGCCCACTTCTCTCAGCCCTGGGCACCCAGCCCCTGCAGCAGGGCTGCCGCTGGCAAAAGACACGTTTTAAAGTCGTTTCACATTTATTAACTCCCAGGAGGCATTAGAGAGACGTCCCCCTCCACACGCTCCCCGCCCAGGGGGAGTGCAGCCTGGAGCTGCAGCAGGAAGGAGCAGGGCCGGGGAACCAGGAGACCCTCAGCAGCACGGGTCTGCAGCTGGATCAGCGTTCTAGACAAAGTTGACCAAAGAGAAATGGTAGGAGGGGGAGGCGCCCTGGGTGCAACCCAGGCAGACCTCCTCCAGCCCCCGCAGGAAGGAAGCAGCTGAGTCAGCTGACCCCGACCCCAGCCCAGGCCTCCCTCCTGGCGCTCCAGCTGACCCAGCCGCTCGCTGCCCCAGGGCCTTTGCACCTGCTGGTTCCCCCACCAACCCCAGCAACACACTAACCCATGTGCTGGGCAGGGCACGCCCGACAGAGGGCGCAGGCTGGGCAGAGGTGGGGGGTGTGGAGGGGGGAGGAATCCAGCTCTCAGAGCCCAGGGGGACCTCACCTGCCACCTGCAGCTCCACGGGGTCGCTCAGCTCAGACACCAGGGGCCACCGGGAGCGGTAGCGGCAGCTGTAGTTGCCGGCGTGCTGGGGCCCCACGTAGGTCAGCACCAGGTCCTCGGAGGGGCCATATGTCGAGGCCACCACTTGGCCTGCTCCCAGCAGCTCCAAGGATTCGTGGGCCACAGGGGTCTCGCAGCGCAGGGCAGCGTCCCGGCCTGGACTCACCTTCCCGCTCCACAGGGGCCGGAGCCGCGGCTTGGGGAGGGCTCCTGGGTGGGGCGGAGGGTCAGGCAGGTCAGTCCCCCTGCCAACTGCAGCCACCCCGGCACCAGGCCCTCCCCTACCCCCACTGAGGCCCAGGCCTGCGGGCTGGCCCTCCACACCCTTCTCCCCTTTCCTGGCCCTGAAAGGAGACAACCACCCTCACACCTGGTCCCTGGAACAAGAGGAGTCCCGGCGTCACCCTATTCCTCAGGACCCTGAGAGTCCCCCAGACCTGGGGCTCTTTGGGGGGGGGGGTCCCCTTGTGTGGCCCCAGGTGAGGGAAGGAAGACTTGATGGTGGAAATGGTGTCCCCGCAGAGCAGAGCGCGCCCCAGCCGAAGGTCAGGAGGTGAGACCTGCGCGCCCAGCCCTCTGCCCCGTGGGGTCCTTGGTGAGGAAATGGGAGGGACAGACCGACCCCAGGGGCCCCGGGGTGACACATGAACCCTTCAACCTGCGCACAGGCCCCGGCGGCGGGGGGCTAATCGTAAGACACCACCACCGGCTGGGTGGCTCAGTGGAGTGTGTCCTCCCAGGAACCCAGAGGTCCCGGGTTCGATTCCCGCTCAGGGCACCTGCCCGGGTTGCAGGCTCGATCCCCAGTAGGGGGCGTGCAGGAGGCAGCCGATCCATTATGTTTTCCTCTCTCTCTCTCCCTCTCCTTTCCTCTGTGAAATCAATAAAATATATTTAAAAACATATCCTCCAGGCCTGGCCAGTTCGGCTCAGTGGATAGAGCGTCGGCCTGCGGACTGAAGGGTCCCGGGGTCCATTCCTGGTCAAGGGCACAGGCCCGGGTTGTGGGCTGGATCCCCAGTGGGGGACACGCAGGAGGCAGCCGATCCATGATTGTCTCTCATCATGGATGTTCCTCTCTCTCTCCCTTCCTCTGAAATAAAAAAAAATGTAAAGGGAAAGAACAGACTGGGGGAGGGGGTCGTGTTTTGGCCTCAAGCCCGGGGCAGCCCCCTCCCCTGCTCCAGCGGGATCCTTCACCCCGCACCCCAAAGTGACGCTCCATGTCCGATCCCGGGCAGGTCCTGCAACCCCAGCCCGACCGCCTCCTCCAGGGGGCCCTCCGCGCCCACCTGCACCCGTGTCCCCTGTCACCCGGGGGCTGGGGGTCCCCGGGTACGTGGCGTGGCATCTGCTTGGCCGGGGCCACACGGGAGTGTTGACCCAATTACTCTTCCCCCTGAGGCCTCCAGGTTGCTGAGTTCATTGGGAAACTGAGGCCCGGCACCTCCGTCGTGACCGGGGCTGGCCCAGGGCCCCCGCAGTCCCGAGGGCCCCCTCCCCTCCCCGCTCCCCGGGACATTCCGGAGCCCTCCAGGCGTTCTCCATCCCAGCGAGGCTGGGAACGCCGATAGTTTCTGGGTCCAGACCTCCCAGAAGTCTGACTGGGGGCAAGGACTGTCAATCATCCTAATAGCCAATCACCGGCTTAGTGGGACCTGGAGGGCGGGGCTTCCCTATAGGTCTTGGACGCTATCTCCTTGGCGACGGTGCAGATTCGCGCCTCCCTCTTTGGGCAACGGTCGCGGTTGCCAGGACAACAGGGGACAACACGGCGGGACTACGTTTCCCAGCGGTCCCCGCGAGGGACCCCTTGTGGTGGCACCCATCTACTCGGTGCCGCGGTTTCCGGCAGGAGGAGCAAGGAAGACTCCTCGCTGCGTGCGAGGCGGGGACCGGAGGACCCGTGCGGGCCTCTCCCAGCGCATAATGGACATCCTGAGCGCACCTGCTACCCCAGCCTGCGAGGCGACAGCCTCCGGGGAGTCCACGCAGGAACCACCCCCGTTGCCCCCCCTATCCCCGCGCTCGGTCCGGCTCTAAAGCCTGACCGACACACTTCCGGTCCTCAGGCTCGGGGTCCGGGCTGCCACCGCGCTTCGAGCCTTTAGTTCCGTGCGGGTCTGTGTGCTTCGGCGTCCCCCATCCTGAGCATGGATTCGGGTCTCGGAATGCAACTCGCCTCCTCCGTGGCCGACAATGGCCGCCCTGCTGTCTGGGGTGCTGCCTCCCCGCCTCTGCAGTTGCCAATCGCTTCTCCCAGGCCCGGCGGCCTCTCTGCCTCCTGCAGTCCCGCTTCCGACCTGCCCTCCTCACGTCGGGGCCTCCCTCCCTTACCATCTGGCGCCGCCCCGCGTTTGATGTTCGCATCACCTCCCTTTTGTCCTCGTGCATTTCTGCTGGATTCAGCTTCTCTCCCCGCCTCGGAGCCCCGTTTGCGCCCCGCCCCCCACCCCAGCAGGTGGCCTGTGTTTGCCCACGAGGATATGTCATGGGGCATCCAAGGGGTTCGGGCTGCCTGTGACCACCGGAGCCAACTCAGCAGACCCGGGGTTGAGTCCATGAGCTGAGCGTTTATTCTGAAGCATCCATCTTCTATAAAAACGGCTGTTTGACATGTTAACCCTGCAATTGGGCTTCTGTAAACGCTTGCTTGCTTAAATAATAAGGAAAATAAGACTACTCCCACTTCAGAGAGGCCATTAAACCTTCCCTGGACAAAGTTATCGGTGCTGGCACCAGGCCAGGACTGTGGCTGAGGTCTCAAGGCCCCAGCACATAGGGGCTCTTTAAGAAGTTGCCAAGGGGGCCGGAAACACCTCATATGTGGGAGACAAAGAAGGTAAAAATATATAAATAGGGGAAGTTCCTCCATGTTGGGGCCCAGGATTGGAGAGACATTTTCCTCTGGACCTGCGCATAATAATAATAATAATAATAATAATAATAATAATAAATTGCCGAAACCGGTTTGGCTCAGTGGATAGAGCGTCAGCCTGCGGACTGAAGGGTCCCAGGTTCGATTCCGGGCAAGGGCACGTACCTTGGTTGCGGGTACATCCCCAGTGGGGGGTGTGCAGGAGGCAGCTGATCGATGTTTCTCTCTCATCGATGTTTCTAACTCTCTATCCCTCTCCCTTCCTCTCTGTAAAAAATCAATAAAATATATTTAAAAAAAAAAAAAATAATAATAATAATAATAAATGTAACTCCATCTCTCTTAAGTATTGCTTGGTTCTTCTCCGGTTTTCTGTAACAATTCCAATCCTGCTGGCAGTAGGGGAGCCCCAGGTCATCCCCATGACCGTCTGCTCTGCCTGTCCCCCGCCCCCCATAAGCCAGCTGCTTATATAGGGTAGAAGGACAAGGATCACATGGGGAAGTAGCCCAAGGGTGTGCCAAATGGGCAGTGGACAGGTCTGGGAATTTGCAAAGGCCTAGGGCTCGGGGCCTTCCAAGGGCTGATGATTCTGCTTTCTGCAACAGGCTGTTCATCTTCCCCTGATAACAAGCAGCTCCCTGATGGGGAGGATGGACGGGCTGCATTTCCAGGTGAGCTCCCAGGTGCCAGTGCAACTCCTAGCCAGGTTAGAATATGCCTTCTTTATTTAAATATATTTTATTGATTTTTTACAGAGGAAGGGAGAGGGATAGAGAGTTAGAAACATCGATGAGAGAGAAACATAGATCAGCTGCCTCCTGCACACCCCCTACTGGGAATGTGCCCGCCACCAAGGTACATGCCCTTGACCGGAATCGAATCTGGGACCCTTCAGTCCGCAGGCTGACGCTCTATCCACTGAGCAACACCGGTCAGGGCAGAATATGCCTTCTTTAATCAGAACAAAAACAACCACAGTGAACAGAGTATGTTTCATATTTCTTACAATTGTAGCTGCGCCCCGATATTCTCTTTCTGCCCCTATCAGACGGAGGCTCAGAAGGGAGGACAGGCGCAGGGGGAGCTGTGCCCCCCCCCCGGGGCACCCCTGCCACACAGTAAAATAGGACAGACGGAACGGACTGTGCTCCCCAGGGCTGTCAGTGAGGGTCAGGTCGGCTTCTGACCTCGACACTGATAGATCCTCCCTTCTCCCAACTGGTGGGCGGAGTATGACGTAACCTGCACCTGCGGCCTGGACCTACCTGACCACCTAACCAGGCACCTTATAGGGACTGTACATTGAACCACCCATCAGCACCTGCCAAATACCCTAAGCCCTTGTCCCTACGTACCTGGGTGACTAACTATGCACCTTATATGGACCATACATTAAGCCACCCATCAGGACCTGCCAAATACACTAACCAGGGGTCCTCAAACTACAGCCCGCGGGCCACATGCGGCCCGCCGAGGACATGTATCCGGCCCGCCGGGTGCCGCTGCCTGTCCTGCTTCGCAGCCGACGCGTCCCGGGCCTGCAGTGCGCATAGGAATTTGTTCATAGTTTTTTTTTTAAACTATAGTCCGGCCCTCCCACGGTCTGAGGGACAGTGAACTGGCCCCCTGTTTAAAAAGTTTGAGGACCCCTGCGTAAGCCCTTGTCCCTACGTACCTGAGTGACTATGTACCTTGTATGGACCATACATCAAGCCCCCAATCAGCGCGTGCCGAGTACACGAAGCCCCCATCCCTTCCCATTCCTCCCCTCGAAAGGCGTGTTCCCCTCCGCAGGTGCTGCTGTTCCCCCCTTGGGAGACAGCCCGGCAGGTCCTTCTCCTCGAATAAAGCCTGTGGTCCTGGTTTCCGGCCTCTGTCTCATCTCTCAGACACCACCCTCCTCCGTACCTCAGAGCTTCCTCTGATGGGCCTCAGGGGCCCGGTCCAAGCTCTTTGGCCCTTCCACCTGACGAACTGCTTTCCCATGTGGCTCTGCAGTGCGTGGGAAACGCCTGGGGTGTTAACGCCTGGGACACGTTAACCTCTCCGCCCCCCCTACCAGCCCGAATGTGGCTGCCCCGTGTCCTATTCCCCACCCACCAGCAGCCCCTGGACATTTAGGCTGGGAGAGCGGTCAGGGTGCATGGCAGGGTCAGGGACAGGTCCTCAAGGACCTTGGACCCCGGGCCCACGGCTGGAAGGTCATCCAGGTACAGGCTGGTAGTGTGTGGCCTTGCAGGCTGGGTCCAAGTCAGGAGAGGCAGAGATGCAGCACGGTCTGCAGCGCCCCCTGCTGGGGCTGGGGCTGGAGCAGCCGTGGGCAAACTACGGCCCGCAGGCCGGATCCGGCTGTTCTATCCGGTTCTCTTGCTCTCCCCTCCGCTCCTTTACTTTGAATTTATATTAGTTCACACAAACACTCCATCCATGCTTTTGTTCCGGCCCTCCGGTCCAGTTTAAGAACCCATTGTGGCCCTCGAGTCAAAAAGTTTGCCCACCCCTGGCCGCTGGAGGCTGGTGTGGTCACAGCAGCTTGGCCCAGGAGCCCTTTGGGAGCGGGGTTTGGGGCGAGAGGTGCGGGGGGGGAGGGGAACAGTTCCTCTGCAGATGCCCTGTGCACGCAGCTGCCTCGCCCCTATCGGCCCCCATCTCCTGTGAGTCCAGGGTCCCTTCCTGCCAGGCGGGAGCTGCTGCTGCTGCTTCCTGGGCCCACCCAGTCTTCCCGACCCTCAGACTCAGCATCTGACGCCACATCAACAGAGACCAGAGGTTCCACCCCCCCACACCCCCCCCCCCCCCCGGCAACCCACCCATCCTGCCCAGGGTGCTGGGTTGTCTGCATCCATTTCCTGGGGCTGCAGCTGCCAACTGGGTGGCTTAAAAGGACAGAAATGGCCCAGCGATGTGGTTCAGGGATTGAGCATCGACCTAGGAACCAGGAGGTCACAGGGTCAATTCCCAGCCAGGGCACATTCCCCGTAGGGGGCGTGCAGGAGGCAGCTGATCCGTGATTCTCTCTTATCATTGATGAGCGGCCTGGTGCACGAAATTTGTGCACTTGGGGTGGGGGTGGGGGGAGGCCATCAGCCCAGCCTGCGCCCCCTTGCAGTCCCGGAGCCCTCGGGGGATGTCTGACTGACGGCTTAGGCCCACTCCCCACAACTGGACATCTGGACATCCTTACCGCCGCTGCACTGGCCAGCCATGAGCCAGCTTCTGGCTGAGCGGCGCTCCCGCTGTGGGAACGCCCTGACCACTAGGGGGCAGCTCCTGTGTTGAGCATCTGCCCCCTGGTGGTCAGTGCGCAGCATAGCGATTGGTCATTCCGCGGTTTGGTCAATTTGCATATTAGCCTTTTATTATATAGGATGTTTCTCTCTCTCTCTCCCTCTCCCTTCCTCTCTGAAATCCATACAAATATATTTTTAAAAGAAAAAAAAAAAAGAGCCCTGGCCGGTGTGGCTCAGTGGATAGAGCGTTGGCCTGCGGACTGAGGGGTCCTGGGTTCGATTCCGGTCAAGGGCATGGACCTTGGTTGCGGGCACATCCCCAGTGGGAGGTGTGCAGGAGGCAGCTGATCAATGTTTCTCTCTCATCGATGTTTCTAACTCTCTATCCCTCTCCCTTCCTCTCTGTAAAATATCAATAAAATATATTTAAAAAAAAAAAAACAAATATATTTTTAAAAGAAAAAAAAAAAAGAGCCCTGGCCGGTGTTGCTCAGTGGATAGAGCGTCAGCCTGTGAACTGAAGGGTCCCGGGTTCGATTCCAGTCAAGGGCACATGCCCGGGTTGCAGGCTCGATCCCCAGTGTGGGGCGTGCAGGAGGAAGCCGATCCATGATTCTCTCTCATCATGGATGTTTCGATCTCTCTCTCCCTCTCCCTTCCTCTCTGAAATCAATACAGAAATAGATATAAAATAAATAAATAGAATAAAATGTATAAAAAAAGAAAAAAAGGAATGTGTTCTGTGTCCGTGCTGGAGGCCAGAGTCTGCAGTCTCAGAAGGGTCCCAGGCGGAACCCTGTCCTGGCTCCTGGCTGGTCCAGGTGCTCTCGGCTGCTTCCCTCCAATCTCGGCCTCTTCCTCTTCTCCCTACACCTTCCTCTTATCTCCCCACGGCCCCCACTGGGGATGGAGCCCCTGACCCAGGCATGTGCCCTTGACCAGAATCGAACCTGGGACCCTTCAGTCCACAGGCGGACGCTCTATCCACTGAGCCAAACTGGCTAGGGCCGTTTTTATTTTTTATTCTTTTTATTATTATTATTGATTTTTCACAGAGAGGAAGGGAGAGGGATAGAGAGTTAGAATCATCGATGAGAGAGAAACATCCATCAGCTGCCTCCTGCACACCTCCCACTGGGGATGTGCCCACAACCAAGGTACATGCCCTTGACCGGAATCGAACCTGGGACCCTTGAGTCCGCAGGCCGACGCTCTATCCACTGAGCCACACCGGTCAGGGCTGTTTTTTATTCTTAATTTAGTTTTTTTTATGCGTCCTTTTTTTTAACCTATTTTATTGATTTCAGAGAGGAAGGGAGAGGGAGAGAGAGATAGAAACATCAATGATGAGAGAGAATCATTGATCGGCTGCCTCTTGCACGCCCCCTACTGGGGATCAAGCCCGCAGCCCAGGCTTGTGCCCTTGACCGGAATCGAACCTGGGACCTTTCAGTCCGCAGGCTGACGCTCTATCCACTGAGCCACACCGGTCAGGGCTATTTTTTATTCTTTTTTTTTTTTTTTAATATATTTTATTGATTTTTTACAGAGAGGAAGGAAGAGGGATAGAGAGTTAGAAACATCGATGAGAGAGAAACATCGATCAGCTGCCTCTTGCACGCCCCCCACTGGGGATGTGCCCGCAACCAAGGTACATGCCCTTGACCGGAATCGAACCTGGGACCTTTCAGTCCGCAGGCTGACGCTCTATCCACTGAGCCACACCGGTCAGGGCTATTTTTTATTCTTGATTTAGTTCTTTTTTATGCGTCCTTATTATCCTGATTGCTGAAGTTCCTAACCCCCCAGGGGTTCTCCCTGTCACCCCCTCTCTGCACTGCCCACCCAGGGAATTCCCCACGAGCCCATCTCAAGATCCTCACCTCCATCTGCGAATGCTCTTTCCCCGAAGAAGGTCCCTCCACAGGTTCTGGGGATTAGGGTGCGGAAGGCCCTTCTGGGGGTGCGGGGGCCATTCAGTTCCCACGGCCTCCGTCAGGCGCGGGTGACTCGATGCCCAGGACACCTGTCCACTGAGCCCATGGCGATGGGCCGTCTGGCTGCCCCGGGCGTTTTCTCCCGCCCCGGAGGGTCCTTGGCCTCCGGATCTCTGGGGATCCGGGAGGTCACGCTGGGTGCTGGCCGGGAGCCGGCTGTTTGCAAACCGGGACACAAGGCCAGCGGCCATGACCCCGGATTCCCTGGAAGCCCTGGGGCAGGGTCGTGGCAGGTGGCCAGGCCCCATCGTCCCTCACGCCCGGAGCACAGAGAGCTGGCCTCCTGAGGGCGGGATCTGGGTCTCAGCTCGGGTAGGGGGGGGGCGGTTTCCAGGATGCGCTGTTACCCAAGCCCTGGTGCCCCCCAGGGGTGCCGCTGAGAAACATGGGCACCTGCCCTCCCGCTGCTCAGTGGCCTCTGTGTGAGGGACCACAGCTCACCCTGGGATCCCAGTTGTACCAGGAGGAAGGGGGTGCGAGGGCCCCCCACATCCGTGGTCCTGCCTGAGGGGCCCCTTTCCCCGTGTGGGGACCTCGGACCTCAGCCTGGCATTGTCACACATTCGTGTGGACGGTGGCAGGGAGCCACGGGCCACCTGGGTGTGGGGGACAGGGCTGCCGGTGCCCGTCCTGCTGAGCCTCGCCCTTGCTGAGTCACAGCTGCCCGTCTGGAATTCAGTGCCGGCAGCACCCCAGGACTGGGACTCCTTGAGGCATCGTGGGCCATGGCCCAACACGCTGCCCGGGATTCCCACAAAGAGTGTCCGGGGCCCTGACCGGTGTGGCTCAGTGGATAGAGCGCCGGCCTGCGGACTGAAGGGTCCCAGGTTCGATTCCGGTCAAGGGCATGTACCTTGGTTGCGGGCACATCCCCAGTGGGAGGTGTGCAGGAGGCAGCTGATGGATGTTTCTCTCTCATCGATTTTCTAACTCTCTATCCCTATCCCTTCCTCTCTGTAAAAAAAAAAAAAAATCAATAAAATATATTTAAAGAAAAAAAAAAATAGTGTCTGGGGGGAGAACTCATAGTTTAAGTGTCTGATGTGAACACTGGTGTGCGGGCCCCTGGGCCAGGGTTCACGTTTTATTCTTACCCAGCGATTCTGAAGACCTTGCTTTCTTTCTTTCTTTTAATTATTATTATTACTATTTTTTTAAATAAATTTTATTGATTGTTTGACAGAGGGAAAGGGAGAGGAATAGAGAGTTAGAAACATCCATCAGCTGCCTCCTGCACACCCCCTACTGGGGATGTGCCCGCAACCAAGGTACATGCCCTTGACCGGAATCGAACCCGGGACCCTTCAGTCCGCAGGCCGACGCTCTATCCACTGAGCCACACCGGTTAGGGCTCTATTTTTTTTAATATATATATTTTTTATTTTGTTTTATTTTATTTTAAATATATCTTTATTGATTTCAGAGAGGAAGGAACAGGGGGGGAGAGACAGAAACATCAATGACGCAAGAGAATCATGGATCGGCTGCCTCCTGCACACCCCCTCCTGGGGAGGGACCCCCCAACCCGGGCATGTGCCCTTGACCAGAATCAAACCCGGGACCTTTCAGTCCACAGGCCGACGCTCTATCCACTGAGCCAGACCGGTTAGGGCTCTTTTTTTTTCTTTAATTAAGGTATTATATGTGTACATATCTTACCATTGCCCCCCCACCCCACTCCCATACATGCCCTCACCCCCCAATGTTTTGCATCCGTTGGTGACTCTTATATGCATGCATACAAGTCCTTCGGTTGATCTCTTATTTCCCCCACCTCTCCCTAACCTTCCCGCTGTAATTTGACAGTCTGTTTGATGCTTTACTGCCTCTGTATCTATCTTTTTGTTCATCATTTTATACTGTTTTTCATTATCCCCAAATGAGTGAGATCATGTGGTATTTTTCTTTCATTGCCTGGCTTATTTCACTTAGCATAATGTTCTCCAATTCCATCCAGGTGCCTACAAATGGTTCATTCTTAATTTAGTTCTTTTTTATGCGTATTTATTATTGCTGAGGTTCCTGGAGCCGCAGGGATTCTCCCTGTCACCCCCCCCCGCCCCCTGCTCTGCACACACACCCCCTCACACACACATCGCTGGCCTTTGAGAAGGACAAACAGCAGGAAGGGGTCAGTGACCGGCTCCACCTGCTGCCCCCTCCCTCCCTCCCTCCCTCCCTCAGGCCTATGACCACCCTCACCCGCTGGACAAGGCTCACACCATGTCCACGCTGGCCGCCTTCCTGCTGCTCTGGGGTGAGGCAGCCTGGGCCTGGGTCCCCTGGGGCGGGCGGGCGGGAAGGGGCAGGAATGGGGGCCTCACGGGCCTGTCTCCACAGGTCTCTCCCTGAGCCCAGCGGCCGAAGCGGCCACATGTGAGTCGGGGCCTGGGTTGGGACGGTGTGTGGGGGGGTGCTGGTCTAGCGGTGGGGGGATCCCTGGGTGCACAGGGACTTGGGGAAGGTGGGCGCACCTCCTGCGTGGCTCTGACCTTCGCCCCCCCCCCCCCCCCCCCCCAGTTTTTGAGACCCAGCCGGACCTGTGGGCCGAGGCCGGCTCGCTGCAGGAACCCTGGGCCAACCTGACCCTGGTCTGCCGGGCCTGCCTGGTCACCACGGACTTCCAGCTGTTCAAGGATGGGGTGCTCCAGGAGCTGGCCCACCTCGAGGAGGGCGCCACGGAGCAGCGCTTCCCACTGGGGGCGGTGACGGGGGACACGCGGGGCCTGTACCGCTGCCGCTATGCCATGGACAGCGTTGATGGATGGACCTCGCTGAGCAACCTGCTGGAGGTGACTGGGCCAGGTGAGTGGGGGCCTCCCTCCCTCCCTCCCTCCTCACTCTCCTTGTCGGCCCCTCCCCTGAGCGGCTAGGGGACTTTGGGCAAGACCCTGACATTGCTGAGCCTCGGTTTCCCCGTCTGTAAAATGAGGGTGAGCCCTAGCCGGTGTGGCTCAGTGGATAGAGCATTGGCCTGTGGACTGAAGGGTCCCGGGTTCGATTCCGGTCAAGGGCATGCACCTTGGTTGCAGGCACATCCCCAGTAGGGGGTGTGCAGGAGGCAGCTGATGGATGTTTCTCTCTCATCGATGTTTCTCACTCTCTATCCCTCTCCCTTCCTCTTTGTAAAAATCAATAAAATATATTTAAAAAAATTAAGGGAAAAATATCCCTGGGTGAGGATTAACAAAACACACACACACACACACACACACACACACACTAAAGGGAGGGTGATTTTTGTACTGACCCCAGAAGGCTGTGAGGAATACATGACTGAGTTCCCAGAAAGAGCTTACAGGGCGGGCCTGGCACACAGTAGGCCTGGCACACAGTAGGCCTGGCACACAGTAGGCCTGGCACACAGTAGGGCCTGTCCATCTCTCTGCCTCCCTCACATTTTCTTTTTTTTCTTTCTTTATTTCTATTTTTAAAATCTTTCTTTTTAAGTCTTTATTTATTTTTATTTTTTTAAAAAATATATTTCTTTATTAATTTCAGAGAGGAAGGGAGAGGGATAGAGAGATAGAAACATCCGTGATGAGAGAGAATCATGGATCTGCTGCCTCTTGCACGCCCCCTATTGGGGATCGAGCCCACAACCCGGGCATGTGCCCTTGGCCGGAATCGAACCCGGGACCCTTCAGTCCGCAGGCCGACGCTCTATCCACTGAGCCACACCGGCCAGGGCGAAGTCTTTATTGTTGAAAGTCTTTATTTTCCCCCCGCATTAACCTCTTCCAGCCCCAGGCCCTCCCCACCCCCTACGTGCATACAAGTTCATTGGTTAATCTCTCCCCGCCCACCCTCCCCTGCCTGCCCTCTGAGGGTCAACATTCTGTTCCTGCCTCTATGTCTCTGGGTCTCTTTTTGTTCATCCGTTTATTTGATTCATTAGATTCCACGTGGGAATGAGATCCTGTGGTCCTTGCCTTCCTCTGACTGTCTCATTGATTTTGGAGAGGAAGGGAGAGGGAGGGAGAGAGAGAGAGAGAAAGAGAGAGAGAGAGAGAGAGAGAGGGAGAGAGAGAAAATCCATGATGAGAGAGAATCATGGATCCGCTGCCTCCTGCACGTCCCCCCCACTAGGAATGGAGCCCGCAACACGGGCATGTGCCCTTGACCTGGCATTGAACCGTGACCTCCTGGCTCCTAGGTGGATGCTCAACCCCTGAGCCACGCCGGCCGGCCTCCCTCACATGTTCACGAGTGTGTCACTCCAGGGCCAGCCGGGCCATCCTGCCGCCTCGGTCACGCCAACCATCCTCCCCGCCCCGCCCGCAGGGACCCTGCCCGCACCCGTGCTCTCCAGCAAGCCCGTGTCCTGGATCACGCAGGGCCTGACCACCACCCTGCTGTGCCGAGCCGGACTCCGGGGGGTGACCTTCCTGCTGAGGCGGGAAGGAGACCCCCAGTTCCTGGAGGTGGCGGAGGCCCCCCAGGCCGTGAAGGCCACCTTCCAGGTCCACCGGGCTGGCAACTACAGCTGCAGCTACCGCACCCAGGAGGCAGGCCCCGCCTCCAAGCCCAGCGCCACCCTGACCATCGAGGAGATGGGTGAGCCTGGGGGCCACCCGGAGGGCTTCCTGGAGGAGGCGGCTCCCGGAGGCCAGAGCTGCCTTTTCCTGGATCCCCCCGACTCTGAACGGCCTGGGAAACAGTTGCCCACGCGGGGACCGGGGGGGGGGGGAGGTCGGGGTGTGGGGGACCCCAGCGCCCCAGCTGCCCTCCTGCCTTGCAGCCAGGCCGCCGCCGCCCAGGCTGAGCGTGGAGGGGGAGTCCGCCGCCGTCCTGTCCCCGGGGGCGCAGGTCTCGCTGGGCTGCGTGGCGCCCGTGGAGGGCGTGGAGTTCCAGCTGCGGCGCGGGGACCGGGAGCTCCGGGTCAACAGCTGGAGCACCACGCCCGGCCGCGTCTTCTTCCAGTTTGAATCCCTGAAGCCCCGGGACAGCGGCCTCTACACCTGCCGCTACCAGCTGCGCGGGGCGGGCACGCCCTGGTCCTCCGACAGCTCCCCGGTGGAGCTGCTGCTGAGCGATGGTGAGCGGGGCGCTGCGCCCCGGGGCGGAGGGGGGGGCGCTCAGGGAAGCGGGGGGCACCCAGGGGAATAGGGTGGGGGGCTGCCCCGGGCTGGACGACAAAACAAGACTCCCTCCCCCCACCCCCCCACCCCCGTCTGTTCGTTCTTTTTCATATTTTTTTTACTGATTTTGGAGAGGAAGGGAGATGGAGAGTCTGAAACATCCGTGATGAGAGAGAATCACGGATCGGCTGCCTCCTGCGCGCCCCCCTCCTGGGGATGGAGCCCGCCACCTGGGCATGTGGCCTTGGCCGGAATCGAACCCGGGACCCTTCAGTCCGCAGGCGGAGGTTCTATCCACTGAGCCACACCGGCTAGGGCTCTTTTATTTTTTATTTTTTAATCTATTGTCATTGATTTCAGAGAGGAAGGGAGAGAGAGAGAGAGAGAGAGAGGAACATCCATGAGGAGAGAGAATCAGGGATCCGCTGCTCCTGCGCGGCCCCTCCTGGGGAAGGAGCCCCGGGACTTGACCCTGTGACCTCCGGGGTCCTAGGTCGGGGCTCAGCCTCGGAGCCACGCCTCGGGGTTACAGACAAACAAAGGAACGAGGGAGCGCGTAGGAGGCCCGAGGAGGACGGGGCGGAAGGCGGGCGGGCGGGCGTCCGGGAGGGGCGGGCGGACAGTTTCAGACGGAGGGGGCGGGGCCAGGACCCTGGGCAGCCGCAGCCGCAGCCGCAGCCGCAGCCGCAGCCGCAGCATCAACGGGCGCCTGGGTCCCCCGGTGACCCCCGCCTCGCCCCGCAGACACGCTGCCGGCGCCCGAGCTCTCGGCGGAGTCCGCCACCCCGAACCCCGGGCCGGGCTCGCTGGTGAAGCTGCGGTGCCGTGCGCCCCGGGCCGGGCAGCGCTTCGCCCTGCTGCGCGAGGACGCCCGTGGGCGGCGCCGGGTGCGGGCCCTCCAGAGCCCCGCGGGCCACGAGGCCCGGTTCGAGCTGCGCGACGTGTCGCCGATGGACTCGTCCAACTACAGCTGCGTCTACGTGGGCCCCACGCCGCCCGTGGGCTCCGCGCCCAGCGCGCGCCTGGACCTGCGCCTGGAAGGTGAGGGGGTTCCCGTGGGTTTCCCCGGGTTGTGGGCGCGGAGGCTGCTGAGATCCCCGCCGGCTGGGCACCGGCCCGAGCCTCAGTTTCCCCAGCCGGTGCTGCTCAGTGGATAGCGCGTCAGCCTGGGGACGGAAGGGTCCCCGGTTCGATTCCGGTCAAGGGCGGGAGCCCAGGTGGCTGGCTCGGTCCCCGGTGGAGGGGGGGGGGGGGTGTGCAGGAGGCAGCCGATCCATGATTCTCTCTCATCGTGGATGTTTCTGTTTCTCTCCCTCTCCCTTCCTCTCTGAGATCAATAACAATATTAAATATATATTTATTTTACATTATTGTTTTATTATTTAGGTATGTATTTTTTAATCCTCACTGGAGGATATATTTTTATTTTTATTTTTTTTAAAATATATTTCATAGCCGAAACCGGTTTGGCTCAGTGGATAGAGCGTCAGCCTGCAGACTGAAGGGTCCCGGGTTCGATTCCGGTCAAGGGCACGTACCTTGGTTGCAGGCACATCCCCAAGTGGGGGGTGTGCAGGAGGCAGCTGATCGATGTTTCTCTCTCATCGATGTTTCTCACTCTCTATCCCTCTCCCTTCCTCTCTGTAAAAAATCAATAAAATATATTAAAAAATAAAGATAAAAATATATTTCATTGATTTTTTACAGCGAGGAAGGGGGAGAGATAGTTAAAAACATCGATGAGAGAGAAACATCGATCAGCTGCCTCCTGCACACCCCCCACTGGGGATGTGCCCGCAACCAACGTACATGCCCTTGACCGGAATGGAACCCGGGACCCTTCAGTCCGCAGGCCGACGCTCTATCCACTGAGCCACACCGGTCAGGGCTGCAGGATATATATTTTTAATATTTTAATTTGTATTGATTTTAGAGAGGAAATGAGAGGGAGAGACAGATAGAAACATCAAGGATGAGAATCACTGATCAGCTGCCTCCCCCACGCCCCGCACTGAGGATCCAGCCCACAACCCGGGCCTGTGCCCTTGACCGGGAATGGAACCCGGGACCCTTCAGTCCGCAGGCCGACGCTCTATCCACTGAGCCGAACTGGCCAGGCCTGGAGGATATGTTTTTAAATATATTTTATTGATTTCACAGAGGAAAGGAGAGGGAGAGAGAGAGAGGAAAACATAATGGATCGGCTGCCTCCTGCATGTCCCCTACTGGGGATCAAGCCCGCAACCCAGGCAGGTGCCCTGAGCGGAAATCGAACCCGGGACCTCTGGGTTCCTGGGAGGACACACTCCACTGAGCCCCCCAGCCGGTGGTGGTGTCTTACCATTAGCCCCCTGCCGCCGGGCCTGTGCGCAGGGTGAAGGGTTCATGTGTCACCCCCGGGGCCCCTGGGGTCGGTCTGTCCCTCCCATTTCCTCACCAAGGTCCCCACGGGGCAGAGGGCTGGGCGTGCAGGTCCCGCCTCCTGACCTTCGGCTGGGGCGCGCTCTGCTCTGCGGGGACACCATGTCCACCATCAAGTCTTCCTTCCCTCACCTGGGGCCACACAAGGGGACCCCCCACAAAGAGCCCCAGAACTGGGGGACTCTCAGGGTCCTGAGGAATAGGGTGACGCCGGGACTCCTCTTGTTCCAGGGACCAGGTGTGAGGGCGGTTGTCTCCTTTCAGGGCCAGGAAAGGGGAGAAGGGTGTGGAGGGCCAGCCCGCAGGCCTGGGCCTCAGTGGGGGTAGGGGAGGGCCTGGTGCCGGAGTGGCTGCAGTTGGAAGGGGGACTGACCTGCCTGACCCTCCGCCCCACCCAGGAGCCCTCCCCAAGCCGCGGCTTCGGCCCCTGTGGAGCGGGAAGGTGAGTCCAGGCCGGGACGCTGCCCTGCGCTGCGAGACCCCTGTGGCCCACGAATCCTTGGAGCTGCTGGGAGCAGGCCAAGTGGTGGCCTCGACATATGGCCCCTCCGAGGACCTGGTGCTGACCTACGTGGGGCCCCAACACGCCGGCAACTACAGCTGCCGCTACCGCTCCCGGTGGCCCCTGGTGTCTGAGCTGAGCGACCCCGTGGAGCTGCAGGTGGCAGGTGAGGTCCCCCTGGGCTCTGAGAGCTGGATTCCTCCCCCTCCACACCCCCCACCTCTGCCCAGCCTGCGCCCTCTGTCGGGCGTGCCCTGCCCAGCGCATGGGTTAGTGTGTTGCTGGGGTTGGTGGGGGAACCAGCAGGTGCAAAGGCCCTGAGGCAGCGAGCGGCTGGGTCAGCTGGAGCGCCAGGAGGGAGGCCTGGGCAGGGGTCGGGGGCAGCTGACTCAGCTGCTTCCTTCTTGCGGGGGCTGGAGGAGGTCTGCCTGGGTTGCACCAAGGGTGACCCCTCTCCTACCATTTCTCTTTGGTCAACTTTGTCTAGAACGCTGATCCAGCTGCAGACCCGTGCTGCTGAGGGTCTCCTGGTTCCCCGGCCCTGCTCCTTCCTGCTGCAGCTCCAGGCTGCACTCCCCCTGGGCGGGGAGCGTGTGGAGGGGGACGTCTCTCTAATGCCTCCTGGGCGTTAATAAATGTGAAACGACTTTAAAACGTGTCTTTTGCCCGCGGCAGCCCTGCTGCAGGGGCTGGGTGCCCAGGGCTGAGGGAAGTGGGCCGGGATCCCGTGTCCAGAGGGCGGGCGGGTGCTGGGTTGGGGCCTCAGGGTAGAGGGGCCGAGGATTGTCTCCAGGGTCCACCTTTTTCTTTTCTTTTTTATTTTTATGTTAAACATGTTTTGATTTCAGAGAGGAAGAGAGAGAAACATCAAGGATGAGAGAGAATCGCTGACCGGCTGCCTCCTGCACGCCCCGCACTGGGGATGGAGCCCACAGCCCAGGAATTGGACTGTGACCTCCTAGTTCATAGGTTGATGCTCAACCACTGAGCACCACCGGTCCGGCTAGAGCCCACCTTTTTCAAGACCTTCTTCCTCCGCCCAGATGCCTCCCTCCCTGGCTGTTGGGTAGGGAGCTTGAGGCTCCAGACACACCCAACCCCTCCCACCTGGACCAAACCAGCCCCATCCAGGAGGCAGTTCAGAGGCTGCACTTTGTTCTGTCCCCAGGCTGAGCGGCCACCAGGGGGCGGTGCTGGGCTGTGTCCCAGCCAAAGGCCAGGTCTCCCATGGGGGAGCATGAAGCTGTGGGAGGGATAGGACGCCTCTGTTCTCTTGTGTCCCTGGGATCTGAGCCCCCTTTGCCCGCTGGACACTCTCTGAAATCAATGAAAACATTAAGAATAAAGATTCCGCCCTAGCTGGTCTGGCTCAGTGGATAGAGCATCGGCCGGGAGACCGAAGGGTCCCAGGTTCAAGGGCACATTCCTTGGTTGCAGGCTCAATGCCCTGCCCCAGGCGACCGATCTGTGTCTTTGTCACATAGATGTGCCGGAAGCCACTTCCAGCAGGTCATAATTGCAAGAGTTTCATCAAAAGGTTGATGGGACTTGGGGACTCAGCGAGGGCTGAGTCACATATGTTGTCACCTGTTGGTGTGGCTGAGGGGCACTTCCCTCAAACCTGAATAGGATGATTGTTTGCTGCCAGACAGCTCAGGGCATCTCAATCTACATGTTATTGCCTCCGACTGGCCGAACACCTGAACAGCTGTAGGCTATTCCCCAAAGGGACAATGCTTCTGTACCCTACCCTTGGAAGTGTATTATCTCCACCTTGCTTTAGGACAAATTGTGTTAATAAAAAGCAAGGGTCCTAAGACAAGGAGAACTAAGAATGTAGCTCCTTTAGCTAAAGCTCCTCTGACCCCCAATGCCTTTCAAAATTATCTTTCATCTTTGGACTCTTATTTAAAATACTAGTGGTCCGGTGCACGAAATTCGTGCACATTAAAAGGGGATTAATTAGAGGAAATAATTTAAAATACTGCTATTTGCCTTTTCTCTGTAATAGAAGTGTCAGAGATGAAAGAAAATTAGTAAAATGTATATGAAAACCTTTCTCCTGTCAGAGTCTGGGGCTCACCTTGGGACCCAGAGTCAAGTCCCCACCCACCCACATGAGCCTCAAAATTGAGTGAGACCCAGACCTGGCTGCCCTCCCCTGCCATTGGGCTAGATCCAGTCCCGGCCAGCCCCACCCTTGTCAAGCCCTGCCTGGCAGGGGGCGTAGCCTCAGGTCCCCTGGCCTGGCACCAGGACGGAGGGTGTGGCCTGAGGTCCCCCAGCCAAGACTGGGGGTGGGAGCATGCCTTGAGGTCCTCCATCAAGCCCCACCAGGTGGGGGGTGCAGCCTTAGGTCCCCCGGCCCAGCACTGGGGGTGCACCTTGAGGTCCCCTGTCCAGCCCCGCCGGTGTGGGAAGTGCACCTTGAGGTCCCCCATCAAGCCCCGCAGAGTGGGGGGCATGGCCTCAGGTCCCCTGGCCTGGCACTGGGGTGGGGGCGCGGCCTGAGGTCTCCTGTCAAGCCCTGACGGGTGGGGGAGGGCGTAGCCTCAGGTCCCTGCTAATTGCTTGTTAAGGCTCCTTATGGGAACTTGGCCTCAGCTGTGGGTGCAGCCATCTTTGTGATGGAGTGATGGTCAATTAGCATATTCCCTCTTTATTAGATAGGGTGTATTTTATTGATTTTTTACAGAGAGGAAGGGAGAGGGATAGTTAGAAACATCGATCAGCTGCCTCCTGCACACCCACCAGGGATGTGCCCGCAACCAAGGTACATGCCCTTGACTGGAATCGAACCCGGGACCCTTCAGTCCGCAGGCCGACGCTCTACCCACTGAACCACACTGGCCAGGGCCACCTGCGCCTGTTTTGTAAGGAATTTATAAAATGGGCTGTTCACCGGCTCCAGACCCCACCGGCCATCTCCCATCTCGGGAATTGGGGCCGCCCACGCGAGGCAGGAGGGGCACAGCGCCCTGTCCACAGCCTGACCTCACCCAGCAGGCGATAGGCCCCCCGAGGGCCTTAGGCCAGAGGCGGCCCAAACCCGGGCCCGCCAGAGTCCGGAACCAACACACCAACCCGCCTTGGCCCCGCCTGGACCTGAAGGGCAGGGGTCCAGCCGGGCGGACCTGGGCTCCCAATGCAGTTCCGCCCGGGGTCCGAACCGGACTCTCCACCGCCGGGTGGTTTGTGGTTGAAAATCTGGCAGGAGAGGCACGAGCGATTGCGTCCAGACTCAACTGAGTGTCGCGGTTACCATGGCGACCGTGGAGCCCAAGCCTTCCCCGGCCTTGGTGGCGGGCGGGGAGGAGACGGCGGCTTGCGATTCGCCGTTGCCTTGGAGACGCCCCACGTAGTCCCGCCTTCTAGGCACTTGGATGCTGGTGATTGGTCGTTCCCAGGAGAGGGCGTGGCTTCAGGCCAGGTACCTGGCTTGTGCCGAGCTGGGGAATGCCTGAGTGCCCTCTTAATGCTGGGACCCCCCCAAAACCCCGATGGCCAGGTCCCCCCGTCTTCGTGACCTATCATTTTCTAAATTCCCGTCCCTAGTGCCTCGTTCTCCCCCTATATTCATTTTCAGTCGTTCTCCCAACTTCTGCCTCTGGGTCCCCCCCGCCCCCCTAATCCAGGTCCCTGTTTCTCCTCCAGGTAAGGTCTTGGATTCCCCCTCCTCAAGTGCAGGTCCCCGTTTCTGCCCTGCCTTGTGCCTTGCACCCCCAAATCGTAGCCACCACGAATCCGTGTCCGTGAGACTCCTGAATTCATAGCCTTCCAATGCAAGGAGGGTCACTCTTGTGACGTCTAGATTACGTCAGTTACCAAGGGACCACCCGTGGCCAGGTCACAAGCCTCAAACTGGCCTTATCGGATTCTGTTCTCATTTCCATGCTGCAGGGGGGGGGGGAACTGAGGTTCCGAGGGGGAGCCCCTGTCTGCCTTTGAAGAGAAAGAGGCAAGGTTTGGGGGCCCGCTGGGTCCCGCTGAGTGTGAGGGTCCTTCAGTCAGCACCTCGCCAGGGGCAACCCCATGACCAGGCAGGGCCCCCAAGGGTCAGGGAGGGTCCCTCCAGGACCAGAAACCCACCAAAGCCCCTCTCCATCCCCAGAGACCCCCGTGGGAGGCCCAAGTCTGGTCATACCCGTGGTTAGGAGGGCAGGAGCATGGTGTTGGGATGTTGGGGTGCAGCTCCTGTGCCTCCTGCCAGAGACTGAGATCTAACCCCTTACCCAGCCCAAGGGTACCCAGAGTCTCTGAGATGCTCCTTGAATTGGGGGGGGGGGGCAGGGGTGAACCTTTGAAGCAGCGTAACCTCCATCTTGTATAAAAACTGCTGTTTGAATTCTCTGCTCTTGTTAGATAGTCCCTTGTCCTGTAAACTCGGTCATTGTAAACTCTGTCACTTTAAGACAGTCTCTTATTCTATGACTTTGTTTTTAGTTTGAATAACAGAAAAGGATAACCTTAACTTGTCTGACCTTGCAGGCCAGCCATCCAATGTAATAGACTAATACTGATAATAATCTCCATATTCTTATGCCAAGTACTAACTCATTATGTGTTCAAGGTTACAGACTGTCTGTAACAATAACCCACTCAGCGCTCTTTGTAAAATCTGCAAAGAAGCTCAAAAGGTATAAATACGGGAAACTTCCCGTGTAACTTCACTCAGAGATTTTGGGGTTTTTTTTTTTTTTAATTTTAATTTTATTGATTTCAGAGAGGAAGGGAGAGAGAGAGAGAGAAACATCCATGAGGAGAGAGAATCATGGACCAGCTGCTTCCTGCACGCCCCCTACTGGAGGGGACCCAGCCTGCAACCTGGGCATGTGCCCTTGACCGGGAATCAAACCCAGGACCCTTTAGTCCGCAGGCTGGTGCTCTAACCACTGAGCAACACCGGCTAGGGCCACTCAGAGATTTTGAAGAAACTCCTCCCTCTGGGCCAGTGATCGGCAAACTCATTAGTCAACGGATCCAAATATCAACAGTACAAACGATTGAAATTTCTTTGGAGAGCCACATTTTTTAAATTTAAACTTCTTCTAATGCCGCTTCTTCAAAATAGACTCGCCCAGGCCGTGGTATTTTGTGGAAGAGCCACACTCCAGGGGCCAAAGAGCCACATGTGGCTCGCGAGCCGCAGTTTGCCGACCACTGCAGTCTGGGCTGCGTGCAATAAATTCCTAATTAATTGGTTCATTAAGGCATCTTGTATCTCACTCGCTGATTTACCACACACCACCTTAATAATCAGTCAGTAAACAAGCAGTACAGCCGATGAGCACCTGCTAGGTGTATGCCCGAGGGTGTGGGCGGGGTGAGGGTGGGGGGCGTCGCTGGGGACAAAATGTTGGCCCTTCTGGCTGAGGGCCCTTGGGGTCTGGGAAGGGGGAACAGTCCTTGGATGCGGAGATGGGCACCGGGAGGTGGGGAGCCCCAGGTTCCAGTAGATGCCCACCCAGGCCATCCTGCCGGCCAGCGTGGGTGTGCAGCCACAATGGTCGCTGCCTCTGAGAAGCCCACCTGGGCAGCGTCCACGTCTCAGCTCAGCTCCATCCAGGGTCTCGGCTTAAGAGGCGCCTAAGAGGTGGGGGTGCGGGTGAAGAGCTGGCACTTGCTCTCCACGATGGCCTCCGGGGTCACTGCGTAGGGCTTCAAAGAGGTCGGGGTACCCACCACCGAGCCGACTCCCTGCGCCCGTCCAGTGACCTCCGCATCAACTCAGGCTCCAGATGGACCCAAGGGGGCGGGGGCTGTTCCCTAGGCAACCTCGGGGCGCAGCCCTAGGCCCGCAGTACAGCGCTTCTCCCCGCCTCCGCCCGCACCTGGGGATGGAGGAGAAGCGATGGAGGGGCCCCGGACTGGGTGATGGGTGAGGCTGAACTGGAAAACGTCTCCTCCCTGGGACGCAGGCCCGCAGCAGCCCCCAGCCCGCGAGTCGCGGGGGGGTGGGGGGGAGGAAGTGGGCCCCACGCGTGGTGCACGCGCACGCGCACATGCGCGCGTGCCCAGCAGCCAGGACCAGCGGAGGGCAGTCGTCATCACAGGGCCCCACGCCGCCGCCCGAGCCTGTGGCGTGTGTGTCCCGGCGAAGCGGACATCACGAAAAATGAGACGGTGCCCAACCGACTGGCCCCGCTCGGAACCTGCAGCAGGTGGGACGTGAAATTAGCGGCCGAAAACAGCAGGGAACGCTAGCGGGACATGTGCCCTCAGTAGCCATGGCGGCGCTGGCCTCAAGGTGGCCTCTGCGCTTGCGCAGGATCCCTCGAGGCCGGGCCAGTACTAGATGTCAGACTTCCGCCAGGCTTTCTAGTGGGTACGCTTCTGCATGTGCGCATGCGTCCGGAATTTACGCGTCCCGCGTTCGCTGAGGAAGCCTTTACATTCTTGCTCCGTATTGGTTCGTAAGTACAGCCCGGTGACCCGGAAGTGTTCGTCCCTGTTAAAAGCGTAGGCCCGCGACCCGCGGCCTCTTCCTGTCTGTGTCAGCGTAGCGCGTGGTCCACGACGAGCGACCAAGACGCCCCAGACGCCCCGGCTGCACGCTAAGGTGAGGCCGCCGCGGGGTCGGGGGTCTGATGGGCGTTCCAGAGTTTCCAGGGGAGCCGTGGGCTGGCCCCGAGGCCTGGGGGTTCCCTTGGGAGCCCTCACCGCTCTTTCCGGAAAACGTGCGGAGGGATCCGAGGAGCGCGGGGAAGTAGTGGGAGCCCGGCCGGCCGCCGTAGCTTTGCTGGCAGCCGGGCAGCGGATTGTGGATCGGCCTCTGCCACCGCACGTGGACGTAGGGAGCCCCCGTTATTCTGAGGTGCACGATGCACCCTCCGCTCTGCACACGGTTTTCTCCTTAATAACAGCGCCCCCGTGCCCGTTAGTGCCGGACGTGGCCATCGGCTCGGCCTGGCTCTGCGCAGCGTGCGCGCAGCCATCCTTGATGGCAGAGAATATGTCGGTTCTGCTGATGGGGAAGCTGAGTCCGTGCTGCTGACTCCCCCAGGGGCGCAGAGCTCGTTAATCCCGGGGATGGGATGGGCACTGCAGCGGATGCGATGCCGGGGCCCTGGGCATCACCGGCCCCGCTGTGGTCCGTGCAGCAGCGTGGACCCCAGGGGTCCTTGTAGTTGACCCTGGAGTGGCCCTCCCTCCAGGGCTCCGGAAGTGGAGGCAGGTTCCCAGGCCTCCAGGGCCCCTCGTTGCTTCCGAGTTCACAGGCAGTGAGCTGGGCTCCGCGCTTCTGCCCCCAGGATGAACGAGTGGGAGACGGCTGCCCCCGCGGTGGCGGAGACGCCCGACATCAAGCTCTTCGGCAAGTGGAGCACCGACGACGTGCAGATCAATGACATTTCCTTGCAGGTTAGGGCGGCTTGGGGGTGGGGCCCCAGCTCGGGGTGGGGGGCCCTTCCCCGAGGGTCACTTGGAACGTGGAGCTGTCCTGCGGGTCCGTCCTGAGCTGAAGAAATGACGGGTGAGAGGGAGATGCCCGGACCACACCCCCACCCCCACCCCCACCCCGTGTCCGTTTTTCCTTGTGTCCTGTACAGAGGCTGCTACAGTTTCGTGTTTTTTTAATGCTCACCGGAGGATATGCTTATCGATTTCATTGTGTGTTTTTTTAATATACTTTATTGATTTTTTTTACAGAGAGGAAGGGAGATTAAAAACATCGATCAGCCCTAACCGGTTTGGCTCAGTGGATAGAGCTTCGGCCTGCGGACTGAAGGGTCCCAGGTTCGATTTGGGTCAAGGGCATGTACCTTGGTTGCGGGCACATCCCCAGTGGGGGGTGTGCAGGAGGCAGCTGATGGATGTTTCTAACTCTCTATCCCTCTCCCTTCCTCTCTGTAAAAAATCAAAATATATTTTTTAAAAAATCAATAAAATATATTAAAAACAACACAAAAAAACATCGATCAGCTGCCTCCCGCACACCCTCCACTGGGGATGTGCCCGCAGCCAAGGTACATGCCCTTGACCCGAATCGAACCTGGGACCCTTCGGTCCGCAGGCCGATGCTCTATCCACTGAGCCAAACCGGTTAGGGCTTCATTGTTATTTTTTAAAATATATTTTTATTGCTCTATCCGGTTTGGCTCAGTGGATAGAGCGTCGGCCTGGGGACTGAAAGGTCCTGGGTTCCATTCTGGTCAAGGGCACAGGCCCGGGTTGCAGGCGCCATCCCCAGTAGGGGGCGTGCAGGAGGCAGCCGATCCATGATTCTCATCATTTGCTTCAATCTCTCCTTCTTCCTTCCTCTCTGAAATCAATAAAGATGTATTTTAAAATATATATATATATATATATATATATATATATATTTTTTTTTTTTTTTTTGCCCTAATCGGTTTGGCTCAGTGGATAGAGCGTCGGCCTGCGGACTGAAGGGTCCCGGGTTCGATTCCGGTCAAGGGCATGTACCTTGGTTGCGGGCACATCCCCAGTGGGGGGTGTGCAGGAGGCAGCTGATGGATGTTTCTCTCTCATCGATGTTTCTAATTCTCTATCCCTCTCCCTTCCTCTCTGTAAAAAAATCAATAAAATATATTTTTAAAAATATACATATATATATTTTTTTATTGATTTCAGAGCGGAAGAGAGAGAAACATCAATGATAGAGAATTATCATCAATCAGCTGCCTCCTGCCGGTCCCACACTGGGGATGGAGCCTGCAACCTAGGCCTGTGCCCTGACCTGGAATTGAACCCTGACCTCCTGGTTCATAGGTCAACGCTCAACCACTGAGCCACGCCAGCCGGGCTGCGTACTGGTTTTAGAAATAAGGAAACACCCATGGTTGCCTGCTGTGCGTGCCACCCACCACCAGGGACTGAGCCACAGCCCTGTGGGAGTGGAGCTGAGCGTCAGGCCGGGGCGCTGCAGCTTTGTCAGGAGGTGGTTCCTTCCTCGGAAGGAGCATCCCATCCCAGGGGTCGTTATTTTTGTGTGCGTTTTTTTTTTAGAAGATATATTTTATTTTATTTATTTTTTTACATCTTTTATTGATATTTTACAGAGAGGAAGGGAGAGGGATAGAGAGCTAGAAACATCCATGAGAGAGAAACATCGATCAGCTGCCTCCTGCACACCTCCCACTGGGGATGTGCCTGCAACCAAGGTACATGCCCTTGACCAGAATCGAACCCGGGACCCTTCAGTCCGCAGGCCGACGCTCTATCCACTGAGCCAAACCGGTTTCGGCTGTGTGCGTTTTTTTGTAGTAAAATGCACATAACCCAGAATTCACTGCAACCATTTTGAAGTGCAGGGCTCCAACATCATTCTTTTGCACGTGGAAATCCATTTGTCCCAGCACCTTCTGGTTTGGCTTGTTTTTCAGTTCTGCACGTTTTATTTAACAAACGTAGGCCACAGGATGTTTGTCGTTTAAATCTTCTGTTTGCTACAAGCATGTTTTCAAGCAAACTTTGCTTTCTTGGGAAGTGTCTGTTTGTTAAAGGGCATTTCCCCTGTTGAATGGTTGTGGCACCCTTCTTATGTATTTTTTTAAAAATCCTCACCCAGGATATCTTCTCCATTGATTTCTAGAGAGAGCGGAAGGGAGAGAGAGAAAAATATCCAAGTTTGAGAGACACATTGATTGGCTGCCTCCGACACGTGCCCTTGACCTGGCATCAAACCCGAGACCCTGAGCAAAGGGCCAGAGTGATTCCCGCTCCCTTGATTCTTCCCATTTGACTATAAGTCTGTCCTCACACCTGACAGTCTGTCTGCTGCAGCTGTTCTGGGTTCTGAGATTGGAAATGGGAGGCCTCCCGGTCCCTCACCCACACACGTTGTACACGTGGCCTCAGTATCGCTCTCGTGGGCCCTTCACACAACAACACAATCTGCTTTGTGACTGCATTTGTGCAGAGATGAAGGAAACCCAGGCTGGATTATATGTTACTTCCCCTCTCGTTTTCAAAGAAGCACTTTTGTTGCCTCGGCCTGCGTTGTGGGCCGAGGCCCCCCACCTCAAGGAGAACCAGCCTTTTCACCCTGAAGGTCTGGGGGTTGTGTCCCTTCATGGGCTGCTCTGCAGGTCTGCACACTTAAAGAACAGCGTGTTAGTGTTTCCGTCTCTGGTCGCCTGTGGGCTCTGTCATGTGTGCGTTAGCTTCCAGACTTCCTTCCTGGGAAAACGTTACACCTGTTTCCACTTTTCCCTGGTGCTCTGACGGGACGCAGGTGTCCTTGTGGGCTCCGGGTTGTCTCTGTGCCCTGGGCCGGGGCACGTGGACCAGACCCTCGATGGCACAGCCGTGTCCACAGGTCTGTCTGCACAGTCATCTGCCTGCTCGTGCGGGTGGTCCGCTCCGGCGTAGACACCAGCCTCATGCCAGTATCCGCATCCCCTGTCCTTTCCCTGGTCCTGCTTGTATTTTTATTTTATTATGTTTTAAAATTTTTTTATTGACTTCAGAGAGAGAAACATCAATTGTGCCAATTTTTTTTTAAGTATATTTTTATGGACTTCAGAGAGGAAGGAAGAGGGAGAGAGAAACATTGATCCGATGCCTTCTAGTTCGTTGATTGATGCTCAACCACTGAGCCATGCCAGCCGGCTGTTCCAATTATCCATTCATTCATTGGCTGATTCCTGCATGAGGCCTGAACAGACATCGAACCCTCAGCCTTGGCCGATCGGCTGAGATGCCAGCACTGCCTGCATCGTTAGAAAAGCATTGTTGGGATATGTCCTCATGTGTGAGTCACAGGCCTTGGGTATGTTTCATGGAAGGACTATTGAGAGGCCTGTAGACACAAGTTCCTGGTCCCAACCCCCCCCCCCCCCCCAACACTTTAGTGTTTTCTGGACATTTTCTTGGGAAGTGTCTGTATAGGAAGGGTTTCTGTGTGATTCTTAACACAACGGCCTGGGCCCTGCCCAGGTAGCTCGGTTGGTTAGAGCATCATACGCCAAGGTTGCGGGTTTGATCCCGTCAGGGCACACAGGAGGATCAACCGGTCAGTGTTTCCCTTCTCTCTCAAATCAGTCCATTAAAAGCAAAACACACAACACATTGGAGCCTTGGCTGGTGGGCCCCTTGGTCGAGCGTCGCCAGTTTGCTTCCTGGTGGGGCACATGCCCGAGTTTCGGGCTCGGTCCGGGGTGGGGAGCACGCAGGAGGCAGCTGAGCAGTGTTTCTTGGCCGCATCGATGTTTCTTAGTCTCTTCCTCTCCCTTTCTCTCGATAAAATTAATAAAAACGTATTTTAAAAACCAGCAGTTTGAGAGGCTAGAGGGATCCTGCTAACCATCCCTCAGCGCACAGGACAGCCCCAAACCCCAACAGTGTCTGATTCAAAACGTCCATGTGCGGTTTGAGGTGCTTTCCAAGCAAAACTGGGGAGTGTGGTTGCGTTCTCTCTAGTCCGCCCCCCGCCCCCCATTCCCCCCTCCCCCGCCCCCACGGCAGAGTCCTCACAGCCGACCCGACAGGTGAGGGGCCGCCTGAGTGGTCGCCTGTGCCTCTGCTCCTGACGGGCCCTCCCTCTGCCCAGGACTACATCGCGGTGAAGGAGAAGTACGCCAAGTACCTGCCCCACAGCGCCGGGCGCTACGCGGCCAAGCGCTTCCGCAAGGCGCAGTGCCCCATCGTGGAGCGCCTCACCAACTCCATGATGATGCACGGCCGCAACAACGGCAAGAAGCTCATGACCGTGCGCATCGTCAAGCACGCCTTCGAGATCATCCACCTGCTCACGGGCGAGGTAGGCGGGCCAGGACGGTGCGCAGGGGTCCTTCGGGGTCTCGGGGTGACCATAGACCTCCCGGCCTGCCGTGGGCTCATTCGCTCCCCTCTCCCAGAACCCCCTGCAGGTCCTGGTGAACGCCATCATCAACAGTGGCCCCCGGGAGGACTCGACCCGAATCGGGCGCGCTGGGACCGTGAGGCGACAGGCCGTGGACGTGTCCCCTCTGCGCCGCGTGAATCAGGTGGGCCTGGGCTGGTGGCCCCCGTGGCTGGGCAGGCAGAGCAGTCAGGCCTCGGTGGAGTCCTGCCCGGGGCAGAGGCTGGCCAGTGGGAAGGTTCGCCCAGTCGCATGCTTTACTTGGCGTGTCACTTCCTCCAGGAAGCCTTCCTGGATTCCTGCCCTGTGCAGCTGGGATTCCTATCCCAGCTCTGGACCTTTGGGGCGGCATTGGGCTGAGGTGCCGTTGGATTCTGGTGTGTGTGTTGTCACTGTGTGTGTGTGTCTTGGGCTATTGGAGGATCCATTGCTGACGTTCTCGGAGAACGTGGATGTTCTAGCCCCGCTGTCTCCCCGAGGAATGTAACAGCAGCCGAGCATCGCGGGCTCCCTCTGTCCTGTTTGTGCAGCCGCCCCGTCGCTGCTCCTCCATCCAGGGCCCAGGCCGGGGCACACTTGTTTCACTTCCTGTCTGCAGGTCTCTGGGAATCGGGGACCCTTTGTGCCTACACTTACTTTGTGGCCCCAGTCTGACCCCAGACCTGGCAGCATGCACGCTGGGCGCCAGTGTGGTCGCCAGCATTCCTTGGGGGCCCACGGCCGGCCCTGCCCGGTGTAGGGAGTCCTCGGCCCCAGGCTTAGCCGGCCCTGTGCTCCCCAGGCCATCTGGCTGCTGTGCACGGGTGCCCGCGAGGCCGCCTTCCGGAACATCAAGACCATTGCCGAGTGCCTGGCAGACGAGCTCATCAACGCGGCCAAGGTGGGTGAGGACACGGGGTGGGGGTGGGGGGTCCAGGGGGCCTGCCGCATCTGGAGCTGACCCTGTGCCTCCCCGCAGGGCTCCTCCAACTCCTACGCCATCAAGAAGAAAGACGAGCTGGAGCGCGTGGCCAAGTCCAACCGCTGATCCCCGGCTGCGGCTCTAATAAACCTCCTGCCTTCGGGCAGCGCTGCCTGCCTGTGCCGCTGTCGTCCTTGGGGGTCTCGGGAGCTGGGGGTCCCCGAGTCCTGAGGAGCTGATCACATTCTTGGCACTTCTTGGGGCCTGGATTCCCCAGGGAAGCACTGACTCAGAACCATGGCAGCGGGGTGCAGGCCCGGCCACCTGGCGTGTTCCTGCTGGTTGGAAATAGGGGTGGAGGGCTGTGGGGTGCGCTGTGACCACTTCCAGCTCCTCTGCAAGCTGGGGGAGGGGGGCGGGGGACCCTGTCAGCCCCCTGAGGGTCTGCTCGCCTCCCACCTGCACCCTCCAGTCCCCCTCTGGCTGGTTGTCCCCTTCCTGTGGTCTGGCTGCAGCTTCCCCTGCACAGATGTCTCCGGGTGGGGAGTTCACCAGGAGGGGGGCGGGCATCGCTCACCTGGGCGCCCTGGGCCTCAGGCTCAGCCTGAGCCATCACCTGCCCACCACCCCCAGACATCCGGCTGGTGGGCGTGACGAGCAGTCCGACGAGTCAGGCAGGAACCCGAGGGCGTGGCTCCGCCTCAGGGCCCCTCCCACAGGGCGGGGCGCGTGGTGTCCCTTGGCCACTAGGCCAGGGATTGGGGTCAAAACTGACTTGCCAGTCAGAGGGAGGAGGCTCCAGCAGGTAGGAAGGCACCTGGCACCTTGGGGTCTCTGGGGGCCCTTTCCCCTGTTGTGGGCTTCACCCCTGCTCTGTTCCTGGGGTCCCTGTGCTCCGGGGTCTGGGTCCCGCTCTCCCCACGCCTGTCAGCCACCCGGTCCCCTCAGCCCCCATCTCCGGGGTCTCCAAGTCTGGCTTAACCTGCGCTGACCCCTGGGTTCGTCCCCGGTCCCCAGCCCTTTCCAGAGCCCGTCAGTCTTCCCTTCTCCCCCCTATCCCGCCTCTGCTCCATGTTGGGGGGACCCCCTGCGGCACCGCCATCCTCCCACCGCCTTCCCCGCAGGCCCGGTCCGGATGCCCTGCCCCAGGCCGCCCTGGCTACGCCGCCCGCGGGTCCCGCAGGGCTCCAGCCCCAGCTCCCCCGGCGCGCTCTCCGCGCCCCGGTCCCCGGACCAGGGCGAGACTGAGGACGAGGAGGACGGGGACGGCAGCCCGGGCGCGAGCCCCATCCTGCCGCCCGCGTCCCCCGTCGAGTGCCTCATCTGCGTGTCGCCCTTCGACGGCGCCTTCAAGCTGCCCAAGCGCCTGGACTGCGGCCACGTCTTCTGCCTCGAGTGCCTGGCGCGCCTGTCGCTGGCCACGGCGGGCGGCGGCGACGCGGTGGCCTGCCCGGTGTGCCGCGCGCCCACGCGCCTGGCCCCGCGCAGGGGGCTGCCCGCGCTGCCCACGCAGGTCGGCCTGCTGCCCCGCGAGGCCCGTGCCCAGGGCTCCGTGCGCTTCGACCGGCGCCGCGGGCTGCTCTACCTGCGCCCGCCGCCCGCGCCCCGCAAGACCCGCGCCGCGCGCCCGCCGCCCCCGCCGCCGCCGCCGCCGCTGCGCCTCGGCCGCCCGCTGTCGCGCCGCCTGACCCTGGACAGTCCCACCTGGGCCTTCAACGCGGCCGTGGCGCTCGCCGCGCTGGTGGCCGCGGGCCTGGTGGTCTCCGGCGTCTACATCTTCTTCCTCATCCCGCACGCCGCCTCGGGCTCCGCGCGGCCGCAGCTCGTGGCGCTCGCCCCTGCGCCTGGATTCTCCTGGTTCCCGCCGCGGCCCGAGCCCGGGGCGCCCTGGACCCCCGCCTGGACGCCGGGCCCCACTGGCCGTGACCTGGATGCCACGCTGCCGGGGGCTGCGGAGGACACACCGGAGCCCCCAGGGAGCCCCGAGGACGCGCCGGAGGCAGAGGGGGTGCTGGACAGGCCCTCGGACCGCGCGTGGGAAGGAGAGGGCGGCCCCGGCTGGGTTCGGGGCCGGAGGCGGGTGTGGGGGTCGCAGTAAACACGCCTCTGGCAGATCTGGTCTCTGGTCCCGGGCACCGCGCGTCCTCCTGGGGTCTTGCCAACCCCTCGCTCCCTCATCCCCCCAGGAAGCAACCCCTGACCCTGACCCCTGCGGGCATCCCGCTGAGGGCACCCCGGCCCCATCTTTGTGAAGACTCTGCTGGGCCCTGGCCGGTCTTGCTCCTCAGTGGTTAGAGCCTCGGCCTGCGGACGGCAGGGTCCGGCGTTTGATTCTGGTCACGTGGACGTGGCTCAGGGCGCGCTCCTTGTGTGCAGGCTCCCCGGCCTGGGCCCTGTCGGGTGCCCTCGTTGGGGGCGTGTGCAGGAGGCAACCACTCCATGCTTTTCTCACATGGATGTTTCTCTCTCTTTCCCTCTCCCTTCCACTCTCTCTGAAAATCCATGGGAAAATGTCTTCGGGGGAGGATTAAAATAAAAGACTCTTGCAGGGGGCCTGCTAGTGGCACCCCAACCCTGACCCTCACATGGATCCCACAGAGTGTACCCCCAGTCATCCTGGGGAGCATCCTGGGGCCCCAGGGGCTGAAGGCTCTGAAGGAGGCTGGGGGGGGGGGGCGGGGGGAACAGGTCCGCTGTGCTGCCATCTGCTGGAAACGCCCCACCTGGGCCTCAGGGCTGACCGGCCAGGTGGTCGGGCAGGTGGTGGGTTTGTCTTCTCTGCCGCCTGCAGGCTGGGTGAGTGGCTCCAGCGTCTCAAGGCTGGTCCCTGGGCTGCCGCCCTGCACACCTGGCTGGGTCCAGGCCTGGGAGGACAGACGGGGCTGGGTCCAGGCCTGGGAGGACAGACGGGGCCTGAGCCTCTGAGACTGGCTCACAGACCTGGCGGGTAGGGTAGCTCGGTCCACAAGTCCTCCCGATGCACCACGGTTGGGGGTTCGAGCCCCGGTCAGGGCACGTATGGGAATCAGCCAATGGATGCATCCAGCGGGGTGCTAGGTACCAAATTGCCAAGAGGGAGGCCTCAACTTCCCCTGTGGGTCCTGGCCTCTTTATATATACATTATTGACCCCCCGCCCCACTGGGGAGTGAGCCTGCAACCTGGACCTGTGCCCTTGACCGGAATCGATCCCAGGACACCCCTCAGTCCACAGGCCAACGCTCTCTCCACTGAGCCAAACCAGCCAGGGCTCTTTATATATATTATTGACCCCCCCACCCCCCACTGGGGAGTGAGCCTGCAACCTGGGCCTGTGCCCTGACCGGGAATGGAACCTCCTGGATCCTGGGTCAGTGCTCAACCACTGAGCCGCACAGCCGGGTTCCAGAGTCCCGGGCCTGTGTCACCAGGCTCACCCAGGCCACAGTTGCCCTCTGGGTCAGTGTCACCTGATTTGGGGTGGGGGTTTGTTTGCGGACCTCCCCGTCCACTGGAGCCCCCATGACCCCATCTCCATTCATTCGTTCCTTGGGGCCAGCTATGCCCCTTCCTGGCATCCCTGTTGGGCTCCCTGTGGACAGCCACCTCCAGGGAATGCAGCCCAAGGGTTCCCGGCCTCCTCCTCTCAGAAGCCTTCCTGGCTTAGTCACAGCAGAGTAGATAGATGGCAGCCACCCTCTGCACAAGCTAAACACGAGTCACCTGCCCCGCCCCCGGCCCAGGAGCCCCATCCTGCCTCACGGAGCCCAGGGTTGGGGTGCTGTGCGTTGCGGGTGGGCACCCAGTTTCTCCTTTATTTTAAAAAAATCTATTTTTATTGATGTCAGAGAGGAAGGGAGAGAGAAATATCAACGATGAGAGGGAATCATGCATCAGCTGCCTCCTACACGCCCCCCACTGGGCATGTGCCCTGACCAGGCATGGAACCGTGACCTCCTGGTTCATAGATCGATGCTCTCGGCCCCTGAACCACGCCGGCCGTGGAGACCCAGCGTTTTCCAATGTGACTTCCACGGGGCTGAAGTCTTCGTTTGTTGACACTGTGGATCCTCAGCAGCTGGCACCAGGGAGGGACAGCCTCGCAGGGGACCAGGGAGCCGCCCAGGAATGCCTGTGGACACCCGGCCCACCCCGCTGGCCGCCCGCCACCCTGACCTGGCACTTGGCGGAGCTCCTTTGGATGGGAGCTGCCGCTTCCAGGGAGGAAGCCGGGAAGTGGGAGCAGCAGGGCACCGAGGGAGTGTCTTCCCGGACCAGTCCCCGTCCCATACCTGCGTGCCCGTGTCACTCGGCACCCAGCCCCGCAGGGAGGGGCCGGTCAGGCAGGAGCAAGGTTGGCGATGTGTCCTTTTCTCTGGCGGCTGCCGCATCCTTCCACCAACTCACTTCCTGAGAACACACAGGCCCTCACAGCTCTGCAGGCAGACGTCTCAGGATCAGTCCCCCCTGACTGAGGTCCAGGTGTTCACAGGACCTTCCTGCGGGCTGTGGGGAGCATTCCTGTCCTCGGCTTCCTCTGTCCTCCAGGCTGCAGTGTAGTATCTCCGGATCGCTCTCTCCGACCCTCCTGCCTTGCTCCTTCCCTTACACACACTGTGATAGCCCTGGCCGGTGTGGTTCAGTGGATAGAGTGTCAGCCCACAGACTGAAGGGTCCTGGGTTTGATTCTGGTCAAGGGCACGTACCTTGGTTGCAGGTCCCTGGCCCTGGTCGGGATGCGTGCAGGAGGCAACCAATCGATGCATCTCTCACATCGATGTTTCTATCTGTCTCTCCTTGTCCCTTCCACTCTCTCTAAAAATCAATGGAACAATATCCTCACATGAGAAAAAATAAAAAGATTGTGACGAAGTGAGCCCGTCCTGATTAGCCAGGATCTCCCCACCTCAATGTCCTTCACTTAATCACATCTACAGGCCCATCTTGCCATGCAAGGTAGCAGATCCCTGGAATTAGGACCTGAACATCTGTGGGGGCCATTACCTAGTTTATACAGAGTCCCAGACAGCTCCCTCTTCATCCCTTCCCTCCTGCACCCCAGGCAGGGGCGTGAGGGGTGAGGGGACAGGAGACCTGCCAGGGGTGGGTCCAGGCAGGGGGACCAGAAAGGGACCCTTGACTGGCAGTTCACAGAAGAGCAGAAGATGATGCTCTCAGCCTGAGTGTGTGCAAGGAAGGCTGCCTGGAGGAAGAGCCCTCAGGGCTGTATCTTCAGGGACACGCAGGGGACATGACAGGTGGCACTGAGTCCGGGGCTACTGGGCCAGTGAGGTGGTGGCTGAGGGTCCAGGGCGGGGCTGGCCCCTCCCTCTCTAACCAGCTTCTCCACCCTCCCGGCCGGGAGCCCAAGGCCTCAGTCTTTCCTTCTGTAAAACGGGGCTGATGACAGAGCCCGGGGACAGCTGGCATCCCCGTCTGCTGATTACTACCTCGACGCCCGCCCGCCCGCCCGCCCGCCCACTGCCCAGGAAGCAAAGGAGCTGCTGAAACCAACCGGGGGCTGGGATCTTGGGGGCCTCCCCCAGCCCGATGCTTGCCGCACAGCCTTTGTGGCCGCCTGGGGCTGTGCCCACCCAGCCCTCCCTCTGCCTACACCCCCCTTGCTGGACGCCCCCCTCCCACCCGTCCCAGGCTTGCTCCTCCTCCCAGGTCCTCTGAACCCCCAAAGCGCAGGCCAGCTCCAGGGCCTGGACTTGCGACTTTGGTTCTCTCTTTCTGTAAAATGGGCTGCAGCAAACACTCTACTTGCAAGGGGAACTCTTTTTTTTCTTAGACTTTATTTTACGACAAAACTAATAGGAAAAACATATCCAAGTGCAAGTGAGAGAACTCACTGGATTTTTTAAGAGAGAAAGCTGCTCTCAGGTGTCAATGCAAACCAGAACCATCGTGGAGACGCCTGCTGTTTGTGGTGACAGTCACAACGTGTTTGCCTGCGGAGTCTTTCTGTGGCGGCATCAGCGCGGGGCTGCACGGCAAGAGCGAAGCAATACGAGGCAGGATGGCAGGTGGGTGAGATGGCTCTGCTCTGTTTTGGAGAATTAAAGGAAGCAGCAGGTCGGTCACCTCACAAAGAACTTTTTTTTGTCAAAGAAAACTTGCAAACGTTGAAAATAAGTGTGAGGTTGTTACTACAGTTCTACAGGGAGGTTAGTGGGGAGAAAAAACATTTGTGCTCTCGAAAACGGGCTTTCACACAACAGCAGCACGAGAACCAGCCGCTGTGCTCGCAGCGAAGAGGAGGCTCAGTAAAGGCTGGTCTTCTTCATGATGCGCAGGAACTCCTGCTCGTTGACCTCCCCGTCTCCATCCCGGTCGGCCTCGTCGATCATTTCCTGCAGCTCCTCGTCCGTGAGGTTCTCGCCCAGCTCCTTGGCCACACGTTTGAGGTTGTTGAACGAGATGGTCCCCGTCTCGTCGTCGTCGAACAGCTTGAAAGCCTTCAGGATCTCCTCCTTGGTGTCCTTCTCGCACATCTTCTGGGTCATCACTGTCAAGAAGTCGTTGAAATTCATCTTCCCCGTCCCTTCCTTGTCGATGTCTCCGATCATTTTCTTGATCTCCTCTTTCTTGGGTTCGAAGCCCAGTGCCCGCATCGCCACCTTCAGTTCCTTGACGTCGATGGTCCCAGTGGCGTCCGTGTCGAAGAGGTCGAAAGCCTGCCGGATCTCCTGGATCTGCTCCTTGGTCAGCTCCGGCTTAGGGTTCGCCCTTTTGCGCTGGGAGGAAGACGATGCCATCTTTGCCTTTTTCTTCAAGCCTTGGAGGCACAAGCCCAGCAGCGAGGAGGCTGGCGTCGCTTCAGGCCCCTGGGAGAAAGGTAACAGAGGAAGGAGGGGTGTGCTGAAGCCAAGAACCCACGGGAAAGACTGGGGGGGGGGGGGGCGGCCTAGACCTGGGGAGGGCTCAGCCTCTGGGAAAGGGGCGCGACAGAGGCAGGGGGGTGCTCTCTAACCCACAGGTATTTGCTGAGCACCCGCTGTGTGCCCAGGGTGCACGGGGAGGAGGCGGGGGGGGGGGGGGGCACCCAGACCCGAGGATGGGAACCTCCCGAGGCGGGGGATGCCCAGAGGACTCAGCAGAGAGCCATCCTCTTGGCCACAGGGCCTCCCCGCCAGGCTCCTGGGACCGCCCCCCCCCCAGCTCAGCACACCGGTCCTAGGTCCTGCCCCCGCCTCCCTCCCCGCCCCCCCGCTTTGTCCTCCAAGGGAGCGGCGGCGTCCAGGTTGACAGATGGGGAAACTGAGGCTGGCGGGCTGGCCAGGGCTTGGACTGGAGAGCATCCTGCAAAGCCCGTCCCCTCGCCCGCCGCCCTGGCCCGGGAGCGCCGTTGCTGAGCGCGTCTTCCCCATCCGCCAAGGTTGTGGGTTCGATCCCTGGTCAGGGCACAGAAGAGACTCAACCAACGAATGCAAATAAAGATGGACAAATCGGCGTGCGTGCGTGCGTGTGTGCGTGTGTCTAAAAACCAATAAATAAAAAATTAAGACCAGCAGGAGTAGCTCAGTGGTTGAACTTTGGCCTATGAACCGGGAGGTCACGGTTGGATTCCGGTCAGGGCACAGGATCCCCTGTAGGGGGCGGCCGGTCCGTGATTCTCTCTCATCACTGATGTGTCTCTCTTTCTCCCTCTCCCTTCCTCCCTGCAATCAACACAAATATATTTTTTAAAGTTAAAAAACAAAAAAACACAAAAACTCACGTCCCCTCAACTCCACGCCCGGGTCCCACCTGGGCCCTGGAAATGCCCTCCCTCGTCCCTCCTCCCTCCGACCCGCTTCAGACCCGCAGCCGCGGTTCTCTCCGCCTCAGTTCCCCCTCCTCGCTAACCCCCGCGACCGGCCCGG
The DNA here is from genome assembly GCF_963455305.1 of Plecotus auritus. Lineage (NCBI taxonomy): Eukaryota > Metazoa > Chordata > Mammalia > Chiroptera > Vespertilionidae > Plecotus > Plecotus auritus. The sequence continues at coordinate 127,365 of NC_137785.1, read as the reverse complement.
CCTCGGGCGTACAGGTGGCGGTGGGGCCAACCCCGCTCTCTCGCCTTCCCCGCTCCCGCGTCCCGGGCGCCGTCGGCCGCGCAGCAACCTGCTCCTCAGCCCCGAGTTGGGTCCGAAGTAACAGCCAAGCCTCGAGCGCAGCTCGCCCAGCAACGCCCCTTCCCTGGACCGTTGTCGGTTGCAACGGCTTGGACGCCCCGCGAGGCACTATGGGAAATGGAGTTCCGGTGCGTCCAGCGGAAGTTGGGAGCGCGCTCCCCTGTCGCCGTGGCAACAAGCAAAGCGGCCTCGCGGGGGGAGCTGGGAAATGCAGTGCGAGCGTGAGGCGTCCGCCGCTCGGACGGGGCGGGACTTCCGGCGCTGCCCGGCGGTGCGCCGTTTGCTCCGGGTGGCGGGTCCGTGCGGGCTCCCGGCGAGTGTGTCGCGGGCCGGCGACTTCCCTCGAGCTCCGCGGGCGGCGGCGAAGGAGAAGGGCGGGGGGCCCCGGTCGCGCCTTCGCCCGCGCCGTGGCCCCGAGTGGCTCCGTCTTCGTCAGGCTCGCGTCCCCCGCGCCTCCGGAGACGGCTCCCCAGCCCTCGGGACCACGTACCCCGCGGATGACGAGCTTCGCAGTTGCCTCGGCGGCCGGAGGTCGCTGCGCCCACAGGTGCCGATGGCCGAGGAGGCGCAGGTGAGTGGAAGGGGGTCCGGTTCCGATGAGCCCAGGACGGAGCCAGGCTGGGAGGCGGGAGGCGGGGGGCGGGCGGGGGGCAGCCGAGCCAAGGCCGGTGGGCGGGGGCCGGGTTCGGAGGTGGGTGCGTGGTTCTGGGCGGCGGGATGGTGGTGGCTGCTCTCCGCGGTGTCGCTCTGGCCCTGGAGTGGGGGGCTGGGTGCCTGGTGGGCGCAAGGGTCGCTGGGGCACCCTAGACCACCAGGTCCTTGTGCCGGAGAGAGAAGGAGGAGCTCTAAGAGGTGACCCCTGGGACTCGGCGGTGGGGTGCCTGGGTGGCAGGAGACGGGGTGCGGCTGGTGCCGCTGGCCCGGGTCGTGGATGGCAGCTGTCTGGTCCCCAGCCTGTGCTGTGGGCCGGGTGCAGGGCCCTGGTGGGCCTCCGAGGTGGGGGCTGAGGGAGAGGGAGAGGGTGGGTGGGTGGGGGTGGGGGCGCAAAGGGAAAGACGTGGCAGGACTGGGAGCCACAGGTCCAGGGCCTGGATGTGTCCTGTGGACGTGAGGGGTTCCCATCGTGAGGCACCCCCCCCCCACGGGGGGCAGTTTGATTTTTAAGGGGGGCAACTTGAGAATGAGTTAACAGTGAACTTGTTGCATTTCTTACGGCTCTAGGGGCCTCATAGACAGCGTATAAATATATACTGTGACATATTTATGCACTTTAGTTCTCTATTATATGTTTTGAAATATACTTGCTATTTTCCCATATCGCTTCATATTATTATTATTATTTTAGTATATTGTATTGACTTTTACAGAGAGGAAGGGAGAAGGATAGAGAGTTAGAAACATCGATGAGAGAGAGGCATCGATCAGCTGCCTCCTGCACACCCCCCACTAGAGATGTGCCCGCAACCAAGGTACATGCCCTTGACGGGAATCGAACCCGGGACCCTTCAGTCCGCAGGCCCACGCTCTATCCACTGAGCCACACCGGCTAGGGCAACAGTTCATTTTTTGAATAATAAGAATTCTATGTCACGGGGGTGGGGCATCAGGAATTTAGAGATGGTTAGGTGGGGCACGGCCAAAGACAGGTCGGGACCCCCTGGTCTGCATTCCGGTCGGCTTTTCTGGCCGCTGCTGACCCCGAGGCTGAGTGGACTCCATCCTCACAGGGCCTGGTCACCTTCGAGGACGTGGCTGTGTATTTTTCCCGGGAGGAGTGGATGCTCCTCACTCCCGCCCAGAGGAGCCTGTACCGGGATGTGATGTTGGACAACTTCTCGCTCACCGTCTCTCTCGGTAAGGCCCTCGGGCTCCGCCAGCAAACTGACCGCCTCTGGCTGTTCCCCACGGGAGTTCCTGTTCATCCTAAAGCCCCCCACGGAGGTTGCTTCCTCCCCAGGTCTCCGGGGTTGGCGCCCAGTACGGGGCGTGTGTTTGTCTCCGCCGCTCTCCGCCGCGCTCCGTGACCCTGCGGAAGCCATGGCCTCTCTGTGCGCCAGGCTTTCCCTTCTTCCAACAGAAGAAATTCTGTAGGGTAGGGCCCTCCCTCTGGGCCAGACTTGAGCTGTGAATTCGAATCGGTAGGTCCGTTTTGGGAGTGTTGCCATCTTAGTGTCTTTCAGTCCATGGATGTGACAAGTCTTTCCATTTATTTAGCTGTTCTGTAATTTTTTTTAAGTATATATTTTATTGATTTTTTACAGAGAGGAAGGGAGAGGGATAGAGAATTAGAATCAACGATGAGAGAGAAACATTGATCAGCTGCCTCCTGCACACCTTCCACTGGGGATGTGCCCGCAACCAAGGTACATGCCCTTGACCGGAATCGAACCCGGGACCCTTCAGTCCGCAAGCCGACGCTCTGTCCACTGAGCCAAACCAGTCAGGGCTATAATTTTTTTAAAAATATTTTTTTATTGTTTTCAGAGAGGAAGGGAGGGCGGGGAGAGAGAGAGAAACATCAATGATGAGAGAGAATCAATCATCCATTGGCTGCCTCCTGCACGGCCCACGCTGGGGATCGAGCCTGTGACCCGGGCCTGTGCCCTGACTGGGAGTCGAACCGTGACCTCCTGGTTCATAGGTTGATGCTCAACCACTGAGCCACATTGGCCGGACCTCAATGAATGTTTAAATGTACAGGGGAGGCCGAAGCCGGTTTGGCTCAGTGGATAGGGCGTTGGCCTGCGGACCGAAGGGTCCCGGGTTCGATTCCGGTCGGGGGCATGTGCCTTGGTTGCGGGCACATCCCCAGTGGGAGGTGTGCGGGAGGCGGCTGATCGATGTTTCTCTCTCATCGATGTTTCTCTCTCATCGATGTTTCTGGCTCTCTATCCCTCTCCCTTCCTCTCTGTGAAATGTCAATAAAATATATTTAAAAAAAAAAAAAAAAGAAAGAAAGAAATGTACAGGGGAGGTTTCGCCCTGATGGTTTGGCTCGGTGGATAGAGTGTCGGCCTGCGGACTGAAGGGTCCCGGGTTCGATTCCGGTCAAGGGCATGTACCTTGGTTGCGGGCACATCCTTAGAGGGGGTTGTGCAGGAGGCAGCTGATTGATGTCTCTCTCTCATCGATGTTTCTAACTCTCTGTCCCTCTCCCTTCCTCCCTGTAAAAAATCAATGAAATATATTTTAAAAATAATAATAAAATAAAAATTTAAAAATATACAGGGGAGGTTTCTTGTCTAATCCTCAGTTTCCTTCTGGTTGCCATGGTGACAGGAGCTTCCTGTGGTGTGTGGCTGGCCAGGTCAGCCTTCACTTGGGCTGGCCTCTCACACTGTCTCCTCCTAGGATTTGTGCATTTGGGGTCCCCTGTGGTGGCCCAACTGGAGGGTGAAGAGGAGCACTGGGTCCCCAGCATGGTGGGCGTGACTCTGGTCAGCAGAGCAGGAGCCGGGAGGGGTCCTGGTCTCGGCGAGTGTGGCCAGAGGTCCCTCGTTCTCAGGGGTGGACTGCAGCGTGCTGGTGGCGGGGTCCGTGTGCACTGGCGTTTCCCACCGCCCTTTCCCATCTCCACCCTGGTCGGGCCCCGAGGACCCACCTCTCGCCTCTGTGTCTTGTCATTTCCCCTTCTCGGTGCTCAGTCTTCTCCTCGGCGTAGACGCAGCCTCTTCAGGTGCTCACCGCCACCAGCAGCTCGGGCCCTGCCGGACGCCGCTGCGGGGCGTGATGCGGAGGCCCAGCTCTCCCCGCACCGCTCCTCGCCCCTGTCCAGGTCTGCCCCGGGCTGCGGCCTGGCAGAGCCCTGCTGTGGCGCCCCAGCCCTTTCTCACCCAGACAGCCCCCGCCCCCTCCTGGCCGTCTGCGGGCTCCTGTCTGGGTGTGTCGCACACACACTGGGGTAGAGGTGTCTCCTCCCTCTCATCCAGCTATTGGCACCTGACCTTGCCGTTTCAGGGTGTCCCCGGACACTGGACGACGCGGAGGCCCCTCCTCAGCAGGTGAAGAGCTGTGGAGTCCACCGGTCAGAGAAGCACCCTCGGTGTGGGGAGCCTGAGGAGGACGTCCCTGCCCCGCCAGGCCACCCCCAGCACCAGGCCACCCACGGTGCGGCGGGGCCGCCCAGCTCTGGGCGCCATCAGCAGCAGCAGGGAGTCCGGTGCAGCGGCTGCGGGAAAGCCTTCCCGAAGGCCTTGGCGCTCCTGGACCACCTGGTAGCTCACTGCGAGGAGAGACCCCTCAGGTGCCCCAAAGGTGGACATGCCCCCAAGGAGAACGGGGCCCTGGTTAGTCACAGGAAGACCCACGCGGGAGGAACGCCCCACGTGTGTCACGCGTGTGGCAAGGCCTTCAGTTACCCATCGAAACTGAGGAAGCACCAGAAGGTGCACACGGGCATCAAGCCTTTCGAGTGCGGTGAGTGCGGGAGAACCTTCAACCGCAAAGACGCCCTCGTTCTGCACCGGAGGATCCACACTGGAGAGAGGCCCTACGCCTGCGGCGAATGCGGCAAAGCCTTCAGCGTTCTGTCCACCCTCATCCGGCACCGGAGAGTTCACGTCGGAGACAGGCCGTTTGAGTGCCGGGAATGTGGGAAGTTCTTTAAGTACAGCCAGAGCTTCACCCTCCACCAGAGAGTTCACACTGGAGAGAAGCCTTACGAGTGCACGCAGTGTGGGAGAGCGTACGTGACCCGCTCGGGCCTGTACCAGCACTGGAAGGTCCACACCGGGGAACGGCCCTATGAGTGCGGCCTGTGCGGGAAGACCTTCACCACCAGGTCCTACCGCAACCGGCACCAGCAGTTCCACACGGGGCAGAGGGCCTACGGGTGCGCGGAATGCGGGAAAGCCTTCAAACACAGTTCCACGCTCCTTCAGCACAAGAAGGTCCACGCGGGAGCAAGGTCATAGGCCGCCGGGGTGTGGGAAGGCCTTTCGCCGTAGCTGGCACCTTGCTCAGCGCGGAAGGTATCTCTTCAGGAAGAAGACTGAGGAGAGGAGCCATTGAGAGGTGAGCCAGGCACACCCCAGCACCCCCGCTGGGAGGGGTCAGGTGTGTGGGCAGCTTTTGGGAGCTGTATTGCACTCTGACCTGCCCAGGCCTCTGCCGTCTGGCAGTCCCCAGGGTGGCATGTCACCCAGGGTGCTCCCTGCTCGGTGTAGAACAGAGAGTGTTGGAGCCCATGTTGGGCGTTACATCCCGACTGGTTTAGTTGTGGGCATGACCCAGCTGTGGCCAGTGGTAGCTAAGCAGTGCCCACGGGGGCGTGCGGGCAGGTGAACTGGTCTCTCATACTGCTGACAGTGCACGGGCACCTGTCCCACTGCTCTGGAGGGCACAGCAATGAGGCGGTGCTTGCCTTGGCTCGTGCTGGTCAGTGGGCTGAACATCCGTGCACACAGAGGTGGTCGATCCGATGCTCAGTCAGGGCACATGCCCGGTTTGCAGGCTCGATCCCCAGCAGTGGACACGCAAGAGAGGCAACAGATCGATGGTTCTCTCTCATCGATGGATGTTTCTCTCTTTCCCTTCCCCTTTCTCTCTCTAAAATCAATAAAACCCATTTTTTTAAAAAAGGCCTTGTCACCTTTAATCCTGGGGATTCCGGTCTCTGTGTGAGGGAATAAAGGACAAAATTGGGCTCATGAATAGAGGGAACGGCTTCCCTGACTCTTGTCCGCCGGGGGAGGGGTGGGGGGGACAGCAGAACGCAGGGCACAGCTGTACTTGGTCGGGCTGGCTTGCAGTGGCACCTAAGATCAGAAGGGCGACGCCGGAAGGCTTGTGGGTGAATCGTGTCATCTGGGTGTCGGGTTTCCTGGTGGGTCAAGAATGGGGGAGCTGCTCTAAGAAGGCTCACGTGTCTGGGGGGCAACAGAGCCAGGCCCGTGTTACCGGGGAACGCTCCTCAGTCCGCAGCCTGGGTCAGAGGAAGCTGTCCCCAGAGTCAGCTCCGAAGCCGTGTCCTCTGAACTGGAACGCGGTAGTGAGGTCTAATAGACTAACCATAAAACCCGCCGGGCCTGTGGGAATAGATGTGGCTCAGGAACACTGCAGACAGCGGGGTGGGGGGTGGGGGGTTTCTCAGGCACGCTAGCGTGTCCAAGCTGGCTCTGAAGGGGCTTCCACAAACGTTTCTGAAGGGGCTGTGGGTTGCAGAGCTTCCTGGGGATTGTGGGCCTGTTACCTGTGACCGGGGTCACGCTCACCACATGGTCTAGAGGCCTCTGGGTCCTAGCCCCACCGGGCATGCTCACCTCGTGGCCGTGACCCCGGGAGTCCTGGTGTCTGCACGCCGTGGGGCCGTCGCTGTTGCTGCCACTGTGTCTGGGCCCCAGGGAGAGAAGTGGTTGAATCAACATAGGGATCCAGATGTTCTGGGTTGTGGGGGCTTTTGATTTACAACGTCTTGAAAATTTCGCCACAAGTAAAATGTCAGCTCAGCCAACTATACGTGGCCTGTAGCCGTGTCCCTGGCCCCGAAGTGCTTCTTCCTGTTGGTGGGAATGGTGTTTGGAGAGTCGGGGACCCCAGACTCCAGGGGCCTTGGGGCTGCCCCTCCTCTGTCAGGTTTGATGGAGCCATTGAATTGGTACCCCTCCCCCGGGAACTGGCTTCCCAGGTCATTTCACTACGGACATTCCCTCTGCTGAGACCGCTTTTTGCTTGTGGTGACCGCATTCCATTCTCTCCCCTCCGGGTCTGCATGAAGAAGTCTCGGCCCAGGAAAAATCCCGCCGAAAGTCCTTCAAAAGCCGCTGACTCCCGTCACTGGGGGCTGGAGCCAGCCAGGCTCAGCCACCTGGTGTGCGGACGATGGAATAAATTCGTAATCAACCCCTCACCACTCTGGCCTCTGGCGACCTACCATCCTCCTGATGGCGGGAAGGGTGATGGCCACACGGGGTGGGACCCCAGGCAAGCTCGCATTCAGGGGAGTTTTGGGTCGGTCTGCTCAATTCCCCCTCCTGCATCATAAAGTGTATGCCCACCTCTAAGTCTGTTCAGTCTTCCCTGAGTGTAATAACTGCCTGCCTCCAACTTGGGCATCTGAGTGAGAGCAGATTTAAAGTCCAGCTGAGTTGCCTGGCTGTGAGTTCAGTTCCTGGTCAGGGCACAGGCCCGGGTTGCTGGCTCAATCCCCAGTGTGGGACGTATAAGAGGCAGCCGAATGACGATTCTCTCTCATCATTGATGTTTCTATCTCACGCTCCCTCTCTGAAATCAGTAAAAAAAAAAAAGGTTGCCGGTTTGATTCCCCATCAGGGCACATGCCCAGGGTTGTGGGCTCGGGTCCAGCAGGGGGCATGTAGGAGACAGCCCATCAATGTTTCTCTCTCATCAATGTTTCTATCTCTCCCTCTCTCTTTAAAAAAAAAAATTTAAGCCTGACCGGCGTGGCTCAGTAGTTGAGCATCAATCTATGAACCAGGAGTCACGATTTGATTCCTAGTCAGGGCACATGCCTGGGTTGCGGGCTCCATCCCCAGTAGGGGGCGTACAGGAAGCAGCCAATCAATGACTCTCATCATTGATATGTGTATCTCTTTCTCCCTCTCCCTTCCTCTCTGAAATCAATAAAAATACATTTAAAAAAGTTAAAGTCCAGCTGAGCCAGGTGGAGCTCAGATCTGCAAGCAAGTGGGTTTGGGTAGACATGGGTCATTGGAGCTCCATCGCTGTGTGGGTGGGTGGCCTTGGCTAGATCTTGTAGGGCAGCCCCTGCTTCCGGGTGAAGGGCCCCCCCCACCTGGCCCGAATCTGCTTTCTGGTGTTTGGCTGGGTCTCCACGTACAGCAGCCAACCTGATGGGGAACAGGTGGAGAGTCACGTTGCCCTGGTGATGCAGGGACATCCTCAACAAAGCCAGCGGCTGGGACCCTCTGAGCTGTCCAGGGTACCAGTTTGGGTGGGACTCATTCTGTACTGAACCGGGACGGGCCTCACCCCAGCCTGTAGGGTATGAGTTCTTGATTTCGTGCGGGAAAGATTTCACAACATGAGTTACAGGAGAGACATATTGATCAGTTGCCACCGGAACGCGGTGGGTACGGGCCCTTGACTGGGAATCGAATCTGCAACCCTAGGGTATGCTGGCCGACATGCTAACCCCTCGGGCACACCAGCCATGGCCAAATGCATTTTAAAAAAATATATTGATTTTAGAGAAGGGAGAGGGATAGAAACATCAATGATGAGAGTCATTGATCACACGCCCCACGTTCCCTTCATGAGCTCTTGCACTCAGTGCCCTGATGGAATCGAACCATGACTTCATGGTTTATAGGTCGACAACCACGGAGCCACGCCGGCGGGCCCGGTGCCTTTTTAATAAGCCAGTGCATCAAGATGAGTGTGTAGGGGGTTTTGGATTATCCTTCGGCCTGTTTTATCCCAGGTCCGTCTGGCTTCGTGGGCGTTTGTGTTATTGGTTCTCCAACTTCATCTGTCCGTGGGTTTAGCTACAACAAGGGACATTAATTGGGTCTTTGCTCTCTACTTTCCCAGGCCAGGGTGAGTTAAGCTATGCATTTTCTAGTAAGGGATTGCAGGGGTGGGCAAACTTTTTGACTCGAGGGCCACAATGGGTTCTTAAACTGGACCGAAGGGCGGGAACAAAAGCATGGATGGAGTGTTTGTGTGAACTAATATAAATTCCAAGTAAATTGGCTCAGTGGATAGAGCGTAAATTCCAAGTAAACTCGGAGGGGAGAGCAAGAGAACCGGATAGAACAGCCGGATCTGGCCCGCGGGCCGTAGTTTGCCCACGGCTGGGTTAGGGTGTAAGCCATTTGCTCTCAAATGCCCTTGCTTAGGGAGGATAAGGTCTTGCAATTCATAAGCAGGCTGTAAATTGCCCAAACTGTTTAGCCTTAATTTTCTTGTCTCAGTTCCCCCATTCCACCTGCCCAGGGATTTTCCTAGCTTCTTACTATCCTGCCATCATTCCATCATGTTAGCCAAAACCTCACCTGGAAAAACCAGCTCCAGCAGCCCATGGTCATAGCCTCTGTCCTGGGACTGTCCTCTCCCCAGATTCTCTTCCAGAATCCACACAGCAGCTCCTGGGCCCAGGACACTTCTTTGGGGGTACCCTCAGCTAGTCATGGATGCCTGCCCCTCCCTGGTCCTCTCTGCCTCTCCCAGTGACGCTCCAACAACTGAGCCAAGATGTCCTCTCTCCGTGAGTCCCTGCGCTCACTGCCTTGTTAAGAGTTATTTTCTCCCTTTCTGTGTCCTCCGTGCCTCGATGTCAGGCTGGATTCGAACCCTCCACCACCCGTTTGTCCTTTCGGACATCTGGACGTTGGAAATCAGGGCTGCGTTTGTGCTTGTTAAATACACAATATACCAAAAGGGCTCAGGGCTTCACTGATATTGATGACGCTAGTGCTTCTTGCCTTTTATAGTTCATCTACAGAGGTAAAACGCTTATTTTTTTCACTGGTGTGCGACATTCCTGGACCCCATGTCAGCAGGGCAAGCGTCAATTCATTTCCTCACAGTAAACAAGTCAGTTTGGTGACAGCTGTGAGTAAACGCGCACGTCTCCATATTAATTAAGCAGGGGGCAGGGTTGAAACTGAGTATTCTGTTTGATACCTTGTCTTATAAGACTGAACTGGTTCGCCCAGCCAGCGTGGCTCAGTGGTTGAGCATTGACCTATGAGCCAGAAGGTCATGGTTCAATTCCCAGTCACATGCCCTGGTTGCGGGCTCAATCCCCGGTGTGGGGCGTGCAGGAGGCAGCCGATCAATGATTCTCTCTCATCATTGATGTTTCTATCTCTCTCCCTTCTCCTCTGAAATCAATAAAAATTAAAAAATTAAAAAAGACTGAACTGGTTCATGAGGGCAAACATCATTTTGCTCTGTAGATGCCCATGAGGGGGGACCTTTCTCATATCTACTGTCACAGTCTGCTCTGTCTGCTGTAACAAAGTACCACAGCTTGGGTGGCTTAAACAACAGAAATTTCTCACATTTCTTAGAGGCTGGGACGTCCAAGATCCAGGTGCTGGCCTATTTCAACCCAGGTGTGTGTGTTTTTCAACCGAGGCTTGTTGACGAGCGCTCCCTTCCTTCCTTCCCATCACTCCGATGTCCTCACATGGTTTGGAAAGAGGAAGCTCGGATATCTCTTCCCTTCTTATAGGGACAGTAATCCCTTCATCAGGTTCCAGCCTCTGATCTCACCTATACCTGTTTACCTCTCAAAGGCCCCACCTCCTAAACCCATCACGGAGGGGGCTGGGCTTAGACCTATGAATTTTGGGGAGGATGCAAACATTCGTCCATGACATCACCTAAGGAAGCAAAGTGATTCTTTGCGACTCTAGTATATGAAGAGCTTAGTCTTCATGGTGACCAGACAAAATGTCAGTTTTATAAAATAAAACAAACTAGTGGCAGTTGTGAATATTAGTATCAGAATAACAATACTGGCCGAAACCGGTTTGGCTCAGTGGATAGAGCGTCGGCCTGCGGACTGAGGGGTCCCGAGTTCGATTCCGGTCAGGGGCATGTGCCTGGGTTGCGGGCACATCCCCGGTGGGAGGTGTGCGGGAGGCGGCTGATCGGTGTTTCTCTCTCATCGATGTTTCTGGCTCTCTGTCCATCTCTCTCCCTTCCTCTCTGTAAAATATCAATATATTCAAAACAAAACAAAACAGAATAATACTGGAACTTAGGGAAAATTTTCCATTAAATACCACCCACCCTCGGGAACACACATCTTCCCAAGTAGCCCCAGCTGGACATCCCTCAAGGCCCCTCACCCAGCACGGGGCCAGCTCATTCCTTCTCAGAGACAATGGGAATGAAGCCATTCCATTGGGTCCAGGACAATCCCGATTAGCTCTGGGAAAGGGGAAGGAGGGCCCAGGAAGACGTTTTCTCTGTGCATATGCAGATGACCACTGCAAATATTTGGATCCAGGCAGGCTGGAAAGAGGATTGTGCTCCAGGGGACACAGCTCTGGCCAGGTTCCTAGGCTGCTCAGAAAGGGCACAGTAGCTCCTGACGTTTTCTCCACATCAGTGGGACACGAAGGTAATTTCTCTGTGGGGGTTCTGCTGCGTGAAGTTGAACCCACAAAGTCAATATCCATAAGGCTCCTCTCAGGTATGAACCCTTTTATGCTGAGCAAGGCTGCAGGGGCGGCTGAAGACTGTCCCACAGTGGCCACACTCCTAAGTCCTTTCTCTGGTGTGAACTGCCTGGTGTTGAACAAGTGTGGATTTCTCACTAAAAGCTTCCCCACACTGACGGCACTCGTAGGGCTTTTCTTGTGTGTGAACTCTCTGGTGGCGAACCAGGTGAGAGCTGGTGGTGAAGGCTCTCGGGCATTCACTGCACTCAAAAGGCTGTTCTCCAGTGTGAACTCTCCAGTGATAAACGAGGCTGTACTTTTGGCTAAAGAACTTCCCACACTCACTGCACCCATAAGGCCTTTCTCCAGTGTGAACTTTCTGATGTTTAACGAGAATGGAGTTTTGGCTAAAGAATTTCCCACATTCATTGCACCCATATGGCCTTTCCTTGGTGTGAATCCTCCGGTGCTTAATGAGGCTGGAACTGTGAGCGAAGGCCTTCCCACACTCGCTGCAGGCGTAAGGCCTTTCTCCGGTGTGAATCCTGCAGTGCTGAACCAGGCTGGAACTGCAGCTGAAGGTTTTCCCACATTTGCTGCACTCGTACGGCCTCTGCCCGGTGGGTACTCTCTGGTGCTGAGTGACGGTGGTGCTACGGCTAAAGGTTTTCCCACATTCAAAAGGCTGCTCTCCAGTGTGAACTTTCTGATGCCGAAGGAGGTGGGAGCTTTGCCTGAAGTGTTTTCCACATTCACTACATTCAAAAGGCCGCTCTCCACTGTGAACTCTCTGGTGCTTAGCAAGATTGGAGGTTTTGTTAAAAGCTCTTCCACATTCACTGCACTCAAAAGGCCTTTCTCCGGTGTGAATCTTGCAGTGCTGAACCAGGCTGGAATTGCGGCTGAAGGTTTTCCTACATTTGCTGCACTCGTATGGCTTTTGCCCGGTGTGTACTCTCTGGTGCTGAGTGAGGGTGGTGCTAGTGCTGAAGGCTTTCCCACATTTGCTGCACCCAAAGGGCCGCTCTCCAGTGTGAACTTTCTGATGTCGCAGGAGGTGGGATCTTCGGCTGAAGCCTCCTCCACATTCACTACATTCATAAGGCTGCTCTCCACTGTGAAGTCTCTGGTGCTGGGCAAGATTGGAGTTTTTGTTAAAAGTTCTTCCACACTCACTGCACTCAAAAGGCCTTTCTCCGGTGTGAATCCTGCAGTGCTGAACCAGGCTGGAACTGCGGCTGAAGGTTTTCCCACATCTGCTGCACTCGTATGGCCTTTGCCCGGTGTGTACCCTCTGGTGCTGAGTGAGGGTGGTGCTACTGCTAAAGGTTTTCCCACACTCACTGCACCCAAAGGGCTGCTCTCCAGTGTGAACTTTCTGATGTCGAAGGAGGTGGGAGCTTTGCTTGAAGTCTCTTCCACATTCACTACATGCAAAGGGCCGCTCTCCAGTGTGAACTCTCTGGTGCTTAACAAGTTCAGAGTTGTTGTTAAAAGCTTTTCCGCACTCACTGCACTCAAAAGGCCGTTCTCCAGCATGAACTTTCTCATGCCGAGTGAGGTGTGACCTGGTATTCAAGGCTTTCCCCCATGCACTGCACTCATAAGGCCTTTTTCCTGTGTGAATTCTCTGGTGTTGAACAAGTGTGAGTTTGTGGCTGAAGATTTTCTCACAGTCACTATACTCACAGTGTTTTATTCCAGTGTGAAATTTCTGGTGCTCCCTCAGCTTAGATAGGTCAATAAAGGCCTTCCCGCACTCTTTACATGCATGAGATGTTTCTCCAGTGTGAAATTTTTGGTAATTGACAAGGGTTGATTTCTCCTCTAAGGAATTTACAACTGTTGGGCATCTAAATGGTGTCTCTTCAGAGTGAGTTCTCAGGTGGTTGAGGAGCTTCTTTGTGGTATGGACTCCCGGGAACTGCCCAAGGCTGGAACTGTGTGGGAAGGCCTCCCTGCACTCTGTGCTCCCATGTGACTTCCCACTACGGTTGACGGCCGGGTGCTGGCGGAGGTCATGGCTGTCTGAGACATCCTTCCATCCTTCCCTGCAAGTGAAGGGCTTCTCTGACAGGTAGACTATAGAGCTCTTCACAAATGAATCCCTGTCCTTGTCCCATCTGCAGGACTTCTCTCCACTGCGCTCCTTCCGGTGCTGGGGAAGGTTCGCGTTGAACCAAAACCTTCTTGCACATGCTCCACACGTGTAGGGGGTCTCCTCAGGATGTGTTCCCTGATGCTCATCAAGGTGCAAAATGTCTTTCACAAATGGGCCACACATGTCACAGGTATCAGTCTTCTCGGTAGAAGGATGTGTATTGGGGATCCTGACCTGGGACACCCCTTCTACAGAAGCATTCTGCTTGGAACAGGCCTCCTCGTCTTCCACTTCATGCCAACAACCTAAAAACGGAGAAATGTCTCGTTAACTGAGTGTTCAGTTTGGTGCAAAGGGTGACTTCCTAAGGAAAGTGTAACTGACACGTATAAGAAGGGGCCCAAGGGACCTGTGACAGAATTGAGGCTAAAAGGCACGCTGTGTAGGATGGCACCCAGCCACGCCACAGAATAAAGAAGGCTTCACCAGAGGCAAGGACAGAGGTGGGGGAGAGGACACGAATAAACACTCCTTGAAGAAAAACGTGTGTACACACACACACAAGTGAAAGATGCTCAACGTTATTAGTCATGGGAGAAATGCAAATCCAATCCACAAGGAGATACCACTTCACACCCACTAGGATGGCTGTAAGAAAACAACACAACACAAAACAGTGACCAGTGTTATTGAGGAAAGAAAGAAACCAGAGCACTCATGCACTGCACTGGGAAAGAAAATGGTGCCACCGTCTTAGAAAACAATGGGGAAGTTCTATTCCTATGTATCTACCGAAGAGAAATGAAAACGTATCTACACAAAAACTCTTACGGAGCCCTAACCGGTGTGGCTCAGTGGATAGAGCATTGGCCTTCGGACTCAAGGGTCCCAGGTTCGATTCCGGTCAAGGGCATGTACCTGGGTTGCGGGCACATCCCCGGTGGGGGGTGTGCAGGAGGCAGCTGATTGATGTTTCTCTCTCATCGATGTTTCTAACTCTCTCTCCCTTCCTCTCTGTGAAAAATCAATAAAATATATTTAAAAAAAAGAAAAAGAAAAATCATCTTATGGAAGAAGGGGCAGAACCAGGGCAGGGCCCCACACAGGGTCAAGCTCAGTGGGATCCATTAGGCAGCCTGGAGATGCCAGACCCCCGACCTCTGCTCCCACAGGGTCCTAGCCAGCAGCTACGAGGACCACTCATGAGGCTGCCCAGGAAGAGACAGAGGGGTGCACACAGCCGGATCCCAGCTCCTGCAACATGAAACCTGGGAAGGAAGCAGCATCCATGACTGGGCCTGGGGACAAACAGAACTTTCTATGGGAAAAAGGCACAGGGCGAAGCTGGTCACCGTGGTGCGACCGGGCAAAGGGTCTTACCAAGTGAGGCCATGAGCTCAAAGATCTCCAGCATCACATCGCGGTACAGGTGCCTCCGAGCCTCATTAAGGAGCCCCCACTCCTCCTTGGAGAAGTACACGGCCACGTCCTCGAAGGTCACTGGGCTCTGCAGTGAGGAGACAGCTGAGCCAGGGGGCCAAAAGGCAGGCTGGAAAACAAACACACAAAATGCTCCAACGGACACATCCCGGCCCTTGACCTGTGACTGAGAATTCTGCAAACTCTGCCACTGTTCTCTCCTCTTCTTGTGACGCCCTCAGGCCATCCTCCCCTCACCCACCCGCAGCCTCTCCTCCTCCTCAGGCCCCCACTTCAGAGGAGGTAACCCGCCCCGGCACCACTGGTGTCCCTTTCTCCTTGCGGTCACTGCATTCAGGCCAATCCAACCTAGAACAACAAAAGGCAGCTGGGGCCCTGGCCGGTGTGGCTCAGTGGATAGAGCGTCGGCCTGCGGACTGAGGGTCCCAGGTTCGATTCTGGTCAAGGGCATGTACCTTGGTTGCCGGCACATCCCCAGTGGTGGGTGTGCAGGAGGCAGCTGATGGATGTTTCTCATCGATGTTTCTGACTCTCTATCCCTCTCCATTCCTCTCTAAAAAAATCAATATATTAAAAAAATATTGTTAATCTTCACCTGAGGATATTTTTCCCACTGATTTTTAGAGATTGGGAGGGAGAGGGAAAGGAGAACGGGGAGGGGGAAAGAGAAACATGTGAGAGAGACACATCCATTGGCCGCCTTCTGCACACGCCCCCCCCCGCCCCCCGCAACCAGGGCCGGGGTTCGAACCTGCAACCCAGATACGTAGTCTTGACCGGGAATCGAACCCACGACCCTTTGGGGCACGGGCCAACACTCTAACCCCTGAGCCACACCGGCCAGGTCTACTCTGCCCAGAGTCTCGGTCCCCGCCCGGACCCCAACCCACAGCTGCACGTGACCCTGGGGCTCCGGGATCATGAGGGTGGGGATCCCCACTCACCCGCGGAGAGTCCATCCGCGACGCTGCCGGCCGGGTCGGATCCTGCGGGTTCATCCGTACCCCGCACACCACTGGGTGGGCGACCACGGGCTAACGGCGCGCTCGGGGCCTCATTCTCCCGGTATCAACGGAACTGAGAACCTGGGATCTTCCTCCCTCCCGAGGCTGTGGAACCCAGACGGAGCGCGGAGACTCGTCGCGTCAGTTCCACCCCCGGGAAAACCGAAGGAGGCACCATTCGCGGGGGTGAAAGTGTCTGCAAAGTCGCGGTGAAGGTCCCGACCCTTTCCTGTCCCCTTCTCCTTCGCTCCAGCAGCGGCCGGTGCGGAGCGCCCCGGGCGAAAAGAATAGACACAGGCAACCTACGGAAATCCCGCCCCCTCCTTGCAAACCCCGCCTAGGAAACCCCCCTCGGAGCCTGATTGGCTCCAGGCTCGCCGCCAACAACAACACTTTGTTTTTAGCCAATCACGGCGCCGCTTGGTCGTTGCCTAGGTGATCGGGAAGCACGCCCTGGCGTCGCTGCTCACTAGACCCGAACTACATTGCCTGGAAGCCGCTCGCTCTGCGTCCATACCAGAGCTGGCCAATGAGAAATCAGGAGGGGGGCGTTTCTGGACGTTCTCTGGCCAATGATCGTGCGGGGATGGGGGCGGGACTTCCCTGGTGGGACTGTTTCTTCCGCGTCTGGTCCTGAGGTTCACACGGGGTTGAAGGACCCAGGTGCCGGGCTGAGGGCCGCGCACTGGGGGCTCCCCGCGCCCGAGGCAACGGGAGCTGGGAAGGCACGAGAGACTGGAGGTCCCGCCTCTGCCCTGGACGCCCGTGACCGCAGCCAAGTCCGATCTCCACCAGCCCGGGTTCCCCCGACCGTCAGGGGGGCGGCCCCTCGGGACCCTCGGGGTGGTGTCGGCTTTGCGGAACCCGAGACGGAGGCCCTTGGTTCCGGGGTCAGGACCCAGCCCGTGTCCGGACTGCGGGCGGGCGTGGCGTGGCGTGTGAGCCGAGCGACTAGGCAGCGGTGAGGACGGGTCTCCTGGCCCGACCCGGCTGGACTCCCAGCCCCCGTGTCCCCAGTGCCCTGAGCCCCAGTCCTCGGCGTTTAGGACGGGGTTTGGGGGGGGGGGGCGGCCCTTTCACGGTCCAGGAGGGTGTACAGGCAGGTGAGACCGACCTGGGAGCATTCGGGAAGTTCCGTCGGTACCTGTAACGGGACAACCTAGGGGGTCGGGGCCTGTCCCCAGAACTGCCCATCATTATGGAATGATTGACAGCCTCTTGGCTGAAACAATCTAGTCCCGCAGGCTCTTTTTTTTTTTAAATATATTTTATTGATTTTTTTACAGAGAGGAAGGGAGAGGAATAGAGAGTTAGAAACATTGATCAGCTGCCTCCTGCACAACTTCTACTGGGGATGTGCCCGCAACCAAGGTACATGCCCTTGACGGGAATCGAACCTGGGACCCTTGAGTCCGCAGGCCGACGCTCTATCCACTGAGCCACACCGGTCAGGGCGGCACCTGCTCTTTACAAGCCCCAGTCCCTGTTGCGGGTAATCTGGTCCGTGGGCGCCCTCGGTGAGCCTCCCACCTCCCTATGCCCCCACGGGTCTCCTGGCCCGACCCCCCCGTGTCCCAAGTGCCCTGAGCCCCAGTCCTCCGCGTATGATTCAACCCTGTCTGCTTAATTCCTGTTGAAGGGTTAGATCTATAACCTGCAGTGAGTATTCTGTGCCCACTTCCCCGATGCCTGTCATTCCTACTTCCCCCGTAATCTTTGTCCTTCCACCCCATACAAGCGGCTGCCTTATGGAGGGGCGCAGAGCGGATTTTTGTGGACGGCCTGCTGCTGTCCCTGTACTGCCGGCAGGATCGGAATAAATGCTCATATCGAATTCCACCCTGTGTCTGCTTAATTGGCTGAAGTAATGACAGTCAGTAGTCCGCGCCCATGGGTGGTCTGGGTACATCTCCACAACCGTGCCTGTAGCTCAGAGGTGATGTAATCAACCTGGCTTCTGTTGTCACCGCCCCCTGGAGCAGTCGAGGTGAGGAGGGGCGTGGTCCCAGGACATTGCAGGTGCCACGTGCAGATCTAACATGTCCAGGAAGCAGACACTCGGTCCAGAGCAGGTCAGGTCTCAGCCACCACACACTTAAGGCCCCTATGGCTTGTCCCCTATGAAGGAAATTTCTGTTGAAGGCTTAGATCTGTCGCAAGGACTTTCCCTCCCACAGGCCCTGTACAGACAGGGGGTCTGCATGAGTGGGCGTGGCAGCCTGAATGAAAAGAGTCGTGCACCCCCACCCACTTTTTTTTTAAAAAAAAATACATTTTATTGATTTTTTTTTATAGAGAGGAAGGGAGAGGGATAGAGAGTTAGAAACATTGATGAGAGAGAAACATCGATCAGCTGCCTCCTGCACAACCCCTACTGGGGATGTGCCCGCAACCAAGGTCCATGCCCTTGACCGGAATCGAACCTGGGACCCTTCAGTCCGCAGGCAACCAACAGGTGCGGGCTGCCTGTCACCACTTCAGCCCGTTAAGCAGAGACAGGGTTGAATCCTATGTGAGCCTTTATTCCACTCCTGCCGGCAGTATGGGAGAGCAGCAGGGCATCCACGAAAACCTACGCTGCCTCTCCCCAGCTGCCTATATTGGGTAAAAGACAAAGATTATGTGGGAACATAGGAATTGCAGGCCTGGGAAAGTAGGCATGGGATAATCATGACAGGTCACAAGTCATGTGGGCTGTTGGGGGTGGGGGCGGGCGGCTGTCCCAGAGAGCAGGCGTCTCCAGGCACCCCTCGTGCCCGAGGACCACATTACAGGCAGTCGGGGCTGCATGAGGTAAAGAGCAGGTGCCTCCGAGGCCACGTTGTTTCAGCCACGAGGTTGTCAATCCTCCTATGTAATAAAGAGGGAATATGCTAATTGGCCATCACTCCGTCACAAAGATGGCTGCACCCACAGCTGAGGCCAAGTTCCCATCAGGAGCCTTAACGAGCAATCAGCAGGGACCTGAGGCTACGCCCTCCCCGGCCCCTGGGGCTTGACAGGGAACCTAAGGCCATGCCCCCCCACCTGGCAGGGCTTGACAGGGGACCTCAGGCCGAGACCCCCACCAGGTGGGGCTTCACAGGGGACTTCAGGCCATACCCCTCACCCAGGCACCAGGCTGGGGGACCTCAGGCCGCACCCCTCACCCCAGCACCTGGCCAGGGGACCTGAGGCTGTGCCCCCCTGCCTGGCAGGCTTGACAGGCCCTCAGGCCGTGCTCCCCA
Source organism: Plecotus auritus (assembly GCF_963455305.1). Lineage (NCBI taxonomy): Eukaryota > Metazoa > Chordata > Mammalia > Chiroptera > Vespertilionidae > Plecotus > Plecotus auritus. Next base: position 108,398 of record NC_137785.1, on the reverse strand, counting down.
CACAGCGGGGCTTGACGGGAGGACCTCAAGGTGCACCCCCAGTGCTGGGTCAGGGGAACTAAGGCTGTGCCCCCTGCCCAGCGGGGTTTGACGGGGGACCTGAAGCTGCGCCCCCCTGCCAGTGGGGCTTGACAGGGGATCTCAGGCCGTGTCCCCCACCTGGCGGGGCTTGACGGGGGACCTGAAGGCATGCCCCCCACCCCATCTGGGAGACCTCAGGCCACGCCCCCCATCCTGACCAGGGGACCTGAGGCTACGCGCCCTGGCTGGTGGGGCTTGACAAGGGTGGGACTGGCCAGGTCTGGATCTAGCCCAATAGGGGGGGCTGCCGGGTCTGGGTCTCATGCGATTTTGAGGCGCATGTGGGTGGGCAGGGACTTGACTCTGGGTCCCCCTTTTAATGTGCACGAATTTCGTGCACCGGGCCACTAGTCTTTCCATAATGACAGGCAGTTCTTGGGACAGGAAGATGGACTGCATCCTGATGTGAGGTCCCATGTCCCAGGGCGTACAACTCCCAGCCAGGTTAGAAATTGCTTTCTCTAATCAGGACAGCATCATCACTGTTAACAGAGCAGGAATCCTATTTCTTTTTTTTAAAAAATATATTTTTATTGATTCCAGAGAGGAAGGGAGAAGGATAGACAGAGAGAAACATCAACAATGAGAGAGAATCACTGATTGGCTGCCTCCTGCACGCCCCCTCCTGGGGATCGAGCCCACAACCCAGGCATGTGCCCTTGGCCGGAATCGAACCTAGGACCCTTCAGTCCGCAGGCCAGCGCTCTATCCACTGAGACAAACCAGCTAGGGCAGGATTCATATTTCTTTTTTTTTTCTTTTTAAAATATATTTTATTGATATTTTACAGAGAGGAAGAGAGAGGGATAGAGAGCTAGAAACATCGATGAGAGAGAAACATTGATCAGCCGCCTCCTGCACACCTCCCACTGGGGATGTGCCTGCAACCAAGGTACATGCCCTTGACCGGAATCGAACCCGGGACCCTTCAGTCCGCAGGCCGACGCTCTATCCACTGAGCCAAACCGGTTTCGGCAGGATTCATATTTCTTATCATTGTAGATGGTCCCCAATATTCTGTGTCTGCCCCTAACACCTCTCCTGTGTCCCCCTGCATGAACGCGTGAACGACGTCAGCCCGGAGTGAATCTGTGGTGCACAGCCAGGTGGCTTTGAAAACCAGGCCACAGCCCCGGAGAGCCTGGCCAGGGACTAATGCACAGGACCAGGCGTGACAGAAGGAGGGCCTTGTCTTCCGGGCCTCAGTGCCGGTGACAGGAGTGCCAAACTACGGAGAGTCAAACGCCAGGGCCCCAAATCTTCAGAGGGAACAAGTGCCCCCCAACCTGTAAAGGATGACTTGCTATGTTTCAGGATGTGACCTGCACGGGGAATGCACTAGTGTCACTGGAGAGGGGCTGGGACCCAGGAGGGTCTGCCCCAGCACAGTCTGAATGTGTGCGTTCTTGACTTTTGCAGGAAAGTTTTCACAACACGAGTCCAAGTGATTTTGAGAGTTCATTTATTAAAGGCTAGAGGCCTGGTGCACAAACATTTGTGCACTCGGGGGTGAGGGGGCGGGGGGTCCCTCAGCCGGGCCTGCACCCTCTCGCAGTCCAGGAGCCCTCGGGGGATGTCCAACTGCAGGCTTAGGCCCGGAGCGGCCTGCGTTGGGACATCCTTAGCATTTAGCCGCAGAGGTGGGAGAGGCTCGCCAGCTGTCCACCCAGCTTCTGGCTGAGTGGCACACTGACCACCAGGGGCAGCTCCTGCGTTGAGCGTCTGCCCCCTGGTGGTCAGTGCGCGTCATAGCGACCGGTGGTTCCGCTATTTGGTGGATTTGCATATTACCCTTTTATTATATAGGATAGGATGGGAACAGTGAAATAAAAGAAGTGCTTAAGCCCTAACCAGTTTGGCTCAGTGGATAAAGTGTCAGCCTGCAGACTCAAGGGTCCCAGGTTCGATTCCGGTCAAGGGCATGTACCTTGGTTGCGGGCACATTCCCAGTGCGGGGTGTGCAGGAGGCAGCTGATTGATGTTTCTCTCCCATTGATGTTTTTCTCTATCCCTCTCCTTTCCTCTCTGTGAAAAATCAATAAAATATATATATTTTTTAAAAAGTGCTTAAGCTAAAGGAGGCAGGCCTGGCCAATGTGGCTCAGTTGAGGGTCAACCCCATGAACCAGGAGATCACAGTTCAATTTCAGTCAGGGCACATGACTGGGTTGCAGGCTCAAGCCCCAGTATGGGGCACGCAGGAGGCAGCCTGCGGACTGAAAGGTTCCAGGTTCGATTCCAGTCAAGGGCATGTACCTTGGTTGCGGGCACATCCCCAGTGGGAGGTGTGCAGGAGGCAGCTGATCGATGTTTCTCTCTCATCGATGTTTCTAACTCTCTGTCCCTCTCCCTTCCTCTCTGTAAAAAAATCAATAAAATATATTTAAAAAAATTTAAACCCAGGCAGTGTAGTTCAGTGGTTGGGCATCGACCTATGAACCAGGAGGTCACAGTTTGATTCCTGATCAGGGCACATGCCCGGTTTGTGGGCTCGATTCCCAATGGGGGATGTGCAGGAGGCAGTTGATCAATGATTCTCTCTCATCACTGATGTTTCTGTCTCTCCCTCTCCCTTCTCTGCAATCAATAAAAATATATTTTTTAAAAAAAACAGATTAAGAGAAAAAAAAAAGATAAAAGAGGCAAGATCAGAGCAACAGGAGTGAGCCCCGGCAGAGAGCTGCCTTGGCCCCTGGGGAAGTCACAGAGGCAGAAGTGAGCCCTCCGGGCTGCGTGGACTCAGGAAGCAAGTCACAGAGGTGGAAGGAGAGCCCTTGGAGACGGGTTCAGGGGTTCAGCCCGGACAAGCTGCCACTGCCTGCTTTTCCCCTGGTTGCCAGCCTTGTTGGGACCCTGAGAGCTTAGGAGAAAGAACAAAGATGGGCCCCAGAGGAAAGAAGCGGGGGAAGGTGTGGGCGTGCTCCAAGGAGCGCACGCTCTGGCTTCCTTTATCTTGAGGTGTTTGGGGTTTTTTTGTGTTTTTTTTTTAATTTTTTAAAATATATTTTATTGATATTTTACAGAGAGGAAGGGAGAGGGATAGAGAGTTAGAAACATCGATGGGAGAGAAACATCGATCAGCTGCCTCCTGCACACCTCCCACTGGGGATGTGCCCGCAACCAAGGTACATGCCCTTGACCGGAATCGAACCTGGGGACCCTTCAGTCCGCAGGCCGACGCTCTATCCATTGAGCCAAACCAGGTAGGGCTTGAGGTGTTGTTGTTTTTTTTTAATTTGTTTTCTAAATGTAGGAATTTTAGGGGAGGTCTTAGGAGAGGATCTTTTTTTAAAAAAAAAAATTTATTGATTTCAGAGAGGATGGGAGAGAGATAAGAGAAACATCAATGATAAGAGAGAATCACTGATCGACTGCCTCCAGCACATCCCCTACTGGGGATCAAGCCCGCAACGTAGGCGTGTGCCCTTGGCCGGAATCAAACCTGGGGCCCTTCAGTCCGCAGGCCGATGCTCTATCCACTGAGCCACACCGGCTAGGGCTCTTTTCTTTTTTTGGGTGCCCTGACCAGGAATCCCACCAGTGACCTTTGGGTGCATAGGACACAGTTCAGCCAACTGAGGCACACCAGCCAGGGCAGAGGAGAATCTTTCCGTTGTTTTTAATCCTCACCTGAGGATATTTTTTCCACTGATTTTCAGAGATTGTAGAAGGGAGGGAGAGGGAAAGAGAGAGGAACATGGATGTGTAGATTAGTGTCCTCCTGTATGTGCCCTAACTGGTGATCTAACCGACAACCTTAGTACGTGCCCTTAGAATTGAACTCTGGACCTTTTGTTGTGCAGGCTGACACTAACCACTGAGCTCAATCCCCGGGGGGGGGGGCGTGCAGGAGGCAGTTGATCAATCCTGGCCAGGGTGGGCAGGTGAGGATTTTTTTTGGGGGGGGGCATTTATTTTATTTTACTTTATATTTTAAAATGTATTTTTACTGATTTCAGAGAGGAAGGGAGAGAGAGAGAGAGACATCAATGATGAGAGACAATCATTGATCGGCTGCCTCCTGCACGCCCCACACTGAGGATCAAGCCCGCAACCTGGGCGTAAGCCCTGACCGGGAATCGAACCGTGACCTCCCTGTTCCTAGGTCGACGCTCAACCATTGGAGCCATGCCGGCTGGGCTTATTTTATTTTTAAAATATATTTTTATTGATTTCAGAGAGGAAGGGAGAGGGAGAGAAACATCAATGATGAGAATCATTGATTGGCTCTCCCTGCACGCCCCCTACTGGGGATTGAGCCCACAACCCGGGCATGTGCCCTGACCCGGGAACCTGGAACAGAACCTTGACCTCGCGGTTCGTAGGTGGACGCTCAGCCGCTGATGCACACCAGCCAGGGAGAGCGTAGGATCTGTTCTTCGGCTGTAAGTGGCTCGGCCTTGTTGAACTGTCCCAGTTTCCCCATTCCACGGGAATTTTCCCGGTTTCTTACGAACCCGCCCCATTCAGAGCCTCCCAGCCAGGAGCCCCACGGCAGGGGTGAGCCCGGGCCCCCAGGCCCCCACTCCACTACCTAGCGTCCCACGCGGTGACGCTTGGCCGTTGCCATGGACACCGTGCGTGGCAAGCGCTCGGAACTACCCTTCCCAGAAGGCTCTGCGCGTAAGCCCCTCCCGTATTGAGCCAATGAGCGCTGGCCGGGGCTGGACTTCCGGCCTCCGAGACTGTCACTTGGCTCCGGGGCTGCTGGGCCGTCCCCGGTGTTGGGGGCTGGAGCGCGGCTGGTCTGGCGGTTCCCGGGGAGGTTCCGGAGGCCGGAGGCGAGGGCGGACGAAGGCGTGGGCGTCGTGCCCGCTCCACGCGCGCCCAGGCCGCAGGCCCCCGGCCACGCCCCCCGCCCCCCAGCCTCGGTTTCTCGGGTGCAGCGTGGGCAGCCCCCAGGGGCCTCGGGGCGGCGCCCGACCCACGTGCTCTCCGGCCTCCGTGGCGCCGCAGGGGCTGTGCGTGGCGGTCCGCGCCCAGGACGCACAGGGAGCCTGAGGCCAGGAGCGGGGGGTCCGGGTGGGCCGCCGCCAGCGCTGGTTCCGATGGCCGCGGCGACGCAGGTGAGTAGGGGGAGCCCCCGACCCCACGCGGACCCCCTCCTCGGACCAGAGCCCCCGCTAGAAGGGCCTTGCCCTCTCGGATGCGCCCTGGACCCGGTTCCAGACCAGTGGAGCGCGCGCGGGCCGGGTCCCCACCTCTGGCAGCCACGGGGGAGGGGGTGCGGGGACACCCCTCGTGGAAAAGCTGGGGTGGGAGGCAACCGTGGTACTTCCGGACCAGAGCTTGGCGACGTGGAGCTCCTTGGGGAGAGAAGATGGTATGTGAGGCCAATCGTGGGCTATGGCGAAGCTACGGGAGGTTTGGACATGCTTTATGTTAGAAATTTTAAATATATGTCTGCACACACTGAGAGGCCGATTATGGTGACCTCTGAACCCATAATATCCTGGCCCCTCCGACTGTGTGTGTGTGTGTATATATATATATGTATATATGTATACACACACACACACACTGAGTGGCTGATTATGGTGACCTCTGAACCCATATTAACCTGGCCCCTCCGTGTGTGCGTGTGTGTGTGTGCGTGTGTGTGTGTGTGTGTGTGTGTATACACACACTGAGTGGCCAATTATGGTGACCTCTGAACCCATAATAACCTGGCCACTCAGTGTATATCCTATAGAATAAAAGGCTAATATGCAAATTGTCCCCTCGACCAGGAGTTTGACCAGCAGGCAGGCCGGCCAACCGTCCATGTCCCCTCCCCCTGCCCAGGCTGGCCGGACCTCACCCATGCACGAATTCATGCACCGGGCCTCTAATATATATACTGGGTGGCCAGATTATTATGCGTTCAGAAGTCATAATAATCTGGCCACTCAGTGTGTGTGTGTGTGTATATATATATTAATTGATTTCAGAGAGGAAGGGAGAGAGAGACAAAAACATCCATGATGAGAGAGCATCATTGATCAGCTGCATCCTGCAGGCCCCACACTGGGGGGAGCGACCCGGGCCTGTGCCCCGACCGGGACATAGGTCATCGCTCTAACCCTGAGCCACGCCGGCTGGGCTGAGTTAGGAGGTTTAACCTATCTCTCCGTTTCCGCGTGGAGGGTAGTTGCGGGGTGGGAGGGGTGGGGGGACGGTGTGCGGGGGGCAGGGGATGATGGCGCGTGGACCAGACCAAAGATGGAAAATCGGTTGCATTCCCGACACAGAGGCCCATCATCCCGTTTGAGGCATGGGGGGGGGTGGTGGTGTCCTGAGGGATGGACCCCCACAGGTTTCTTAGTCTGCACACCGGAGGAATGGAGCTGCTGGAGACAAAATCCGGAATCTGATGGGCAATCAGGCTTCAGGGGGCAATGAGCAGGGGTCTGCCCCACCGCGGAGCAGAGTCCTGGTGTCCTGAGCCCAGGCAGGGCCTGGGAGTCCAGTGGGGAGCCGACTTCACCTCCTCACAGAGCCGGCCAGTCAGTGCTCCTAGGAGAGGAAGAGGGGTCCGCAGGCCCCCGGCTCTCAGGAAGTCTGGCAGGTGGCAGCCAAGTGGGAGGGCACGGCCCCGCCACCGTGGCTCCGTGGTTGAGCATCCACCTATGACCCAGGAGGTCAGGGTTCGATTCCCATCAGGGCACATGCCCAGGTTGTGGGCTCTATCCCCAGTGTGGGGCCTACAGGAGGCAACCAATCAATGATTCTCATCATTGATGTTTCTCTCTCTCTCCCTTCCTCTCTGATATAAATAAAAATGTTAAAAAAGGGGGGGGGGCGTGGCTAAGAGGGGAGGAACTGGCTCCTGTCTGCCCAGCCAGAGTGGACCCTTCGGGCCTCTCCTGTGGAGACTGGAGGGGATCGGCCAGTCCTCCGGGCTGGGAATTTCAGCGAGGCCCCGTGGTGGGACAGCTGCCGTTGCTGACGGCGAGAGCAGTCGGAGCACATCTAGGGAAGCTCCGCTTGAGCAACAGCTGTGGGATGGCCTGGGACTGCCCGTGGGGTGGCAGCCAGTGGGAGGCCCGGGCGGCTCTGGCTGCCTTGTCTGGAGTGGCCAGCGGGCAGGCGAGCAGGCATCTGAGGCGTGCCAGGGGTGGGGAACGTCCGGCCCGCGGGCCATAGAAGGCCCGTGAAATCATTTGACCTGGCCCTGCCCAGGCATGAGGGGTGAGTTAATGAAATGTCTGACCAAATATAACAGGCTACTCTTTAAGTTGATAATTCCGTATGGCCTGTGAAGGACATTATAAACATCCTCACGGCCCTTGGCAGATAAAAGGTCCCCACCCTGACTAGACAAAGAGGGGCCCACACAGGTGAGGGGGGCTGCACCTGCAGAGCCCTGGGGGGGGGGAAGTGGCCACTGGCACAGGGAGTGGTGGGTCACGTGGCCGTAACGTAGGCCATGCGGCCGCCCCCTGCCCATTGTCGCAGGCGCTGATGGTCTTTGAGGATGTGGCCGTGTACTTCTCCCGGGAAGAGTGGGGGCTCTTGGACTCAGCCCAGAGGGCCTTGTACCGCCAGGTGATGCTGGAGAACTTCGCCCTCGTGGCCTCGCTGGGTAAGGCCCTGGGTCCCCCACCCCCCCCCCCCCCCCCAGGGAAAGCTCATTCGTTGCCAGGCTGGTCCACCAGCACGAACCCCCTGACCTCCCGGGGGCCTCTGAGCAGCCCCCCACCCCCCGCCGAGTGTCCCTTCAGGCGGAGGCACCTCTTCCTCTGGCCCTGCCAACACTGCTCCCCACGGGCACAGGAAGCCGTCCCGGTGAACCCGACCGCAGACAGTCCTCCTGTCGGGCAGCCGGCTGTCCTGAGCTGCAGCCGGCCCCTCATTCGCTCGTCTGCCCCTGCAGGACTCTCTGCCTCCCGACCTCGGATAGTTCTCCAGCTCCAGCGGGGCGAGGAGCCCTGGGTTCTCAGTGGGCTGGATGTGACCCTGGCCAGGGATGCCCAGAGGCGGGCCAGCCCTGGTGAGTGGGGTCTCCGGGGGCGGGGGGGGGGTGTCCCTCTTTCCCACACTCTGCTGCCTCCCACCTGCCTCCCTCCTGTTCTCCTTCCACCATGAGCCTCTCCTGGAGGCTCCAGTCTTGGCTGCCCTCCAAGGGGGAGCGCCGAGGGCACCCAGGCCGAGGGCACCCAGGCCGTGGTGAGACCTCCGAATCCCACCTCAGCCAGCGTGTTGGCCTCAAACCTCCCTGTCTCACCTCGGCCTGGGTGCCCTCCTCTGTGGGGCCGTTCACGCGCTCATTGTTTCTTGAGCACCAGCCGGTTCTCAGGGGCACAGGGACACAGCTTTGGCCGGGATGGTCCTGGCGCTGCCTGTGCTAGGAGAGGAGTCAGGGAACAGAGTCCATGAGTAAAACTGCCTCAGGCCGCCAGAGGGATGGGCCCAGGCAGGCTGGGGAGGCCCCAGGCAGGGGAGCTGCAGACAGGAAGGCTGTGTTCTCCTCTGCAGCTTCCGCACCCAGACCTGGGGCCCCCCCTTGCCCGCCCACCCGCCCGCCCGCCCAGGTCCCCTCCTCCTGGTCAGGGTGACCCAGGCACCCACTGTTTCTGGTCCTGCAGGTTCCCAGCGTCCCGCAGAGGACAGAGCTGTTTCTGGGGAAGCAGCGTGGACCTTCCCGGAAAGGCTCCCCCTGACACCTACCGGGGTCCCCCCCACCCCTGCTGCCTGTGAGCCTGGAGAACGCCTGGAGGGGCGTCGGGGCAGCGCCTCGTCTTGGGAGAGGAAACCCACGGGGGTCTCCGTGATCTACTGGGAACGGCTCCTGCTAGGCCCAGGCAGTGGGGAGGCCGGTGTGAGCCTGCGGCTGACCCCCCATCTGCGGGCGCCCGCGGGCAGCACACCCACAGGGGACCCTCTCCCAGACCTCGCCCAGCCGGGTACACAGTCGCAGAAGCCACTGGGGCGGGAGCGTCCTGGGAGGACCTTCCAGAGCGTCCCGGGCCTCGAGGCTGGTCACCCTGCGGGGGAACTAGGCCTGGGGGCAGCTTGGCACGAGCCTCAGAAACTCCTGGCTGGCCAGGAGCCCCCGCCCTGGGCGGAGCTGGGCGAGGCCCTGCGCGCGGGCCCCGGCCTCCTGCCCGGAGAGAAGACCTTCGAGTGCAGGGCCTGCAGCAAAGTGTTCGTGAAGAGCTCGGACCTGCTCAAGCACCTGCGCACGCACACGGGCGAGCGGCCCTACGAGTGCGCGCAGTGCGGCAAGGCCTTCAGCCAGACCTCGCACCTGACGCAGCACCAGCGCATCCACAGCGGCGAGACGCCCTACGCCTGCCCGGCCTGCGGCAAGGCCTTCCGCCACAGCTCCTCGCTGGTGCGGCACCAGCGCATCCACACGGCCGAGAAGGCCTTCCGCTGCGGCGAGTGCGGCAAGGCCTTCAGCCACGGCTCCAACCTCAGCCAGCACCGCAAGATCCACGCGGGCGGCCGGCCCTACGCCTGCGCGCGCTGCGGCCGGCGCTTCTGCCGCAACTCGCACCTGATCCAGCACGAGCGCACGCACACGGGCGAGAAGCCGTACGCCTGCGCGCTGTGCGGGGCCGCCTTCAGCCAGGGCTCCTCGCTCTTCAAGCACCAGCGCGTGCACACGGGCGAGAAGCCCTTCACCTGCGCGCAGTGCGGCCGCGCCTTCAGCCACAGCTCCAACCTCACGCAGCACCAGCTGCTGCACACGGGCGAGCGGCCCTTCCGCTGCGCCGACTGCGGCAAGTCCTTCGCCAAGGGCGCCGTGCTGCTCAGCCACCGGCGCATCCACACCGGCGAGAAGCCCTTCGTGTGCGCGCAGTGCGGCCGCGCCTTCCGCGAGCGGCCGGCCCTGTTCCACCACCAGAGGATCCACACCGGGGAGAAGCCGGTGCGGAGGCGCAGGGCCGCGCCAGCCTCGCGCAGCGGCAGTGCTCCCGGGGACCGGCCCGCCCCCGCCGCAGGCCCAGCCGCGGTGCCGGTGCCGGTGTCCAAGCAGGCAGAGGCCTGAGGTCCAGCTCCGCCCTTCCAGCGCCTCCCGCGGCCAGCGGGCCGGGTCCTTTGCGGATCCGTCTGGAGAAGCGTGTGCGTGCACTCGGGTTCCATCTGCGGTGGTGACGGACGGGATGTGCCACTTTAGCCACAACGCCTCCCCCGTTCCCAGGGACCACGCTGCAGAAAGGCCCCGGACGGACAAGGAGGCGGGTACTTGGGTGGGGCCGAGGCATGGCAGTCAGAACCAGGGGGAGGCCGGCATGGTGGTGCCCCTTGTCACGTGTTGTGCCTGGACCCCAAGGGGAGGTGGGGGGCTGCGATGGGGGTGGAGGCGGTCCAGATAAATCTGTGATGTTCACACCCAGCTGGCTGGTCCCTGATGCTCGGGATATTCCCCCAGGTGTCTGTGCATCCGAGGCTTCCTGCGAGTGGGCATAGTGGACGAGGGGTCGTGTGGGGCTTGGGCAGGAAAGGAGGGAAAACCGAATTCTGGCTACATAGGGTGTTTGCAGCCCCCGACCGACAGGACCTTCATAAGGCGAACGTGCCAGTGCCAGTCCCTCTTCTGACTGCTGCCAAGTTCCTCCTAGCAGCCCTGTGGGGGTCATGTTTGTGTCACTGTGTATGGCAGGTGGCTTTGAGGTCTTGGGTGTGATGGGACAGGGGCACCCACTGCCCTGGGGTCAACCTTGGGGTCGGTCACCTGTGGCCCCTGCCTCAGATCCCACAGCTTGGATCCCAGTGAAGCTGCTGAGTGAGGCAGCTCCAGCCCGTCCACCCTGCCCCCCATCTCCGGCTGCCAAGGGGACACCGGCGCCCCCACCCCTCATGGACCACAGACAGGCTGCAGCTCTACCTGTGGCCTCGCACAGGGACCCAGGTGGAAACCCAGTCCCTGCAGCTCTGTGGGGACCGCACGCCCTGATGCACGTCTGCAGGCTGTTACCACCCACGGGATCTGTCAGGAGCCTCTCTGGGCCGGGTGGGAGGGAGGCTGAAGCTGTGTAAGAATTTACCATCTGTGTCTGTTCCACGTATAACTGCTCCCCGTTTCCCTCAGTAAAAAGACAATTAACTTTCCTGGGAGTGAGGCTGAAGGTCGACATGGTCCCCGGTGTGCTACGGGCCATAGGCGGCCACCTGGGCCCCACCCCGCCTGCCTGCCTCAGTGTCCCCACCATGTGGGGGTGTCACACCGAGGGGGGATCTCAGGGGGGCGCCGCACATGGGCAGAGACCCTGCGGACACGCGCAGCCCCATCCTGTCTCCTCCCGTCAGGGCGGTGGGGGCATAAAGGCTCCCGGAACCTGGACTTGGGTAACAGGACAGGCCAGCGCTGAGGCCTGGATGTGAACCTGCAGCAGGGCAGACGGGAGGAGCATGGCCGGGGAGCCATCACTCTGTCTCCCCGCTCAGACCTCCACTTCCTGTGGGTTAGCCACGTGCAGGGAGCCCGCCAGGCCTCCCCCCTGCCCTCAGCCAGCCGACTAGAGCGCGGGGGTGGGACGTGGGCTGTCTGGATGCTGGGCCTGGCTTAGCTGTGCGCAACTCACACCCCCTCTCTGGGCGGAGTGTCCTCGGGCCAGGGGGTGCCCCCTCCTGCCAGGCTGGCTAACTTGCTCTTAACCCCAAACAGCCGGTGACGGTAAAAGTGTCCCTGCTCTTTCTGGGTCAGAACCGTACTGAGACCACAGAGGAGAGTGTTCAAGACAAAGCTCAGTGCCCGCAGCAAGGGCAATTCTGCGCCTAAGCGGAAACGGTGAGAATCCTTTATGGGGAGTCCCCACTCCCTGAGGAAAGACCTAAGCCCCCCCCCACAAAACAGCGCCGCCTAACGCTGCTGCTGGGAAGAGCTGACAAGCCCAGCCACGCGCACGCTCAGAGCGCCCCCCAGTGGGCGGTGAAGCCCACACTCTTTTATCTCGAGCTGGCGGCCGGGGTTCCTGGGCGTCAGAAGGAACCAGACAGACCGGGAGATGCGTTTTCGGATGGAATACGTCGTGTCTCAGCCACTTGATGTGTGGAAGCACACCTGACTTCACCCCAGTCAGATCTGAAAAACGACGACATTGCCTCCTGGGATGACCGAAATGTAAATATAAAGGTCAGCTTACTAGCTCTGGCCCCTGAAGTGAGGAAGAGGTTGAGCACGTCCCATAAGCCTGGGCGAAACCCCCACCCTTCACCTTGCGGTGCAGTTCTGGTATCTGAAGATGTGTCAGACGCCGTATGTACATCATGGGACAGTTTCCTCCTCGGTAAACGGGCGCCCACCGGGGCAGGGCGCCCAGCGGAGGTCGAGTGTCGGACCAGCACCCTCCTCGCTGGAGAAAGCCCACGGGTCAGGAGGGCCATCCTAGCCGGACCCCGCTTCCTGGTGGGACCACCCGGAGACCAGTCTGCCGAACTAGTGCACGACCCGGACCTCCACGCAGGGCGGGACGACGCTCCCTCTGTTGCCATAGAAACTGCTGCGGGCGCGCTGGCGCTGGAACGCCGTTACCAAGGCGACGACTCGGCGTCCAGAAACAAGCCTCTAGCAGCGCGCTGGGGGTGGGGCCTGCGCAGAGGGCCAGCTCTGATTGGTCAAAAGGGCAGGTCTCTCACCTCGCTTACCAATAGGACTCCGGTCCGCTTTACACATGCGCAGGATTTTAACGGCCCGTCTCGGCAGTTGGTGAGTCCTAAGACCCGGATGCAAAAAGGACGGCCGCCAGCGAGGGAAGGGAGTTCGCAAAATGAGCTGCTCTGCAGATTCCTCTCTCCGAGGACGGGAGCCGTTCTCAGGCGTGAGAGGCCTCTGACAATGAGCCTCCGCCGGCGGACACCGCGCCCGTCCTTGCTTACTGAGGCTCATGGGAAACGTAGTCCGAAGGGAGGGCGGTGCCTTCGGAGCAGGGGCCTGATTGGCCACCGCGCGTCACCCGGGCAACGAACGGAGGGGCGTGGCATGGCGTCCAGCAAAAGGTGGGCGGGGCGTCGCGGTGCCGTTGACCGGAAGCGGCCTCGGGCGCCGGCGCGGTGGCGGAGGTGAGCGCGGTAGGGCTGGGGTGGGCGCGGCTTCTCCACCTCCCGGCACCCAGCCCCTCCTCCCTGCGCTCGGGGGCGCCGCCGACCTCCCGACGTGCCCCGCGCGCCCCACTTCCAAGCCTCTCCTTCTCGGGGCATCGTGCCGCCTCCTCCGGGAAGACCTCCTCCCTCCTTCCATTTTCGGGTGACGAACCCCGGAGACTGGTCTCCCGGGTCGGACAGCCCCCCCAGGTGGGCGAGTTTCCCCAGTGGCCGGCTCACGACTCGGCGCTGCTCGGGGTTCCGTTCACTTGCTCGGTCCAGACTGGGCGCGTCATCCACAGCGCGCTGTGGTCGGCGAGCACGGAGCCCCCAAGTCCAGCCTCGACCCTGGGCGCAGCCATGGGCCTCCCGGTAGCCAGCCCCTCGGGACGCCCACTCCAGCCCACGTGTCCTGCGCTCGCACCCACCCCGCCCCGCTTCTCGCGGCTCCACAGCCTGACCCTGGGAACCGACCTCTCCACCGCGCCTTGTACCCAAATGTTGGCGGTTTCCTGGAGGCTCCATGGGACAACCTGCTCCAAGCCCTCGTCCCGAGTCCGCCTGACCCTGGGGGTGGCCTCTAGGTCGCTCCCTGACCCTTCCTTTCCTGCAGGTCCCTCTTGGTGGCTCCAAGAAGGCTCCCGGCACCATAATGCCATCCTCCCTGGGCCCCCCGCGCCTGCCCTCCGTGAACCCCGCAGCCGCCCTGGAGGACCCTGAGGCGGCGCGTCTGCGCTTCCGGGGGTTCTGCTACCAGGAGGTGGCGGGTCCCCGAGAGGCCCTGGCCCAGCTCCGAGAGCTCTGCCGCCAGTGGCTGCGGCCGGAGGCGCACTCCAAGGAGCAGATGCTGGAGCTGCTGGTGCTGGAGCAGTTCCTGGGCGCGCTGCCCCCTGAGATCCAGGCCTGGGTGCAGGGCCAGGGGCCAGGCAGCCCTGAGGAGGCCGCAGCTCTGGTGGAGAGCCTGCAGCATGACCCTGGGCAGCTGCTGGGCTGGGTGAGTACGGCCACTTTGTGGAGGGACCGAGGGAGACTAGACCCCCCACCCCCCCTGACTTGCCGCTCCCCCTCAGATCACAGCCCGGGTCCTGAAGCAAGCAGTGCTCCCGGCGGCACAGAAGGCAGAGGACCCACTGGCGAGTCTCCACCCTTCGGAGAGAGTCCAGCCCCTCGGGGCAGCCGCTGGGGAGGGGCCGGAGGATGTCCTGATGGAGGGGTCTGCCCAGCTCAGCTGCAGTGTGAAGAAGGAGCCTGATGCTGACGGGCAGGAGATGGGTGAGAGGGGGCTCCTGGCGGGAGTGCGGACCCCCATAGCCGGATGGGGACCCCGAGGGACTGCAGAGCCGGGCCCCTGAGAGGCAGGAGGTTGGCTGTGTGCCCGGTGCCTGCTGGCGCCAGCTCCCCCGCCCCAGCTCAGGGGCAGCCCTGACCCCCTCTGCCTCACTTCCTAGCATCCGCCAGTCCCCCACATCCAGTCCAGTCCCCGGAGGGGCCAGGTGGGCCTGGGGAACCGGACTCTGCCTCCTTCCACCCGCCCAGGATGCAGGTGAGCAGCCCCACGTTTTCCAGGCTCTTTGCCGCCGGGGTGGAGTTGGGATCAGATCACCCCGCAGGACAGAGGGACAGACTGGCGGTCGCTGCACTTGGGGAGGACGGAGGAAGGGTGGCTTAGGGTGACGGGAACTGTTAGGGGCCGGCTTCCTCACAGAGAAGTGTGGGGGGGGGCTTGCGGCCCCCCGGGGATTTGCACCCCCGTGTGCAGGGGGGAGGGACGCGATGACCAACGTGGAGAGAAGTCTGAGCGCCTCGCAGCAGCCGCCCCCCAGCACCACTGAGGTCACGAGAGGTTCCTCCTGGGAACGCCCGCAGCCCCTCTCCGCTGGGTGTGGGGGCTCCGCGTGTTCTCTGAGTGTGGGCAGCAGGCCCTGTCGCCCCGCAACTTGCTCCTCCCCGCTCCCCTCGAAGGACCAGTGCAGAGGAGCTTGGAAGCTACCGAGTGCCCCGGGCTCCCTCCACGGCCTGATGGCCTGTAGGAAAGTGGGGGGGGGGGGAGGGGGCAGAGACAGAGGTCAAGTCCTCCTCACCCCCAGGCAGCACCATCCCCGTGTGGCTCCGGTGGCCAAGGCCTGCCCTGTCACCACTATTTCTCCCGGCCCAGGAGGGCGGACCCCAGGGGCTAGGGGCATGGACCCCAGGGGCTAGGAAGGCGGACCCCATGGGGGATGGACCCCAGGGGCCAGGAGGGCGGACCCCAGGGGCCAGGAGGGCAGACCCCATGGGCTAGGAGGATGGACCCCAGGGGCTAGGAAGGCGGACCCCATGGGGGATGGACCCCAGGGGCAAGGAGGGCGGACCCCATGGGCTAGGAGGATGGACCCCAGGGGCTAGGAGGGCGTGGGGAGGGGGAAGCCCAGAAGAGCACACAGAGGACACAGCCCATCGCCAGCCCCTGCACGTCCCCCACCACCTGCATCACTGCTCCCCGCGTGTGCGGCTGCACCTCTGTCTGAGCCTCCCTCCCGGGCGCCCACATCAGGGTTGCCATGGCCCTGCACCGCTGTCCCAAGGAGGGTCTCCAGGAGGAGAGGTGTCTGGAGTCCCTGCTCTTCTGCTGGGGACACACTGCTCACGGCGCAGGGTGGGGCGGGCCGCGCCTGTCCCTGCCCCTCCACAGCCCAGGGCCCTGAGCTCAGTCTGTCGGCCAGAAGTGGGGTGGGGCCGCTCCCTCCCTGCCCGGCCTCCACGCCCTCACACCCCCTCTCAGAGTCACCTGAGGCTGGGATGGGGTTGGGGTCGCCCATGGAGGGCTCGCAGTGACGGCCTACTTGGGGCAGGAGGAGTGGGGGCTGCTGGACCCGTCGCAGAAGGAGCTGTATTGGGACGCGATGCTGGAGAAGTACGGCTCCGTGGTCTCCCAGGGTGAGGACGGCGCCCCCCACCCTGCTGCCTGCACCCTGCGCCCCCGCGCCCCGCCTTCTCCCTCCTTCCCGAGGGGTGCCCAGGCCCCACCCCGTCCCTCGGGCGAGCGGGGCTCTCGCCAGCCGGGTGTCAGGATTGGCGTCTGACCCCGCCTCCGCCCACATCAGGGTTGCCGCCTCCCCTCCCGGACTCGCGGGCCGAGTTGGAGCCGGGGTCGCCGAGCGCGGGGGCCGAGGGCCCAGGAAGCCTCCGCCCGGGTGAGTGCAGCCCCAGCCGTGATGCGGGCACCCGGTCCCGGGCGGGTGGCGATTTGTGTGGCGCCCACGCTGGGGGCCGAGGGGGAGGGGAACCGACGTCCGAGCCCCGGGGCCACCGGGTCCGCCCGTCCTTCCCCAGGAGCTGAGCGCGAGGGCGCGCCCGGGTCAGCCGCGTCGGTGCCGCCGCCCCCGGAGCCGGACGCCGCGCGCAGCAAGCGCTACACCTGCGAGCAGTGCGGCTGCAGCTTCGACTGGAAGTCGGTGTTCGTCATCCACCACCGCGCGCACCGGGGCGGGCCGGGCGCCCCGAAGCCGCTGCAGGGGCCCCGGGAGCCGGGCGCCCCGCGCCACCCCCGGCGCGTGCCCCCCGCCCGGAGCTACACGTGCGCCGAGTGCGGGCGCGGCTTCAGCTGGAAGTCGCAGCTCGTGATCCACCGCAGGGGCCACGCCGCCCACCAGCGCCACGTGTGCGGGGACTGCGGCCGCGGCTTCGACTGGAAATCCCAGCTGGTCATCCACCGCAGGGGCCACCGGCCGCGGGACCCGTGAGCGCGGGAGGAGGAGGCTCCGCTCGGGCCTGGGGCCTCGGGGCCCGGACACGGCCGGCTGGCTGCCGCCGGAGGACGAGGCAGCGGAGGGCGCAGGAGCGGGGCCAGTTCCCAGGAAGATCCTCGCCGAAAGCCGCCGGCACCGGGGAGCCGCTCTCCCCTCCCTGACGGGGCGCCGAGGGGCCTTCCTGGCTCCCCTCTCCCACCCGTGACTGAGGGAGGCTGACGGCCTCTCCTGCCCTGGGACCTGGTGGCCCCGTGAGATGCTCAGAAACCACCTGCCCCCTGTCCGGACCGCGGGCGCCGCCCCTGGAAGATGCAGGACGCCGGGCGGGCAGGGCCGCTTGTTGGGGGGTGGGGGGCCCTCATGCTCCCCCGAATTCCCTTTCGGTCGGGAGGTTTCTGGAGCGACCCTGGCCTCTGGCCCTGCTGGTCAGATCGGCCTCTTTGGAAGACATTACTAAGCACCCTTCTCCTCCTCCCGCCTTGTCCTTCGGCTCCCGAACCCCCGTTGGAGCGGACACTAGGGGACTTTTTAAAAACTGACCAAGAGAAGGGGGAAGGAAAGGGAAACACCAAGTTGCTGTCCACTCATGTGCATTCGCTGGCCGATTCCCTGCGCCCTGGCCCGGGTCAAATCCGAACCTTGCCCGTCAGGGACGACTCCAGCCAACTGAGCTACGGGTCAGAGTGGGGACTTTTTTTTTTTTTTTTTTCGGTGACAAGCTTATTTATTGTTTATCTCATGTTATAGCACATACTAGATCTTGTTGTTTAAGCTCTAAAGTTTTTTTTTTTTTGTCTAAAGTTTTACATATGTCTCCTTTTTCTCCAATTGCCCCCCCAGCCATTCCCGCCCCGGCAAGCGCCCCCCCCCCCCCCCCAGCCATTCCCGCCCCAGTGTCCGTGCCCTTTGGTGATGCTCATACGCATGCACACAAGTCCTTTGGTTGCTGTCTAACCCCCTCTCCCCCGCCATTTGTCTCTGGATCAATGCTTGTCCATCAGTTTATGTTGATCATTATATCCCACATATGAGTGAGGTCATGTGATGTTTACCTTTCTCCGACTGGCTTATTTCCCTGAGCACAGTGCTCTCCCGGTCCAGCAGGGCCGCCTTTAAGCATGGGTAGTAGGCAAGGGCCTCTGAGAAAAAGGGCCACAGACAAGTGCCTCAGGCCAGCACAACTGCAGGTCAGGTCTGTGCCCCCACAGCCCATGCAGTTGGTCCGCTGAGAGCAGGAGAGCAAAGGGCCGGCTGCCTGCTGCCCATGGAGGCACATTCTGGACATTCATCCGTGCACTGTACTCCTTTCCTGTTGTTGCTCCAACAAGCCTGGTGGCTCCAGACAACACACATTGGTTTTCTCACGACTGTGAAACAGTTTCACTGAAAATCAAGGTGTCATCAGGGCAGGCTACGCCTGGAGGCTCTAGGGGAGAATCCATTTTATTGCCTTTCTCCCCCGCCCCCTTTTTTTTATAAATCCTCACCAGACAATTTTCCCATTGATTTTCAGAAAGAATGGGGGAGAGGGAGACAGAGATACATCAGTTGGTTGCCTCCTGCACGTGCCCGACCGGGGCTGGGGATCCAGCCCTTGACCACAATTGAACCCTCAACCCTTCAGTCCTCAGCCCAGCGCTCTAACCACTGAGCTAAACTGGCAAGGGCCATTTTATTGCCTTTTCCGGCTTCAAGAGGCTGCCTCATTCCTTGGCCCCTTCTTCCACCTACAAAGCCAGCAGTGGTGGTGACGTCTTTTTGTGCTGCCGTCCCTCCAGCTCTGGCCTCCTGCTGCTTCTTTTTTTTTTTTTAATATATTTTATTGATTTTTTACAGAGAGGAAGGGAGAGGGATAGAGAGTTAGAAACATGGATGAGAGAGAAACATCGACCAGCTGCCTCCTGCACACCTCCCACTGGGGATGTGCCCGCAACCAAGGTACATGCCCTTGACCGGAATCGAACCCGGGACCCCCCCAGTCCGCAGGCCGACGCTCTATCCACTGAGCCAAACCGGTTTTGGCTCCTGCTTCTCCTTATAAAGACCCTTGCGGTTGCATTTAGCGCTCACCTGGTGAGCTGCCATCATGCCCATCTCAGGATCCTGAAGCATCTCTTCGTCTCACCTGCACACCTGATCCATCTACAACATCCCTTTTGCATGTGAGGTAACATCCAGTTTCCAGGGATTCTGACATGAATGTCTTTGGAAGACATTACTAAGCACCCTTCTCCATCTGCTTCCTACTTTGAAAATAGGGTGCATTTTTGTGGGGGGCAGTTTCCAGGAAACAGGTGCACTCAAGGAAGGAGCCCTGGTAGGGGGAGGGATGACTTGGGCAGGGCAGGACCTGGCTGCAGCCTGGAGCTGGAGGGGGAGGGGGCTGCCTCCGCCATCCCCAGTATCTGCGGACCTTCTGACCTGGTGCTGGTACTGGGGCCTGCGGCAGCGTCCGGGCTGGAGATGGAGTGGTTACAGGTGAACTGGTGGGCCAGCAGGCGAGATGCGCAGGGGACGTGAAGAGGACGGTGGGTCCCCGTGTCCCTGGTGGGTCCAAGGTCCCTCATGGGCCTCAGGGAATTCCCGTGTCCCTTGCTCCCTGGTGGCCCTGGGTGGTCGCTAGTCCCTTCCTGGTGGACCCCCTTGTTCCTGGTAGAATCTGACAGCAGCTCCGACTCCCATCCCAGGAGCTTGGACTTCCGCTGGCCTCTGCCTACAGCTCCCACAATGCTCCAGGCCTCACTTCCGGGCTGTGACGGCGCCCCCGTACGTCACAGAGGCCTCGACGTTCTTTGGCCTCTGCCTACAACTCCCACAATGCTCCAGGCCGCACTTCCGGGCTGTGACGGCGCTCCCGTACGTCACAGAGGCCTCTACGTTCTCTGGCCTCTGCCCGCAGCTCCCACAATGCCCCGGGGGACGCGTTCAGCTTTCGGAGGCCTCTGCGCTTGGGGGTTCCTTTCGCGTTACCGCTCGTCTACAGCGCCCACTGCGCCCCGGAGGGCACGTCTGGCTCCAGACACTGCAGACCCCAACTTCAGAGGCCTCTGCGCCCGCCCGCCCCCCCGCACTCGCCGCAGGGCCTCTGCACGTGCGCTCCCCCAGTCACTTCCTGCTCAACCTTCAAGCCTCCGTCCAGCGCCTGCCTGCACGCCGGCTCAGCTCGCCCTCAGAGTCCTCCCCGCGGCCTGGGGCCCTCAGAGGCCACAAAAGACCCTCCGATGGGATCGGCCGCTCTCCTCTCCACTGTGCAGAGGCTCAAGGCTGCTGGTCCCTCCCAGCCCCTGCCCTTCCCCAGACAGGGCTGCTCCTGCAGGCGAGCAGAGGTCCTAGGTGGGAGGCGAGGGGGACCCTGAAGTATGCTGCCTTTAAAAAATTTTTTTTAATTGATTTCACGGAGGGAGAGAAACATCCATGATGAGAGAGAAGCATTGATCGACTGCCTCCTGCACAACCCCCTCCGGAATGGAGCCCACGACCCAGGCATGTGCCCTGACCGGGAATGGAACTGTGACCTGGTTCCTAGGTCAACGCTCAACCCCTGAGCCACGCTGACCTGGCCTGAAGTATGCCTTTTGGAGGGCACTAGGCCCTGCACGGGTGGCTCATTTCTCCGTGCACGCAGACATTTGTGTACATTCAAGTTCGTTCTTGCGCTGTTCCTGGGTCCAGTGTAGGCCTGCTCTGTGAAGCTGGGGATGTGGCCCGTCTGGGATCCACGAGGCTCCTGTGCAGGTCCGGGAAGGAGGTGGTGACACTGTACCTTCGAATGATGGTGTTTAAAAGAAAAGGACCCCCCCAAAAAATAAATAAATAAATAAATAAATAATAAAGAAAAAAGGCCCCAGCGGGTGTGGCTCAATTGGTTGAGTGTCTTCCGAGTACCTGAAGGTCGCTGGTTGGATTCAGACACACGCCCAGTTTACGGGTTCGGTGCCGGTTGGGGTGCATGCGGGAGGCAACCGATTAACATTTCTCTCTTTCTCTCTCTTCCTCTCTCTCTGAAACCAATAAAAACATTAAAAAAAAAAGAAAGAGGCTTCCAAAGGGAGAGGAAACTAGCGTTTATTTAAAAATTGGGGGTGGTGGGGAGGAGAGAATAACTATTCTGAAGTACTGATTCAGGCATATCCCCAAATAGTGTTCTGATGGGGAGACAAAGGCAAGGGATATTCATGGGCAAGGGAAGGGGCACCATGACATCCACAGAAGGAAGGCAATGCTATTGTTTTCCATTTGCCAGCTCTGTAGCCATCAGTCCACTAGTCACCACTGCTTTCTTGTTATCCTTGCAAACAGTTCTTCAGGACACAAGGCTGATTAGGCGCCGTGTTACCATTCAAAAGGCTTGAGACATAAGACATGGAAGGTGGTTCCTCTGGCAAAGCAGCTCCAGCTCTATGGTAAAGTGCTCCCGTTTCTGATTTATTTTTTGACAGCGGTCAGGGTTGGCCTTGGCCCTTCACGTGCCCTGTTAGCCGGCCGGCTGTTCAGAGTTTCCAGGTGCCCTCACACACAGCCTGGTACATGTCCTGTGTCAGAGGCCGGAAGGCCTGGGCCTGGCTGTCCAGCACAAACAGCGAGTCCGCAATGACGCCCACGTTGAAGCCCTCACGCACCAGCCGGGACTTCACCAGTTTGAAGGTGTTGGTGATCTCCAGGGTGTCCTGCAGGGGCAGGACTGTAACCCCAACTGCGACTCCCATGTCCACGACCTCCCACCCCCGCCAACCACTGCCCCCCTGAGCTCACCTGGATGCGGATGAAATGGGGGACCGCATAGGCCGGGAGCCACGTGCGGACATGCTGGTACAGCTTCTGCCCGTCGAAGGCCCGGCCCGGGGCCAGCTGCACAGCGGCCATGCCCACCTTGCCCTCACACCCTGGAAACACACCAACCAGTCACTTTTAGCTCCCCCAGCGCTGACATGGGGTAGCACGCCTCCACCCACAAAGCTGCTGTTGCTTTACAATGAGGGGAGCCCTCCGCACCTGGCACGGACACGCCGTAGACGTTCACCTGCTGCAGGAAGTCCACGAGTGACAACACGCCCTCCACCTCCCGCGTGGACACGTTCTCGCCCTTCCATCTGCGGGGTGAGAGCAGGTGCTTGAGATCACGCCTCTGGTAACGAGGAGGCACCGCCCCTTGCCCACCAAGCCCCGCCCCCCTGGGATCCGAAAGCCCCGCCTCTTTTCTCGGCCTCCCTGTAGGATCTGAAAGCCCCGGAGGCCCCGCCTCCTAACCCCGCCCCCGAAGCTCCGCCTCCAAGCCCCGCCCAGGAATTCAAAAGCCCCGCCTCTTTACTCGGCTTCCCTGTAGGATCTAAAAGCCCCGGAGGCCCCGCCCCCCGGAACCCGAAAGCCCCGCCTCTTTTCTCGGCCTCCCTGTAGGATCTGAAAGCCCCGGTGGCCCCGCCTCCTAACCCCGCCCTCGAAGCTCCGCCTCCAAGCCCCGCCCCAGGAATCCGAAAGCCCCGCCTCTTTACTCGGCCTCCCTGTAGGATCTGAAAGCCCCGGAGGCCCCGCCCCCTGGGATCTGAAAGCCCCGCCTCTTTACTCGGCCTCCCTGTAGGATCTGAAAGCCCCGGTGGCCCCGCCCCGAAGCCCCGCCTCCAGGCTCCGCCCAGCACCGGTAGGTGTCCCCGAGGCGGTCGTGGAAGTAGAGGAAGCCTTCGCGGTCCATGGACAGCACGTCCCCGGTGTTGTAGTAAATGTCGTCCGGGCGCCGCACCTTCCGCACCAGCTTCCGTTCCGACAGCTCCCGGGGCCCGCGGTAGCCCAGGAAGGGGTTGCGGCCCAGCACCCGGGTCAGCAGCAGCCCGGGCTCCCCTGGGCGGGAGCGGGAGGCGGCGTGAACCACGACAGGAATCTCAGAGCCCACGGCCTCCCGCCGAGATTCCAACAGGCGGACTCCGCCACCCGGACCCTCAGAGGAGAGACACCCAGCGATGGAGACGGGGAGACGGACTCAGACACAGGGACAGGGAGACGGAAGAGGAGGGACGGACGGACAGAGAAGGTGGCACGGGGAGCCCATAAAAAATGGGAAAAGGAAAAATAATAAAATAATATAAAATTAAATTAATAAAATAAAACAAATAGGAAAAGGACGCCTGGCCGGTGTGGTTCAGTGGATAGAGCGTCGGCCTGCGGACTGAAGGGTCCCGGGTTCGATTCTGGTCAAGGGCATGTACCTTGGTTGCAGGCACATCCCCAGTAGGGGGCGTGCAGGAGGCAGCTGATCGAAGTTTCTAACTCTCCCTCTCCCTTCCTCTCTGTAAAAAATCAATAAAATATACTTTTTAAAAAATGGGAAAAGGAAAAATAATAAAATAATATAAAATTAAATCAATAAGATAAAACAAATAGGAAAAGGATTCCCGGCCGGCGTGGCTCAGTGGTTGAACCAGGAGGTAAAGGTTCGAGTCCCATCCGGGCACGTGCCCGGGTTGTGGGCTGGATCCCCAGTGGGGGGCGTGCATCTCATCATTGATGTTTCTCTCTCTCTCTCCCTTCCTCTCTGAAATCAATAAAAATATTTTTTTTTAATGGGAAAAGGCCCTGGCCGGTTTGGCTCAGTGGATAGAGCGTCGGCCTGCGGACTGAAGGGTCCCGGGTTCGATTCCGGTCAAGGGCATGTACCTTGGTTGCGGGCACATCCCCAGTGGGAGGTGTGCAGGAGGCAGCTGATCGATGTTTCTCTCTCATCAATGTTTCTGACTCTCTGTCCCTCTCCCTTCCTCTCTGTAAAAAAATCAATGAAATATATTTAAAAAAAAATGGGAAAAGGATAACAAGGGATGGTCGAAGGATGGAGACAAATGGTGGCGGGAGGAAACGGGTGTGGCCAGGCCCTTGCAAGACCCCAGGAGAGAAGACCCGAGGAGAAGGTGGGGGGAAAGGTGGGTGCCTGCCTGGGAGGACGGGAGGCTCAGAGGACAGCGAAGAGAGGCTGAGGCCGGGGTGCCCGTCAGAACCGAGAGGCTGAGGGGCCCGGACAGTGGTCGGACGGACGGACGGGGACGGGGACGCAGGGTCGGGTGAGAGCTGCAGGCACCACCTCGGAGCAGGCCCCGCCCCGCCCCTCCCCCCCCCATGCACCTGGCCCCACGGGCACGCAGAAGCCTGCTCTGTCCCGCACGGGCTCCGCAGCCTCCGTGTCGAACTGCACGAGCTCGAAGGGGGACAGCACCTGCGTGGAGGGTGGGGTGTCAGAGGCCCGGGGCGCTCGGCTCCCGTCAGGGTCCTTGCGCGCCCGACCCACTCACTCGAAGGATGCAGCTCGTCTTGCCCACGGCCCCGCGGCGTCCTGGGTAGTTGACGAAGCCCGCGTTGCCTTCCGTGGAGCCGTAGACTTCAAAGATCCGAATGGGCCCGAAGCGTCGCTGGAAGGCCTCCCACACGTCTGCGCGGAGCCCGTTGCCCATCGCCAGGCGAACGGTATGCGTCCGGTCCTCTGGTCGCTGCGGAGATGCCCCAAGGAGGGTCAGGAGGAGGTGCCGGCGGTAGAGGGGTGCCCTGAACCCTTCCCTGGGAGGTATATACCCAGGGGACCTACCAGGGGTGCTCACTGGGTATTCCTTACCTGGCACCTGTACTTGGAGGCCTCACCTGGAGGGACACCTAGGGTGATGGGAGGCCTCACCTGGAGGGACACCTAGGGTAACGGGAGGCCTCACCTGGGATCTCATGGGGGGACAGACACCTGGAACTTGTACTGCAGGGCCTTGTTCTTGGGGGCCTTTACCTGGAAGTAACCCGGGGGTGATTTGAAGCCTCATCTTGGGGGGTTACTAGGGGGCTTGTTTGGGGGCAGTTGCCTGGAGACTTGCCTTGAGGGCTCACCTGGAGGCTTTACCTAGAGGGGTACCTGGGGACCGTGCCTGGAGACAATCACCTGGGGTAATTCATGGTACAGATGAGGCTGCTCGCGTCTAACGAATCTCCCCTGAGCCGCACCGGGTGTTCTAGGCACGTTTAATTCTCACAAGATCCCCTCGGGATGTTACCCCGGTTTCCAAAGGGGGACCCTAAAGCTGAGAGAGGTGAGGTCACCTGATCAGGCGGTCACCGAAGAAGCCGGGATTGGAAACCTTGTGTGGGACTCATTGTATGTGGCTCTGGTCTGGGGTGTGTTACCTGAGCGACCTTGCTTGAGTCCCGTACCTGAATATCCCTGAGACCTTTACCTGGTGTGACAGCTGCAGCTTAAAATATATTTTTATTCATTTCAGAGAGGAAGGGAGGGGATGGAGAGGGGGCTTGAGAGAGAGAGAGAGAGAGAAACACCAATGATCAGAGAGAATCATGGATCAGCTGCCTCCTGCAAGTGGGCATGTGCCCTGACTGGGAATTGAACGGTGACCTCCTGGTTCATAGGTCAAGTCTCAACCACCGAACCATGCCAAGCTGGGCAATTTTTTGTTTGTTTGTTTGGTTAATCCTCACCTGAGGAGGAGATTTTTTTCCATTGCCTTTCAGAGAGAATGGAAGGGAGGGAGGGGGAGAGAGCGAGCGAGGAGAGAGAGAAGAATATCCATGTGAGAGAGACACATTGATTGGTTGCCTCCTGCACAGCCAAGGGATTGAAACTGCAACCCCACGTACGTGCCTTGGACTGGGAATCAAACCCACAACCCTTCAGTGCACGGGCCAACGCTCTAACCACAGATCAACGCTTCCCAGGGTGACAGCTGTGGTTTGTATCTAAGCTGTTCACCCCGGAGCCTCGCCTCGGCACCTCACCTGCGGAGCGTTGCACAGGTACCGCAGAACCTCGCCCACATACTGGATCACGGTCACTCCGTGCCGCCGACAGTCCTCCCAGAAGCAGGAAGCGGAGAACTTGGGGGCCAGGACACAGGTGGCTCCTGGGAGGCGGGAGAGGAACGGGTTCAGGTCCTGCTTCCATGCCTCCGTGAGAACCTGCCTCGATCGGTGGCCCCTGAAGCACGGGGTGATGCCGGGCTCATCGCTGGTCCCTGGTCCAGTCAGGCATAGGCGGGCCCGGGCCTGGGTTCACATCCAGCCTCCAGAATGTGTGGGAGGCTTGGTGCCCGACACAGTGCGCCAGGGCTCAGTAAAGGCTGTGAGCATCCCTCGTTCTTGATTATGACAAAACTAGAGGCCCGATGCACGAGGATTCGTGCAAGAACGGGCCTTCCTTCCCCTGGCTGCCGGCATCGCCTTTAGCCGCCTTTTCGCTTTCCCACGCTGCCCAGAGGCCCAGGGCTGCTGGGGTGTGCAGAACACCTGCATCCCACTCCACCCCCGGCCACTCAGCGCCTGTGTATGCAAATTAACCCGCCATCTTTGTTGGGTTGGTTTGCATACTCACTCCTGATTGGCTGTGGGTGTCACGAAGGTACGGTCAATTTGCATCTTTCTCTTTTTTTTATATATATATATTTTATTGATATTTTACAGAGAGGAAGGGAGAGGGATAGAGAGCCAGAGACATCGATGAGAAAGAAACATCGATCAGCTGCCTCCTGCACACCTCCCACCGGGGATGTGCCCGCAACCAAGGTACATGCCCTTGACCGGAATCGAACCCGGGACCCTTCAGTCCGCAGGCCGACGCTCTATCCACCAAGCCAAACTGGTCAGGGCGCATCTTTCTCTTTTATTAGTGTAGATTTTATGAATGTTTCGCTGAACAGGTGGAAAGGTGGCCAGATAGGTGGATGGAAAAGTGATGGGTGTTTGGAAGGACGTTCATGTGGATTAATTAATTTTAGGGGCCACGACACCCTGCAAGTGAAATATCATCATCTCTGAACCCAAAGGATGATTGCTTGTGAGCTTGGTTAGGAGCAGCTGTGTCTTCTCTGAGGCTGTGTGTTTGACAGGGAGGTAACATATAGAAGGGGTGCTGGGTCCTTGGGAAAAACACCTCCCCCCTCAGGGTTCCTGCCAAGATTTATTTATTCATTTTTAACCCTCACCCGAGGATATTTTTCCATTGGTTTTTAGAGAGAGTGGAAGAGAGAGGGAAAGACAGAAACAGCCATGTGAGAGAAACACATCGATTGGTTGCCTCGTGCACATGCCCCAACCAGGGCCCCGGACCCGGGGGGAGAAGCCTACAACCGAGGTTTGTGCCCTTGACCAGAATCGTGTGCCCTTGACCGGAATCGAACCCGGGACCCTTCAGTCCTCAGGCCGACGCTCTATCCACTGAGCCAAACCGGTTTCGGCTTGCCAGGAATAATTTAACTGCAGGCCCTGGCTGGGTAGCTGAATTGGTTAGAGAGCGTCGTCCCAGTAGGCCAAGGGTGAGGGTTTGATCCCCGGTCAGGACACACAGGCATCAACGGGTGAATGCATAAATAACTGGAACAACAAATCTCTCTCTCAAGAAAAACAAAGAACAAAAGAATAACTGAACTGAATGTAACAACATCTCCAGAGGGAATTTCCAGTCTCACTGGACACAGAGGCCAAACAATGAGGAGACGAACGGTAAAAGGACAATTTGGTAATTGGGGAAATCTGAACAGGAAGTGCACATCAGATGACAGGGCAGTTGCTGTTCATTTATAGGTTAGCGATGCCTTCTGCAATAGTTACAAGCAGAACGATTTGTTCTAAGATAATCGGGAAGGAGAGGCGTGCATGTGAAATGAAACTGGCAAGATGTTCACTGTGGAGGCTGGGTGAGTACCGTGGAGACTGCATCAAGCTCTTTGCTCTACTCTTTTTTTTTTAAATATATTTTATTGATTTTTTACAGAGAGGAAGGGAAAGGGATAGAGGGTTAGAAACATTGATGAGAGAGAAACATCGATCAGCTGCCTCCTGCACATCTCCCACTGGGGATGTGCCCGCAACCAAGGCACGCGCCCCTGACCGGAACCGAACCCGGGACCCCCCCAGTCCGCAGGCCGACACTCTATCCACTGAGCCAAACCGGTTTCGGCTCTTTGCTCTACTCTTGTGTGTGTTTGAAATGGTGCATGATCTAAAAAAACAACCACCTTGTAAGCCCTAACTGAATAGCTCAGGCGCTTAGAGCCTCGGCCTGAAGCTCAAGGTGGACGGCTGGATTCCCAGTCAGGGCACAGACAAGAAGCATAAGGACGTGCAACAAATCAATGCTCTGCCCTGGCTGGTGTGGCTCAGTGGATAGAGCGTCCGCCTGCGGACTGAAGGGTCCCAGGTTTGATTCCGCTCAAGGGCCCATACCCAGGAGGCAGCTGATCGATGATTCCCTCTCATCATTGATGTTTCCAACTCTCTCTCCCTCTCCCTTCCTCTCTGAAATCAATAAAAATACTAAAAAAAAAACACAAGTCAATGTTTCTCTTTCTTTTTGCGTTCTGTTCTCTCTCTAAAAATGAATACATTTTAAATTAATAAAAATTTGTTGATAACATCCAGGAAAGACAGGCTGAAGCAGAAGTGAGGGGGAGGTGATAAAAGAAACGACATGGTCCGGCCAGTGTAGCCAGCTGTTGAGCATTGAGCCCACCTGCTCCGTTCCAAGTGGGGACACGTGACTGGGTTGCAGGCTCCACCCCCGGTGGGGGGGGGGCGTGCAGGAGCCAATTGATGATTTTTCTCTCTCATCGATGTCTCTATCTCTATCCCTCTCTCTCTAAAAAGAGAGAGAGAAAGAAAGAGAGAGAGAGAAGGAGAGAGAGAGAGGAAGGAAGGAAGGAAGGAAGAAAGGAAGGAAGGAAGGAAGGAAGGAAGGAAGGAAGGAAGGAAGGAAGGAAGGAAGGAAGGAAGAAAGACCCTGACAGGTTTGGCTCAGTGGATAGAGCGTCCGCCTGCGGACTGAAGGGTCCCGGGTTCGATTCCGGTCAAGGGCATGTACCTTGGTTGCGGGCACATCCCCAGTAGGAGGTGTGCAGGAGGCAACTGATCGATGTTTCTCTCTCATCGATGTTTCTGACTCTCTCCCTCTCCCTTCCTCTCTGTAAAAAATCAATAAAATATATTTAAAAACAAACGAACGTGACTATGGAGAGGCCCCAGGTGACTACCTAGTCAGGTGTCCAGGGAGGCGGGCAGAGCAGTGTTTGCTGAGCACGTCCTCACTGACAGGAGGTCACAGGAGTGACCTCACACAGCTGCTGTCACCTCCTGACCACAACACAGCCCTGGGGACCACCTGGGTGCCCGCCCCTCTGCCCAGGGGTCCTGGGGTTCGCTCTCTGCTGTATGCCCCTCGTCACAGGGTGCTGGGTGACCTGTGAGGCCCTGTCACCCCGACACCCAGCCTGCACTCCCCGGGACAGGAAGGGTCCCCATGGAAGGGCTCACCGAGCTCCAGGCAGCTGAGCACCCCGAGGACCAGGCCCATCACGTGGTACAGGGGCAGGACCGTGTAGACCACGTCGTCGGCTGTGACCCCGCTCAGGGCCAGCATCCCGCTCATCTGCAGCACCCGCTCGTGGGTGAGGATGGCCGGCTTCGGGAGCCCTGGGGGACGGAGGGTGGCAGGGTGGGGGGCGTGCAGGGCTGGGTCTCCATGGCGGGGAGGGGGGTTCAAGGAGGTCAGGTTGGGTTTGGGGTTCAGAGGTCCAATCCCAAGCTCCAGGAGGGCCTCCATGGCTGCCCGCTAGGAAAAGGCAAGACTCTGGCCCTGATCCCTCCGAGGACATTTCGGGGCAGAAGTCAGGCTACGTGTCCCCATCGAAGCGCCGCCTGTGCGGTGGAGGCCGGGCTCGGGGTCAGGTCAGGGTGAGAGGTCAGAGGTTGGGGCGGGGGCTGCCGGGTGCCCTCACCGGTGGTCCCCGAGGTGTAGATGAACAGGGCAGGGCTCTTGCGTGTGAGGCCGGCGCGCAGGTCAGCGGGCACGGGGTCCGGGGGCGCGGCGTCCAGGGCGGGCTCCAGCGCCCCCACCCCCGGCGTCGGGGAGGTGCGGCCGAGGTAGAAGCAGCGCACGCGCTCCGCCTGCAGCTGGGGGAGGACCTCCTCCAGGTTCTGCCGGAGATCTGCAGGGCGGACCAGAGAGGAGACTGAGGCAAGGTCCCCCCACACACACTTCCAGGAGGCGAGGGGGAACCCACCCCAGGCCACAGAGGGCGTGGCCGGCAGAGGGCGCTTCTGCACTTTTGTGAAGAGCCCCATGGCCGGTGTGGCTAAGTGGATAGAGCACCAGCCTGCGGACAGAAGGGTCCGGGGTTCCGGTTCCGGTCAAGGGCAGGGACCCTGGTTGCGGGGCTCCTCCCGGCTGGACCCTGGTCAAGGCGCTTGCAGGAGGCAACCATCCATGTGTTTCTCTGTCTTTCCCTCTCTCTGCCACCCTCCCTAAAAATCAATGGAAAAATATCCTTTGGTGAGGATTAAAAAAAAAAAAAGCCCTGACTGGTTTGGCTCAGTGGATAGAGCCTCGGCCTGTGGACTGAAGGGTCCCAGGTTCGATTCCGGTCAAGGGCATGTACCTTGGTTGCGGGCACATCCCCAGTGGGAGGTGTGCAGGAGGCAGCTGATGGATGTTTCTCTCTCATCGATGTTTCTGACTCTCTATCCCTCTTTCTCTCTGTAAATAAAATCAATAATATATATATATATATATATATATATATATATATATATATTTTATTAAAGGTTAGTATTGGCAAAAAAAGGCAGAAATAGCCATGGCGAAGAAGAAGGAGGCCAGCTGGCATGGCTCGGTGGTTGAGCATCGACCTATGAACCAGGAGGTCAGGGTTAGATGCCCGGGTTGTGGGCTCGACCCCCCCAGTTTGGGGCGTGCAGGAGGCGGCTGATCAATGATTCTCATTGATGTTTCTCTCTCCCTCTCCCTTCCTCTCTGAAATCAATAAAAATATTTTTTTTTAAAGGAAAAACAAAACAAAGCACCTGGTGCCCTCAGAATTACTTCCCAGCCTGTGGGGTGAGCGGGCTAACGGGGCGCCTGTCCAGCCCCTTCCTGGCCCCCTGACCAGCGGTCCTCCCAGCCTGCCCCCCTCCCCGGCCGCTCCCGCCCCCGCCGGCCTGGGTGGGGGGTGTCCTTACCCGGGTCCACCAGCAGCACCCGCGCCCCAGAGCTCAGCACCGAGTGTGCCAAGGGCGCCCCGCGGATGTGCGGGTTGATCCAGGCCACGGGGCAGCCCAGCTTGGCCAGCCCCAGCCACAGGCCGAGCGCGGGGACGGCCTGCGAAGGCGACATCAGCAGGGCGGCGGGCTCCCGGGGCCCCGCGCCCTCGGGGGCGACCATCTCCGCCTTCAGCGCCCACGCTGCGCGGCAGGCCCGGGCGTCCAGCTCCGCGTAGGTGACCGCGCGGCTCCCGCGGCCAGTCCACACCAGGGGCGCGTGGTCCGGCTGCGCCCGCGCGCGCCGCTCGAAGGCGTCCACGAAGGTGTCCGGGGGCGAGCGGCCCAAGCGCGCCCGAGTGCGCAGGCCCATGCGGAGGATGCCCGCCACGAAGGCCAGGTCCGCGGGCAGCCAGCGCAGCGCGGGGGGCGGCCGGGGCGGCAGCAGGGCCAGGGCCAGGGCTGCGGCCGCCAGGCTCAGCCCATGCGGCGCCCAGGGCCAGAGCCAGGGCCGCGCCAGCGCCGCCAGGCCGACCAGCGCGCAGCAGGCGGGGTCCCCCAGGAGCCAGCGCAGCGCAGGGGCCGCGGCCACCGGCCAGGCGGGCAGCCCCCCGCCCCGCAGGAACAGCAGCAGCGACAGCAGCAGCAGCGACCGGCGTCCCGCACCCATGGCACCGGCTGTCTGTCCTGTGCCTGCGGCACGCTCACCTGCGCAGGCTGCCGGGCAACCTCTGGCCCCTGGCTGTGGACCAGCCGGCATCGAGGGCGGAGCGACCAGCCGCAGGACTCTGCCCCAGAACTTATTATTTTTCAATGATAGTTGACATTCAACAGCAGATTCGTTTCGGGTGCACAGAAGAGTGGCTGGACACTTTTATTCATTTTTTTAAAAAAATATTTTTATTTATTTCAGGGAGGAAGGGAGAGGGGTGGATAGAAACATCCATGATGAGAGAGAACCACTGATCGGCTGCCTCCTGCACGCCCCCACTGGGGATCAAGCCTGCAGCCCAGGCATGTGCCCTTGACTGGAATCAAACCCGGGACCCTTCTATCCACTGAGCCAAACCGGCTGGGGCACTGTGGTGAGCCGGCACAGCCATGGCATACTCAGCCCCAGGGCGCCTGATGCGCCACACCAGCTCAGCCAGGTTCAGTGACCCGGAGAGGGGGTGGCTAAAAAGCTTAGAAAAGACAGACAAGAGAATAAAACTGGGTCTCGGTGGGACACTGCTTCCCTGATGGAGAGACAGCGCCCACGCCCACAAGCCCTGCCTTTATTTTACAGCCAGATGCCAGGAGGCAAAGGAAGAGCGTGGTCAAGATGTTTACTACATTCTGGTTTGGATCCTACTCCATTCCATGCAACTGATCAAGCTTTGTTTACATGCATCACTCAGGCACATGGGGCCACGTGTTCTGACCATAGCGTCAAGCTCACAACTGCAGCTGTTGGCTATAATGGTGCTGGAGGGCTCTGCCCTCCATGCTGGGACTTGCACGTGCCCCCGAGAGGACTGTACCCTCCCCTCAGTCCGAGGCTTGGACCTGTCCAAACACTGTGGCCGCGCCCCACAGGGCACTTTTACTCATTTTTAAAAAAATACTTGTATTGATATCAGAGAGGAAGGGAGAGGGATAGAAACATCAGGGATGAAAACCATGGATCCGCCCTGACCGGTTTGGCTCAGTGGATAGAGCGTCGGCCTGCGGACTGAAGGGCCCTGGGTTCGATTCCGGTCAAGGGCATGTACTTTGGTTGCGGGCACATCCCCAGTGGGGGGTGCGCGGGAGGCAGCTGATTAATGTTTCTCTCTCATTGATGTTTCTAACTCTCTATCCCTCTCCCTTCCTCTCTGTAAAAAAATCAATAAAATATATTTAAAAAAAAAAAAAAAGAAAACCATGGATCCGCTGCCTCCTGCACGCCCCCTACTGGGGGTGGAGCCTGCAACCCCTGAACGTGCCCTTGACCGGGATGGAACCCCCATGACCCTTCAATCCGCGGGCCAAGGCTCTATCCACTGAGCCAAATGGGCTGGGGCTGTTGGACACTTTTACGCACGCCCTCCGAGGCGGTCCCCTCCTAAACCTGGTTCCCCCGGCACCACACAGGTGTCACAGCACCGAGGACAATCCCTTTGCTGTGCTCTACACCTCCCTGACCTGTTACTTCTTAATCCCTCACCGTGTCCACCCAGCCCCCACGTGTCCTGGTCCTCTTCACCCCACCTGTTTGTTTCGCTCTGCAGGGTCCTCTGGGCCCCTCTGCCTCGATGGACACCCGCTGGCCAGGGCCACGAGTCAGCAGGCCAGCAAGGCCCGTGGGCTTCAGGCACAGCCTGACTCCCCTTCACCCGTGGGAGGTGGGGTTTGGCCTGGGGTGCTAGCCAGGCGTACAGCAGGTGCTCAGCAAATCCTGAAAGGAATACCTGAAGTATCTGACCGCACTCATGTGCTGGGCGGATTCTGCTGCACCCTTGGCATTGGTGGGGTCACATGCGTGGCAGGACTCCTCGCCCTTGGTAGGCCGTCACCGGGGGAGTTCGGAAAGGCGCTGGCCCGGAAGCCAGCAGATCACCCCCTCCAGGCTGCACCACCCCCCAACCTGCCCCAAATCCCTAGCGCAGATCAGAGACCACCCTGCGCTGGAGGCGAGAGAGGAGCCGCCTCTCTCTGGGCTGCCAGCGGATCACCCCCTCCAGGCTGCACCCCCCCCTCAACCTGCCCCAAACCCCTAGGGCCGATCAGAGACCACCCTGCGCTGGAGGCAAGAGGAGCCGCCTCCCTCTGAGCTGCCTGCCAAGCCGATGCAGGGCTCCAACACGATGCCAGGGCAGGCGTGCTAGGGCTCAGATCCCCTCACGGCAGCTAGCCCCCAAAGGACTCCTGGCCCCCCAAAAGTAAGGTGCCCCACCATGATGTCCATCAGAACAGGGAGGTCCAGAGGTCTTGGGGGACAGGCTTCGAAACGAAGTGTTCCTCCCAGGCAGCAGCAACTGCGACTGGGGTGGGGTCCCGCACGTGGCCTCCCGCTCTGAAGACACACCTCATAGGGGCTGGCCTGTACCCTCCCCACAGGACCGCGGATGAGGAGAGTCAGGCCCGGCCATATGCATGCCCCTCTCCCCCCAGAGAACAGAGGCACCAGACCACCAAGTGGACAGTTCTGTCTTTACCCAATGAGAGCGAGAAACCCCACGTCCAGGAGCTCACAGCTTCTGGGTTTGGGCCCACGAGCCAGTCCTTTATTAGTCCATGATGGGTCCGTCCGAGACCCCGTAGGTGCCAGATGAGGGGTGGCTTGGGGAGTGCACCATGGATCTCACCCAGTCTGAAACTGGAGTACGGAAGCAGCTCTGAACCCCACCCCACACAGGGGAGTTGGAGCACGAATCCTGGGCCCCACCCCAAGTCTGATGAGCCGGTTCTCAGTCGTCAGATCCCAGATCCCCGAGGAGCCCCAGCCCGCACTACCAGGACGGGGCAGAGTGTGGGAGGGGCAGGCGAGCTGGGCCCCTGGTCTGCGGAGATGAGGGTGGAAGCAGGGGTGGGGCCTGTGCTCAGGGGACAGTGTGGCCAGCTGCGGTCACGGTACCTGCTGGTTTGAACCGGCTGGCGGGGATGTCAGGAGCCCTGCAGTGGGCGTGGCCAAGACAACACGGGCGTGATCAGCCCCGCGTGGGCGTGGCCTGGGTCAGGGCGCGGGGTGCGCCGCCAGGTGGCGCTCCAGCAGCGCGCGGTGCGAGAAGACCTTGCCGCAGGCGGGGCAGGGCGCGCGCTCCGGGCGGTGGGTGCGCATGTGCACGTTGAGCGAGCTCTTCTGCGTGAAGCGTTTGGCGCAGACCGCGCACTGGAAGGCGCGCACGCCCGTGTGCGTGACCATGTGCTTGAGCAGGTAGTCGCGCAGCGAGAAGGACCGCCAGCACACGGCGCACTGGTGCGGCTTCTCCCCTGCGGGCGACAAGCGGGGGCGCGCAGGTGTCAGCCGGAGAGAGACCTCCCCCACCCGGGGCGCCTCTGCCAGGCAGGGACCCCCGCCCCCCCCGGGGGACAACCATCCACCTGGAACCCCCTGATCAGCAGGGACATTCTGGGGCCCTCACTCCCCGACTGTCCCGTCCCACAGGGACCCCCACACGTGGCCTGGCCTATCCCCTTCCCTCTGGCCGGTTGGGACCCCCTCTCCCAGACCTGTACCATCTTACCAGGCACCACTGACTGTCAGGGTCCCTCAACCCCAAAAGGTACCCTCCCCGTAGGGAACTCGCCGGTGTGGGGCATCGTTGCCCATCGGGGCTGGGCACTCAGGTGTCCCGTGCCCACATGGAGGCCTCCCCTCCCCCATACCTACCAGGCCCATATCTGGCCACCCTTCGGGGGAGGCCCGTACACTGGAAGGGACCTGGGCATACCTCCCCCTTTCCGCTAGAACCCCAGCTGCCCGCACCCCTGCCTGCTGGCCACCATGATGTCCCTGGGGGGGGGCAGAGCAGGCTGAGCCCCCACAAGGCTCAGAGACCAGGAGGCAAGCTGTCGGCCCTCAGGGTCCAGGGAATAAACAAAAAGCCTTTCCCGGCGGCAGGGGCAGTGCCTAGGCGGGGTTCTCCCGACCCAGCCGCTGGCACATCCTGGCTGGCGCTACCTGGCCCTGCCCTCTCCGTCCTGCCCAGGTGAGGCAGCCAGGTGGCGGCTTTAAACTGTGAACCGCACCTCGGTTCTCACTCCCATCTCAGAAGATGGGTGCCTCCCCGCTTCACAGCGAAACCCCAACCCCCTGGCCCAGGACTCCCCCTGCCACGCCCACTGGCTTTCCGGCCAAATCCTGGCTTTTAACACCCAGCTCCGCGGTGGCATTGCACACACCTGTCCTCCCCGGCCTTGCCGCCACCACCTGGGGCCCTCCCTCCACCACCCACAGCTGCCTCGCTTCAGAGCCGCCTCCCTGAGGTCCAAGAGTGCCTCCCTGCAGTCTTGGGGAGCCCACGTGTCTCCTCCAGCCCTGGTCAGACCACCTCTCTGCCTGCTCCCCACGCTTCCCCAAAACCCACTCCTTCGCATCCAGCCACAGCCACTGGACCCAGGGAGGTCCCAGCACTGCTCCCGCACCTGGCCATGCTCTCCCCGCCCACCCACCCACCACTAAGGCTCCATCCCAGCTCCACCCCAGGTTCCAGCTCCGCACCCCGCCTTAGGACACACCCCACCGCAATGAAGCGGGTCAGGAAACCCGCAGGGGGGCCTGCTGCCCACACGGAGCACTTGGGGGCTCCATTTCCAGGCTCCTCTGGAGTTGCCAGCCCGCCCCGTGCCCCACCCCACCCCACCCGCCTCCGGTTTGCATCTCAGGTGACCCCGGCCCGAGGCCACCCCGCTCACCCGAGTGGATGAACATGTGCTTGGTGTAGTTCTTCCTCGAGCTGAAGGTCTTGCGGCAGTGGCTGCACTCGTAGGCGGGCGGCTCGGAGCCCGCGGGGCGCGCAGCGGGGACCAGAGGGGCGGCGGCAGGGGCGGCGGGCGGGGCCAGGGCCTCCCCCAGAGTCACGCTGGGGGCCGCCTCGGGCTGGAGCGCCGGGTAGAAGGCGGCCGGGGGTGCAGGCACCGACTCTGAGGGTGCTGGCGGGGGCTGCGCGGGGGGCCCCGGGGCGCCCAGGTGAAAGGGGAAAAGGACTACGGGAGGCGCCGGGGCCTTCACGGCGGGCTGGCGGGGCCCGGACAGGACGCAGTCCGGCGGGGCGGGGGCCTCGGTGGCACAGCCTTCCACCGCGGGGCCGTCCTCCTCCTGCCACGCGGAGACGTAGCTGTCAGGGAACACGTCCTCGGCTACGGGGGGCCCCCGGAGGAAGTCCCTCCCGGCGCCGTAGTCGGAGAGGCCGGCGGGCGCAGGCGGCTCCTCGCGCGCGCTGTCAGCGGTGAGGAAGCCGGCGGCGCAGTCGGGGAAAGGGGGCGCCTGGCCCTCGCCCGGGCCACCGCCTTCGCCGTCCTCGCCATCAGTCTCGTCCTCGGTCTCCTCCTCTTCCTCGTCGTCCCCGCCCTCCTCTGGGGCGGCAGGCAGGGCGGGGTCAGCGAAGGACCCCTCGGCTTTGGCCGGCGCCGGGGGCGCGGGCAGCTGCAGGCGCGCGGGCTGGCGCTGCTTGCGGGTGTGCGCTGCCCCCGGGTGGCCCAGGGGGCGCGCAGCCAGCAGGTGGCGCAGGCGGTGGCGCAGCTGCGCGGGCGCGAGTGGCGTGGGTACGGGCGTGGGCAGGGGCAGGGGCGCGGGGGCGCCCGCGGCGGGGGCCGGGGCGCGGGCCCGGGCGATGATCTGCGTGCACTCGTCGATGACCGTCTGGATGCGCAGCACGGACGCGGCCGTGAGCACCTGCAGCGCCTCGCCCTGCGCCACGACCAGCGAGCCGCTGTAGAGGAACTCCACGAGCTGGCGCACCGTCTGCGCGGGCACCACGGGCGGCACGCGGATCTCCGAGTGGCCGAGC
The DNA here is from genome assembly GCF_963455305.1 of Plecotus auritus. Lineage (NCBI taxonomy): Eukaryota > Metazoa > Chordata > Mammalia > Chiroptera > Vespertilionidae > Plecotus > Plecotus auritus. The sequence continues at coordinate 71,110 of NC_137785.1, read as the reverse complement.
AGCAGCTTGTCCTGGAAGAAGGGCGAGCCGGCGGCCAGCACGCAGCGGTGCGCGCGCAGCGAGGCCTCGCGGATGCGCACGGTCACGTCGCAGAAGTGCCCGCCCAGCCGCTGTCCGTTGAGGGTCTCGAGCAGCGAGCGGGAGAAGTTCTGCAGGTGGATGTGATGCACCGCCTCCGTCGCCGCCGCCATCTGCAGCGGATGAGGGGGGAGGGGAGGTCAGCCAGGGACTCCCTCTGCCCTAGTGTCCCGTTCCTTCAGCCTCGGTCGCGGGACAGGGCGATTCTCAGCCCCCGCCCCCAAAACGGACCCTTGCAGGGTTCCACCCAGCGCACAGGCCTCAGCACGACCCCCCCCCACCACACACACACACACACTCTCTCTCTCCAGGACTCCTGCCTGTCTCGCCATCTCCACAGCTCCCTGCAGACCCATGGGAGACGGGTGGGAATATCAAAGGTCTCCCCAGGGCCCTGGCTCAGTGGATAGAGCATAGGTCTGCGGACTGAAGGGTCCCGGGTTCGATTCCGGTCAAGGGCATGTACCTTGGTTGCCGGCACATCCCCAGTGGGAGGTGTGCAGGAGGCAGCTGATCGATGTTTCTCTCTCATCGATGTTTCTAGCTCTCTATCCTTCTCCCTTCCTCTCTGTGAAATATCAATAAAATATATTAAAAAAAAAATTAAAAAAAAATTTTTAAAAAAAAAAAGGTCTCTCCAGGGCCCTGGCTCAGTGGATAGAACATAGGTCTGCGGACTGAAGGGTCCTGGGTTCGATTTCGGTCAAGGGCACATGCCTGGGTGTCGGGCTCAACCCCCAGTAGGGGGCCTGCAGGAGGCAGCCGATCAACACCCCGCCTCCCCTTCCCCCAGTGCGGCTTACTACCCAGGCAGGCAAGGCTCCAGGGCTGGGTTCCCCAGTCTAGGGGCCCACCCAGTCACCCTTCCCCCAACCCCAATACCTATCAACCGTCCCCCATCCCCTCTCTGTGGAGAAGAGGGCAGAGACCTGCATCCAGAACTGGCTCACTGATCCACCCCAGAGGGCTGCAACCCTCTCCACTGGTGGCTTCTTTCTGATCCGCCCCTGCCTCACACCCCAACCTCAGGGCCTCCGAGGCTGGGGCCCCGTCGGCTGCCTCAGAACCGGGGGTTTTAACCAGTGTACGTGGAGGTCTTCCCGGGGCGGGGTGGCGGGAGGTGTACCCTGGACTGGGTGACCGGGGGTGTGTGCAGTCACACAGGGTCTTCAGAGTAGGAGGGGCATGAGTCAAGCAGTTGACCCACGGGAGGGAAACACGTGGTTTCTGGCACCCCCTTTCCCCCCCATGGATGGGAATATGGGGGGACCTGTGTGCAGAGAGGGGATTTGTGTGGCCTGTGCAGGGGTGTGTGACTGGGTGGGTGCAGGGGAGCATGGCTGAGCAATCCGGATGCGTCCTGTCAAACTGTGGCCTCCTTAACCCAGCACTGCCCACCCTCGGGCACTAGAAAGAGGGGTTACCACCACCCCCCCCAAGGGATTCTGGGAATCTGAGAAGCTCTATTTCACCCGTCAAGTAGGAACCAGGCTCGCTCAGCTTCAGTTTCCCCTCCATCTACCTCGCTCATCCCACACCCAGGCCACACATCTCCCGTCTAGGGGAGGAGTTGAGCCCTGCCTGGTCCACGCAGGGTCCCGGCCCCAGAGTGAGGCCTGCCCTCACCCTCAGCGCCTGTGGAGATCTGACTCACCCCCTGCAGCTCCTTACGCCCATACCATCATTGCTGGGACCAGAACCCACCCCCGTTTCTTGCACGCCCCACATCTAACCCCTCAGACCACTTCACACACCTCCACTGCCCCCACCCCCACCGGCTTGGACCGAGGGGTGCAGTGACCGCCCCTTCTCCGCCCCGCCACCCCCCCCCCCCCACCTCGCGGTCTATTCCCCACGCGACAGCCAGAGGGAGCCTGCTCGCTCCTAACAGGTCAGGGCCCGCCTTGGCTCGGAGACCACCGTGCGAAGAATTAATTCTTGGCAAGTTCGCCAATGAGCCAAGTGTGCACGTGCTGTCGCCTGTGCACCAGCACCCTCCCCGTGTCCATTCACCCGGCGTCTAAGGCTCCCAATGTGCGCCGGGGGATTGGGGCAGACACCTTTGCCTCAGCCCGCAGGGTAGCAGCCCTTCCTTTTCCGATCCCCGCCCCGCGCCCTGCTCCCCGAAAGGCTCCGACTCCTCGGTGCAGAGGCAGCAGGGCCTCCCAGGCGCCTCGGAACAAAGGCCGCCTGAGGATGCAGCCCCCAGGCCCGGCCGCGCCGCGTTTCCCGCCGCCACACCTCTGCCCGCGCCACGCACAGCCCCGAGCGCCCTCTCCCGCGCTCTGCGACGTGGCACGCGCCCTACCCTGCGCCCAGCGCCCCTCTGAGGTCCGCGCCCGCTGCCCCCGCCGCAGCCCGCACTACCCCAGGCCTCCCGGGTCCGCCCCGCCCGCGCCCTACAGCGCCCCCTCCCGCCCGCAGCCTGCGCTTCCCAGCCCAGCGTGGGGGCCCCTCCCGGGCACGCTCCGGCCTCCCGCCGGCCCAGCGGCTGGGGAACACCCGCCCAACCTCACCTCCCGCTCCTCCGCAGGCACCAGGCCCGGCCGCGGCCGCCTCCGGCTTACCACCGACAAGGCCGCGCTTCCCGGCCGCGACTCCGGCGGAACCGAAGTCCGCAGCCGCTGCGGCGCTGGGAAGCGCTAGCGGGGAGCACGTTTCCGGTGTTTCTATGGAGATGAGCCGCCGCCGCCAGGCCGTAGTTCCGGGGGAACCAAAGTCGCAGACACAGGGACGGTGGGGCGGTGAGGAGAGGATTCTCCGGGCCGCAGTACGCTTCCGGCGTCGCCCTAGAGACGGGGAGGAGGCGGGGCCTGCGCTGTCAATCAGCGGGCCACGCCCCCGTGTGCGCGGGGCGGGGCGGGGCTGGAGGTGCTGCACCGCAATAAAGTGTCGAAAGGCGCTCTGCGACCCCCGGAGGTGCGAGCAGGAGAAGGGGTGCAAGCAGGGGAGGGGTGCAAGCAGGAGTGGGGGTGCATGCAGGAGTGAGGGTGCAAGCAGGAGGAGGGGTGCAAACAGGAGTAGGGCTTGCTAGTAGAGGGGGAGCAGACCCCATCTGACCTTGACGCCCACTTTCTGCCTCGTTCCTGAGCCTGGGTCCCGGGTCCCAGGTGGAAGGTGGAGATTGCCTGATTGGATGCCCCAGGCCTAACTGCCCCAGGGCGAGTCATGACAAAGAAATGGAGTCATATGGACCTGAACAACCTGCCCCAGAGCTCAGAAAAGGGACTGGGGGTGAGATGGGTCTTACCTCTGCAGGAGGGCGTGAGCAGCCAGACCCCCAAAGCCCGAAGTTACAGGGGACTGAGTCTGTGGGAAGAGCTGGGCAAGGGGAGCAGCCGCGGTCTGCAGGGGCCTGGACCAGCCTGGCTGACGAGCGCATGCATGAACCAGGCCCACCCGATGGTGTGCTGCAGTGGGGCCAGCTGACCTTATGCTCTACTCGTGGGGGCTGGAGGGAGGCAGGAGGACCTGGACCTCAGGTCAGAAGATCCCCCGGACCCTCAGCAGACCTCATGTCGTGGAGGGGAAAGGGAATATCCTCTGGGAACCCCCCCCCCCCCGCCCCGCCCCGCAGCCTTTCCTGTGGCCCATGACCAGAGGAAGGTCATTAAAACCCAAGTCCAGCCCGGCCAGCGTGGCTCAGAAGTTGAGCATCAACCTAGGAACCAGGAGGTCACAGTTGGATTCCCAGTCAGGACACATGCCCAGGTTTCAGGCTCAGTCCCCAGTGTGGGGGCGTGTAGGAGGCAGCCGATCAGTGGATTCTCTCTCACCAATGATGTTTCTATCTCCCTCTCCCTTCCTCTCTGAAATCAATTAAAAATATATATATATATTTAAAAATATATATATTTTGGTAAATAAATAAATAATAAAACTCGTTTCTAATGGCTTCATTGTCCCCGTTCAGAATGTGGGCCCCTCACAATGGCCTGCCTCGTCCACTGTGTCTGCTCCATTCAACCTCAGCAACCCGCCTCTTTTTTTTTTTTTAAATACATTTTATTGATTTTTCACAGAGAGGAAGGAAGAGGGAGAGAGAGCTAGAAACATCGATGAGAGAGAAACATCCATCAGCTGCCTCCTACACACCCCTGTGGACACTGGGGATGTGCCCGCAACCAAGGTACATGCCCTTGACCGGAATCGAACCTGGGACCCTTGAGTCCCGGTTAGGGCAGCAACCCCCCCCCCCTTGCTGTGCCCACCTCAAAGCTGGCCTGTGCAGTTCCCTATCACACTGCCCACCTGCCACCACCTCCCTCAGGGACCCTCCCTGATCTCAAGTTTTCCCCCATCCTCTATCACAGGGCCTGTGAGGGCAGAGGTCAACTCTGTCCTTCACTTTGACAGACAGCTGCTGTCTCTATCTACCACCTAAACAGGAATGGAGGTGCCCACAGCTGTGTCAGCCTGCTCCGGACCCGATTCCACTGGATTCTAATGCATCGGGGGTCATGTCCTGGAGGGGGGGCAAAATCCTAAAGATGCCCCCTCCTAGATTCCCTGCTGAAAACCCCAGAAAATGGCAGCTCTCATTAAGGTCATGAGTCAGCTGACCTCACAATATGGAGATGGATGATCCTGGGATGTTTGGGTAGTAGACCCAGGGCAATCAGCAAGGCCCTTAAAGGAGGAACAGGAGAGCAGAGACACTTGAATCAGAAGGACTCTGGGGCCTTTGAAGGTGGAAGGGGCCAGGTGACAGGGAATATAGGGGTGAGTGTGGGGTCCGGAATTGGAGAAGAGCTGAAGAACAGCCAGCCAGAAAACAGGGACCCGCCCGAGCCGGCTTGGCTCAGTGGATAGAGCATTAGCCTGCGGACAGAAGGGTCCCCAGTTCGATTCCTGGTCAGGGCACATGCCTGCGTTTCAGGCTCGATCCCCAGTAGGGGGCCTGCAGGAGGTAGCCGATCAATGATGCTCTCTCATCATTGATGTTTCTATCTCTCTCTCCTTCTCCCTTCCTCTCTGAAATCAATAAAGAAATATATTTAAAAAAGTAAGAAAAGAAAACAGGGACCGGTTCTCCCTCCCCCTCAACCCCCCAATACTTTACCATTAGCTTCCTCACTCTCACACTCCAAGGACCCTTCTTTTACCTCCATAACTTGTTTTCTAAGCCCATTTCTTCTAGAAATTACTTAAAAAAAAATATATATATATATATATATATATATATATAGCCCTAGCCGGTTTGGCTTGGTGGATAGAGCTTTGGCCTGCGGACTGAAGGGTCCCAGGTTCGATACCGGTCAAGGGCACATGCCCGGGTTGCAGGCTTGATCCCCAGTGGGGAGTGTGCAGGAGGCAGCCAATCCATGATTCTCTCTCATCATTGATGTTTCTATCTCTCTCTCCCTCTTCCTTCCTCTCTGAAATCAATAAAAATATATATATTTTTTTAATATATTTTATTGATTTTTACAGAGAGGAAGGGAGAGGGATAGAGAGCCAGAAACATCAATGAGAGAGAAACATCGATCAGCTGACTCCTGCACGCCCCCCCACTGGGGATGTGCCCGCAACCAAAGCACATGCCCTTGACCGGAATCGAACCCGGGACCCCTCAGTCCGTAGGCCGACGCTCTATCCACTGAGCCAAACCGGTTAGGGCAATAAAAATATATTAAAAAAAAAAAAGACCGAACCGGTTTGGCTCAGTGGATAGAGCGTCGGCCTGCGGACTGAAAGGTCCCGGGTTCGATTCTGGTCAAGGGCATGTACCTTGGTTGTGGGCACATCCCCAGCAGAAGGTGTGCAGGAGGCAGCTGATGGATGATTCTCCTCATTGATGTTTCTCTCTCCCTCTCCCTTCCTCTCCGTAAAAATCAATAGAACATATTAAAAAAGAAAACAGACCCAGTCTTACAACCGCAGGGACCTGGATTCCTCCTGCCAACAACCTGGATGCGCTGGGCCGTGGCTTTCTCCCCAGAGCTTCCCGGAAAGCCTTGCCCGGCCCACCCCTGACGGCAGCCTTTGTGAGCCGGAGCAAGGCCTCAGCCTGGCGTGCTGCCTGCGGCTAGGTAGGAGGCGGGTGCTGCTTGAAGCTACGGAGTCTGTGATCCTCCGTTAAGAAGCAGCAGACCTGGCCCTAACCGGTGTGGCTCAGTGGATAGAACGTCGGCCTGCGGACTGAAGGGTCCCAGGTTCGATTCCGGTCAAGGGCATGTACCTTGGTTGCGGGCACATCCCCAGTGGGGGGTGTGCAGCAGGCAGCTGATCCATGTTTCTCTCTCATCGATGTTTCTAATTCTCTATCCCTCTCCCTTCCTCTCTGTAAAAATCAATAAAATATATATTTTTTTTTAAAAAAAAGAAGAAGCAGACCTGGCCGGTGTGACTCCCTTGACTGGGACTTGTCCCAGGCACAGAGGTCACCAGGCCGGCCCTGGTCGGGGCACATGCCTGGGTTTCCGGCTCAATCCCCAGTAGGGGGCGTGCAGGACGCAGCTGATGTTTCTCTTTCTTCCCCTCTCCCTTCCTCTCTCCCTAAAATCAAATACAGCTGCCAGAGACTGGGGACCTCCGCTTGGTAAGCGTCTGATCGATGCCACTGTTTCCATCCATCGAATACCTTCCGATCTCCTCTCTCAGGCCAGACGTTGCCTTTCTGCCTACCAGCGTGTATCAGGCACCTCAACGGTCTCATTCTCCCATCCTACAGGGTCCTACATGCAGGGGGACTTGGGGGTCAGAGGGGAACCAACTGTCCAGACATACGGGCTGGAACAGCATCAGGGCAGGTGGAAAGGAATGTGCGAGGATGCTGAGGAGGGAGGGTGTAGAACAGGAGGGAAAAAAATACCCCAAATCCCGACTCCACTCAGGCCTTGAGAAAGGCCTTTGCCGCAGTGGTTATGGGGGCATTTGGGGGTAATGCAGCCCAGGGCATAGGTTTATGTTTTTTGTTCCCCTCCCCGCACCCCCCCCCCGCCCCAAATTATAAGAGAAAGTTTAGTACTAGCTGGTTTGGCACCGTGAATAGAGTGTCAGTCTGCGGACTGAAGGGTCCCGGGTTTATTCTGGTCAGGGCACATGTCCAGGTTGTGGGCTGGATTCCCAGTGTGGGGCGTGCAGGAGGCAGCCGATCAATGACTCTGTCTCATCGTTGATGCTTCTCTCTCCCTCTTCCTCTCTGAAATTGAAAAAAAAAAAAAAGAGAGAGAGCCTTAACCGGTTTGTCTCAGTGGATAGAGCGTCAGCCTGCGGACTCAAGGGTCCCAGGTTCGATTCCGGTCAAGGTCATGTACCTTGGTTGGGGGCACATCCCCAGTAGGAGGTGTGCAGGAGGCAGCTGATTGATGTTTCTCTCTCATCAATGTTTCTAACTCTCTCTCTCCCTTCCTCTCTGTAAAAAGTCAATAAAATATATAAAAATAAGAAAAAAGAGAGAGAGAGAGAAAGTTTACTTAGAAAATCACTAAGGTAGCCCTGGCCAGTGTGGCTCAGTTGGTTAGAGTGCCATCCTAAACACCAAAGGGTTGTGGGTTCGACTCCTGGTCAGGGCACATACCCAGGTTGTAGGTTTGATGGTACAAGAAGCAACAGATCAGTTTCTTCCTCCATTAATATCTCTCTCTCTCTCTCTCTCTCTCTCCCTTCCTCTCGCTCTAGAATCAATACAGATTTTAATTTTTTTAAATATTGTATTGATTTCAGAGAGGAAGGGAGGAGAGATAGAAACATCAATGATGAGAGAGACACATCAATTGGCTGCCTCCTGCACGCCCCCCACTGGGGATCAAGCCTGCAACCAAGGCCTGTGCCCTGAGGAGACTTGACCAAGGATCTCCTGTTTCATAGGTCGATGCTCAACCACTGAGCCACACAGGCCACGCATGGATGCTTTATTTGGCATCGATGATTTAAAAGAAAGAGAAGCCAAAACCGGTTTGGCTCAGTGGATAGAGCGTCAGCCTGCGGACTGAAGGGTCCCAGGTTCGATTCCGGTCAAGGGCATGTACCTTGGTTGCGGGCACATCCCCAGTAGGAGGTGTGCAGGAGGCAGCTGATCGATGTTTCTCTCTCATCGATGTTTCTAGCTCTCTATCCCTCTCCCTTCCTCTCTGTGAAAAGTCAATAAAAAAATATATTAAAAAATAATAATAATAAAATAAACGAAAGAGAAAAGAAAGCCACAGAGGCAAGGAGACTGCACCTGGGCGAAGGGGTGCGGGAGAAGCAGGCCAGTGAGCCAGGACGAGTGGAATGGGAAACCGAGAGCCGCACAAACGGAGCAATTCGCAGCCCACACAGGTCACCTCCCAGGCCTCGGCTGTATTGCAGCTCCAGGCCCAGAAAAGCAGCCGAACCGAACCGTGTGGGTGACACCAGGACCAGCTGCCGTGACGGACGACTCCCTCCCTCCCCTGCCGCTGGCCAATCCTAGGAGACCCCGGCCCGAAGGAGCACCCCTAAAACACTGATGAGTAGATACACACACACACATGCTGAAACCATCCCCCAGACCTCCCTTAGTATTTCCGCATTCCAGATGCAAGACTCAGGACAAAGCGCCCAGGGTGTGCCTTCCCCATAGCCCATCCGCTCCCCGTCCCCTCTTCTTCCCCCCTTTCTTCCCCCTCAGCCGTGAGTCTCCTGAGCCCTAAAGGACCCCAGGAGGCTTGCAACCAGGGTGCCACAGTTCGTCCCCGGCTCACCCCTGAACCTGATCCCAAGGCCCCATCTCTCCGACTTCCCCGACTGCTAGGGCAGCCAGCCTCACTCTGCTGCTTTTTCTTTCTTGTCTGACTGTCCCCGGCTTCGATAAATGTTCCCTCATAGTCTTCTGGGGTCCTGCTGTGAAATCTTTCCTGCACCAAGTCAAGAACCCACACACTACGGACCATATTGGTCCAGGCCCCCTTTCCCGTAACAGGCGAGGCTCTTTGATGTGTTCCTTGGAGAGAGCCGCCTGGGGCACAGGTTTCGTGAGCCTGGGAGGAGCCGGTGTGGCCTGAAGGACTGAAAATTCCAGGCCTGCCAGAATCTTGGAGGCAGTGGGGGGTGAGAGGGGGCCGGGGAAGTCCCCGGGATCACAGACTCCGAGAAAAAGGCATTAGAGGTGGGGCGTGCAGGTCCTGAGTGGGAAGGCCCTGACCGAGCTCAATCTGGGCCTCCAACCTCGCTGCCAGGAGGCCGTGGCTGCAGCCCAGCCCTCAGCCACCGAGTCTCCATGCCCTCTGGCCTGTGCCAGGTGTGGGGTGCAGGTTCCAAGACCCGGACACACACCTCCCTTGGGACAATAGACAGGTCCCCAGGCAAAGGCATCTTGGGCCCAGCCAGTGAGGCCGTAGGAGGTCACGGTTGGATTCCCGGTCAGGGCATATGCCCGGGTTGCGGGCTTGATCCCCAGTACTGGGCGTGCAGGAGGCAGCGGATCCATGATTCTCTCTCATCATGGATGTTTTTCTCTCTCTCTCTCTCTCTCTCTCTCTCTCTCTCTCTCTCTCTCTCTTCCTCTCTGAAATCAATAAAAATATATTTAATAAAAAACAATACGTCCTGATGCCAGGATAAGGGTGGAGACTGAGGGTGGTCCCTGAGCAGGGAGGTGCCAGCAGGGAGGTGTTTAGCCTTCCCCATTGGGTGGAGAAGAAATGGGGAACCCTTTGGGGTGGGGGAGGGGCGGTGGCAGGACCCGAAAGACAGGACCGGGGCCCTGAAGGCTTACGAGCAATGGGTGGGACCAAGAAAAGATTTAGGAAAAAAGGAAGCTTCCAGTCTCCGTGGATGGCCAAGGAGGGAGTCGGGTGGGGCACAGGTGAGGAATATTTGCAACACAGAAAGGCTTAATCTGCTTTCAAATGTAAAATGCAAAGAGCAAGAACGTCCTCTTCGCCTGGAGACCCGCCTGAGGACATCGGGGTGGGCGGGAGACCTAAATTGAAATCATCTCCATAGCCAAGCACCTCGCCATCCAGGGTCCCCACGCCCCGGGCCTTTGGGGGTGATTTGGAAAAGTTAAAAAGGCCAGGAATCATGGAGAACAGCCTAGCACACTCGGGAGCACTCTCAGCCCCGAACCAGCAACTTATTCTCGTTGTCTGTTTTTGTGTGTTCCCTGTATTTAGTATACTCAAAACAAAATTTGAGCCAACAATTTTTTTTAAATATATTTTATTGATATTTTACAGAGAGGAAGGGAGAGGGATAGAGAGTCAGAAACATCGATGAGAGAGAAACATTGATCAGCTGCCTCCTGCACACCTCCCACTGGGGATGTGGCCGCAACCAAGGTCCATGCCCTTGACCGGAATCGAACCCGGGACCCTTCAGTCCGCAGGCCGACGCTCTATCCACTGAGCCAAACCGGTTTCGGCAGAGCCAACAATTTTTTTAAATTTTTATTTTATTGATTGATTTTAGGGAGAGGAAAGGAGAGAGAGAGAGAGAGAGAGAGAGACATCAATTTGTGTTAGGGTCGCTGAAGGAGGAACGCAGGAGGCTGAGTGGCGAGGGAATATAAATTTACTAGTGGCCCGACGCAAGAAATTCGTACAAGAGTAGGCCTTCCTGCCATAACCGGTGTGGCTCAGTGGATAGAGCGTCGGCCTGCAGACTGAAGGGTCCCGGGTTCGATTCCGGTCAAGGGCATGTACCTTGGTTGCGGGCACATTCCCAGTAGGAGGTGTGCAGGGGGCAGCTGATCGATGTTTCTCTCTTATCCATGTTTCTCTCTGTCCCTCTCACTTCCTCTCTGTAAAAAAATCAATAAAATATATTTTTAAAAAAAGAGTAGGCTGCCGGCACCGGAAGGACATCTGGTCTAATTAGCATATTACGCTTTTATTATTATAGATTAGATCATGTGGAGACCAGATGAGCTGAGCCCAAAAATGGCTCCAGCACCCAGGGACCGGGAGTCAGAGGTTTTATTTTATTTTTTTAAAATATATTTTATTTTATTTATTTTTTATTTTTAAATACATTTTATTGATTTTTTAACAGAGAGGAAGGGAGAGGGATAAGGAGTTAGAAACATCGATCAGCTGACCCCTGCACACCCCCTACTGGGGATGCGCCCTTGACCGGAATCGAACCTGGGACCCTTCAGTCCCCAGGCCCACGCTCTATCCACTGAGCCACACCAGCTAGGGCGGGAGTCAGAGGTTTTAAAAGACTCTAGGCTGGCTTTTTCTTCTTCTTTTTTTTTCTTTAAAATACATTTTTATTGATTTCAGAGAGGAAGGGAGAAGGGAGAGAGATAGAAACTTCAGTGATGAGAGAGAGTCATTGATCAGCTGCCTCCTGCACATCCTCTACTGAGGATGGAGCCTTGACCTCCTGGCTCATAGGTCAACGCTCAACCACTGAGCCACACCAGCCGGTAGGACTCCAAGTGGCTTTTTCTGGGCGGAGAGTTCTCTGGGTGGTTGGGATCCTGGGAAGGTCAGGAGCGGAAGGATGTGGTCTAAGCATAAGGGAATGTGGTTGTGCAGTGGCCTAAGGTCAGTTCCCAGGGGACGGGGCATTGATTCAATTATTTTTTTTAAAATATATTTTATTGATTTTTTACAGAGAGGAAGGGAGAGGGATAGAAAGTCAGAAACATCGATGAGAGAGAGACATCGATCAGCTGCCTCCTGCACACCTCCTACTGGGGATGTGCCCGCAACCAAGGTACGTGCCCTTGACCGGAATCGAACCCGGGACCCTTCAGTCCACAGGCCAACATTCTATTCCCTGAGCCAAACCGGTTTCGGCACCAATTATTTTTTTTTAATATATTTTATTGATTTTTTACAGAGAGGAAGGGAGAGGGATAGGGAGTCAGAAACATCGACGAGACAGAAACATCGATCAGCTGCCTCCTGCACACCCCCCACTGGGGATGTGCCCGCAACCAAGGTACATGCCCTTGACCGGAATCGAACCCGGGACCCTTGAGTCCGCAGGCCGATGCTCTATTCACTGAGCCACACCGGTTAAGGCTCGATTCAATTAATTGATCAGACCTAACAATCTGTTGTTCCACTTCTGACTTAGGAATTCAATGGATGCTTCTTGTATGTGCCCGGACTGGGGATTGAACCCCAAACCGAGGCATATTGGGAAGATGCTCTAACCAACTCTTTTTTTAAAAATATATATATTTTTATTGATTTCAGAGAGGAAGGGAGAGGGAGGGAGAGATAGAAACATCAATGATGAGAGAGAACCATGGATCGGCTGCCTCCTGCACACCCCACACTGGGGATGGATCCCGTAACCTGGGCACGTGCCCTTGACCGGAATCGAACCTGGGACCCTTCAGTCCTCCGGCCGATGCTCTTTCCACTGAGCCAACCGACCAGGGCTTTTTTTTTTTTTTTTAAGTGAAGTTTATAGGCAAAAGGAAGCCTCTGGAGGTGGCACACCTGTGCCGTTCCCTCCTTTGAGGAACCCACTGAGACCAGATTAAAATGTTTTGTTCTAAATCCAGCTGCACAATGGCTTCTCCTCACTCCCTGCTCCTGGCCTTCCTGGGTGGGGCCCTGGGCGGGAGCAGGTGTGAGTTTGATGCCTTCACTCCCTTTCCCAGCCTTTCCCACCTGGACAACTGGCTCAAAGCGCTCTCTCTCTCCTAGTGTGTGTACAATCGACCATTGTCCGTGAACTTACCATCTTGTGATCCAGCACCCTATTTTATTGGTTAATTCTCACCCAAGGAGATTTTATATATATATATATATATGTGTGTATATATACATATACACACACATATATACACACACACACACACACACACATATATACATACACATATATCCTATCTAATAAAGAGGGAATATGCTAATTGACCATCACTCCATCACAAAGATGGCTGCACCCACAGCTGAGGCCAAGTTCCCATCAGGAGCCTTAACGAGCAATCAGCAGGGACCTGAGGCTACACCCTCCCCCGCCCCGTGGGGCTTAACAGGGGACTTCAGGCTGCGCCCCCCACCCCAGTACCTCCCCAGCATTGGGCCAGGGGACCTGAGGCTGTGCCCCCCTGCCCAGCGGGGCTTGACGGGGGACCTGAGGCTGTGCCTCCCTCCCAGTGCCGGGCCAGGGGACCTGAGGCTGCGTACCCACCACACACACACCTGGCGGGGCTTGACAGGGGACCTCAGGCTATGCCTCCCACCCTGGCGCCAGGCCAAGGGACCTGAGGCTATGTCCTCTGCCCAGTGGGGCTTGACAAGGGTGGGACTGTCCGGGTCTGGATCTAGCCCAATGGGGGGGAGGGTGGCTGTGTCTGGTTCTCCCGCAATTTTGAGGTGCATGTGGGTGGGCAGGGACTTGACTCTGGGTCCCATGATGCACCCCAGACTCTGACAGGAGGAAGGTTTTCACATACATTTTACTAATTTTCTTTCATCTCTGACACTTCTGTTATAGAGAAAGGGCAAATAGCAATATTAAATTATTTCCTCTAATTAATCCCCCTTTTTTTTTAAAAATATATTTTATTGATATTTTACAGAGAGGAAGGGAGAGGGATAGAGAGTTAGAAACATCGATGAGAGAGAAACATCAATCAGCTGCCTCCTGCACACCTCCCACTGGGGATGTGCCCGCAACCAAGGTACATGCCCTTGACCGGAATCGAACCCGGGACCCTTCAGTCTGCAGGCCGACGCTCTATCCACTGAGCCAAACCGGTTTCGGCTAATTAATCCCCTTTTAATGTGCACAAATTTTGTGCACTGGGCTACTAGTGTGTGTGTGTGTGTGTGTGTGTGTGTGTGTGGGTGTATATATATATATATATATATATATATATATATGATGAGTGATGTATTTAAAATATATATATAGCTGAAACCGGTTTGGCTCAGTGGATAGAGCGTCGGCCTGCAGACTGAAAGGTCCCAGGTTCGATTCCGGTCAAGGGCACGTACCTTGGTTGCGGGCACATCCCCAGTAGGAGGTGTGCAGGAGGCAGCTGATCGATGTTTCTCTCTCATCGATGTTTCTAACTCTCTGTCCCTCTCCCTTCCTCGCTGTAAAATATCAATAAAATATATTTTAAAATATATATATATATTAATTTTATTATTTTTGTTGTTGTTAATCCTCATCCAAGGAGGATATTTTCCCCTTGATTTTTAGAGAGAATGGAAGGGAGAGGGAGAGACACAGAGAGAGAAACGTGGATGTGAGAGAGACACATCGATTGGTTGTCTCCCCCAGCTGCACCAACCAACAGGGGCGGGGGATTGAGCCTGTCACCGAGGTACCTGCCCTTGAGGGAAATCGAACCCCAGCTGGGACCCTTCCGCCTTGGGGCCGAGAGTCAGTCCACTGAGCCAAACCGGCTTGGGCTCACTCATTATTGTCATTAGTTCGGTGTGTTTCCCTGATGAGGAATAACGTGGCGTGCCTTCTCCTGTGCTTTCAGTTGTCCTTTTTATTGAAGGTATTGGGGTGACGCTGGCTACCAAAATCACACAGGTCTCAGGTGTACACGCTACAACACATCCTCTGTGCTCCGGGTCGTGTGTTCACCACCCAAGCCCAGTCTCCTTCCATCACCACTTACCCCCCACCCCCACCCCTTACCCCCCTGCCCTTCCCCATCCCACCGCCCTACCATGTCCTTATGGTCCAGACCAGTGGTCGGCAAACTCATTAGTCCACAGAGCCAAATATCAACAGGACCACGATTGAGATTTCTTTGGAGAGTCAAATTTTTTAAACTTAAACTTCTTCTAACGCCACTTCTTCAAAATAGACTCTCCCAGGCCGTGGTATTTTGTGGAAGAGCCACACTCAAGGGGCCAAAGAGCCGCATGTGGCTCGCGAGCCGCGGTTTGCCGACCACTGGTCCAGGCCATTTGTATATCTGCTTTGGATATTTTTATTTTTTTCTTTCCTTTTTAAAAAATAAATATATTTGTATTCATTTTTATTTTATTTATATATTTATTTATTTTTAAAAATATATTTCTTTATTGATTTCAGAGAGGAAGGGAGAGGGAGAGAGAGATAGAAACATCAATGAAAGGGAATCCTTGATCGGCTGCCTCCTGCACATCCCCTATTGGGGATTGAGCCTGCAACCCAGGCCTGTGCCTTGGCTGGAATCGAACCCGGGACACTTTAGTCCGCAGGCTGATGCTCTATCCACTGAGCCACACCAGCTAGGGCTGTATTCATTTTTAGAGAGAGAGGAAAGGAAAGGAAGAGAGAGAAACACTGATCGTTTGCCTCCCAACCTGGGATCAAACCAGCAAACCTGGGTGTGTGCCCTGACCCGGAGGCTAACCGGTGACCTTTCGGTGCCCGGGATGATGCTCAACCAATGGAGCCACACTGGCCTGGCCTCCTCTCCTTTTTCTTTTCTTTCATTTTTTTAATATAATTTTTTTTAAAAAATATATATTTTATTGATTTTTTTACAGAGAGGAAGGGAGAGGGATAGAGAGCTAGAAACATCGATGAAAGAGAAACATGGATCAGCTGCCTCCTGCACACCCCCCACTGGGGATGTGCCCGCAACCAAGGTACATGCCCTTGACCAGAATCGAACCCGGGACCCTTGAGCCACTGAGCCAAACCGGTCAGGGCTAAATATAATTTTTATTGATTTCAGAGAGGAAGGGAGAGGAAGAGAGAGATAGAAACATCAATGATGAGAGAGAATCATCCATCAGCTGCCTCCTGCACGCCCCCCACTGGGGATCAAGCCCACAACCCGGGCACGTGCCCTGACCGGGAATCGAACTGTGACCTCCTGGTTCATAGGTTGAGGCTCAACCACTGATCCACGCCTGCCAGCGCCTCTCCTTTTTAACAGTTGATTTACATGCCATAAAGCACAGCCACGTGGTTCCCTTCAAACACTTTTCGTGAAGTGACCTCCGTGGCGTGGCGGTGCGGCCATCGGCATGATCCAGTTTTAGGACGTTTCTGCAGTCTGCGTCCCTTTCTGCCCCAGCCCAGCAGCCTGTGACCTGGTGTCTGGTAGACATCAGTGGGCCCTTGCCAGGAAGCATCCCCTCTCTGATGGACGGCGCTGGCTGCTTCTCTGCCTCCCTCAGCACCCGCCTTGAGCCCATGAATGGGAGGTTAGATCTAAAGACTTGCCTTTCAGCCCTGGCCGGTGTGGCTCAGTGGATAGAGCGTCGGCCTGCGGACTCAAGGGTCCCGGGTTCGATTCCGGTCAAGGGCATGTACCTTGGTTGCGGGCACATCCCCAGTGGGCGGTGTGCAGGAGGCAGCTGATGGATGTTTCTCTCTCATCGATGTTTCTAACTCTATCTCTCTCCCTTCCTCTCTGTAAAAAATCAATAAAATATATTTAAAAACACACACACACAAAAAAAAACAAAGCAGTCCCTGAAAGTAAGCAGCCGCACACCAACTGTTTAACAACTCGTCTTTCCTACAAAGCAGCCTCCAACATAGGAGCTACACAAACACAGTTGCCCGGGCCTAATGGGTGTGGCTCAGGGGATAGAGTGTTGGCCCTTGGACCAAAGGGTCCCGGGTTCGATTCTGGCCAAGGGCTTGTCCCTGGGTTGTGGGCTCGATCCCCAGTAGGAGGTGTGCAGGAGGCGGCTGATCCATGTTGCTCTCTCACTGATTTTTCTAACTCTCCCTCTCCCTTCCTCTCTGTAAAAATCAATAAAATATATTTAAAAAGAAAGAAAGAAACAAACAAACATAGCAGCCGCATACCTACTGGCTGGTCAGTAACATACTTTGTACCAGCGTGGACGAAGGAGCGTCTTGCTAACGAGTGACATCAGCCTGTGGGTTACGGAAGCGCACGCCTGGGTAATACAGCAAGACTGCCGTGTCCTTGCTTTTGCGCCTGCCACGGGTAACGTCGGCCTTGGCCTTGAGCATTCAGCGCACCCAGGACAGGCCCCCCCACACTCAAACTGGCCTTGAACGTCCGGCGGCGGACTTTCATTAGGGTTTCCACACCCTAACTCGGGGGGCGGTCACAGCCTGGCCGTCCCCTGCCCACTCCTGTGCCCCCCTCCCGGATGGCCACACTGGCACCCTTACCCTCTGGTCACCTCAGCGTACCCACGTAGAGAGCCCTGGCGTGCTCAGGAATCTCATTATAGGTTGGGGAAGGATGTTTTCTGAATTCTAGGGTGTCATTATCTAAACCAGAACTGGCAGCCTGTGCTCCTCGGAGCCACAGTTCCCCTGGGAGGCAGGAGGTGTGCCGGTTTCTCAGAGCGAGGGGCTGGCATGAGGTGGCATCCTGAGCTGACAGATGGGCTTGTTTTTCTGGCGGGGAGCCGTTAAGGACTCACGGATAGGGTGGATTCTTTGGGTGTCAATGATTGCCGCTGTTTCTTTTTATTTTTCTTTCTTTTTAAAAAAATATATTTTATTGATTTTTTAAAAAATATATTTTATTCGTTTTTTACAGAGAGGAAGGGAGAGGGATAGAAAGTTAGAAACATTGATGAGAGAGAAACATCGATCAGCTGCCTCCTGCACACCTCCTACTGGGGATGTGCCTGCAACCAAGGTACCTGCCCTTGACGGGAATCGAACCTGGGACCCTTCAGTCCACAGGCTGGCGCTTTATCCACTGAGCCAAACCGGTCAGGGCTATTTTATTGATTTTTTACGGAGAGGAAGGGAGAGGGATAGAGAGCTTGAAACATCAATCAGCTGCCTCCTGCACACCCCCCACTGGGGATGTGCCCGCAACCCAGGTACATGCCTTTGACCGGAATAGAACCCGGGACCCTTCAGTCCGCAGGCGGACGCTCTATCCATGGAACCAAACCGGTTAGGGCCTTTTTCTTTTTTAAAACAATATTTTTATTGATTTCGGAGTGGAATGGAGAGGGAGAGAGAGAGAAACATCAATGATAAGAGAGAATCATCGACCCATTAGCTGCCTACTGCCCGGCCCCTCTGGGGATTTCGTTCGAAACGCGGACATGCGCCCTGGCAGGGAAGGGAACCCTGACCTCCTGGTGGATGGGTCTATGCCCAATGCTGAGCCACACTTAGGCAAGGGGCTGGGAGTGGCCTAGCCAGGGGTGGTGAGGGGCCCTCAGGCCTGCTGCGGGAACTCTGCTAGTGTGGGGGCTCTGCGCTGGGAAGGGAAGGTCCTGGGCCCACAGGGAGGAAGGGGGGCTGTTTAGAGTGGCCAGAGACCCAGGCTCCTGGGCAAGCAGCCACTGTCAATTTTGGGGAGCCTCAGGAGACCATAGTGCATGTTCACCCTGCCCCGAAAGAGAGAAAGAAAGAAGAAGCCACAGGACCAGTTGCTAATGAAGGCCTGTATGTAACAGGGACCCAGGTGCAGCCCCCCTGAGCCTCCCACCACCCTCACCACCCTGCTCCCCCAGGGCCCGGACGGCCTCAGGCCTTTGCCCTCTTTCCTTCTGCTTGCACTGTCCCTCCTGCAGGTGTTGGGGGCAGGGGGGTCCCCTCCCACACTCTTAAAAAAAAAATTATTGCCCTGACCAGTTTGGCTCAGTGGATAGAGTGCCGGCCTGCAGACTCAAGGGTCCCAGGTTCAATCCTGGTCAAGGGCATGTACCTTGGTTGCGGGCACATCCCCAGTGGGGGGTGTGCAGGAGGCAGCTGATTGGTCTTTCTCTCTCATCGATGTTTCTAACTCTCTCTCTCTCCCTTCCTCTATGTAAAAAAATCAATAAAATATATTAAAAAAATTATTGATTTCAGTGAGGAAGGGAGAGGGAGAAAAGGATAGAAACATCAATGATGAGGGAGAATCATGGATCGGCTGCCTCCCGCATGCCCTGCACTGGGGATTGAGCCTGCAACCTAGGCATGTGCCCTTGACCAGAATCGAACCTGGGACTCTTCAGTCCACAGGCCCGACGCGCTATCCACTGAGCAACACCAGCCAGGGCCCCTCCCACACTCTTTACCATCCCCTAACTCCCTGGTTCCCTGGAGCACCCTCCCCTCGCCCCCTCCCGTGACTGTGACTGTGACGCCCAGTGCGCGATGGGGCCGTGCAGAGTCCAGCACCTATTACCGAAGGACGCCCAGCTCACCCAGTGCGGAGCCAGGCACCCACTTTCCTTCCCAGTTATCCCAGGAAGGAAGCAGCGGTCGAGCGGGGGGAAGGGGGGGGGGACGGCCGAGCGGGCGGCGGGCGGGGCCCTGCGGCGGGCAGCGAGGGGGCGGCTCCCGGGCTGGAACAAAGGCCGGCGCGCACACAAAGCCCAGCGCCCCCAGCCCCGCGGGGAACAAAGGCCACACCCGGCCCCCATCGCCAGACACGCCTCCGCCACCACGTGCGGGCGCCGGAGGGGCTGCGCCTGGGGCCCCGCGGCTCAGGCGTGTGCGAGCCCGGGAGGCGGGCGGGTTTGGGGCTGGACCTGCGGGGCCCCGCCGCTCCGCATCCACCCCGGGCCGCCCCCTTCGGCCGGGATTCTCTCCCAACTCTCTCCCCTCCTGGCAACGTGGCCCGCGGGGAGGGTCGGTTTGCCCGCCCGGAAAAGCAGAGCGGACCCGCTCCCTTTGCAGCCTCTTGGGAACTGTCGGGCTTGGGCCGGTTTCCGTGTTTTTGACGTTCAACAACAAAAAAGATTAAAAAGTAGGGCCCGGCCGGTGCGCCTCCGTGGTATGAGCCGGGGGGTCACGGCTGGATTCCCCGTCAGGGCACAGGCCGGGTTGCGGGCTCCATCCTGTGCGGGGCGTGCAGGAGGCAGCCGATGGATGATTCCCTCCCATCACCGGTGTTTCCTTTCTTTTCTTTCCTCATCATGGATGTTTCTATCGCTCCCTCTCCCTTAAATCAGTAAAAAAATATTTTAAAAAAGTAATAAAAATAGGAAACAGCCTCGGGGCTCTGGACAGCACGGCCTTCTGGGATCGGGACCCTCCGCCCCTCTCCCTGACCCGCCTCCCCTCCAAGTCTCCGCCTGGTCTCCCCTCCAAGTCTCGGCCCCGCCCCGTCTGGCGAAGCCGGTGACGTCTCCCAGCCGCCGAGAGGGCGGGGATTGGGGCGGAGGCGGGGATTGGGGTGCAGGCGGGGACTGCCGACAGGATCCAGCCGATCCGCGGCGGGTTGAGCGGCGGAGGGGCGGGGAACGCACTTTAAATACGGGACGCGGGCCCCGCCCCCAGACAGGGACGACGTCACGCATGCCCCGCCCCTTCCTCCCTGGCCTTGCCAGGCAGTGCAAGGCGGCGGTGGGCGGACCCCGCTTAGGCGCGTGCGCATTCGCGTCCTGGTTCGCAGCCCTCCGCCTGGGTACCGCCCCCGGCCGCGAGCCTACCAGTGCGCGTGCGCGGCGGCGGCGGCGCCAGTTATTTCTGTCCCGCCCCCCAGCCTCGGCTCTTTCTGCGAGGGGGCGCGCGGCGAGCGGCTGGTCGCGTGGCGCGCGTCCGGGATCTCGGCGGCCATTGAGGAGGAGACGCGGACGGCGGCGGCGCAACGCGAGCAGGCAGCGGCCGACCAGGCCTCGGCAGCGCCCCGCGCGCAGCGGGCGGCGTCCCAGGCGGCGGTCGGCAGCGTCGGCCTCGCGGCGGCGGCGGCGGCGGCGGCGCCGACCCAGCCGTTGGCGGCGAGCGTGTCTGCGCCTGCGCGGCGGGCCCGAGCCCCTCCTCCCCTCCTGGGCGCCCCCGGCGGCGTGTGAATGGCGGCCTCGGCGGCAGCGGCCTCGGCGGCGGCGGCGACAGCCGCCTCGAGCAGCCCGGGCCCGAGCGAGGGCTCGGCGGGCGGCGATAAGCGCGCCCCCGCCGCGGCCGCGGCTTCGACTGCGGCCCCTGCTGCGGCCTCGGGCTCGGCCTCCGCCTCGGCCTCGGCGTCGTCGCCCGCGGGGGGCGGCGGCGAGGCGCTGGAGCTGCTGGAGCACTGCGGCGTGTGCCGGGAGCGCCTGCGGCCCGAGAGGGAGCCGCGCCTGCTGCCCTGCCTGCACTCGGCCTGCAGCGCCTGCCTCGGGCCCCCGGCGCCGTCCGCCGCCAACAGCTCGGGGGACGCCGGGGCGGCGGGCGACGGAGCCGGTGAGTCCCGTCGGGCCCCTCCCCCACCCTCGGTTCTGACTGCGTGCAGATTGGGGTGTTTGTTGTAGTAAAAGGGTTCGTTCTCAGTGTGGCGTTGGTGGGGGATCGCGTCGGCGAGAGGACAGGGATGGTGACCGAGAAGCGCCGGGTCGGATCGGGTGTGAGCAGGGGGATCTCGGCCGTGCGCTGCGATGTGGGGGGAGGGGGTGTCTGCTTTCAGTTTGATGAAAGGTTTTGGCTCCTGCTGCGGGAGGGGAGGGGCCGGCCCAGCGTGGGGCCGAGGTTGGGGGCCGGTGGGGGGGGATGGGATTGTTTCCTGGCTGCGATCCTGCAATGGTTTCGTTCGTCCCTGCTCTCAGCAGTCGTGGACTGTCCTGTGTGCAAGCAGCAGTGCTTCTCCAAAGACATTGTGGAGAACTATTTCATGCGTGACAGTGGCAGCAAGGCCCCCACTGACTCCCAGGACGCGAATCAGGTTGGTCCTGCTCTAGCAACCCCAGGAGGCCTTGGCCATGGGGAGGGGCACCGGCTCCGGGACGCGGTTGCCCGCTCCAGGCTTCACTGTCCCTGCATTGGGGCTCTGGGCCGGCTGTGAAGGCCCCACCCCGCCCCACGCACCTCAAGTTTCTCGCGGTGCAACTGGGAGCCTCTCTGGTGGTGGTTTCCTGACTCTGCCTTCGCCCAGCAGTGCTGCACCAGCTGCGAGGATAACGCCCCGGCCACCAGCTACTGCGTGGAGTGCTCCGAGCCCCTGTGTGAGACTTGCGTGGAGGCGCACCAGCGGGTCAAGTACACCAAGGACCACACTGTGCGCTCCACCGGTACGCAGAAGGCAGGGGAGGCCCTGCTGTCACCCGTTGATGATGTGGTTGCAGGTGGTGGGTCCTGCAGCTTCTCTAGGGGGCAGCCCTGGAAAGGCCAGGACGGAACTGGGGCGCTGGGGCTCGGGGATGCAGGCTCCCCTGGTCCAGGTGGGAGGGGAAAGGCCCGAGGGGACCTCAGTGGGTCAGGGGCCTGCAGGGGGTTCAGGCAAGTGCCTGGTAGGGAAGCCCCAGGGAGTGGAAGAGCCCGCGGTGGAGGGATGGCAGGTGCAGACACTGAGATGAGTGTGAGGGCTTGGAAAGAGGGGCCTCCTGGACCTGGGGTTGCCTGGCACCCGGCTCAGGACTGGGGGAGAGGCCTGTGGTCCACACGCCGTGAGCCCTCAGGCCATAACCTCAGCGAGTCCTGGAGTGTTTTGTCTGTAAGGTCATCTGGGCTTCCCTCGCGAGTCTCCCCACAAGTGGCTCTTTGGTGGTTCCCCTGGCGCTTCAGCCCAGGACGGTACTTACTGGTGGGAAGAGGAGGATGGAGGTGGTGGCCTGGGAGGGAAGGGTGGCGGTCTGGGGATCCTAGGATTTAGGCCAAGGTCAGGGTGCAGGAGGAGGCAGTCCTGGCGGAGCCCAGGCCTGGTTGGTCTGTTGGGTGGGGTTGGTGTAGTTGGGATATTTATGGATTTGGGGAGGAAAGGAACAGATACCCCAGCAGCTTACTAATGGGGATAGGCTCTGAGGGGACAGGAAGGCGTCCCCTTGTTTGGGTGGGGACCCTCCCTCACAGGAAGGGGGCCTGTACCTGTCTGAGCGTCACCTCCCAGCGCCAGAGGCTGGCAAGGCTCCTTGTGGGCCTGTGCTTGTAGGAGCAGAGGGGAGGGCTCCAGGTGTGGCTCCTGAGGGAATGCTCTGAGGCCGTGGTCGGCAAACTGCGGCTCGAGAGCAACATGTGGCTCTTTGGCCCCTTGAGTGTGGCTCTTCCACAAAATACCACGGCCTGGGTGAGTCTGTTTTGAAGAAGTGGCGTTAGAAGTTTAAGTTTAAAAAATTTGGCTCTCAAAATAAATTTCAATCGTTGTCCTGTTGATATTTGGCTCTGTTGACTAATGAGTTTGCCGACCACTGCTCTGAGGGAATGCTTTGATTCCTGTGTGTGCCAGAAAGCAAGTATTCTTCGTGCTGGGGTGCCTCAGCATCCAGAGTCCCCTCCCTTGCTGGACAGAGCCAGCTGAGTGGAGGAGAAAAGGGGGGGGGGCATTGGAGATCCATCATCCTCACACTGCATCTCCTGGAGAAGCTGGAAGGGAGACTGACCTGTGTGTGTGTATGTGGGGGGGTTTGGGGCAGAGGGTTTTGAGAGCAAGGATTTGGCCTCCGGGGGCCTGTGCCTTCCCTGGCCACTGCTGCAGGGCCCTCTGGGCTTCACGAGACAGCCAGGTTTGCAGGACTGGCAGGGAAGCGAGGTCCCCGGAGCTGGAGGAGCTGAGGATGGGTCCTCATGTCCCTGTTCCCCAGGGCCAGCCAAGTCCCGAGATGGTGAGCGCACAGTGTACTGCAACGTACACAAGCACGAGCCGCTCGTGCTGTTCTGCGAGAGCTGCGACACCCTCACCTGCCGGGACTGCCAGCTCAACGCCCACAAGGACCACCAGTGAGTCCCTAGGTGGGGTGGGGGCCTGCCCTGCCTGTTCCGTGCTCAGGCCCAGGCCCACCTCTGTCTGCCCTCAGATACCAGTTCCTGGAGGATGCCGTGAGGAACCAGCGCAAGCTCCTGGCCTCGCTGGTGAAGCGCCTCGGGGACAAGCATGCCACGCTGCAGAAGAACACCAAGGAGGTTCGCAGCTCGTAAGTGGATGCCAGGGCCACGGGGCGCCCCAGGGAGCATCTGCCTGACCAGACCTGACCCGGCCCACCCTCCCCCCAGGATTCGCCAAGTGTCCGACGTGCAGAAACGTGTACAGGTGGATGTTAAGATGGCTATTCTGCAGATCATGAAGGAGCTGAACAAGCGGGGCCGCGTGCTGGTCAATGATGCCCAGGTATACTTGTGGGGGCGGGCCCCGGGGACAAGCACCCTCCGCTGGCGGCCCCATTCTTGTGTGGGGAGGATCCTGGCCCTCTTTCCTCCTGACACCCCCCCCCCCCCGCGCCCCCTGCGCAGAAGGTCACAGAGGGGCAGCAGGAGCGCCTGGAGCGGCAGCACTGGACCATGACCAAGATCCAGAAGCACCAGGAGCACATCCTGCGCTTCGCCTCCTGGGCTCTGGAGAGCGACAACAACACGGCCCTCCTGCTCTCCAAGAAGCTCATCTACTTCCAGCTGCACCGGGCTCTCAAGATGATCGTGGACCCCGTGGAGCCCCACGGCGAGATGAAGTTCCAGTGGGACCTCAACGCCTGGACCAAGAGCGCCGAGGCCTTCGGTGGGTCCTTGTCTCCTCTTGCTACCCTTGCCATCCCTCCAGGAGCTGGTGCCTCACGTGTGTCTCCTTCCTGCAGGCAAGATCGTGGCAGAGCGTCCTGGCACCAACTCAACGGGCCCTGCGCCCATGGCCCCTCCCCGGGCTCCAGGACCCTTGAGCAGCAAGCAGGGCGCTGGCGGCAGCCAGGTGAGCAGGGGAAGGGGCCCTGGCGAGAAGGGAGGGGCGCGTGGTCCTCTGGGACACCTGCCCACTGAAGTCTGATCTGCTTTGTTGCAGCCCATGGACGTGCAGGAAGGCTATGGCTTCGCGTCAGGTGAGTGGGTCTGGTCTGTGGTAGGTGGGAGAGCTCCAGTGCGCCAGCTCCACCCACCCGCCCGCCCACCGTCTCCCCTCTGTCTTCTGAGCAGATGACCCTTACATGAGTGCAGAGCCCCACGTGTCCGGCATGAAACGGTGAGTGTGGCTGTCCTTTGGAGCCGGCTGGCATAGGGATGGGGGTGTTCACGCCAAGCTGCCACCCACAGGTCCCGCTCAGGTGAGGGTGAAGTGAGCGGCCTCATGCGCAAGGTGCCCCGCGTGAGCCTCGAGCGCCTGGATCTTGACCTCACAGCTGACAGCCAGCCGCCAGTCTTCAAGGTCTTCCCAGGCAGCACCACCGAGGACTACAACCTGATTGTCATTGAGCGCGGGGCTGCAGCTGCTGCCGGGCAGCCGGGGACTGCGCCTGGCACCCCTGGTGCCCAGCCCCTGCCTGGCATGGCCATTGTCAAGGTGAGCCTGTCCCCAGTTGGCCGTGGCTGGTAAATAAACGACCTCTGCTGAGGCCTGCACCCTGCTGAACCCCAGCATCTCCTTCCAGGAGGAAGAGACAGAGGCTGCCATCGGCGCCCCGCCTGCCACCGAGGGCCCTGAGACCAAGCCCGTGCTGATGGCTCTGGCGGAGGGCCCCGGTGTGGAGGGCCCCCGCCTGGTCTCCCCCAGTGGCAGCACCAGCTCTGGCCTGGAGGTGGTGGCTCCAGAGGGCACCTCAGCCCCAGCTGGCGGCCCCGGTGCCCTGGATGACAGCGCCACCATCTGCCGCGTGTGTCAGAAGCCAGGCGACCTGGTCATGTGCAACCAGTGCGAGTTCTGCTTCCACCTGGACTGCCACCTGCCAGCCCTGCAGGACGTGCCCGGGGAGGAGTGGAGCTGCTCGCTCTGCCACGTGCTGCCTGACCTGAAGGAGGAGGATGGCAGCCTGAGCCTGGACGGCGGGGACAGCAGTGGTGTGGTGGCCAAGCTCTCGCCAGCCAACCAGCAGGTGAGGGGGGGCTGTTTCCTTGGCTGCTCAGCAGCTGCATGCCCCCACCCGCAACCGTGCTCTGACGAGTCCTGCCCGACTGTCCACAGAAGTGTGAGCGCGTCCTGCTGGCCCTTTTCTGCCACGAGCCCTGCCGGCCCCTGCACCAGCTGGCTACCGACTCCAGCTTTTCTGTGGTGAGTCCTGGGCCTGGGGTGGGGCGGCCGGGCCTGGGCTGCCTGGCCTCACCGTCGGCCTGGGGCCTGCCTGGCCTCACCGTTAGCCTGGGGCTGCCTGGCCTCACCGTTAGCCTGGGGCTGCCTGGCCTCACCTTCAGCCTGTGGCCTGCCTGGCCTTACCGTCGGCCTGTGGCTGCCTGGCCTCACCGTTAGCCTGTGGCCTGCCTGTAGGATCAGCCTGGCGGCACATTGGACCTGACCCTGATCCGCGCCCGCCTCCAGGAGAAGTTGTCGCCCCCCTACAGCTCCCCTCAAGAGTTTGCCCAGGATGTGGGCCGAATGTTCAAGCAGTTCAACAAGCTGACGGAGGTGAGTCTGGAGAGCCTGGGCCTGAACGGGGCTGTGGGGCTGGGTGAGAATGGGAACCCACCTCCCGACTCTGTGCCCAGGACAAGGCAGACGTGCAGTCCATCATCGGCCTGCAGCGCTTCTTTGAGACGCGGATGAATGAGGCCTTTGGTGACACCAAGTTCTCTGCTGTGCTGGTGGAGCCCCCACCGCTGAGCCTGCCTGGTGCCGGCCTGAGCGCCCAGGAGCTGTCCAGTGGCCCTGGCGATGGCCCCTGAGCCAGCTCAGCCTGGGTGTGTCCCGTCAGCCCTGCCCTTCCCCTCTGGTGGTCTGGCTCCGACTCCTTGGTAGCCCCATTTCCTGGCCCCTCACAATAAGGTTTTTACTTCTGTGGATTTAATAAAAACTTCACAAGTTCCTCGTGTATTGATTGGTGGGGGCAGTTTTCCTGGGCCTGATCTCTGCCAACATCTATCCCTCTCAAGCTCTGGTGGGCTGAGTAGGATGGGGCCACTTGTTCCCAGCTGTTATGATGTCCAGAGTGGCAAGAGCATCCCTCTTGGCCCTGGTGATAGAGGAGCACCCCATTGTTTGGGGGGGCTCACACACTGGAGGTTTTAACAATCTGAGCTTGGGCTGGCTCCTGTTGGCCAAGCTGAGTTGGCCCTCTATATGTACCTGGCAGACAGGGCTCAGCTTCTCCCTGGAGCTGGATAGTGTGGAGGCCCAGGTCCTGGAAGCCTGGAAGGGGTTAGTGCCAGCTTTGGGCAAACTATGGCCTGCAGGCCGGATCCGGCTGTTCTATCCGGTTCTTTTGCTCTCCCCTCTGCTCCTTTACTTTGAATTTATATTAGTTCACACAAACACTCCATCCATGCTTTTGTTCCGGCCCTCCGGTCCAGTTTAAGAACCCATTGTGGCCCTCGAGTCAAAAAGTTTGCCCACCCCTGGTTAGTCCATCCCTGTCCTCCCTGACCAGCCCTGAGTGACTCCTGCCCAAGGGATTCCAGTCTGGCCCACACTAGGCCAGTCACACAGGTCCAGGGACTAGTGTCCAATCATTTTTATTGTAGAAAGGGTACAGGGAGATGGCCCCTGGGGGCCCGGAGCAGTCACAGGGTCAGTCCCTCCGCAGGTTCTTGAGCCGTTCCTCCAGGTCTGCATCGGCATCCACCAGGGCCGAGGCCGAGGCCGCCGCCTCCGCTTTCTTCCCACCAGCAGCCACACTGAGGGAGCCCCCGGTGGAGGGGAGGTCTGTAGGGAGAGGGGGTTGGAGCCCTGTGAGCAGCAATCCCGAGGGGGGTGGGTGGGGTCAGGGCCCAGGGCTGCAAGCACTCACTGGATAGTTCATCTGTCAGGCTCAGTCCCAGCTCATCCAGGACCTGGGACACCACAGCATCACTGGGGGAGGAAAACTCGAGGGTCAGTCCCCTGTGAGGGCCAGGCCTTCATTCCCTCCTCCCACCTGGGGTCCGCAAACCTCTCCTCTTCATCCTCCTCGTCTCCCATGGCATCATCGATGGCATCGTTCATCATCTCCTCCTTCATGTCCATGATCTCTGCCTGCCTCTCAAATTCCATCATGATCTTCTGGATCTGGGGCAACTTCAGCTGCAATGGGGGGAGGGTGAGCATGGTCCTGAGGTGTGGGGGCAGTGAGGGGGATGGGGAGAGACGCACCTGTCTGTTCATGGTGCCCATGGCCTTGGTGACACCCTTCATGGCTTGCGCCATAGAGTTGTTGGACTTGAGTGTCTGGATCTTGAGGGACACAGCCTGGATGTTGGCCCGCATCAGCACAAACTTGCGCACATAACGGCGTGTGCGCACCAGGTCCTTGGCCATGATGCGCACAGCATCCTGAGGGGACAAAGGTGGCAGGGAGCCACCGGTGGAGGGGGTTCCGTGGAGAATCGATACCACTGCTCTCAACAGCCACTCCACGGCTCCTCTAGGCTTCTCACTTCTGACCCTGTGTCTGAGGTTCCCCCTTAACAACACCAATTCATTCCCGCGTTTCCATGTGGCCAAGGATCTGCCACCCTTTCACCTCACCACAGGCCTGACCCTCAACTTACTCCAAGCTCAGCTGTTGATGCCCCAAACCCCTTCCTGGCCTTGCCCATATCCCACCGCACCCCAGCTGCTCAGGCCCCAACGCCTCAGCCACCACAGGCTCTGCTCACTCGCTCAGGCAGGGTCCAGCCTGCAGGTCAGTGTCCAGGCTGTGTCTCCTGCCATCAACCCTTCCCCTGAGCACAGGTCACTTCTCATCTGCCATTTGCTGCCTGGATCACACCTCTTCATCTTCATTCCTCAAGCTTTGCCTCCGGTATCACCTCCAGGGAGGCAGCCTCATTGGCCCCCAGACTAGGGAGCCCGCTCACTCTTCCCTCCACTTGCCTGAAAGCACCTGCCTCTGGAGTCCTGTCCGGCTGCTGGCCGCCCTCAGCAGTGCCTGAGCGCTCGCCCTGCGTCCCAGCCTCTGCCCCACTGAGCTCACCATCTGGCCCTGCTTGGCCATCTTCTTGATGTCTGCGATGATTTTCTTCTCCTGGGTCTCTAGCTTCTGCCGCTCACGGTCCAGCTCCCGCATGGCGCGGTTCAGCGCCCGCTGGTTCTGTCGCAGCAACTCCTCCGGCGTTTTTCGGCGCCCAAACAACAGGTCCATGGCGGCGGCGGGGCCCGCCCCTGGGCCTGGGGCAGGTGGGAAGCCTAGCTGCGGTCGGCATGGGGCCCAGAGAGGTGGCACAGGCAGGAGGGAGTGTTCAAAACGGGAAGGGGGAACGGAGAGGAGGCGTGACTAGAAAGCCAAAAGCGCGCGGCCGAAGTACGGGGGTCCCCCAGGGGCAGAGGGGACAGCAGGCTGAGGACGATCACAGCGCGCCCACGCCAGCCCCTCTCCATCAGCGCCCCGGACGCTCAAGGCCGCGGAACCCTGCAGCGGGGGTGACGCCGGCTGTCTCTGAGGGAGACTGGAGGTGGACGGTTGGGGGTCCCCTGGATGCTAGGGTCAGGGCAGAAGTGGGGGGTCCTCACGGGAGAGCAAAATACGTGGCGGCCCAGAGTGCCAAGCTGACAGTGTATCCGATCGGGAGACCCTGAACGCTAAGGAAACCGGCTGCGGAGAGTAAACCTGGGGGGCGTCCGGGGCCTCTGTACACCAACGCGGGGGTGGGGCCCTGTGCACCGCGAACGAGGCGGCGACAGGCGCCCCGACAGGGAGGCCAGGGTCCCGGGAAGGGCGAGGCCCCTCGTACCTGGCCGCCCACGCGCCCAACCGGGACCCGAGGCCTGGTAGGGGCCACTCACCGAAGCTGGGACGGGAACCCGCTTCCGCTTCCGGGTTAAGAGCCTCTCGCTCGAATCCCGGGAGCGCCCACCAACGACAACCCCTCGGTTCAGTCGCCTCTGTCGCCGCCGCCGTTTCCGGATTAAACGACCTGACGTCGCAGGCCCCGCCCACCCCCGGAAGGCGGGGAGGTGGTAAAAACACGCACGCGCTTTGCAGCTGGCCGGCGCCCAGGCGCATGCGCACTAGTCCCCATTTCCCCGCGCCGGGCCGGAGGGTGTGCACAGGTTTGCCCTGGTGGAGCCACGCCCGGAGTGCGGGACCCGCAGTCCTGCATCCCGCCACACCACGCACTGGAGGGTCAGTTAATTCAAGGAGCTCGGACTCCTCCCTGATGTTTACGGCTCTCAGGCACCTGGTAGCAGCAGGCAGGGTCCCCCCCTAGCATACCCACGGCAGAGGGGCGGGGGTGGAGATGGTGCGGACTTTCTGGTAGGTGGCTTACTAGACAGCCAGCCAGGCAGCCACTGGTAGCTGGGCTCCGCCCCCTTCTCACCACGGAGTGGAATCGCCCCACCCAGCCCCCAGGAGCCAAGGTGGACGGACATCGCCTGCCCCTCCCGCCCCACAGAAGGAAGAGGCGGAGGCCATGCAGTAACATTCCCCTTTAATAGCCTGGTGGGACCTCCAGTGGTGGAGGAATGGGGTGGCGGGCCCCCAGCCACCCAGTCCCCTTGGCCACCCACCCCAGAGCCCAGAGTGGGAGGCTGTATGGCACCCAGCGGGGGGCTACACAAGCCAATTCATTTCCCATCGCTGAGCGGGTCGGGAGGAGGCAGCTCCGACCTTAATCACATGGTGGTTAAAAAAAAATAACTAGGAGCCGGTGACAGGAAGGGGAGGCAAGGCTAGGGCATGGAATTACCCCACCTGCGGCCCCAATCCCCCCACCTGTGGCCCCCAATAAATATTTGCAGGGGACGCCGGGGCTGGTGGCCCTGGCAGGGGTGGGTGTGCGCCGACCCTATTTCAGGCAGCGCTCAAAGTAGGTGGAGCCGATGTAGCCACCTCGCATGGAGCGCTGCACGTTCTGCTCAAACAGTCGTCGGTTGTTCTGCAGGACCTCAGCAGCTTCCTTGTTGAGTGGGTCTTCGGGGTTGGGCTCCTGTGGCCAGTATGAGTGTGGGGGGGGGGGGCGGTCAACAGGCCTGAGGGGCAGAGGGGCCAACCTCTCCAAGCCCTACCCACCACCCCTACTCACCAAGAAGAGATACTGCAGGCCATAAATTATGGAGTTTATCGTAAGGACTGGCTTCCAGTCCTCTCTGTGGGCAGAGAGCATGAGGTTCAGGGGCCGGTGGGTGGGTGGATGCCACAGGCCCTGCTAGGACTGGACAGGTCAGGCTCAGGGCACAGGACAGTGTGGCTTTGAGGTTGGGGGGAGGGCGCACACAGAGCAGCACAGGCCAGGGAGAAAGTCAAGGTCAAGCCACAAGGAAGAAAACAAATGCAGAGACACAGGGACAGACCATGGGGGGGTGGGGGGAGGAAAGGGATGGACACCGGTTCAGTGCAAGGCCGTGAAGGGGCCTGGCCGGCAGGGCCGGGGAGACCAGGGGAGGGCCAGGCCTTCACCTGAGGATGTTGAGGCAGACGTTGCCCTCGAGGTCAATGTTGGGATGATAGACCATCGTCTCACACTTCACCTTGGGGGGGTCATGCGGGTAACCCTGGCCCACCTGGCTCCGGGAAAAGAGGGGAGGTGGACAGGTGCCCCAGCAGTGTCCGGCTGGGCCTCAGCTGTTGCCTCCTCAGCCCCGGGAGCCACCCCTGCCCACCCGAGACTCACCTTAAAACTGAACACAAACTTCCCGCTCTTGTAGAAGCCCTGCGAGGGAAGAGAAGAGGAAGGCCTTAGAGCGCCATCCTGCAGGGCCTGGGTGTCCCGCGGGGTGCGTCCTCACCTCATCAGGACAGATAACCAGCTTGAAGTTAAGGAGGTCGTCCGGGTCCGAGAAGCTGATGTCACAGGTCTTGGGCAAGTTCAGTTCGTTTATGTCTGGGTTTGTACAGCAGAGAAGGGGAACCAAGAGAGGCAAGGGGAGGAGAGAGGAGGGTGGTTCAGCAGGCCCCATGGTCTCCTCCTGGACCCTGGGGCTCTGTCCTGGGCTGTGCCTCACATCCCCAACCCTCTCCCTGCTTTCCCCTCCCCAGTCTCCAAGCAGGATCTTCTGGATCCACAGCACACTCCAAACATGCAAATTCAATGGTGCCCGTGGCCTAGCATCTGCAGCAGGATAAACTCCAAGCCTTCTTCACCCACAGCCCGGAATCCCTTTACTCAACAGCTAGGCCCCCCAACCCAGCTCCTAGCAGCCCCCACTCCCAAGTGTTCCCCCAAAGCCTCTGACTACCTCAAACCCTAGGATCCGCAGCCATAACCCATTTTCTAGTAGACTCTGCTAGTCCCCACCTGTCCACCCAAACCCAAGGACCCTGCCCCTCATACCCTAAATCGTCCCTTCACCAATCCCGGGTCCCAACCATCCATCCTGTCACCCCAAACCCGTGAGTCCCCAGCCTCCCACCCTCTACCACTCTTGTCTGATTCTCTCTGGTACCCACTATCCCTTCCTCCTCCACCTGTCACCCGAACTCAGACCACATGAATCCCAAGCCCTGAAACCTCCTCCGCCCCATCTGACTCTCATGTCCCAGGGACCCCAGCATAACACACGAAATCCCTGCCCACTGCTCTCCCCATCTGCTCTGCCTGCCATCCAGGTTCCCGCCTGACCCCCAGCTCAGTCCCCAGTACCAAACGCCTGGCTTTCTGAATATCCTGAATGCCCCATCCGGGGCCCCCAACCTCTGAAACCGCGGTGACTGCATTACCCCACCTCTGATCCTCCATCACCTCAAAGCCCAGGCCCTGACCTCCGACCCGCTACATCCACGGCCTCTCAATCTCTGACACCACCGACCCCCGGCGAGCGCAGTACCCCACTCCTGGCTCCCTCGTCGCCCCACCCCAGTCCCGGACTTCCGACCCCACCCCACCTCCCGACCCCTACCCTTCTGGATCCGCAGCTGCGCCGCCGACGCTTTCTTGCTGCTGCCCTTGGTGCCGCCCGCCGACTCCTCCTCCTTCTTCTGCTGCTTCAGCGAGAACAGCTTGATCATCCTGCTGCTGCCGCCGCTGCCGCCGCGGGGCCCGGGACCCCGGCCACCCGGCCCCCCGCCGCTGCCCGCGCCGCCTCCGCCACTCGGACCGGCCGACGCGGCCTCCTCCGCTGCTGCCGCGGCCCGTCCGGCCTGCCGCGCCGCTCCGCGCCCACAGCGCGGCCCGCGTCGGCTCCCGTAGTCCGGCTCCGGCCTGGCCCGGCGCCTCGGCCTCGCTCGGCGGTACTCGGACCGACTCGGCTGTCCTCGGCCCGCTCGCCCCGCCCCCACCGGCCGCTCCCTCCGCCCCCTCGCCCGCTCCGGTCTCTCAGGCCCAACAGCGGACGCGGGCTCCCTGGGCCGCACCGCCTGTCCGCTCCCTCGCTCCCTCCGTGAAGAGGATGCGGCTCGAGGTGAAAGGAGGCGGTGGCGACCGCAGTGGTGGCGGCCGTGTACTGGAGGAGGCCGGCTTCCGCGGCAGCAGCGGCTTCGGAGCGGAGGTCCGCAACGGCCTCGGGCGCCCCAGCACTTCGGATATTTCCGCCTCCAGTCCGCACTTCGGCTCTTCCCGCCCGGCCTGCGCTGTGCGCCTGCGCAGCCGCCGCGGTCCCCGCCCAGCGTTGGTCAGCGACGGGGCTGAGTTCGGGTTCCTTCGGCTGGGCTCGAGTATTTCCGCTCGTGCGGGGCGTCCCTCGGTCACTTCCGGGAATGTTCGCGGGTCCTGGCAGGAGACGGTGTCGCCGCCATCTTTAAGTGGGGCAGTCCGCTTCGCTAGCGGTCCGGCCATTCCCACTGGCCCTAATGCAGACCGCGGCGGGGGGTGGTCAAGGGAGGCCCTGGTCCCGGAGGTCACAGACAGGGGCAAGGTGATGCCGGGGCCGGGGCCTGGGGTGAGGCCACGGGTGTTGTCCGTAGGGTACGGGGTGGAGCACCCTCATGTCCCATCGCAAACCCCAACCACCTGCTCGCGGAGATTCTAGTTGAGCTTAAAGTAACTAAACATGTAATTGCACCAGAGAACGGTCAGCACCGTGAAGTGTAAAGCGGGGGATCTTGGGGGGCGGGGCCGCCTCGGCGTGGGTCCGGGGTTCCCGCGGCGCCGCCACGGGCGTGGTGGGCGGGCCCAGCTTCTCCCCCCCAGTCACAGCTCCGCTTGCTCCGGAGGGCGGGAGGCAGCGGCGTGAGTGGTTCTGCCATTTCCGGCGTCACCGCGGGAACCTTCGGGCCGGTGAGGAGGTAGGTCGCGAGGGCAGGACCGGGGTGGGCAGCTCTAGCGGCGCTTCCCTTTTGTGGGAGACGCAGCCCCGCCGGTCCCAGGCGCGCGGTTCTCAGCTCGGCGCAGTGGCCCTGACGCCCCCCTTCTCCTGGGACGGACCGGCGTCCACCCCATACCCTTCCTCAACCCAGCGAGTTGCCGCCGGCCTCTGCGAAGGCTCTGCCCCGTGAGTGCCGGTACCCTCGGCGCCCGGGCCCCGTGGACTGACCCCAGCTGTATTTCTGCAACTGCTCCTCCTTCCGGCCTCCCGTTCTCAATGCCGCCGACCCACATGCGCCCTGCAGCCCCCTGGCCGCCCCAGTCTCGCGTCCCCAGCACCCTCTCTTGAGCCCCAGGAGAGCTGATTGCTGGGGTACACGCCGGCGTTCTCGGGCTGCAGACAGGACTGGTCCTGGGAGTCGGGGCGCCTCCAGACTCGGCCCTTTCCCTCTGTCCCTTCCTCTCCGTTCCTGTTAGCCGCTCTGCTCTTGTCGTTTTGGCCTCCTCGCGAGGTGGATGGCCATCTTTTTCCAGCCGAAGTCTCGGCGGGGGTTCCTTTTGGCCAGCCTGGCCGGTAGCTGAGGCCCCTCTGGGCATAGGGTGTAGGTTCCTGGGAGAGGTGACGCTGGACTGGCCAAAGCTGGACTGGTGTGGTGCCTAACATCGTGGCTTAGACTCAACCGCGCAAAAAAATTCTGTGTGAAGGAGGCCGTGGGGGCTGGACCGGGGAGGGCGGGGCCGAACTGAGGCAGGGGCTGGATCGGAAGTGGTGCAGTGGTCTTCTTTGTCACCCCTATGGCCACCCACGTGGCCGAGGGCACAGGTGGTTTGCCTGCGGAGGGGCCTGCAGCCTCAGGGAGGCAGCCAGCGCTTGGCACATGCACAAGCCCCGAGGGAAGCTGGGGCCACAGCCTTGAGGGGAGGGCGGAACACGACGGGAGTGCAGCTCAGGGGATGGGACCGGTCAGTGGAGGGCTGGGAACTGGCCTGGGCCTGCCACCGACCCCTGTTCCCATAGGGGATGGGGGAAAGTCCCGCAGGAATGTGTGTTTCCAGATGAACTCATCCAGCTTTTTTCACCTCAGGGCCGCCTTCCCAGGTTTAAGGTTTGACAAACACGTGCCAGGCCGTACCTGGGCTGCGGGGCACTGGCTTGCTATGTCTCCTGCCTCCGCTGAGCTTTGCCAGCCGGGGAGAACTAGGCCATCCGGGTCCTCCGGCACCGGGCTCAGGCAGCGGGGGTGGGGTGGGGGTGTCGAAGGCATCTCGGGCAAACGGCACTGGAGTCCTAGAGGAGGCACCCACAGACGGGCAGCTGCTGCTAGGAGCGCCTCTTCAGGGGGCCATGGCGCTCAGGGACCGCGAGGTTGCAGCGGAAAGGGTGGGTGTGTGGTGTTGTTGGAGAGGGGCCCCGCGCAGGTGGGGTGGCATTGCGTGCGTGGAGACCCAGACCCAGGTTCCTTCTTCTGTTTATTGAGCACCTGCGGGGCCCCCACCCTGGCCGCCCGCTGGCACCTGTGCGATGGAGGCCTCCCCACCCTGTGAGGTAGGTGTGTCGTCCCCTTCCCACGGGGGCACAGAGGGCCGAGGTGGACACGGGGTCGGGGAGCGCTGGCTACTCCGCACTGTGGACGCGCTGGTGCTGGATGAGCTTGGTGCTCTGGCTGAAGCGCCGGCCGCACTCGGGGCAGGCGAAGGGCTTGTCGCGCCGGTGGGTGCGCAGGTGCTGCGTGAGCGTGGGCCGCTGGCGGAAGGCCTTGCCGCACTCGGGGCAGGCGAAGGGCCGCTCGCCCGTGTGGATGCGCTGGTGCTGCGTGAGGTTGGCGCGCTGCCGGAAGCTCTGGCCGCACTCGGGGCAGGCGAAGGGCCGCTCGCCCGTGTGGGTGCGCTGGTGCTCCGTGAGCCGGGACACCTGCGAGAAGCACAGGCCGCACTCGCCGCAGGCGTAGGGCTTCTCGCCCGTGTGCGTCCGCTGGTGGCGCGTGAGCTTGAGCCGCTGGCTGAAGCGCTGGCCGCACTCGGGGCAGGCGAAGGGCTTCTCCCCGGTGTGGACCCGCAGGTGCTGCGTGAGCGTGGGCCGCTGGCGGAAGGCCTTGCCGCACTCGGCGCAGGCAAAGGGCCGCTCGCCAGTGTGGATGCGCCGGTGCTGCGTGAGGTTGGAGCGCTGCCGGAAGCTCTGGCCGCACTCGGGGCAGGCGAAGGGCCGCTCGCCGCTGTGCACTCGCCGATGCTGCAGCAGCACCGAGCGCCGGCCGAAGCGCTCCCCACACTCGGCGCAGCCGAAGGACTTGTCGCCCGTGTGCACGGCCTGGTGCTCCAGCAGCACCGCGCGCCGCGCGAAGCTCTCACGGCATTCACTGCACGGGAAGGGGCCTGGGGGCTCGGGCGCACCAGGCGGCGGCGTGGGGGGCCCGGCGCTCGGGCCGGGAAGGTCGCCGGGAGGGTCTCCGTGGATGCGCCTGTGCTGCAGGAGGTTGGAGCGCTGCCGGAAGCTCTGGCCGCACTCGCCGCAGTGGAAGGGCTGCTCGCCCGTGTGCACGCGCCTGTGCTCCTCCAGGCGCGCGCTGCGCACGAAGCCCTGGCCGCAGTCACTGCAGATGAATGGCCGCTCCTCCGTGTGCGTCACCTGGTGGCGCAGCAGGTGCGAGCTGCGGCTGAAGCTACGGCCACACTCGCCACACACAAACGGCCGCTCTCCCGTGTGTATCTTCTGGTGCCGCAGCAGGTTGCTGCGCTGGCTGAACACCTTTCCACACACGTCGCATCGGCCACCTCGCACCGTCCCGCCGCTGGTGTTGGGACAGCCTCGGCCCCGGCTCCGAACCCTGGGGTCTGGCCAGCGGGCAGTGGCCATGATGTGGCCCGTGCCCTGGTGGGGATCCTTGTCTGTGCGCTCCTGCTCATCTCCCGGGAGCACGAGCGCACGCGAGAAGCCACCTTGTCGGGAGGGTGACTGGCGTTGGCCCGGGAGGCCATCCACACTGAGGTCCCAGGGGATGTGGCCGTGGGGGCTCGCAGTACCCGGGCCAGCAGAGACGCTGTCCATCTGGTGCGCAAACCCTGTATGGCACAAGGGGATCCACTCGGTGACAGAGCCCACTGTGCCCGGAGCATCCCAGCCCTGGGTACACAGTGTGAGCTGGAGTCTCCTGACTGACCAAGGAGGCAGACCGAGGGCCAGGGCCAGGGCAGGGCAGGGCAGGGCCGGGAGTGACAAGGGGACGGATCTTGCATGAGGAGGGAGACTGAGAAGCCAGACAAGCTTTCCGGGTCTTCCTTCAGTTTGCAAACATCGCCCAAGGCCAACCCGTCCAGGTGGGCGCGTGCTCTCACCAAAGCAGAGCCGGTGGGTCTGACCTGCCTTGCTCCATGCTCACCGGCCTCTGAGGGACAGTGAGTACATGCAGGCTGTGGGGTGCAGGAGTCGGGGGCCCAGTCTTCATGGAAGCCTGAATGTGGGGGCTGTGACATGTGCATGGCATATGGAGCCCTGGGCCTGCATGAGATCGGACAGGGTGGAGTGGAGAGGTGTCTGAACAACAGGAGCAGCCTCCAGCTTCTGCTGTGAGCTCTGCAGCCGTAGATGCTGGGCGACTGACCTGGTGCGAGCAAAGGCCCCTGAGAAGCAGGGCAAGCAGGGATGGAGAAGAGGAAGCCCAGAGCAACTCAGGTCAAGGAGACGGCGTAGCAGTGGCTTCAAGGGAGGCAGAAAAATCCCAAGTTTTCAAAAGGCAGCTACGTCACATAAAAGGAGATAGCTTGTGCACAGCAAAAGTTACTTAAGAGTCAAAAAAACGAAGGAGAAACAGAAACTCTGCAGCGGCAAAGGTCGCATTAATCTAAGAATTCGAATAAACCGACAAGAAAGACCAACCACCTGATCCATGTGGGCAAAGGATGCAAACAGGAAAGGAAGCTTGACTGACACTTAAACCCCACAAAGTACGCGTAGTCCCTGCTGTACTTAGGAGCTTTCCACACCCTCCCTGCAGACCCGGGCATCGGTGTGCACTGCTGGTGGACATGAACGGGAAGCCGGTATCGCAAGAGGCATCGAACGGCACGTTTCCCGCACTTTGGCCCTTCCGTGGCGTTCCCCCCCGTGAAGTGACCTACGTACGTGGTTTCTCAGTTCATCGCTGAACAGTAGCCCAACGTCAGCAGGAGCCCAGATGGACACAATAGTGTGCGCACAGTGGGGCTCTGCAGCCGCCCAAGGACAGCCCTGGCTGCTCGGGGGGTGCCAGGGGTGGAGCAGGGTGCGTTTGAGGGTGTTTGCTCGTGTATGTACACACTCTGGAAGGACTGGCTGTGGGGGAGCAGGGCTGTGTGACAGGCAGGAAGGGCATTCACTGAGGACTCCCTCTGCCTTTTGAATTTTCTAACACGTGAGAATATTCTCACGATGAAAATGCCGGCTACACAAAAAGCGTTCACTGGAGGTGCACGGGGAGCAGCCAGCAGCCCTGGTGGGGAGACCCAGGTGGCTGAGGGATCCGTGTTTGAAGGTGGGGGGAGCTGTGGTTGGGAGTGCGCCTGAGGAGAGAACGGAGCTGTAAGGTGGTGCTGCCAGTGCACCGGGGAAAGACGGGTGGTGAGCTGAGAGAAGCAGGCCCAGCTGGAGGGGGAGTCAGCCGCATGGGCCTCGCTGGCAGCTGAAAATTAAACAGCAGCCAGGGCATGTGCCAGATCCTGCTCTCCGCTCCAAAACACAGAACATTACTTAAAAATGCCATGGGCAGTGCCAAAGTGAGAAAGGCCGGCTGGTGAGATCCAGGATCCACAGCTGGCAGAGCGAGCCTGAAGCCAGGGCTGAGGGTAAGAGGGGGGGTCAGCCCAGGCCACCCACAGACCTGGGCTGCCTTGAATGACCTGGGGCCCAGATGAACCTTCATGGCAGGGTTTTGATGGGCCCTGTGGCAGCCCCTCACCCAGGACTATCCTTAGTTCAGGGACAGACAAGCTTCTACAGCCCAGAAGGGCAAGCTGTCAACCGTGCAACCAGTGGGAGGACTCAGCCCAGCAAGCCGAGCTAACTAACCAGTCTGGGAAGGAAACGAATTATTTCCAAAGCCTCAGAGAGGGACCAGCATCTGTGAAACAAATACTAAGGAAAAAGAAGGAGTTAGGATCCTTACTGATAACACAGCAGATGGGGACGAGTGGAAAACGATTTAAATTTGCTCCATCCTGGAACAACAGTAAGACAACAATGAAATCCTTTTGTTTTTCTTTTAAGGCATAAAGTCCTCAAAGATGAAGAGAAAAGGAAGCCCCCCTCCCCCTGACATTTTCTGCTCTGGAGAACAGACGGCCAGATGACTGTAGAGACTGGCAAAGGTGAACACCAAGTCAGCAGGGGGACACAAAATCAACCTGTTTTACCCCAAAGAAGATTCAAAAAGTTGAGGAGTCAGAGGTGCCAGGTACATCTGGCCGTGCAGGGTTAGGGGTGCCCCGCGGGTCAGGGAGACGGTGTTAGAAGCAGGGTCAGGGCAGTGGCGTGGACCAGCACTAGGCTCTGCACAGAATGTTGAGCAGACAGCGTGCACTGTTGTCGCTTGGATCCTCGGTCTCCTCCCATCTTGGCAAAAGGCTGGGTTGAGGTGGGAGGCCAACTGAGGAAGTTAAGGGGTTAAGTGAAGTCACACTGTGTGCTGAGCAGCAGCCTCTCCTGGGATCCCACAAAAGGCTGGAAGCGCCTTCTTGGAGGGCTCGGGTGCCCCAAACGGTCCAGCCAGGGTACCCTACAGATCCTTCACTGACACCCCCCTACCCCCCCCGCTCATATCCCCCAAGATGTGGGTCTTCTTGGGGAGTGATGCCCCCATGTCCTTCCCAGCCCCTCACCCACCTGCTCAGAGCTCCCAGATTGGTGGTTCCCCCGCCTTTTTATTTATTTTTTATTGATTTCAGAGAGGAAGGGAGAAGGGGGAGAGAGATAGAAACATCAATGATGTGAGAGAATCACTGATCGGCTGCCTCCTGCACACCCCCTACTGGGGATCAAGCCCACAGCCCTGGCAGGTGCCCTTGACCGGAATCGAACCTGGGACCCTTCGGTCCGCAGGCTGACACTCTATCCACTGAGCCACACCGGCTAGGGCGGTCCCCTGTCTTAAACATAAGCAGACAACTTGGAGGGAACAGAGACCATACTGGGAGAAGAAAACTTAAAACAAGTTACTGCTATTCTCAGAGAAGTAAGGAAAGACACTTGTCACTATGAGGACAAGAGGAAGTGGCTATAAAAATGAATGTTCAGGGAATGAAACGCTCCTGGAAATTAAAACTGTGCTGGCAGATACGAGCATCTCCACGGGGGGTCTGGAAGAGAACTTCTCTGGACGACCACATACAAGGGAAGGGATGAAGATCAGAGCGAGAAGAGAAGAACATTAGAGTCAGAACGAGACAATGAGAAGGAAATCCAAGAAGCCATTCCAGCCAGTGTCCCACGATTGAATATGCTTTTCCGGTGGCTGAGGCTCACCAACAACGTGATACAAAAATGTATGAGCGCGTTAATAAAAGGAATTCTTAATCCAGGCATGCTTCCGTGTGATGGGGAGTGTTAGGTGTGTCTCAGAACGTTACTTAAGTCCCACACCCGCGTTCAGAGCAAGGTCTGTGTGAGAACACGGGAAGGAGGCAGGTCTGTGAGAACACGGGAAGGTGGGGTCCCGGAAACAGGAAAAGAGACCAGGACCTGGGTAATGGGTTTGACTCCCGCCGTGCTGTCTGATCCCCACTGTCAAGGCCCCTTCTGCCCGCCCACCCTGTCTGCTAACCTGTCCTCCTTGCCATTCCTGACCCTCCCTATGCCGACACTCAAGAAGAGTTTGGCCACGGGATGCCAGAGCTGGGAGGTGTGGGTTTGGGGAACGGAGGCTCAGGTCTTGGAGGTGTCACTGAGGTGGGGGCAGCAGCTGGATGGAGGGGCGTGAGGTCAGGAGATGCTGATGGTTGATGCTGTGAGGGATGGCCCAGGGCGTGGGGGAGCAGGGCGAGGAATGGGA
Organism: Plecotus auritus; assembly: GCF_963455305.1. Lineage (NCBI taxonomy): Eukaryota > Metazoa > Chordata > Mammalia > Chiroptera > Vespertilionidae > Plecotus > Plecotus auritus. Next base: position 30,320 of record NC_137785.1, on the reverse strand, counting down.
TAGGCAGATGGGTTTCTGCCCACCGTGCCCCGTCTTACTCACCTGGGGAGGTGATGCCCCCAGCTTCCTCTTTGCACAGGGCCCCAGGGTGTTCCCTCCAGGAGGGACCCGCAGGCCCAGTCTTGCTGCGGGGAGAGGCCCGGTCCAGCGACATCCCACAGTCCTGAAACCACCGTGGTCACTGCTCGTCTTGCCCTGCTAGGCCCAGGGAGGGACCTAGCACCCCCGCCCCCCCCGCCCCCAAGGCTCCTGGCCTGGGGCTCACCTGGGCCAAAGGCAGGAGAGTGGAAGCGGCCGCCTGGGGGTTGACCGGAGCCTCAGGATCCAGAAACTCTGGAGAGGAAGGATGGGCTTAGGTGTCCCAAGGTTCCCACCCCACGACTCTCCCCCGTGGTAGCCAGGTACTGGGATCCAGGTGGGGTGAGAGCTGGTTGCAGGGCAGCTCCAGGGACCCAGCTTGGAGGAGCTGTGGCAGGAGGTGGCCCAGGTCTGTGCCCTGCACGCCTGTGTGAGAGCTGGGTACACAGACAGTGAGGGTGGGAGAGGGGCATTGCACAAGGGACCACCCAGGAGTGGGGCGAGTGGGTGGTCAGCTGTGGCACCTGCCTGGGAGGTGTACAAGGGAGGGCCAGGCCCCCAGCACTTTGGGGTGCTCCCTTATCTGCACCCACCCATACCCCCAGCCTGCCGTGGCCTCCCCAGTGACTGGCTGATGTCCCTCAATGGGTCGCCTTGTGGAGGGAATCCCGCATGCCTCCCACACGTGGAAACCCCAGCAGCTCAAGGAAACAAGTGACAGGCTTGGCTGCGAGGGGCGTGACAGCTGCTGGCTGGGAGGGAGGGGCCCGTGCTTGGGGTGGCCCATCCATTAGTGACGGGCGCTGGGGGCTTCAGGATGTCCAGGCCAAGCTCCCAGGTCCATCCAAGTGGGCCTTGGGCCCTGCCTCCCTTGCCCGTCCTCACCTGGGTCCTCTGTAACCTCGGGCTCCTTTTTCACCTGAAGTCTCGGTGGTGACCTCTGCGTGGCCCCCGGGGTTGTCTCAGGCCCAGGTTCTGTAGTCTGAGGCTTGGTTTGCGGGAGGGACTGGAAGTCGGAGGGCTCCACCTTCTCTGATAGCACCTCCTGCCCCTGCACCTGGACTGTGACCTGGCAAGGTGCCCCCTCTCATTAGGGGCCCAGGCAGGGAGTTGGGGCTGGACCCCAATGCAGGGCTTCAAGCAATGGACTGACTAGGTCCTTCAGGGAACCCATCTCCCGGGGAGTGTTGACACCCACCCTGCATCCCTCCCCGTGTCCATGACGCTTGTACAGGGCCCGCGGCAGGCGACCACTTCCAGACCGCACGGGACAAGGGTCTAGCTGAGCACGGCACTCCCCAGTTAACCCTGACCTCTGACCTCTGTTCAGGGCAACGGACTCACCCATCTCCGGGGTCCTGGCTCCTGGCGCAACCCCTCCACCAGGGCCACGGCCTCCTCAGGGCTGCCTGGACGCTGCCCTCGCACTCGGGCCTGGATCTTGGGGGGCAGCGCGCCCAGGAACTGCTCCAGCACCAGCAGCTCCAGCATCTGCTCCTTGGAGTGCACCTGCGGCCGCAGCCACTGGCGGCAGAGCTTCCGGAGCAGGGCCAGGGCCTCTCGGGGCCCTGCCGCCGCCTCGTAGCGGAAGTGCCAGAAACACCAGCAGGCAGCCTCTGGGCCGGGGTCCCATGGGGTGGCCTCCTCCTCCTCCACCTCCTCCTCAGAGTCCTCCAGCTTCACCACGATGGGCCTCTCGTCTTCCGGGGCTGTGTGCCCTGGGGAGCACAGTGCTGCCGGCCTCATCGGAAAGGCTGTGGGCTCCGAGGCTATTGACCCTGGGGACGGAGGGGATGAGGCTGCTGCAGTGACAGTGGAGTGGATGCTTATCGAGTGCGGAGGGCATGCTGTGCTGTCCCAGCCTCAGTCCTGCCTGGGGGAAGGCTGACGCACAGGGAGGTGATCACAGGCCCTGGAGGAGCCACCAGGCCCTGGCCTCTCTAGCTGGGCCTGCAGAATCTCTGGTCACCCCCAGCTCCAAAGAATTGTTAGGCTCAGAAGTCACCTCTTCTCTCCCCTAAATCCTGCTCTCTCTCTGTGCATCACCTCATCCCTGCCCTGTAGCTCTCCCTCCTACAGGTGAATGTCACCAACACCCACCACCTGGGCATCAGCCCCACTACCGCCACCCTACGCCAGCCCATCATTGCACCACCCACTCTTCCACCCAGTCTCAGACCATTCCCCTGCCATCTTGGTTCCACAGGGCAGTCTCCCTCCACCTGTCGCCCCCAGCACCTGTGCAAAGTCACCCCTTGTGGCTCAGCCCCCAGCTCCCTCAATTCAGCTCCGTCCTCTGAGCCCTGCTTATCACGCCGTGCAAATCATGGTCTCCTCAGGTTCCGGGCAGGTGGACCTGGGAGGTGAGAGGGGAGCTTCCGGGGGTCCACACCAGCCCTGCGACCACTGGACCGGAGACTGGCCTCGCCTCTTTGCCAGGTAACCTTGGCAGGTCGCTGTGTCTCAATCTGTCACCTGCAAATAAGGACGACCACCCCTCCCTGCGCACTCTGCTGCTCCTGCAGCTGTGAGGCGCGGGCTTTGGGAAGGAATCTGTTCATTCAGGGTGTGGATCCGGTTTCGGAGGCCGCCTGAGCTAACCCTCCGCTCTTTCAGGTCCCAGGTCAACCCCAAAGCCCTGGGAGAAAGTTGGACCATCGCCCAGCCAGCTGGGCCTCGCGGAGATTTTTGAACTACATTTACCAGAAGCCTTGGCGGGCAACTTCCGCTTTAGGGAGCTCCGCAGGTCCAGGCGCCGCCACGGCAACCGGGGGCGGGGCACCCGTCGCCCGTTGCCGTGGCAATGCTGTGACTGACGGGCCTCGGGCGACAGCGCCGGGCTCTCCAGCAGGGAGTGCCCAGGTCCCTGTCCTGCATTCCGGCTCCCGCAGGGCAGCCGGAATCCACGGTGCGCACCAACACCCGTCCCCGCCCAAGCCTTCGCGTGGAAAGGCCCCCGCCCTCACCTCCACGCTCAGCGGCCGCGCCCGCTCTCCTGAGCATGCGCGCTCGCAGACTCCCCTCCCCAGCTGGACTGTGTCTCCCAGGAAGCTACGCAGCAGTCCCATCGCCTCCTGGCCCTTCCCCAGCCCTCGCCTCTGTTTCCACCCTGTTCCCCGGGGTAGCGTTGTTTCCAACGATCAGGTCACACTCCCGGCCGCCTCTTCCCGCGCTCCCCGCCTCTGATCCAGGCGTCGGGGCCCCCGGCGACGTGCGCAAGCTTCTCAGGGGGCAACTGACAGCAGCGCTGTCTTTCCAACCGCGCATGCCTCCCACGCCCTCCCTCAGTCCTCTGCGGGCCTGTCAGAGGATTAGCCGTGTCCTGCACCAATCACGGCCCTCGCTAAGACGCCATCAGCCCGGGTCTCCATGGCAACCCCTGCGGAGATTTCGGGAGGTGCACCTCCTGCACACACGCTGGGAGAGGAGAGGCTGGGCCCGGAGCCTTCTGGGAGGTGTAGTCAGCCGGGCCCTCCCTGCGCGCGCGTGCGCATCCCGACGACTGTGTTGGCTGGCGGTAGGCGTCCCTGCGTGTCCATGGTAACCAGTGGAGCCGACTCTGGTCCAGCGCAATCCCGGGGCGTCAGAAAAGCGATGGGTGAGCGGGATGAGGGCGTAGGGAGGGGACTGGGATAAAGAGGGTAGGGGCGAGGGGAGGAGAGCGGGAGGGTGAGGAGTGACTGACTCGGGGCAGGGAGAGACCCAGAGTTTGCCAGGTGGGAGACGCCAGTCTGAACAGACAGAAGACAGCAGAGAGAAGAGCTCTCCTCTCTCAGACCTAGAGGATGTGATAAGAAGTCAGCGGGCCGGGGACTCAGGCCCTGGGAGGCCGGGGTGCCAGAATAATTAGCCACAGGGCGGGAGAGCAGTAAGGGGTGGGAGGGAGAGGAGGGGCAGAGGGAGAGGGGGAAAGAGTCACAGGGACCAGAAGTGCAGACAAGGGGAGGCAAGGGACAGACAGGGATTCAGGAGGACGCCAGATGGGAGGAGGAGACAGAAACCAGAGGCACAGTAAGATGAACTGCGAGTTTTCAGAGAAGCTGACAGCAACAAGAGAGAAAGTTGGAGGGAGGGGACCCTTTCCCCCTCCCCACGTGGGGGTCTGTAGTTGTTCTTTAATAAATTTCCACCTTTGCTATTCCAAAAAAAAAAAAAAGAAAAAGAAAAAGAAAAAGAAAGTTGGAGGGAGACTTGTGAGGAAAATACCCAAAACTTGACAAAGAGAACAAACAGGTGACTGGGAGCCTGTGTGACTCCCTAAGCAAAGCAACTGTTTTCAGCTACTTTGATCAGAGCCAAGACGCTGTGAAGGTAGATGCTACGTTGCAAAGGTGAATAGGATGCAAATGCTTTCTGTCCTGAGGAAAGAGAACCCAGGGTTTGAGTTGTGTCACCCTGTAGGACACAAAGCAGGACACGACACACCCCGGGCCGCCCGCTGCCCTCGTGGGCACTAATCTGATGGCAATTAAAAATATATACATTTTTTTATTGATTTCAGAGAGGAAGGAAGAGGGAGAGGGAGTGATAGAAACATCCATGATGAGAGAGAATCATGGATCGGCTGCCTCCTGCAAGCCTCGGACTGGGGATTGAGCCCCCAACCCGGGCATGTGTCCTTGACCAGAATCGAACCCAGGACCTTTCCGTCCACAGGCCGACGCTCTATCCACTGAGCCAAACCCGCCAGGGCCCCACTGCGTTTTTTATTTACTATTTTGTTCTTTAACCCTCTCTCTTGTTCCTTCTCTCCCATTTTTCTGGAACCACCTCTGTCATCCTAGTGCCTTCCATGAAGCAAATCTGTGAGACCGCTCACTTACTTTTTTTAAAAAATTATAAGACAGACTGTATGGACACAGTTATAGAAGCAGTAGAAGTGATCCAGCTGGGCTGCCTAGGGTCAGGAAACAAGTTACAGAAGCAAAAGAAGGCTCCTTGGAGCGTGAAACGGCAACATGCCTGGGAGAAGTGGGGGGAAGCGCGCCCCTTTTTACCTGTTTTGAAAATTATATGTTGACTGTCGGAAGGGAACCAGTTCTCTGGGATGGGGAACAGACAGGGGGAAAGTGAGGACGGTGTGACAGAGGCAGGAAGGTAAAGAAGTAGGGAGGATGATGGAAAGACAGACTGACTAGACGGCAGGGAAGATGCGAGGAAGCCAGCCTGGGGCAGCGACAGCCTCGTCTACGTGTAGCGGCCTCATCACCGAACTACATTTCCCAGCAGCCCGAGCGCCCAGAGTGACGTGGGAGGCGCGCCGTACGCGGTCTCCTCCAATCCCGCCGGTCGCCCGCCAACCTTCTACCTCCAACGACAAGATGGAGGCTAGGCTCAGTCGCCTTCGGGGAGCCGTGCTGTGAGGCAGGACATGGGGAAGGGCCGCAGCCCCACCGGCCCAGCTGAAGCAGCCGGCCCGCGTCGCTGCCGGGAGGTGAGGGCGATCGGCTGCGCGCAGACCGGGCTCCGGGGGCGGGGGCGGCCTTTCTCACGGCTCCGGTCGCGGGAAGGGGAAGGGGAGAAGCCGCTGAGCGTGCAGCCTCGGACCCGCGCCTCTGGGCCAATCGGAGCAGGGGGCGGCCCCGCGGCCTTCTGGGAAATGTAGTCTCGAGAGACGTAGGGCGGCGGGCCTGGGAACTTTATAGAGAGTGAGCGAGAGGATAAAAGGATGAATGGGTGAATTAAATTAAAATTGTGACTGAGCAGGCGAGGGCTTGGTTGTCGGAGGGAGAAGGATGGGTGCGAGCGGTTCGGAAGTAGGGGCCGCCTTCCACGCAGGAGCCTTTCATGCCCACCCCCTCTCCCTGCTTCGTGGCTCCGGGCCCGAGGATTGTGCCTCCTTCCTTCCAGCCAGGTGCAGCCACGGGTCCTGGTGCCATAGCCACTCCCCAAACACAGACCCATCGGGCACCGGTCCCTGATTTTCACAGGGCACTCCTTCAAAACCAGCTCTACTGTTTTGATCAGGCGCTACTTTCTTTCCTCTTTTTTTTTTTTTTTTTTAAAATGTTCTTGGCAGGGGAGATACCATGATCACGAAGGTGGTTTTCCCAGGGCAAGGCTTATCCATTGCACTCCGGATGTGCTGACCCCTGCCATTTCCCCAAATGTGGGAAACTCGACTGCATAATTTGTGGTAGTGGGGGACTGCGTTTGCGCTCTCCCCTGGTTAAAAAAAAAAAAAAAATAGAAAAAGAAAAAAAATGTTCTTATTAATTTCAGAGAGGAAGGGAGGGAGGGAGAAATATCAATGATGAGAGAGAATCATTAATCGGCTGCCTCCTGCAAGGCCCCCCCCCCCCCCCACTAGAGATCAAGCCTGCAACCCATGCATGTGCCCCTGACCGGAATCGAATCCAGGACCCTTTGTTCCAAAGGCTGACGCTCTATCCACTGAGCCAGACCAGCCAGGCAGCTGTTCCTCGCACAGCGTTCAGAATGCAAAGGGGATAAGGTGAGAAGCCCATCCCACCAATGTTCTCCACGTAATCATTTACTCAGTAAGCCACTATTCCTGGGCCTGGGCACTCAGCAGAGAGCTCGGCAGACAGGCTACAGTCCTCAGGCCGAGTGTGACAGATGCACAAGGAAACGTGGGCGGGGAGGGTGCCTTGGAGCAGGGATCTGCAGGAGAGGGAACAAGCTATTCAGATAAGAGGGAAGGGCCCCAGCTCTGGGCCAAAGGAGAGGAGGGGGCTCTGATGCCCTCAAGGAAGCTGGTGAGGGCTGCGGCTCTTCCTCGGGGAGCGGTGGGGGCAGGACGGGCTCTGAGCAGAGGTGACTGGGTCTGACTTAGTTCCTAGGGACTCATTCTGGCTGCTCTGTAGAGAACCGCCTTCCTCCCCTATCCCCGGGACTCCACGTGGTGGCAGGAATCAGGGAGTCACCCTTCTGTGTGAGTGAGTTTCCTATGACTGCTGTTGCCTATCACTACAACTTAGTGCTCAATGTCTTAGAGGCTCGGAGGTCCGGAATCTGAAGTTTCTCGGGGCAAAAATCAAGCTTTCGGCAGGGAGCGCTGGAGGCTCTAGGCGTCAGTGCCCACCTGCCTTCTGAGCGAAACCTGCCTTCTCCTATAAGGACCCCATGACCACGCTGAGGGCCCATTCGGATCACCTCCCCACCCAGGATAAACTTAGTCGCACCGCAGTGCCTCTTGCCGCGCGGGGAAGGTTATTCGTTCTTCGGCTCCTGGGGTCAGGATGTGGACGTCTTGGGGAGATGTCCTTGTCCCGCCTCCCACCCTGAGGACCCATGTCTGAGTGAGAAGCATAGCGCTGGGTGGTCTTCTGCTCGTCTGTGCCTGGGAGGTGGGTGATGGTTCCTAGGTACTCTTGGGTGCCCCGTGTGGTTATAGGAGGTTTGGGAGGTGGGGAAAGAGAGTGAAGTCGCACCTGTGCTTCCATCTCATGAGCTGAAAGTAATGAGTGACACGCTCTTCTAGATGCAAAAAATGCTTGAAAATGAGTGTGCAGTGCTTTTAGCAGTGGTGAGCGGGGGGTGGGGGGTGGGGTGGGGAGTGGGGAGAAGGACCAGGCATGCCTCTGAGCAGGCTCCGTGCTCTCTGTCCGAGCTGGGAAATTCCGCTGGGCAGTGGTTGAGGACTCCCGTGTGCTCACATACTGATGCCTCCATGTCCCCCTCTTACAGGGAGGTCAAGAGGCTGCCATTGGGGGCACAGTGGGAGCTACTGTGGAGGGGCAAGGGGCACAGAGCTCGTCGAGGTGCCTGGCGCTCGGAGGCGGAATGAAGACAGCCCCCCACCTTCAGGTGTCGGGCAGGGCCCCCCTGGGTGGGATTGGCCTCCGCCACAGTGCCAAGCGGGACCGGAAGTCCATCACCCTGCACGTGAAGCTGGAGGTGCTGCGGAGGTTCGAAGAGGGCGAGAAGCTGACGCAGATCGCCCGGGCGCTGGGGCTGGCCACCTCCACAGTCGCCTCCATCCGTGTCAACAAAGACAAGATCCGGGCCAATTCCCAGGCCTCCACGCCCGTCAGCGCCAAGCAGCTGACCCGCTGCCGCGGTGTGGTGATGGGGCACATGGAGCGCCTGCTGAGCCTGTGGATCGAGGAGCAGAAGCGGCGGCACCTGCCCGTCAGCACGCTGCTCATCCAGGACCAGGCGCGGCGGCTCTTCGCCCAGCTGCAGCACGAGCAGGGTGGCGGCGCCCAGGCTGAGACCTTTGGCGCCAGCAATGGCTGGTTTGCCCGTTTCAAGGCGCGCCACAACGTGCTGCTGACGGATGAGCCGGCGGTGGCCGACGCCCAGGCCGCTGCCCGCTACCCCTCAGTGCTGCGCGGCATCCTGGACGAGGGCGGCTACTCCCCGCACCAGGTCTTCAACGTGGACGAGACGGGCCTCTTCTGGAAGCGGCTGCCCGAGCGCATGCTGCTGGCGCTGGAGGGGGCAGCCAGGCCCGGGCCCAAGGCCCCGAAGGACCACCTGACCCTGCTGCTCGGGGCCAACGCAGCCGGCGACTTGAAGCTGAAGCCCCTGCTGGTGTACCCGTCCGAGAACCCGCGTGCCCTCAGGGGCTGCTCCAAGGCCAGCCTACCCGTGGTCTGGCGCTCCAACCGCAACGACTGGCTGACGCCCCGCATCTTCCAGGAGTGGTTCACCGGCTGCTTCTGCCCCGCCGTGGAGAGCTACTGCGCCAGCCGCGGCCTCCCGCCCCGCGCCCTGCTGCTCCTGGACGGGGCACCCTGCCACCCTGCCCACCTGGGCGGCCTCTCAGCCCACGTGCGTGTGGAGTTCCTGCCCAAGAACACAGCGGCCCTGATCCAGCCCATGAACCAGGGCGTCATCGCCGCCTTCAAGGCCCGTTACCTGCGCCGCACGCTCAGCCAGCTGGTCCGGGAGAAGGCTGGTGGGGACCGGCCCTCCACGCGGGAGTTCTGGCGCAGCTATACCGTCATGACGGCCGTGGACAACATCGCCCAGGCCTGGGCAGAGCTGCAGCCCGCCACCATGAACAGGGCCTGGAGGAAGCTCTGGCCCGAGTGCGTGCCCGCTGGCGCTCCGGAGGCTGACGCCGAGCCCCAGCTCCGCCGCAGCATCGTGGCCCTAGCCAGCCACGTGGGCCTTGGGGACGTGGCGGAGGCCGATGTTGCCCGCCTGTTGCAGACCCACGTGGAACCCCCACGCTGTGGAACCCCCCAGGACGCTGAGGATGGAGATGCCAGCGGCTCTGGGATGCCCTGGCAGGCAGAGAAAGGCCTGACCTCCAGAAGCCTGGAAGTGGATCTCACTGAGGCTGTGGGGGGTGCAGGGACGGAGGAGGCTGGTGTGGGTGCGCTGAGCCCTGAGCACCTGGCCCAGGCCCTGTCCCACTTCACCGCTGGCCTGCGGGTCCTCACAGAGAATGATCCCAACCGGGAGCGCAGCCTGAGGGTGTCCCGGGGTGTCCACTGTGCCCTCGCCCCCCTCCGGGACCTGCAGCGGGAAAGGAGGCGGCAGGCTCTGGCAGCGGCTTCGTCAGGAGGCCCTGTGGCGCTGGCCCCAAGGGAGTTGGCGGGAAGCCCGCGTTCGCCTCAGCGGGGGCCGACAGAGGGCCGGCGAGCGGCCAAGGCCGCAGGCCGTGAGGGACAGACCTCTGCAGCTGGCCTGCAGGATGTGGGGCTTGGGCCTGACGTCAGATGAAGTGTTGTTTCTGGAGCACGGACGCTGCCACTTCTCCCCCGTGGTTCTCGTACCTTATGCACTGTCGTCTCTTTCTTTCTCCTTTAGTGACACACAGCCCACCAGAGCTGTGGGCCCAGGGGTGCCCACCATCACAGACACACCCTGCAGCCCTGCAGTGGCCCAGCATCACCCACCAGGGTGGTCCCCTTGTGGGGGGGCAGGGCTGAGACAAGCCTCTCCCATTCGCCCACCCTGACCTCTCACTCCCTGCACCATTGTGGTGACCCCTCCTGCCCAACTTTATCATTTTATTTATTTTTTAAGTGTATTCTTTTTAATCCTCACCTGAAGATACGTTTTTATTGATTTGTTTTTAAAAATATATTGATTTCAGAGAGGAAGGGAGAGGGAGAGAGAGAAACATCAATGATGAAAATCATTGATTGGCTGCCTCCTGCACGCCCCCTACTGGGGATGGAGCCAGCAACCCCAAGCATGTGCCCTTGGCGGGAATCGAACCCGGGACCCTTCAGTCCGCAGGCTGACGCTCAGTCCACTGAGCCACACCGGCCAGGGCAACTGTGGCTTTTGATACCAGGGTCCACGTCCTTGATTTGGAGATGTGTTCCGCCCTGGGCTCCTGTGGCATGTTGTCTTGGCTTCACTCCAGCTTTTGGGACTGATGGCCTCCGGTCCTAGCTCTCTGGGAAATACAGTCCAGTCCTCGGGGATCCGTGGCCACCTCAGGATCGCCTCTCGGTACACTGGCTGCAGCCCAGCCTCTCCCCTGGACAGTCTCATGATCTCCCCTCATTCCAGCTTGTTCTCCTGCCCCCCACATTTTAAAAACAGGCACTCGGGGGTGTCCACCTGACTCTGCAGACACACCACATGGGCCACCAAATTACAGTCAGCAAGGGAAGGTGTTCTTGTGGATGAGCAGCCGGTGGTGAGGCAGGGATGCCCCGCCTCCTGGATTGTATTCAACTCAGGCACGTCTGTGTGTCTGTACATGCACACACGCCAAGAAATAAAGGCGGGAGAACGGATTCTGCCACCTCCGCCCCAGCTCACGCCTGCAGTGATGGGCCTGCTGTCAACACGTGACCGCTGGGGCTGCAGGCCCAGCCTTCCTGGGGAAAAGGTCAGACGAGGCCGCTTGCTCTCCGGGAGGAGCGAAGGCCGGAAGAGGAGGGAGCGCCCAGCTGGTGTGGCTCCTGTAGCTGCGCGGCTCGGTTGGTTGGAGGAGGGACCGTGCGCAGGGTTGGTTCCCAGGGCACGTGCCCAAGTTGCCTCCGGACCCCAGTAGGGCGCGTGCAGGAGGCGGCACATCTATGGCTGTTTAGTTGACGTTTGTCTCCCTCTCCCTTCCTCTCTCTGGAATCAATAAAAACATTAAAAAGAGAGAGGGAGCTTTTCTCGGACCCTGGTGACCGACTAGGCGCGGGGGATGATGAGCGCGGGAAACGTGTTGGGTGCCGGGGAGACCGGCCAGTGTGGAGGCTGGGGCTGTGGGGGGCGCGCTGGGAGGGACCCCATCCTGCCGGCGGCCCAAGGCGACGTGACCGGGAAGGCTTCCTGCGGAGGCGGGGTCCCAGCTGCGGGGAGGTGGCTAACAGTCAGAAAACCGGTCACTTCGACTTTTGATTGTAATGAATAAAATAAGGGCAAAGCTGCCGTTCTTCAGAAGAAAAAAGAAAAAGAAAGCTGATCATTTCAAAATGCCCCGAGTCAGGGACTTGTCGGAGGTGGCCCGCCTGGTGGGGGGCTGGTGAGGCCTGAGAGCTCGGGAGGAGTAGCTGCTCCGACGGCGGCTTAGGGCGCTGCGGCGGCTGAAGCCCGGGGACCGGCGGGGGAGGCGAGGCCAATGCGGCGCGGACGTGGAGAGGCTGGTGAGCAGCCGGGCGCTCGGGAAGCGACTGGACTGCAGGTCAGAAAGGCAGTGCGGCCGAAACCGGTTTGGCTCAGTGGATGGAGCGTCGGCCTGCGGACTGAAGGGTCCCGGGTTCGATTCCGGTCAAGGGCATGTACCTGGGTTGCGGGCACAACCCCAGTGGGAGGTGTGCAGGAGGCAGCTGATCGATGTCTCTCTCATCATTGTTTCTAGCTCTCTATCCCTCTCCCTTCCTCTCTGTAAAAAAAAAAAAAAAAAAAAGGCAGTGCGTTGCGGAACGACCCGCGCGGGCCCGTCTAGCCCAGGGCGCGCACCCGGAGCAGGGACGTTGGCGTGCGGACGCGCAGAGGGGGCGCCTTGGGCTGGGTCCCCCTTCCTCTGAGGAACCCGTCTGGGCGGCCTTGCGCACCGCCGCGTCCCTTAGCGCAGGTGCTCGCTGCCTCCTGGGAATTGTAGTCTCTGCCACTCCGCGGACCCGTGCCAGGGACTACATTTCCCAGAGAATCTCGCAAATAGACTCTTGTCTCGCATACTTTTCATTTCCGGGCGCTGGCCGTTGCCATAGAGAGGCGGAAATAAGTGACCGCCTCACCTAGTCGCGCGCATGCGTGGAACGTCGCGGAGAGAGCGGGGGGAAGGGCGCTACGCGCCGGACGCAGTTCGAGGGGCGGTTGGAAGCTCATGGTCCTCCAGCCCCAAGGTGGCCGGTCGTCGTTCCTGAGTGGCGCGACCGCTCCGCGTGCTCCTAGGGGCGGTGAGTCCGGGCGCGATGGCGGCCAGAGGTGCCGGGAAGGTCCGGGATAAGGGGTGTCGCCGGCCGGAGGGCAGAGAAGCACCGCCCGCCTCCCTCGCATCCCCAGCGAGTTGGTGGGGAAAGGCGGCGCGGGGGCCTCTGGGACTTGGAGCCCGGCAGGGCAGCCGGAAGTGGTTCCAGGCCGAGTCTGTTCTCGCCTTGGCTCCGGGTTTGCCTGCCGACGGGCTGTGGCTCCGTTTCACCCAAAGTTCCCTGGCCGCCCGGTAGCCAGTTCCATGCACACGCCCCGCTCGCTTCCCAACCCTGCTCTCCCGGAGCCATCCTCACCTCCTCTGGGAAGTCTCTGCGTTTCCGCAGCCCAGGCTGGCTCCCTCTTGGCTCCACCGCACCCGCGCACGGGGGTTAAATGCAGACCCTCCGGCCGAGGCCCTGCAGGTCGCCCTGGCCACACGGCCTGTGCCAGAAAGGCTTTTCCGCCAGCGGTCACCTCACCTGGGTGTTGTGGGTGTGTGCGGGCCGCCCGTGTCTGGGAGCCCGGACCAGCCCTTTTCAGTCATGCGTTGCCGTGGGACACTGTCTCCGTTACTTTGTGAATTTGCAGTGGTAACTAATGGCTGTTGCAGAAAAACAACAGCAATGAGCCCGCAGAGATTTATAAAGGAAAGCTGGATGCTGCCCTCCACTCCTTTCCAGGACTCGCCTCTGAACATGGGGCCCATGTGCACCCAGAGGGTTGTAAAATGTTGGCGGTGGGTGCTATGAGTGTGCTCAGCTGACCGCTGTGGAGCTTTCGTTAGCCTCTGAGACGCCAGCGTGAGGGTGGCACGGCGTCCCACCCTCCCGGGGCACTGGGCCTCCTTCCCCTCCCCCCTTCCTCTCAGGTCCCTGAGTGTGCACCACATGCCAGGCCCTGTGGGTGCAGCAAGCAGGGGTCAGGCCGGGTCCCTGCCCCACTGGTGCCTGGTCTGGGTGGAGAGGTGACAAGGAGACCATCAGCCACAGTTGGGGCCTCTCCTTCCCTGGAGGGTGGGGCGAGAGGAGGGAGACAGGCTGGTCTGGCCAGGGGTGGTTTTGAGGTTCCTGCCATGTGACCTTTTGATCTCGGACTCCACGTGTGCCTGTGGGGAGGGGACGGCTGTGAACCGGGCAGGGGAGATGCCAGCCTGTGTTTGCACGCGTTGACCTGCTCCCCACACCTGTGCCGTGCCTGGTGCCTGCGTGCCCCTGGGTGTCAGGAAGTGGACACTGAAGACACTCACTCAGCTGGACTTCACATTCCCAGAAAGTGCACACTTTGTGGGGTTAATAGACGGCCCTCAGCGGGTCATTTCCAAGGAAGACCCAGCCCAGGGGCCCTCACTCCCGCTCTGCCCCCTTCGGTCCCGGTATCCGCTGACCTACTGCATGCCACAGAGTTGGTCATTCTGGGTATTTCACGGAACCGAGTCCCACATTACACGGCTGTTCGTGACTGGCTTCATGGAGCACAGTGAGCACTCACCGTCGTTGGGTTCTGTGACTTTATTTTTATTTATTTATGTATTTTTGTTGATTTCAGAGAGGAAGGAAGAGGGAGAGATAGAAGCATTGATGAGAGAGAATCATTGATTGGCTGCCTCCTGCACGCCCCCCACTGGGGATGGAACCCACAACCCAGGCATGTGCCCTGACTGGAATCGAACCCGGGACCCTTCAGTTCTCAGGCCGACGCTCTATCCACTGAGCCAAACCGGCTGGGGTGGTTCTGTGACTTTAATGCAACAAAACCAGTTTCCCACAGTCCCACCGACGTACACGACAGTTAGTGTCATTGGTGCGACGGGGAATGAACAGGACGCCAGCCTGGCCCGTTCTGACGGCTGCGGAACATCCCGCGTGTGGAGGTACCACATCCTGTTCACTGATCGGCCAAATAGTGGGCATTTGGAGAACGTTCCTCACGATGTGGGTGATGACACGTGTGCGTGATTCCATGGGGACAAACGTTCCATTTCTCTTGGTCACGTGCCTGGGGGTGGGGTTGTGGGGTCAGCTAGTCTGGCCTTTGGGGCACGGACGCCGCCTCTTCACGGGGGGTTGAACGTAAGGCATTGAGCGCAGGAGTGAAAAGGACACACCCTGAGGGGTCGAGGCAGTGGGAGCTGCGGAGCCGGAGGAACAAGGGGACGATGGCATTAGAAGCTTGAAGGGGGGGCTGGAGCCCAGGTGCTGGGGGTGGTGCCGGGGTCTCCTGGGCCCTGATCAAGCTGGTCCCGCCCACGTTGGAAAAGCTGCAAACTGTTCTGCTCCTGCTCAGGAACCCCCTGGTGCCTCTGGTTTTCTAGGCGGCTCGGCAGGCGGGGCCCGGGGTGTCTGTCTGTGGGGCTGCGGGTGCCTGTCTGTGGGGCCTGGGGTGTTTGTCTGTGGGGCTGCGGGTGCCTGTCTGTGGGGCCCGGGGTGCCTGTCTGTGGGGCCCAGGTGCCGGGCTGTGGGGTGGGCTACTTCCTGACCAGCTGCCGTGTTCAGGGGGACCATCTCCTGAGCGACGGCCAGTGTTTGCCATTTCCTTCGAGGTCGGCCCCGGTTCCAGCTCCAGCTCCAGCTCCCGCTGAGGATGCTCAGGTGACACACTGACCGGACACATGGCCTCATCCCCACGTGGGTGTGGGGCCAGCGCCTGCTGGGCACCAAGGGACTCGGGCCTTGAAGTGACGTGGTCTCAAGTTCGCCACAGTTCACACGTGCCTGCGCCGCCCCTGCCCGTACCGGGCCTCGGCCCCCGGGGGCCAGCTCTCCCTTGGCTGTCCCTGCCGCAGCCGCAGCCCTGGAACCCAGCAAGGCTGCTGCGCCCACGGGGCCCGCTTTCTGCAGAGCAGGCGGCAGCACAGGCGGCCATGGGACGATGCCAGGCGCTGCGTCCAGGCGTCCTTCTCGGGACCGCTCTGCTCGGCCCAGCAGCGCGTGGCAGCACCGGGGTGGTCAGCCAGGGAGCCTCCCCCGAGCGGTGCCGTCGGCCTCTGTGGTGCCCCTCACAGGCGTGGAGCAGTGCGTCCGAGGTCACTGCATGGACGCGGGGTCGCCATCAGCTGTCGGGGTGGCCCGGCCTCAGGCCAACAGGCAGCGTCTTCCAGGGGCTGGAGGGACCTGCCCTCCGCAGGCCAAGGGCCAGACCTGTGTTTGGAATGTGGGGCTGGACCCCTCAGGCTCCGTCGACCTTTTCCTGCCCACCCACCCCCACCCGGAGGTGAGGGAAGCTCGTGATGCCTTCCCATGGGGTTTCAGGGCCTGGGGTTTACTCCTGAGGCACATGTGCGTGTGTGTGTGTGTGTGTGTGTGTGTGTGCGCGCGCGTGCGTGTGCATGTGTGCGTGCGTGTGTGCATGTATGTGTGTGTGTGCATGCGCGCGTGTGTGTGTGTGTGTGTGTGTGTGTGTGCGCGCGCGGGTGGCAGGGCCTGTCTCGTCCGGCCCAGGCTGGTGCAGAGCACACGCGGGACCCGTCACTGCTGGTTGACTGTTCGGCCTGGGTGCCCTGCCCCCCTGACCCTAGGCTTGGCCCAGCAGCCTGCCCTGCCCTGCTCTGCCGTCCTCCCAGCTCCCCCAGGCTCACGCCCATGACTAGGGGATCAGCAGCTGGTCCCCAGGTCTCAGGACTCAAGAGCCCAAACCCTAAGACGGGTGAGGCTGGGCCCAGGCAGGATGCCACGAAGTTCCGTTTTCACTCTTGGCACCCAGATCACATGGGTCGTGTCAGCGTGTGTGTCCAGGGGACACGTCTGTGGGCAGCGCTGGCCCGTGGCCGCAGCAGGGAGCCGGGTCTTGGCTTTGCTTCTCTGGGGCTAAGAGCCGCCCCACCTGGCCCTGCAGGCTCCGCCTCCCCCGCCTCCCTTTAGAGAAGGGAGTTTTTTATTAATTTTGTTGTGGTTTCTGTTGCACAGAAATAGAAATACACTGTTTGTGCTCCCACTTCGCGTTTTTTAAAATATATTTTATTGATTTTTTACAGAGGAAGGGAGAGGGGAGAGAGAGATAGAAACATCGATGAGAGAGAAACATCGATCAGCTGCCTCCTGCACACCCACCACTGGGGATGTGCCCGCAACCAAGGTACATGCCCTTGACCGGAATCGAACCCGGGACCCTTCAGTCCACAGGCCAACGCTCTATCCACTGAGCCACACCGGCTAGGACCCCACTTTGCATTTTAAAGTAATTCAAACCTTATCCAACGTACACAGGTTTTCACTTCAAATTCACCCTTCTGCAAATCTTCCTCACTTTGGGTTGAAAACAGAGTGAAGTGACACAATAAAGCCGTTTGTCGTGATTGTGTTCATAGAGAACGCATTCGGGCCAGTCTCATTGACTAGCATTCCATAGGTGATCAGTTGGTCCATATACATACGTTAATTTGATCTTATATTGTAAAAAATTTTCTTTCAACTGGCAGCCTCACTTCAAATCACAAAGTACTTACAAAAATTTTCACTTTCCGGCAAATGGTGTGATACAAGGTAAGTTAAATGTTAATATGCACGTGTACACAACGGAACCCAGTCTAGGGAGTATGCGTCTGGGGAGAGAGACGGCTCCCATTCTATGTAGTTACATGTAGTTACATGCCGTGCACAGCGAAAAAGAGTGCATCTCATCAGCATGTTTTCTTTTTTCTCCGAACCTAACGTTGTGATCATGTTAATAGGCTGTTTACATGTTTTGATTCCATTAAGGTACTTTTACATCAATCCTGAATATTTTTTTTCAGACCCTGAAAATGGATACAGCATCTAACACTGAGTCAAGCGCTGGAAGCTTGTTGCCGACACACGTGTGCCGAGGAATGCGAAACACATCGTTGGAGATTGAGGGACCCAGATCCAGAAGCCCCGTTGCCCGATGTAATAATCCACTGACATACGATCGTACCAGCCACGATAAAAAAAAAAGGTTTTAATAAAATGGTATGAAAATGGTAGAACAGTAGGTGAAGCAGCTGCCATCGCTGGTATTAAAAACAATACGGCACAGTCAGTTATTGGCAACTATGAGAAGAATGGCTGTTTGTTGATAGAAAAAAAAAAGTGGAGGTAAGAGAAGTAGCAAGTTGAGCACCTCGATATTAAACAAAATTGGGCAAATAATTGAAAAAAAGTCTGTGTGTAACTTGGAAAGGAATTCGTGACAAGATTCTCGAATCTGAACATGTAGAACGAAGCACAAGCTCTGTTGAGAATGGGCTGAAACGGTTAAGGATCACACTAAAGTGTGCATCTGTACAAGCCGATCGTCGAAACTCGGAGAGAACAATGGAGATACGCAGAATGCGTTAAATTTTTCTCAAAATATCCCTGAAGCAAGACAAAAAATAATATTCATTGATGAATTATGTTTATTACTATATACATGCAATAAAATAATTTTAATTGCCATCTTCGGCGAACAAGGGCACAATGGATCGTTAATGCACCGGCCCGCGTGGCTGTGCCCACGATCAGAGGACGACCTGGTTCCCTCGTTGCAGCCACAGGCACTCGGAATGGTGTGGCACCAAGTGAGTGCGCATTCCTGTCACTTCAAACAGCTTTTGCGAATTTCTCCGCAGGTTCCTGGGGAAACGGATGAATATGATTTGGAGGATGTGTGGTTGGTTTTGGACAATGTTGTCTCCACAAAACCCAGGAAGGACATGATCTTGGTCAGACATACCTTGTTATTTCTGCCACCGTATTCTCCATTGATGAGACCCATGGAAGAAGTTTTTTCAAAAGTTAAGTTCTGCGCGAGAAATATTTTGGCAGATCCTTCGAACCATGAACGTTTAACTGATGTTAGTCGTTCTGTAGCGACTATGACACCTGGAGACTGTCACAAGTACTTTATGAATATGTACACGAACCTGCCACGCGGGGGCGGGAGAACCGCTCTGAGGTTATGGGAAAATAAGAATTTCTGACGTAAAAAAGTATTTTGTGTTTATTACTATATACATGCAATAAAATAATGTTAACACCTCTGCATGATTTTTGTTACAAAGCTTTTGAAATTTTTTTAGTGGAAAAGTTCGCTTGGCAAAAGGGTGGATTTGCTTTGCATCAAGGCTCGCACCACCTGCCCCTCTGGGATGACCAGGTGTGTCCCTCCTTCTGGCTTCTGCACACGCACCTGAGGGAACACGAAGTCTCTTCCTCTCCAGCTGGGGTCCTTCTCGGGACACCCCCAGGTCCACAGTCCCCTGCCGGCTCTGCGGAGTAATTTTCCTGCCTCACTGCGGCTTGTGGGCCACTCGGTGTTTCCTCCACAGAACAGGGCCCTGTCCTGGCTGACACCACCCCCGCCCCCGTGCTTGCAGCCTCCAGCTTCTGGGTGTCCCTGGGGCCCGGCTGGTAGCCCCGTGGGGTGGCTCCTGTCGGAGGGGAAGGGAAGGGAGCCCCGGGGGGCACAGCAGCTTCCCTTCCCGGCAGGACTTGCTCAAGCAGGGCCTCTGGGTCCTCCGGGCATGAGCTTTCCCAGGTGGCTCTGCCCCCGAGACAGGGACCGCAGCTGGTCTGTCCTGGCACCTGCGTGTGTGGTCCTCCGGGTACACCAGGGGCTTCCCTGGGGTGCACGGGAGGGCAGGTCAGCCAAGGACATGGTCCAGGTCTCCCACCTGCTGAGTGGGAGGTGGGTCACCCTGACCGCTCGCCCTGCCTGCCAGGCCTGGGGCTCCCTGAGACAGGCCGGACCTGGGAGCCCCCACGGTCCCGAGGGTCACGGGGCAGGATGCATCCAGCAGGAGGTGCGCTCTGCCCCGTGGAGCCCCGCGCCTCCACCTTGAAGGGAGGCTGTGAGGGGCCCCCGGGGTTACTCAGGCCGTGGGCCCTCCACGCCAGTGAACTTGTCCCCGGTTTTACAGCGTCAGGGCCCCGGGCCGCACTGGCATCAGCAGGGTCGGGGCGGGAACCCAGATATCCCTCCGTGACCTCCGGGGAGACCCCCGCCACCCCCGGAGCGCGGTCCAGCGTGGAGGTGCCAGGCGAGGCCGCGGTTCCGGCAGCTGCAGGTGAAGCTGGAGGCGCTGCTGCGCTTGGAGGCCGGAGGGAAGCCCCGCAGGATCCAGTGGGCGCCGGGCTGTCCGTCCACAGTGGCCACCATTCGCGACAACAACGACAAGGTCCGCGCGGGCTCCCAGGCGGCCACCCCGGAGGCTGCAGCCTGAGATGGACAACAGGGATCCCCTGGATAGAGGACTAGGACCAGCGCCCGGTTCGGCTCTGCGCCGAGGAGGAGGGGGAGGGGGAGGGGGAGGGGAAGAAGCAGGAGGAGGGAGGAGGAGGAGGGGGCGAGGGGGAGGGGGAGGGGAGGGGGAGAAGCAGGAGGAGAAGCAGGAGGAGGAGGAGGAGGCGCACCCAGGAGGAGGAAGAGGAGGAGGAGGAGGAGGAGGAGGGGGAGGCGGAGGGGGAGAAGCAGGAGGAGGGGAGAAGCACCCAGGAGGAGGAGGGGGAGGGGGGAGAAGCAGGAGGAGGGGGAGAAGCACCCAGGAGGAGGAGGAGGAGGAGGAGGGGGAGGGGGAGAAGCAGGAGGAGGGGGGAGAAGCACCCAGGAGGAGGAGGAGGAGGAGGAGGGGGAGGGGGAGGGGGAGGGGGAGGGGGAGAAGCAGGAGGAGGGGGAGGAGCACCCAGGAGGAGGAGGGGGAGGGGGAGAAGCAGGAGGAGGGGGAGAAGCACCCAGGAGGAGGAGGAGGGGGCGAGGGGAGGGGGAGGGGAGGGGGAGAAGCAGGAGGAGGGGGAGGAGCACCCAGGAGGAGGAGGAGGAGGAGGAGGAGGGGGAGGGGGAGGGGGAGAAGCAGGAGGAGGGGGAGAAGCACCCAGGAGGAGGAGGGGGAGGGGGAGAAGCAGGAGGAGGGGGGAGAAGCACCCAGGAGGAGGAGGAGGGGGCGAGGGGGAGGGGGAGGGGAGGGGGAGAAGCAGGAGGAGGGGGAGGAGCACCCAGGAGGAGGAGGAGGAGGAGGAAGAGGAGGAGGAGGAGAAGCAGGAGGAAGAGGAGGAAGAGGAGGAAGAGGAGGAAGAGGAGGAGAAGCAGGAGGAGAAGCAGGAGGAGGAGGGAGGCGCACCCAGGAGGATGCACTGGGCTGTCCTGTGCTCAGAGCTGGGGTCTTGGAGCCCGTGGCATCCAGTCAGGAGAGGGGCTCTGCTTGCCCTCTGGCCCTCACCCTTCAGCTGAGCTTTAGACCCTGCAGAGCAAGGGCTGACCCACAGGAGCCCCAGAGCGACGGGTCCAGCGAGTGGGCTTGGCCACGTCCCTCTTAGCTCCGTTCTTCCGGGGCCAGAGCATCTTGTCACCCTGTCCTGTCCTCCCAGGTGATGTGGAGCCTGGCTGAGCGCCTGGGGAGAGGCAGAGACGTTGTGGTGGGTGGGCTAGGGGGCAGCCCTGAGTGCAGCGTCCCCTGGCCGACCTGCACACGAAGTCTCCCTCGCTCCTGGTCTCCTCCCCGCCCTGTTCTCTGTGCCCTCACGCCCTCTCTCCACCCGTCCATTCCAGGTCGTGGGGGCGCGTGAGACCAAGTCCGGATCCCACGTGGGAAGACGGAGCCAGTGGAGATGTGACCTGTCTGGGTAAGGGTGTGGTTTGGGTGTGGTTGGCCTTCAGGTGAGAGCAGATGCTGCCCATGTCTCCCATCTGCCCACCACACGCACCGTGAACACCTGGCTGAGGTTCACTCAGAGCCGACCTCGCTCAGCGTGAAGCGAGACCTCCTGTGGCTGGACCTCTTGCTCCCAGCAGGCGCCTGCTTGGCTGTTGGGTGCCCGCAGCTCTGGGTCTGCTGGGGGCAGCCGCCGTGCGTGTCTCTCCGGCTCTCCTCCCGTGTGCGTGTCTGCACCGTTGAGTGCAGAATCAGAGTCAGAGAGCGACTGACTTTAAACACCTGTTAATCAGATACGGAGAGCCCTGACACGAGGGGACATGGGGCGTGTGGCCCATCACAGAGGAGTCCAGGCTGGTCAGCGAGTGCCCAGCTGCCCGACTGGGAGACCTGAGCGTGGTCGGTACATGAACCTGCACGTGCCTTTCAGTTTCCAGCGAGTACAGCTTCCTGCTGTGGCCACAGCTCCCAGGCTCTCGGGGAGACCTCTCTCTTTCCCTCTCTCCTCCACTCTCCCTAACAATCAATGGGAAAGACCCTCGGGTGAGGAGGAACACACAAACACATTAATAAAAAGGCTTTTAGCCGGTTCGCTAGTGGATAGTGTCAGCCTGTGGACTGAAGGGTCCTGGATTCAGTTCCTGGTCCGGGCACATACCTGGGTTGTGGGCTCAATCAATGATTCTCATCATTGATGATTCTATCTCTCCCCCTCTCCCTTCCTCTCTGAAATCAATAAAAATATGTTGAAAAAAAAAAAAAGGCTTTTCCCAGGTGTGACTCTCTCATGGCCAATAAAGGAAGAACGTTGACGGGAGGTTTTCCCAAGTTCTTTGTATTCAAAAGTCTTCTCTCTGGTACCACACGTCTGCTTGAATAAAGAATGTTCTGGCCAGGCAAGTGTGGCTCAGTGGTTGAGCGTCGTCCCATGAACCAGGAGGCCACGGTTCGATTCCTAGTGAGGGCTCGTGCCCGGGTTTCAGCCGATCCATCTTTCTCTCCCTCTCCCTTCCTCTCTCTCTAAAACCAATAAAAACCTATTTTTTTAAAAAGAATGTTCTCTGACTCGGCCTTCCACACTCACTGCTGCACCTGGTTGATCTTTAGGACGAGCCCTGCGGTGTCTGCTGTCACTACTCTATTCCCAGTTTCTCCCCCTGCTGGGTGGGCATCAGTCCCGAAGTCTCCTTCCTGTAGGTGTGCTGGGCCGTCTGCAGGCCTGAGCGCGGGGAGCCTCCCCGTCCATCACGAATATTCAGGAGCTGTAACTTGCCCAGATTGGGCCGAGGGAGCACGTTCGCAAGCCGTGACTGGCCTCACTGGACGAGGCCAGGCTGAAACGGGGGTGGGTGTGGCTGTGGGTGTAAGCTTAGCTGTCGCTGTAGACCTCAGGCCGTCACCCGGGAGGTCGGCAGCTTGAGCCGTCGGGTGGACACGGGACGCCTGCAGACAGGCACGCAGTGGTCAGGTCAGCCCGGGGGGTGACAGACGAAGGTTTGGCTCGTGCACCCCGTGCTGCCACAGAGTAATGAGGAGCCCTGAGGCACCCAGCCAGGGGCACCCCCCTCTCCACTCAGTGACGGCCATCGGGCGGGTCCTGGCAGGTGCGCACGACAAGGCTGACAGGCTGCTCCACCTTCACTTCCGTTGGTTGGAAAAAGAAACTGGTCAGCACAGGAGGGCGTGCCGAGGCCCCAGCGAGGGGAGGACGGCTGGGCTGAGCCAGACAGGCCCAGGCAGAACCTCCCCCCACACCTCATCCTCAAGCTGCAGGGGCTGAACTCAGACGGGGTGTGAGCGGGACACCTTCCCACAACCACAGCAGCAGCTGCATCTGTTGGGGACACTGGCCGTCCACCTGGCACTGGTCCCGGCAGAGGCCGTGTGGGGTCACGGGAAGGTCACCTGGGGCAGGAGCCCAGCTTTCCCCTGGGCGTTGGGCAGACAGAGCGTTGCCGGCTCTGCAGCACATGGGGTTGTCAGCGCATCCCCCTCCCCCACAAGTGGCTCTCCTGCCTGCCCCGCCCCGCCCCCCCAGGCCTTCCTTTAGCTCTGGGTACACACCCTGCTCCCTGTCCCCTCGTTCACACAACAGACAGTTCACACGACGCTCGCAGGGCCATAGCAGGGACACTTGGCTGCCCAGCCTCACCCCCTGCTGTCCTTTGTGTGCCGAGCCAGCTCAGCCCAGTTGGGTGAGCCTGAGGGGGGGCGGTGAAGGGTTGAGAAAAGACAGACAGGAGAAGAAAGCTAAGTCTGATGGTGAGGCAGCGCCATGGCCTGCTTTTTATTGCAGGTTCCACAGGCAGAGTAAGGGCGGGTCACGATGTTATCCATGTTCCAATCTCCTCAGTTACATGCACCTGAACCCCATCAAGCCCCATCGCTCAGCCACATGGGACCATAGGTTCAAGCTTACAGCCACAGCCTCTGGCTATAATGGTGCTGGGAGGGCTCTGCCCTCCAAGCTGGGCCTTCACATGGCTTTGCCACAAGAGGACCGCGCCCTCTCATTAGTCCGAGACTCGAATCTGTCCAAACGCTGCAGCCGCTCTCCACACTTTGCTCTCTGGCCCTCTGTCCTTTTTCCCCCTGTTGGGACGCAGCCTCCCTCGTGGCAGGAGCTGGGGCCCAGCACACAGACAGAGGGAAGAAGTGGGCGGCGGGTGGGGTGAAGGTGTTTGGGGCAGAGCATCCTGGGTGGTCAAACCCCGACTCTGGAGTTGGTCCCTGGAAGGCCTGAAGTGGCGGTGCCCTCGTGGTAGTGAGGGACCCTTGGTGCTGGCGGTGAGCAGAGGTTTGCTGTGGGGACAAAGCACTGTAAGGGTGGGAAGGGGAGGAAGGGGGAGAGAGTGAGGGCTGTGGAGGTTGGAGGGCAGGGAAGCAGCCGTCAGAGTCCTTTCCGTGGAATGTTCAGTTCCTCTCCTTCCAGCTCCTGCTGTGCGCTCTGCACTCCGAAGCTTGCCTCGCACGGAATCGTCCTGCCAGCGAGTCTTAGTGCTTCTCCACGGCCACAAAGCTCCTCCATCGTGTGCAAAGCTCGCTCTGCCCATCTCCACCCTCTCAACCCCCAGGTGCAGTCCCTCAGTGCAACAGGGCTGAACATGTTTCATGGACTCGGCAGGTCGTGGTGGCTCAGGACGGCGCAAAAGAAATATTTCCAAGCAAAACCACCCCAGTTTTTAAGGGAAGACAGAAGTCAACCTATGAAACCTCCAAACACAGATGGAAACAAAGAATGTGGTTTGGCATCGAAGGACCTTACTAAGAAGTACTCGGACAAGCTAGAACCTTGTGGAAACGAAGTCGAGGAGATAACAGAAGAAATACGATGTGAAGCAATGGAGCCTGGCACGGAAATGAAAATGATAAGACAACAGGAATGGCTGCTATTGAGGTATTTTTACCTCCACAACCAAGAAAAGATAGGAAGAACCTCTTAGAAACCCAACTGCACCTCACCAGCAGAGACCTGAGGTCTAAAATAGCTGAAACCGCCCTGACCGGTTTGGCTCAGTGGATAGAGCATCGGCCTGTGGACTGAAAGGTCCCAGGTTCGATTCCGGTCAAGGGCATGTACCTTGGTTGCAGGCACATCCCCAGTAGGGGGTGTGCAAGAGGCAGCTAATCAATGTTTCTTATTGATGTTTCTAACTCTCTACCCCTCTCCCTTCCTCTCTGTAAAAAATCAATAAAATGTATTAAATAAAATAAAATAAAATAAAGTAGCTGAAACCTCTGGATTTCAGAAAATTATGTCAAAAGTGTCATATATAAGAAACAACCTCAACTAGGTATGTTATGGCAAAGTGTGCAGAATTTTAAAATAGAGTTAATCTATACTAATAATCTATACTATATATTAATAATAGACAAATATGTAAATTGACCATCCCTCCATGACACCCACAGCCAATCAGGAGTGAGTATGCAAATTAACCTGACAAAGATGGTGGGCCTGTGGGCAGTACGCATGCGTGCAGGCCTGAGCAGCCGGGGTCCAGGGGATGCCACTGGAGTGTCCGGTCCTGTCAGCCTGGCCTGGGGGCAGCTGAAGTTCCCAGTCCTTTTGGTTTCTGCAGCCTCTGGACTGGAAGCGGAAGCCCAGAGTGCGGGGAGCACCAGGAATACTGGGAATTGTAGTTTTGGTGGCAGACGCGTTGCGGGATCTCCTAGACCCTAGAGCAAAGTGAGCCTGGAGCAAGTTACTGCTGCGGTGGGGGATGGAGGGAAAACAAAGGTGAGAGACATAACTAAAGTCAGAGTGTCGAGGAAAAACTAAAAGGAAGATATCCTGCAACTTCTAGGACATCTCCACCAATGAAGCAAAGAAAAAGAAAGAGCTCTATTATTCTGTAAGCACCAAACCAGACTGGGTTGGGGTCTCAGACAATTCACTCATATGATTGCAAAGACAGACAGAACCTCCCAGATTGGAGAGGGTGCAGGTCGGGCTGAGGGGCCCACCCCCCGTGCATGAATTTTGTGCACCAGGCCCCTAGTCCTATATAATAAAAGGGCAATATGCAAATTGACCGAATGACCAGTCCCTATGACACGCACTGACTACCAGGGAGCAGACACTCCACGCAGGAGCTGCCCCCTGGTGGTCAATGTGCTCCCACAGGGGGAGCGCCGCTCAGCCAGAAGCCAGGCAGGTCTGGGAGTCAAGACAAATTTGCCAAGTTTCAGACCAGGCTCATGTGACCTGGCTGTGCAGGGCAGTCAGCTGGTCTGGGTTCTTGGCTGACTGTTCTGGCAAGTGACCCCCCCTCACCTGCCCAGTTATGGTCCCCAACCAAGCTGGCTGTGCCCTTACCTGGGGGCAGAAGAGCTGAGCGAAAGCAGGTGGCGCCGGCAGCACCCGTGGCAGCCCTGGGGTCACAGAGTCGGGGGGGGGGGGGGTGATGGAGGCAGCTGGCCAGGCCGTCCTGTTGCCTCGGCAGCTGATGTCCTTTCTGCCCCAAGACTGTGACCTGCCCCATCGAGGGCCAGCACAGCATCAGGTGCAGGAGCTGGGGGGCCAACAGGTGTCACTGAGGTGGCGTGGAGGCAGCAGGGTCACCTCAGCTGCCTGTCGGGACGAGAGCTCAGTCCAGCAGCTGCCCGGTGGGCGGGAGGGGCACCCCCCACCAGATCCCTGCTCCAGGGCCCTGAGACCCTGTGAGCAAGGCTGAGGCAAAGTGCCTTTTTGTGACGTCGCTCTGGAAGCCGCACGCCATTTGCACAGCACAGGTCAGCCCTGCGTGAAGGAGGGACCCTACCAGGGCCTGGGAGACAGGTGGAGTGGGCGGCACCGTGGAGGCAGGCGGCCACACCGGGGAGGTGCGTTGCTGCTGGAGGGAGGGAGAGAAAACAGACTCTTGAAAGGCTCAGCCGCCTCGGAGCGCTCCAGGGCCGGTGCTGGTCAGGGGAGTGTGTGGTCCCCTCCCCACTGTATCTCAGTCCCAGCTTCTCACCCAGCGATGCCAGGATCTGCCCCCCCCATGCCCATCACAGAAGCCACAGAACATGGAAAGTTCATGGTGTTTTCCCTGGGGGAGGGTGTGGGGGCTGCACAGGGAAGGAAAACAAAACCGAAGACACACACCTTCCTTCCTTCCTTCCTTCCTTCCTTCCTTCCTTCCTTCCTTCCTTCCTTCCTTCCTTCCTTTAAAAAAGCATGAGAAAGAGAAAAGGATAATGGATACTTATGATTGAAATCATAGTTTGTGTAGACTCTTCACAAGCCTGGTCACGGGGAGGGAAAGGTTTTTTTAAAAAAATGTGTTTTTATTGATTTCCAAGAGGACAGGAGAGGGAGAGAGAGAGAAACATCAATGAGAGAATCATGGATCGGCTGCCTTCTGCAGGCCCCATACTGGGGATCAAGCCCACAACCCAGGCATGTGCCCTGACCAGGAATTGAACCCTGACCTCCTGGGTCATAGGTCGATGCTCAACCATGGAGCCACGCCTGCCGGGCGGGAGAGGGAAGGTCATGGTTCCAGGTCGTGGGTTTGGGTGCCCCTTCAGGAACCCTCCTCGGGGGAACAGGGTGCTGTGCTAGGTCCCTCAGGCAGGAGGGGGGTGACGGGCCCTCACTGTGTGTGCCTGCGCCCTGCATTGACGTCCGCTCTGTCGTAAGAAAAGCAGGGCCTCTGGTTGCTGTGGCCCCCCCCACCTCCCCAGGCAGATGCTTACCTGTCCCCTGAGTCTCGCTGGACGCCCCGCCATGGGCCCACGAGGGTGTGTGCTCTGGGCCTCGGTGGACGTTACCTGTGAACCGGTGGCCAGGAATGACCAACACCGGCATGCCTGCTCTGCTCACGCGGGTCCATGGCCCATCAGACTCCACGTAGAAACGTGTAATTAAGGGTTTCAGACGGGCCAGGGGTTGGACCCGCGGACCCAGGTACAAGGCCAGGCACCGCAGGAGCTGCTGCGAGGTGGGCTTCGTACACACTGTGAGGCGAGGTGCACCCAGCAGTTCTCGGCAGGGTGGCGAGGGCCTTGTGTGGGGTCACTCTCAGGGCCGCTGCCCAGGCTCAGTGGGAGGGTGGCCCTGGGTGGGGGCGGGGGTGCATCCTGACCCCACGCCTCCTGCTCAGGCAGCCGAGTCCATGCAGAGAGCAGTGGGGCTGCTCAGCTCTGACCTGGCTCCCGGGCCCCCCTCCCTCTGCCTCCCGTGTCCACCTCAAGGCCTGGCAGACGCTGTTCACCGAGAGACGCGTTCTAGCCACCCTGTGCCAGAGGCGCCAGTGCCGACCCAACTCCGAGTGCCACACCAAAGGCTGGGTCACCCTCCCTCCCACTTTGCGGGTTGGAAAGAGGCTCAGAGACGTGGGGTTCTTGCCTTAGGTCACACAGTTGTGAGGGCAGAGCTGAGACTCACACCCTTGTGGAGGGACCTGGCGCCCACATGCTGTGCCCCATGTGAGGTGCCGACGCTGCAGAGACAGCAAGAGGGGTGAGGGCGACCAGTGCCCAGACTGAGGCAGCACCGGCGCGTGCATGGGCACGCGGGCACACGCACACACACACACACACACACACACACACGGTACGCGGGCACACGCACACACACACACACACACGGTACGCGGGCACACGCACACACACACACACGGTACGCGGGCACACGCACACACACACACGGTACGCGGGCACACACACGGTACGCGGGCACACGCACACACACACACACGGTACGCGGACACACACACGGTACGCGGGCACACGCACACACACACACGGTACGCGGGCACACACACGGTACGCGGGCACACGCGCACACACACACACGGTACGCGGGCACACACACACACACACACGGTACGCGGGCACACGCACACACACACACACGGTACGCGGGCACACACACACACACATGCGTGCGCGCACACATACATGCTACACGCACACACACACGCACATGCCCTCCCTGGCTTTCACTTCTGAGGCTACAGAGGTCGGAGGAATCGGGGAGGAGCCAGGAGAAGCCAAGGGGTTGTCGGGGTGGGGGGGGTGGGGGGGACTATTCCTGTTCCTGGTGAGTCTGTCCCAATCTCTCTCCCCGGCTGGAACCTCACTGGACTGACTCCAATTTCCACCTTCCCGGGTTGAGTTTCTGTGGCTGAGGGTTCTCTGTGGCGCCCCTGGAACTCTGCTTTCAGTGATAAGGGGAATGAGGTACGTAGGTTTCAGGTTTGTCTGGACACAAACTTTATTAAAACGAGGCCAAAGCATCATGGGGGACGTTGGTGCTGACATCCCGGAGCACTTACGGAACTGCTTGTCTATTGCCTCTCGTCATGAAAGTGGAGGATTTGTTTGACCAGTTACTTGTGTACTAACTACACCCTTGGGGAGGGAAAGGGGCCCCCAGACTTCCTCTGAAGCCCCCTCAGAGCTGGGGTATGAGGTAGGTGGTGCCTACACTCGCCCTGCGGCTGCTGAGGTGCGATTTAGGGCTAATGACTCACTCACCCTCCCTGCAAACCCCGGGCTTCTCCCCGGAGTGTGTCCTCTGGTGTCTGATGAGATTTGACTTCCGTGCAAAGCCTCGCCCACACTCCCTGCACACATAGGGCTTCTCCCCGGAGTGTGTCCTCTGGTGTGTGATGAGATGTGACTTATCTATAAAGCCTCGCCCACACTCCCTGCACACATAGGGCTTCTCCCCGGAGTGTGTCCTCTGGTGTGTGATGAGAGGTGACTTATGTGTAAAGCCTCGCCCACACTCCCTGCACACATAGGGCTTCTCCCCGGAGTGTGTCCTCTGGTGTGTGATGAGAGTTGACTTATGTGTAAAGCCTCGCCCACACTCCCTGCACACATAGGGCTTCTCCCCGGAGTGTGTCCTCTGGTGTGTGATGAGATGTGATATCTATAAAGCCTCGCCCACACTCCCTGCACACATAGGGCTTCTCCCCGGAGTGTGTCCTCTGGTGTGTGATGAGAGTTGACTTCTCTGTGTAAAGCCTCGCCCACACTCCCTGCACACATAGGGCTTCTCCCCGGAGTGTGTCCTCTGGTGTGTGATGAGAGTTGACTTCTGTGTAAAGCCTCGCCCACACTCCCTGCACACATAGGGCTTCTCCCCTGAGTGTGTCCTCTGGTGTCTGTTGAGAGTTGACTTATGTGTAAAGCCTCGCCCACACTCCCTGCACACATAGGGCTTCTCCCCTGAGTGTGTCCTCTGGTGTGTGTTGATATGTGACCCATCATCGAAGCCTTGCCCACACCCTCCATGCTTAATTGTTACAATTTTTGACATTCTTACTCCCACAGATAATTTGCCTGTGTTCTTTGGATTCACGTTCTGGCCTGTGGTGGGCTCTTCCTCCATTATTCTCTCACGCTCACTGGTGCTCCCCGTTTGTCCATTGGGAAGCTTGAAAGAGGCCCTTGAAATTCTCCTCTGTCTGATCCTTTTAAGCAAAGGTTTGGACCTTCCTTTGACCTCCTGACCTTCAGTTTTGTCATTCCAGGCATGTGTTCCAGTATGCTGCTGCTGCTGCTGCTGCTTCTGACGCTCTGGGCCAGGTTCCTCTGACTGGAGGTGTTTTCCTGCAGGTGCTCCTGGCAGAGTCTCATAGGGGTGACAGCGTTTCACATGTTGGCTGAGGAATGTCTGACTGGAGAAGGCCACAGAGCAGGAGGGACATGGGTAGATCTCTGGCTTTGGTTCTGCTGAAGGAGAAAGGTTTGGTCAGGGCAGGTGCGGACAAGGCTGCCTGCGCCGTACGCTCTGTGTCCTGGTAAGACCTGACCCAGGAACCATTCTCATTGTGTTGACAGTGCAAGCTCTGCCTCCCACAGTGTTCCTTCACAGTCTGTTTTTCTTTTTCTTTGTATGCACTACGTCTTCCTCAGAAATCCAGAGACCCCATAT